>NC_041395.2:116948488-117626822 GCF_900747795.2 Erpetoichthys calabaricus
GCAGGTGGCAGGACTCCAAGCTGCACTGGAAGTCCGATGTATAAAGGCTGAACAGGACCGGAGAAAGTACAGTCCCCTGCGGCGCTCCTGTGTTGCTGACCACAATGTCAGACCTGCAGTTCCCGAGATGCACATACTGAGGTCTGTCTTTAAGATACTCCACAATCCATGCTACCAGGTATGAATCTACAGTAATCCCTCCTCCATCGCGGGGGTTGCATTCCACAGCCACCTGCGAAATAAGAAAATCCGCGAAGTAGAAACCATATGTTTATATGGTTATTTTTATATTGTCATGCTTGGGTCACAGATTTGCGCAGAAACACAGGAGGTTGTAGAGAGACATGAACTTTACTCAAACACTGCAAACAAACATTTGTCTCTTTTTCAAAAGTTTAAACTGTGCTCCATGACAAGACAGAGATGACAGTTCCGTCTCACAATTAAAAGAATGCAAACATATCTTCCTCTTCAAAGGAGTGCTTGTCAGGAACAGTGACTGTCACAGAGATAGAGAGAAAAGCAAACAGATCAATAGGGCTGTTTTTCTTTTAAGTATGTGAAGCACCGCGGCTCAAACCTGTTGAAGGCGTCAGCTCACACCCCCTCCGTCAGGAGCAGACAAAGTGAGACAGAGTTTGTTTTTCAATCAAAAATGAATACGTGCCCTTCGAGCTTTTAAGTATGAGAAGCTCCGTGCAGCATGTCGTTTCAGGAAGCAGCTGCACAAAAGATCACAACGTGAAGATAATCTTTCAGCATTTTTAGACGAGCGTCCCTATCGTCTAGGTGTGCGAACAGCCCCCCTGCTCAATCCCCCTACGTCAGGATCAGAGAAAGTCAGCGCAAAAGAAAGAGAAAAGTAAGCTGGGTAGCTTCTCAGCCATCTGCCAATAGCGTCCCTTGTATGAAATCAACTGGGCAAACCAACTGAGGAAGCATGTACCAGAAATTAAAAGACCCATTGTCCGCAGAAACCCGCGAAGCAACGAAAAATCCGCGATATTTATTTAAATATGCTTACATATAAAATCCGCGATGGAGTGAAGCCGCGAAAGGCGAAGCGCGATATAGTAAGGGATTACTGTACTCCCATCTCTGTCAGCTTGACCCTAAGGAGCAGAGGTTGGATGGTGTTGAAACATAATTATTATAGCACCACTGCCTCTGTCCAAGTGGGAGAGGGATCGGTGTAGCATATAGATGATGGCATCCTCTGCTCTCACCTTCTCCTGGTATGCGAACTGCAGAGGGTCGAGGGCGTGGTGGACTTGTGGCCTCAGGTGGTGAAGCAGCAGCTGCTCCATGGTCTTCATCACATGTGACGTCACAGCGACAGGCCGGAAATCATTCAGCTCACCTGGACGTGATACCGTTGGGACTGGGGTGATGCAAGATGTTTTCCAAAGCCTCGGAACTCTCCCCTGTTCCAGGCTCAGGTTGAACATGCACTGTAGAGGACTCCCCAGCTCCAACGCACAGGCCTTCAGCAGTCGTGGCGATACTCCATCTGGACCCGCTGCTTTGCTGGCACAAAGTCTCCTCAGCTCTCTGCTTACCTGGGCTGCTGTAATTGTGGGTTGGGGTAAACTCTCACCTATGCTGGTATAAGCAGAAGGATGGGTGGAGGGTGCAGTACTCCAAGGTGAGAGTGGGTTAGGGTGGTCAAACCTGTTAATAAAGTTGTTCATCTGGTTTGCTCTCTCCACGTCTCTCTCGATGGAGGCACCCCGCTTCAAGCTGCAGCCAGTGATGATCTTCATCCCATCCCACACTTCCTTCATGCTGTTATTCTGCAACTTCTGCTCCAGCTTTCAACTGTACTGCTCCTTCGCGGGACTCGGAGTTCCTTCTGCATGCGCTTGAGCTCATGCTGATCACCGCCTTTAAAAGCCCTTTTCTTCTGGTTCAAAAGGCCCTTGATGTCACTTGTAATCCTTGGCTTGTTGTTAGCATAGCAGCTTACTGTTCTTACTGGAACTACAATGCCCATATAGAAGTTAATGTAGTCAGTAGTGCAGTCAACAACCTCCTCAATGTTCTCACTATATGATCCCTGCAGGATATCCCAGTCCGTAGTTCCAAAGCAGTCTCTCAGAGCCTGCTCTGCCTCAGGGGACCACTTCCTGAATGAGCGTGTGGTTGTAGGTACAGTAGCTCCCTCACTCTTGGTTTGTAGTGAGGCTGAAGCAGAACCAGGTTATGATCTGCTTTCCCAAGCACAGGCAGCGGGGTGGAGCTGTATGTGTCTTTAACGTTTGCATACAGTAGGTCAATAGTCCTATTTCCCCGGGTGTTACAATCCACATACTGGGAGAAGGCAGGTAATGTTTTGTCCAGCGTTACATGGTTAAAGTCTCCAGCGATTAGCACGAGCGCCTCGGGGTGCTGTGCTTGTAATTTAGCAACTGTGGAATGGATGACGTTACCCGCTATCTCCACGTTCGCCCGAGGAGCGCTGTAAACAATAACAACAATGACGTGTCCAAACTCTCTGGGCAAGTAATAGGGACACAGACTTATGGCCAATAATTCGATGTCCCTGCAGCAAGTGGAGATTTTAACGTTAACATGTCCAGAGCTGCACCATCTTGTATTGACACAGAGTTCGAGTCCTCCTCCTTTCTGTTTCCCGCAGGTACTTGCATCTCTGTCCACTCTAACTGTGCTAAACCCAGGTAGCTCCACGTTAGCATCTGGGATGTTAGTTGTTAGCCACGTTTCACTAAAACACAACAAACTGCATTCTCTGTAGGTCCTGACATTTTTCACCAGCGCAGCCAGTTCGTCGATTTTATTTGGTAGTGAGTTCACATTTCCCAGGATCACAGAAGGCACCGAAGGTTTGTAGCGCCACTTTCTTGCTAAACGTTTGGCTTTTATCTTAGCACCGGCTCTGCTGCCACGATACCGCCTTCTTACCTCGTCAGGTAAATAGGGAACCACACCGGCACGGGCACTTGTACTCAGTGATTGAAGTTGACTGCTTGAATAGACAAGTCTCGGCATGTAAAAATCCATGTCCAAGTAGTAAACACTGTCCAGGGAACGAGTCCACATAAAAAAAGTGGTAGGAGTTAACAGTGAAATAGAGAAAAAGGTAGAAAAATAAAGTCATACTCAGAGCTGCTGGAATGGCTGCCACTTACGACGGCGCCTGAGTCATAGATGGCTGAATCATGGCCGAAATTATCGGCACCCCTGGAATTTTCCCAGAAAATGCACCATTTCTCCCAGAAAATTGTTGCAATTACAAATCTTTTGGTATACACAGGTATATTTCCTTTATGTGCATTGGAACAACACAAAAAAACAGAGAAAAAAAGCCAAATCGGACATCATGTCACACAGAACTCCAAAAATGGGCCGGACAAAATTATTGGAACCTTTTCAAAATTGTGGGAAAATCATTTTATTTCAAGCATATGATGCTCGTTTGAACTCACCTGTGGCAAGAAACAGGTGCTGGCAATATAGCAATCACACCTGAAGCCAGTTAAAATGGATAAAAATTGACTCAACCTTTCTGCTGTGTGTCTGAGTGTGCCACCCTAAGCATGGAAAACAGAAAGAAGAGCAGAGAATTGTCTGAGGACTTGAGAACAAAAATTGTGGAAAAATATCAACAATCTCAAGGCTACAAGTCCATCTCCAGAGATCTTCATGTTCCTTTGTCCACTGTGCGCAACATAATCAAGAAGTTCACAACACATGGCACTGTAGCTAATCTCCCTGGACGTGGACGGAAGAGAAAAATTGATAAAAGACTGCAACGAAGGATAGTCCGAATGGTGGATAAACAGCCCCAATCAACTTCAAAACATATTCAAGCTGTTCTGCAGACTCAGGGTGCAACAGTGTCAGCTCGAACTATTCGTCAACATCTGAATGAAATGAAACGCTATTGCAGGATAGCCAGGAGGACCCCACTGCTGACACAGAAACATAAAAAAGCTAGACTGGAGTTTGCCAAAATGTACTAGAGGAAGCCAAAATCCTTCTGAGCGAACGTCTTGTGGACAGATGAGACCAAGGTAGAGCTTTTTGGTAAAGCTCATCATTCTACTGTTTACAGAAAATGGAATGAGGCCTACGAAGAAAAGAACACAGTACCTACAGTCAAACATGGTGGACGTTCTAAGATGTTTTGGGGATGTTTTGCTGCCTCTGGTACTGGATGCCTTAACTGTGTGCAAGGCATCATGAAATCTGAAGACTACCAGAAGATATTGGGGCGCAATGTAGGGCCCAGTGTCAGAAAGCTGGGTCTGCGTCAGAGGTCATGGGTGTTCCAGAAGGACAATGACCCCAAACATACCTCTAAAAGCACCCAGAAATGGTTGAAGACAAAGCGCTGGAGATTTCTGAAGTGGCCAGCAATGAGTCCGGATCTAAATCTGATTGAACACTTATGGAGAGATCTCAAAATTGCTGCTGGGAGAAGGCGCCCTTCAAATCTGAGAGACCTTGAGCAGTTCGCAAAAGAAGAGTGGTCAGAAATTCCAGTTAAGACGTGTAACAAGCTTGTTGATGATTATAGGAAGCGCTTGATTTCAGTTATTTTTTCCAAAGGGTGTGCAACCAAATATTAAGTTGAGGGTGCCAAAAATTTTGTCCTGCCCGGTTTTTGAGTTTTGTGTGAAATTATGTCAGATTTGGATTTTTTTCTCTGTTTTTTTGTGTTGTTCCAATGCACATAAAGGAAATAAACATGTGCATACCAAAACATTTGTAATTGCAACAATTTTCTGGGAGAAATGGTGCATTTTCTGGGAAAATTCCAGGGGTACCGATAATTTCGGCCATGACTGTACCTGTCAGATTAAAATTGACAAAATTGTCCCTGCATAAGTGTACAGGACTAAGCACCCTCCTACAAACAAAGGCAAGGAAAATAAAGTGGAAACCTTACGTATTCATAACTTTTTACAGGACTAAGCACCCTCCTACAAACAAAGGCAAGGAAAATAAAGTGGAAACCTTACATATTCATCATTTTCAGAATTAACGAAGTTAAAACTCTCTTTATTTTTCTATAAAAGAGTGCAGATATGTGCATGAGTTTGCCCTGCAACAGACTTGCAGGTCTTCCAGGGTTGGCTCCAGTTTTGCAGCTGATTTTGGGGTAAGCCATCATACATACACAGAACTGAATGAATCCAGACAAATAATGAATTAATGAACACTGTACACAAATTAAGATGTTTGTAATACATTGATGGGAATATCATGTCATTCACCACCTGCTACTGTCAAAATAAATTGTGCCCTCCTTCTAATAACACTAACAAAGTTAACATTCTTATGAATTTGATAGAACAATGGATAAAAATGACTCATTGTCAAATAAAAAAAATATTTTCTTTGCAGCTCAAAACCATAAATTACTCACCTAATAACATTACTTTTCAGTTTGCAAACAATTGAAAAATTTGTATGTAGTACAACTTTAGTCTTTGACTGAGTATGGCAGGTACAGCATGGTACAGATCAGCTATGATGACTCATGGCATAGCACTGGCATCTCTATAGTCTATTCTCTTTTCATGATTTCTCTGTAAACAATTTTAACCCTTTTTAAGGCTCCAAAATACATTTGTATTTATTTGTTCTCTTAAATGTCAGCTACCAGCTACTGAGCATGGGAAAAGTGCTATATAAATAAAACATATTATTATTATTACTATTATTATTATTAGTCCTTAAATTAATCCGTAAATCCTTAAACTACCTGTCTCAGGAACCTTAAGATAAGAAGCTTATGCTAGGTCTGCTTAATACAGCATAGCCCCTTTGAGTCACTTGAATTTATATCTAATTACAAGGGAAGATTTAATTCTCACAGGAGATAATAAAGAAGACCTAACTGTTATAACTTAGAGAATATGTGTAGGAAAATAAGCGTCTTCAATATTTTACTCAAGAAAAGCACTATATATGAATGGTTGATTTTCTGTTATTATGGAAAAATCACTAGGAAAAGAAAAAAAGAAATATGTACTGATTCTTATCATGTTGCTTCCATTATATTTGGTGTTTTCCTATCTTAAAAGTATAAATATTTCATATTTTAAAGAACCAACCTGCATACATTCTGGTGCAATTTCTCTTGTAACTCGATGAAACTCTCATAGTGTTCTTGATTGAAACTGATGTTTCGCAAGACTGCGGCCACAGCATGTGGGCGCACTTGAGCAGTCTGAAAATATTAAAAAAAAAAAAAAAAAAAGCAAAACATTTTTGATAAAACTGCTAATTATGCATATTGTTTAGTTGTCATAGAAAATGAAATGTTAAAATGCACAGTTTAAGTTGTTTTGACCAAAGACAACAGCAAGAAAATATTAATTCCAAACATTTTTTGGAAACATTAACATTCAAAATGTGTAAGTTATTACTAACTTCTTCAGTAATAAGGAGTCTTTGAAGGTCCCCATTAGCTGGAACAACCCTCTTGAATCTGGGAGGTTCACACCTATTTGAAGAAGAAAGAAAAAAAACATTAATTAGATAAACTATAAAGCCTTAACAGCTGCTGCCTCTACTGGGTGACAGCAAGAGAAGTGGACAAAACTACATTATAGTCATTAGTTTTACTAACTAGTGATGCTCCAACCATTATGCCACCAATGACTTTCACTGTAAAAAATGATCAGTAAATTCACCAATCACAAAAATTATTTTTTTCCCCAACATCATTTTTCTAAACTTTATGGTAATCTAGTTCTAAGTGCTCCTTTACACTAGGTATTACGGTAGTTGAGCCTGCTGTGAGAGCTTCCTGTAAACAGACACTAGCAGAGCAAGAAATGGGAAAAATTGGCTTTTAAATGAAGGTGGAGTAATAAACTGAGAAAACAGAATAGGTGTAGTTAGACCAATGGCAAGAAAGCTGCTTCAATGAATTCAGGCCTTTTTATTTTGCCCTTTAATTAAGACAGACACTGCTTGTCTGAGTTTGGATAGTGAGCAAGCTTTTCTTTAGTAATGCACCTCACATTTTCAATTAGAAATAGCACAAGTAAAGAAGGATATGAAATGGCTGAACAGGCTTATGTCACATTACACTCCTTTTCCAGTGATTTTTGGTTGTAGACTTCATTTACATAATCTTAGCTAATCTTAGCCAGTTGGAGGCTGTTGACAGCGAGCTCCAGTGAAGTTGACTGTCATGCCTAACGGCTGAGACCAACTAGTCGGTGACTGGCTAGGATAAAATCAAAATGTTTGATTTTCTCGTTAGTCAGAGGGCAGACTGTGTACACTGGACAGCTGACAACCAAATGAAACAATGACCACTCCTCCGGAGGTACAATGCATAGAATGTAGTGATAAGGAATAACGAACATGCGTGTTCTGAAATTTCATGTACCCGGTCTGCTATTTTTTTCCTGTTAGCCAGGGTATGTAGTTGCACCACTGCACCTCCATTTCTTGGTCTCTTTACACATATCACTTCACAAGCTGCTGTTTAAGACCAAAATCAAGGTTCAAGGCTCAGTGTTTCGCAGGTTTTTGTGTGACATATAACCCTTAGCATTTTATATATATATACTGAAGATATTAACTCATTATTCTCAAAGAAAAAAATAAAACATTTTTCATAACCACCATCCACTATTTTTGCTTACAACATCTCTAAAACAATCTTACTGATATTAATGATTTTTTCAGTGATGGGGGAATACATCTAGGTTTTTTTACTTTTTATTTTTTTTACTTCAAGATTTTACACACACACACACACACGCACACACACACACACACACACACGCACACACATCATTAAAATAAACATTACAACAGCTTATTCAGAAGAGGTACCCCTTCCTCATCCCCAAGTTTCAATGTGAAATAATCGTTCAACGATAGTGAAATATTTAAAATGTTGACACAACACAGACTTCCAGATTCTAAAAAACATTTGAATTCTTCTTGTAAGGTGCATTTATTTATTCTAATTTTAAGCAAACTAGGTCATCATCTTTCTATCATTTTATAGTAATTATGCTGGAATACATTCATTTGGGAAAATTAAGACATCACTCTAGCAGAGAAGGGCTGAAAAACAAACAGAAATAAGCAGAACCCACAAGTAAGTCACAAGCCACCCCCCTTTGTGTCTGCTGAACTGCTGCTTTCCAGAACATAACGAGCAATCGAGAGTGTACAGTGACACATGATGCAAATTTGAAACCCCACGTCCCAACATTTAGGCGTCAACCAGCTACATAAACATGAAATAACTAGCAAAACCTTCCTGTCGTCGGCATTATACACAAACTGACATTGGAAATTAAATCTGCAAATTTTGAGCTGTCATAATTTGACATTAAGTCCAGAAATATGCCTAATGTTTCTGACATTTACCAAATTTCTTGGATTTTAACATCTGTAGTCATTATTGTCTAAAACAACATGTGTTCAAATTCAGGTTTCAAATTCGCTTTTTCAAAATGAGCCACTGAGGAGCCAGAATCTATCAAAGAACCATCAGGCACAAGGGAGAAGCCATCCTTGAATGAGATGACAGACCATCAAAGGACCTTTTCATACATATAACCATTCAACGTTTTCATTTAAAAATGTATTTAATACAAAACAATGCAACCTATTTCATATTATCTTGTGATTCTGGACCTTGAAAATACACTTATTTTTAACATCATTTACCCGTATCTAAATTCATGAATAGCAAGACTACCCTTTTGGCTTATTAACTTTTATTAAGAAAATATACTAGAGGACTACTAAAGAGATTGCTTACCTCTCTTTGAAAACCTGAAGTCCAAGGCTCAATCCTTCCAGACACAAGAGATCATAACGGTTTGCAGGAACATCAATTTTGTATAAAATATCATCTGAAGCACCCTCTGCCTTCACTGTCCCCTGTTCTTTAGCAATTATGTCCTTCTCTGATGTCTAGAAATGTATTTAAAAAAAAAAAAAAAGGATACTCACAAAAAAAGGTAAAACACACTTATACATACTGATTACTAAATTTTAATAAGTTTAAAAATAAAGTACAGTACTTTATACATCTTACATCTGTAACATACGAGAAGATGAAAGTAACACATTTAATAATGACACAAATGTATCAATTCATGAGGGCAATCACTTTTTAATACATAGACAGGAAATTCCAAGAATTTACCGGTACTTAACAGAGAAAGAACTATGTAATGATATACAAAATTTCTGTCTAAGTGAACATGTATTACTATAGCTCCCAGGATCAAAAATTTGGCATGGTTAGTGGTATTTGTGTGCAACAGACATTCAGAGGATTGCTACTGAAAGCTTTCTGGTATTGGCAAGTTTACCTTAAGCAAATCTGTCTCAGGGAGGGGTAGGATAATAATTATGATGGCTCATATAAAGCCCAATAAATTTGTACCCAGATCAGGGATGCAAGCATCCATTATTTGAGTACGGCCAGGTGTTGGTGTTCAACAGAGGGAGCTTATTGGCCAGTTGATCCACACAGCTCAACATAATTCATCCTAAACATAATCTACAAAGCTGTTGTGTGGGTTTTACCACACACAAAACAGAAAATGGAAGTCGGGTGAAATGTCTGTTGGATGTACAAAATAAATCCAGTTAGATTAGATCTTGGAAATAGGAACTGGCTCTTGGGATGTGAAAACTTATTTGACTGGAATATTATGAACATGTCAGTAAAGAGTAAAGTTGTAATGTCTATTTGCATCAAAACTCAAGCATTCAGATCACAACTGCAGTAACTTAGTCAGTCATTCTTCACAAACACTGCTGTGTATTTTTTTTAACCAATTAAAGTTAAAAAAGACACATACACATATAGGTATGTTTTATGCTGGGAAACTATTCATAGTGCTTGTTTCACTCCGAGCACTTTTTACAAATGTATGAACTTCAAAAATAAAAAAAACACCCATGTGAAATAAATGTAAGCATTTAAGAAGGTGTTTAATGCGATGTTCATTAATATTCACTGGTCCAGAGCTTTAAACATAAAGCACAACGAACAACTGTAATTTGCAGCAAATACCAAAATCTGTAATGAATTTACTTAACTTCCTTCCTTAACTTACTTAATTTTTGTAAACCCCTTCCAACCTGATGGTTTTAATGCTAGGGTCATTTGTTGCTTAGCGTAAAGTTACTAGTTTAGTGCCTGAATTGACTTAATGTTTGCTTACCTTTAAGTTTTAGAGTACTTTTCACTTCTTATGACTCACTTTGTAACCTAGTCTTTACTATTTTCAAAAACAGACCCCTAACTGATGTTTACTCAATTATGTTGGCCTCATCTAATGTAAATGTAAGTAAGCTTCACTTGAAATTGATGGTGTGGGATAGTTTTCCATAGTACTTAGGCAAGTCTCTGACACATTTAGCATACTGTTGGCTTGTAAGCATAGCAAAACTATCCCTTAGCAGTTCATTTTCAATTTTATTTGCAATATTTATTGTATGTTACAAGATGCTGGGGACAGGAGGATATGGAAAAAGATGATCTGCTGTGGCAACCACTAATGGGAGCAGTGGAAAGAAGAAGTATATCAGAATTCTGACTTAAAGTTGTTATGTCAGTATAAAAATAAAACTAGGCTAGGAGCAGCAAAGAAAAGAGCAGTATAAACAGATATGTCTGAAAGTTAATTTTAAACGAAATAAAAAATGTTATTTTGGAAACTTAGCTTTTGAGTCTCCTTTTGAAGGAATATGGTGATGCAGCCCTACTATTAATTCTGATATACACTATACCATACCCATTAAAGCATGTAGCGTATAACAAGGCAGCACAAATGAAAGCACACAACAATTGAAAAAATCCAACCAAGAGCAAGCGATTTCTGAATGAAATACTTAAAACATTTGTTTTTCTACTTGAGATAACAATGTATTTGTGCTGGCAATATTCTTCTTTAAACCAACAAATTTGAAAAGACATATGGAAGATTTTATAGTGGGAGAGATACCCATACTTTTATTCTGAAAAGGATTTTCTACTTTGAAATATTATTATATTGTAAAAATAATGAGTGTTTGAAAGACATGGTGACTCCTGTATTTACATTAACCGGCAATGTTACTTTTGTAAGATGCATTTTTCAAGGCTTTGGTAGAAATACCTAGTTTAAAAGTACTCCAAATACTACTGAGCAAATTTACAGTTTACACTAACATTGATCAACATTGATATATCTGCTAATTCAATAAATCCATTTTAAATGTGTTTTGGTTGTGTTACTATGCAGAGAAAGGGTTTGTTGCTAAAGTAGAGTAAATTATGTAACCTATTCATTATTTTGTAATTTTATTAAGTAAAATAAATACACACTTCTCCATCTTTGCAGCCTGGAGTTTAAATGAACACCCATATTTCATTCATTGTAATGTATGTAGTGAATTAAAATTATACTAAAATTACGAGGACTTTGTGAGCTTTTTACTCTTGTGCTTCAATATTATCATGTTTCCTACATATATGTATGATCAAAGAAACACAGTTGCCTAAACATACTGCTTAACTGGAAATTCTGCATGCGCCCTGAAGACTGTCTACATGTAACTTAATTCATAGAATAGAGGCATGTGTTTTGGTGTGGGTTTCAGTATGCCATGTCCTGTCCTGTCCATGCTTTTTTAGACATAGTGATTAATTGTAATTGTCCATTCTGTCCACTACATCATGGTGAAGCCCTGTTTATGCAGTGGCAAACAAAAGCTTGGGCAACCTTGTTTAAATTGTCTGTTACTGTGAATAGTTAAGTGATCAGAAGATGAACTGATCACCAAAAGGCATAAAATTAAAGATGACACATTTCTTTAATATTTTAAGCAAGATTACATTTTTTATTTCCACAGGTACAAAACAACACAAAAAAAATTAATAAAGCCTGAAGCAAGACCCCCTTTGTCAAGTAAACGCTTTTTGTAGCCAGCTAAGAATCTTTCAGTTCTTAGTTGGGGTAATTTCGCCCATTCATCCTTGCAAAAGGTTTCTAGTTCTGCAAGATTCTTGGGCCGTCTTGAATGCCCTGCTCTTTTGAGATATATCCATAGATTTTCAATTATGTTTAGGCCAGGAGACTATGAGGGCCATGGCAAAAACAACCGCTTGCGCCTCTTGAGGTATTCCATTGTACCTTTTGAGGTGTGTTTCAGAACACTATCTTGTTGTAAGACCCATCCTATTTTTCATATGAACTTTACTACAGATGGTGTGATGTTTGCTTCCAGAATTTGCTGGTATTTATCTGAATCCATTCTTCCTTCTAACAATAACATGTTCCCTGTATCATTGGCTGCAACAGAAACCCAAAGCATGATCAATACACCCCGATACTTAATAAATGGTGAGGTGTTTTTTTCCTGGAATTCTGCACCCTTTTTTCTCCAAACATACCTTTGCACACTTGGTCAAAAAGTTCAAGGACTTGTTTCCAAAATGCATTTGGCTTGTTTCACTTCAGGAACTGAGTTTTGTGGCTAGGATGCAGGAAACATTTTCTTTTGCTGACTGTACCATTAAAGTGATATTTGTTCAGGTGGTCTTCAGGACCTCAACTTGACTACCAACATTTCTGTTAACTGCCATTTCTTAATAACACTACGAAGTGAGGAAACAGGTACCTGAAAATGCCTTGCTATCTTCTTGTAGCCTTCACATGCTTTGTGAACATCTATTATTTTATTTTTCAGAGTACTAGGCAGCTACTTAGAGGAGCCCATGCCTGCTAATTGTTTGGACAAGGTTTGAGGAGTCAGAGAATTTATACAGCTTTGCATCAACTGTGGGTTCCTATTGATAACTGTGAACAAGCCATAGCCCTAACAAGCTAATTAAGGTCTGAGAACTTGGGAGAAGTTATCTGAGGACTCAAATATCTTGGGGTGCTCAAACCTTTACATGGTGCTCCATTACTTTTTTGACTGTAAAATTGTACAAAACAAAAACAATACACTAATCTTGCATAAAATGTTGAAAATAAATGTCACCTTTAACTTTGTCTTTTGGTGATCAGTTCATCTTATGCTCACTCAACTATTCACAGAAACAGACATTTTAAACAAAGGTGCCCAAACTTTTGCATGCCACTGTATGTCAGAAGGGCTGTACAATCATATCCTAAACACAGCACTGTTAAACTGTTAAATGTAGTATATGCTGGGAAATTGAAAATTACAAATATGGAGGCAAAAGTAAAAAAGAAGAAAAATTGTTAAATACTAATATATATATATATATATATATATATATATATATATATATATATATATATATATATATATATATACACACAGGTGCTGGTCATAAAATTAGAATATCATGACAAAGTTGATTTATTTCAGTAATTCCATTCAAAAAGTGAAACTTGTATATTAGATTCATTCGTTACACACAGACTGATGTATTTCAAATGTTTATTTCTTTTAATGTTGATGATTATAACTGACAACTAATGAAAGTCCCAAATTCAGTATCTCGGAAAATTAGAATATCAATTAAGACCAATGCAAAAAAAAGATTTTTACAAATGTTGGCCAACTGAAAGGTATGAACATGAAAAGTATGAGCATGTACAGCACTCAATATTTAGTTGGGGAACTTTGGCCTGGATTACTGCAGCAATGCGGCATGGCATGGAGTCGATCAGTCGGTGGCACTGCTCAGGTGTTATGAGAGCCCATGCTGCTCTGATAGTGGCCTTCAGCTCTTCTGAATTGTTGGGTCTAGTGTATTGCATCTTCCTCTTCACAATACCCCATAGATTTTCTATGGGGTTAAGGTCAGGCGAGTTTGCTGGCCAATCAAGAACAGGGATACCATGGTCCTTAAACCAGGTACTGGTAGCTTTGGCACTGTGTGCAGGTGCCAGGTCCTATTGGAAAATGAAATCTGCATCTCCATAAAGTTCATCAGCAGCAGGAAGCATGAAGTGCTCTAAAACTTCCTGGTAGACGGCTGCGTTGACCTTGGACCTCAGAAAACACAATGGACCAACACCAGCAGATAACATGACACCCCAACCCATCATCGACTATGGAAACTTTACACTGGACCTCAAGCAACGTGGATTCTGTGCCTCTCCTCTCTTCCTCCAGACTCTGGGACCTTGATTTCCAAAAGAAATGCAAAATTTACTTTCATCAGAGAACATAACTTTGGACCACTCAGCAGCAGTTGAGTCCTTTTTGTCTTTAACCCAGGCGAGACGCTTCTGACGCTGTCTCTTGTTCAAGAGTGGCTTGACACAAGGAATGCGACAGCTGAAACCCATGTCTTGCATACGTCGGTGCGTGGTGGTTCTTGAAGCACTGACTCCAGCTGCAGTCCACTCTTTGTGAATCTCCCCCACATTTTTGAATGGGTTTTGTTTCACAATCCTCTCCAGGGTGCGGTTATCCCTATTGCTTATACACTTTTTTCTACCACATCTTGTCCTTCCCTTCGCCTCTCTATTAATGTGCTTGGACACAGAGCTCTGTGAACAGCCAGCCTCTTTAGCAATGACCTTTTGTGTCTTGCCCTCCTTGTGCAAGGTGTCAATGGTCGTCTTTTGGACAACTGTCAAGTCAGCAGTCTTCCCCATGATTGTGTAACCTACAGAACTACAGTAGACTGAGAGACCATTTAACGGCTTTTGCAGGTGTTTTGAGTTAATTAGCTGATTAGAGTGTGGCACCAGGTGTCTTCAATATTGAACCTTTTCACAATATTCTAATTTTCCGAGATTCTGAATTTGGGACTTTCATTAGTTGTCAATTATAATCATCGAAATTAAAAGAAATAAACATTTGAAATACATCAGTCTGTGTGTAATGAATGAATCTAATATACAAGTTTCACTTTTTGAATGGAATTACTGAAATAAATCAACTTTGTCATGATATTCTAATTTTATGACCAGCACCTGTATATACACACAGTCATATGAAAAAGTTTGTGAACCCCTCTCAGCCTGCATAATAATTTACTCTACTTTCAACAAAAAAGATAACAGTGGTATGTCTTTCATTTCCTAGGAACATCTGAGTACTGGGGTGTTTTCCGAACAAAGATTTTTAGTAAAGCAGTATTTAGTTGTATGAAATTAAATCAAATGTGAAAAACTGGCTGTGCAAAAATTTGGGTACCCATGTAATTTTGCTGATTTGAATGCATGTAACTGATCAATACTGATTACTTTCAACACCAAATTGGTTGGATTAACTCGTTAAGCCTTGAACTTCATAAACGGGTGTGTCCAATCATGAGAAAAGGTATTTAAGGTGGCGAATTGTAAGTTGTGCTTCCCTTTGACTCTCCTCTGAAGAGTGACAGCATGGGATCCTCAAAGCAACTCTCAAAAGATCTGAAAACAAAGATTGTTTAGAGGTTTAAACTGTCAGTTTCAACTATAAGGAATGTAATCAGGAAATGGAAGGCCACAGGCACAGTTGCTGTTAAATCCAGATCTGGCAGGCCAAGAAAAATACAAGAGCGGCATATGCACAGGATAGTGAGAATGGTTACAGACAACCCACAGATCACCTCCAAAGACCTGCAAGAACATCTTGCTGCATTTGGTGTATCTGTACATCGTTCTACAATTCAGTGCAATTTGTACAAAGAACATCTGTATGGTAGAGTGATGAGAAAGAAGCCCTTTCTGCACTCATGCCACAGACTCGCTTGTTGTATGCAAATGCTCAATTAGACAAGCCAGATTCATTTTGGAACAAAGTGCTTTGGACTGATGAGGCAAAAATTGAGTTATTTGGTCATAACAAAAAGCGCTTTGCATGGCGGAAGAAGTACACCACATTCCAAGAAAAACACCTGCTACCTACTGTCAAATTTGGTGGAGGTTCCATCATGTTGTGGAGCTGTGTGGCTATTTCAGGGCCTGGGGCCCTTGTTAAAGTCAAGGGTCGGATGAATTCAACCCAATATCAACAAATTCTTCAGGATAATGTTCAAGCATCAGTCACAAAGTTGAAGTTACGTAGGGGTTGGATATTCCAACAAGACAATGACCCAAAACATCGAAATCTACAAAGGCATTCATGCAGAGGGAGAAGTACAATGTTCTGGAATGGCCGTCACAGTCCCCTGACTTGAATATCATCGAAAATCTATGGGATGATTTGAAGCAGGCTGTCCATGCTTGGCAGCTGTCTAATTTAACTGAACTGGAGAGATTTTGTATGGAAGAATGCTCAAAAATACCTCCATCCAGAATCTAGACACTTATCAAAGGCTATAGGAGGTGTCCAGAGGCATTTGCAAAAGGAGGCTCAACTAAGTATTGATGTAATATCTCTTTTGGGGTGCCCAAATTTATGCACCTGTCTACATAAGGCATGTCATATATTAAAAGGAAGTTGCTACTCTGAAAGCTCAGCCAATGATAAACAAAAATCCAAAGAATTAAGAGGGGTTCCCAAACTTTTCATATGACTGTATATGTATTTGTATATATGTGTATATATATACATTCACATATATACTGTATATATACACACACACATATATATATACACATATATACATATATATATATATGTATATATATATATATATATATATATATATATACACACATATATACATATATATATATAGATATATATACATATATATAGATAGATATATAGATATATATACAGTATATATAGATATATATATATAGATATAGATATATATACAGGTAGTCCCCAGGTTACGGACACCCGACCTACAACATACGAACGGGGCCGCAGCTGCGACGCATGCGCCTCAGTAACTGCTGCTCCGTCATCTTCGGCCCGGGGACGCTGCAAGCAGTGGCTGGACGGAGGCTGGAGGGGGTCAATTTCGCTGCTCGCGCAGTGTAGTGTCCGTCGGGTGGCTCCCGGCGGCAAGTGGTTTCACTGCCCGCCACCCGCTGCAAGTGGTGACCCTGTTGTGGCTGAACGGAGGCCATTGAGGGTGAACGGGGAGGCGGGGGGTAGCATTGTAGTGTGCCTCGGATGGCTGCGTGTTGAGGCGGGTCACTGCAGACAGCATACTGCAGTGGAGGTGACTGTGATGTGGGCTGGTGATGAACCGCCCCTCGCTGCCCCCATTCATTCTCAATAGCAAGCCTGCTTGTACTGTTACGCACATAGCAGGAAGTCGTCTCTTGTCAGTACAGGGTGGTCCAGATCTAATTCTGCAGATCCAGATCGTCTGGATGACTTTGATTTATGCGGGGACGATTCCAGTTCGGCGTGGGGACGATTCTTCGTGTCGTCAGTTCACACACTTCTCGATGGTCCAGGATTTTTCGGGTGATTTTCTATGTAATAAACTGAATAAGTTATAGCGTAATGAAAATTGCATATTTAGATCTGGACCACCCTATACATCAGACGTGTTGACGATTGGTGCCTAATCTGCTGTGATAGCGTGTACAGTGCTGTACAGAAGAGCTCATCTTAACCTTTTGTCTTCACCCTTCAAGAATGTCTCTGAAACACAAATCTGATGCAAGTGCTGGTGATACAGTAAAGAAGAGAAAAACCATCAACATTGAAAATAAAGTAGAAATAGTAAAAAGGTCAGAAAGAGGTGAAACTCCATCATTTATTGGCAGAGCACTTGGTTACAGTCGATCAACAATAACATTTATTAAAATAATGTACCTGTTCCGACTTACATACAAATTCAACTTAAGTACAAACTAACAGTCCTTATCTCGTACGTAACCCGGGGACTGCCTGTGTATATATATATATATATATATATATATACATACACACACACAACCCCAATTCTCAAAACGTTGGGGCAGGACCATGTTTTCCACTGTTCATAAATCTCAGTGAACTGAGGAGACCAGTTGCTGAACTTTTGGGAGAGGAATGTTGTCCTATTCTTATCTGATATGGGATTCTTGCTGCTTAACAGTCCTGGGTCTTCTCTGTCGTATTTTTTCATGATGTACCAAATATTTTTAATTGGTGAAAGGTCTGGACTGCAGGCAGGCCAGTTCAACACCTGGACTATTCTACTATGAAGCCATGTTGTTGTAATAGATACAGTATGTGGTTTATCATTGTCTTGCTGAAATATGCAAAGGCCTTCTCTGAAAAAGACATCATCTGAATGGGGGAATATGTTGCTCTAATACCTGTATATATCTTTCAGCATTGATGGTGTCTTTCCAAATGTGCAAGGTGCCAATTCCATTGTCACTAACGCATCAGCATACAATCGGAGATGCAGGCATTTCAACTGAGTGCTGGTAATAAACCAGATGGTCCCTCTCCTCTTTAGTCTGGAGGATGTGGCTCCATGTTTTCCAAAAAAATTTCAAATTTTGATTTGTGTGACCACAGAACAGTTTTACACTTTGCCTCAGTCCATCTTAAATGAGCTTTGGCCCAGAGAAGACAGTGGCATTTCTGAATCATGCTCACATATGCCTTCTTCTTTGCATGCCAGAGCTTTAACTTGCATTTGTGGACGGCATGGTGAACTGTGTTCACAGACAATGATTTCTGGAAGTGCTCCTAAGCCCATGCAGTGATTTCCATGATAGAATCATGCCTGTTTTTTAATGCAGTGCTGCCTGAGGGCCTGAAGACCACAGGCATCCAATATTGATTTTCGGCCTTACCCCTTGCACAGAGAGATTTCTCCAGAGTCTCTGAATCTTTTAATGATATTAAGTACTGTAGATTAAGAGATATTCAAAGTCTTCTCAAGTTTACGTTGAGGAACATTATTCTGCAATTGTTCCACAATTTATAGGTGCAGTTTTTTGCAGATTGGTGAACCACTGCCCATCTTTACTTCTGAGAGACTGTCTCTCTAAGACACTCCTTTTATACTCAGTCATGTTACTGACCTGTTACCAATTACAGTAATCCCTCACTATATTGCGCTTCGCCTTTCGCGGCTTCACTCTATCGCGGATTTTATATGTAAGCATATTTAAATATATATCGCGGATTTTTTGCTGGTTCGCGGATTTCTGAGGACAATGGGTCTTTTAATTTCTGGTACATGCTTCCTCAGTTGGTTTGCCCAGTTGATTTCATACAAGGGACTCTATTGGCAGATGGCTGAGAAGCTACCCAACTTACTTTTCTCTCTCTCGCGCTGACTTTCTCTGATCCTGACGTAGGGGGATTGAGCAGGGGGGCTGTTCGCACACCTAGACGATAGGGACGCTCGTCTAAAAATGCTAAAAGATTATCTTCACGTTGCTAGCTTCTGTGCAGCTGCTTCGTGCACGGTGCTTCGCATACTTAAAAGCTCGAAGGGCACGTATTGATTTTTGATTGTTTGTTTTTCTCTGTCTCTCTCTCTGCTCCTGACGGAGGGGGTGTGAGCTGCCGCCTTCAACAGCTTTGTGCCGCAGTGCTTCGCATACTTAAAAGCCAAACAGCCCTATTGATTTGTTTGCTTTCCTCTCTCTTTCTGACAGTCTCTGCTCCTGACGCGCACTCCTTTGAAGAGGAAGATATGTTTGCATTCTTTTAATTGTGAGACAGAACTGTCATCTCTGTCTTGTCATGGAGCACAGTTTAAACTTTTGAAAAAGAGACAAATGTTTGTTTGCAGTGTTTGAAAAACGTTCCTGTCTCTCTACAACCTCCTGTGTTTCTGTGAAAATCTGTGACCCAAGCATGACAATATAAAAATAACCATATAAACATATGGTTTCTACTTCGCAGATTTTCACCTTTCGCGGGGGGGTCTGGAATGCAACCCCCGCGATGGAGGAGGGATTACTGTAGTCTAATTAAATTACAAAATGTTCCTCCAGCTGTTTCATTTAGTACAACTTACTTTTCCAGCCTTTTGATACCCTGTCCCAACTTTTTTGGAACATGTTACTGCCATCAAATTCAAACTGAGCTAATATTTTTCATGAAATAGTAAAATGTCTCAGTTTCAACATTTGATATGTTTTCTGTGTTCTATTATTAATAATATACGGGTTTATGAGAGTTGCAAATTATTTCATTCTATTTTTATTTACATATACACACGTATATATACTGTATATATATATATATATATATATATATATATATATACACACATTGTATACAGTATATACAGTATATATATATATATATATATATATATATATATATATATATATATATATATATATATATATATATATATATATATCTATAATAATAAAAGGCAAAGCCCTCACTGACTGACTGACTGACTCACTGACTCACTCATCACTAATTCTCCAACTTCCCGTGTAGGTGGAAGGCTGAAATTTGGCAGGCTCATTCCTTACAGCTTACTTACAAAAGTTAGGCAGGTTTCATTTCGAAATTCAAAGCGTAATGGTCATAACTGGAACATATTTTTTGTCCATACACTGTAATGGAGGAGGCGGAGTCACGTATCGCGTCATCACGCCTCCTACGTAATCACGTGAACTAAAAACAAGGAAGAGATTTACAGCACAAGTCACATGTGCATTTACGGGCTGATTTCTCAGGCTTAAAAGCTCGCCTTTTACTAAAAAGGTAAATGCAAAACTATTTTCAATCAGTTTATTGAAACGCTCCCGTTAAGGATTGCAATAACATATTCGCGAGATAAAAGAACGAAGTAGGGGGAAATGGAGGAAGAGCCGCGAACAGCTAAGAGCAAAAAATTAATTAAACAATTGAGAACGGAGCGAGTTAAGCATACAAGCATGTTCATAAGGGAAAGAAAGCACGGTGTAAAACGTAAGTTTAAATTAAGTTTATAGAAACGCTCCCGCTGCGGATTGCAATAACATATTCGCGAGATAAAAGTTTAATGAGAACACACGAGGTATAAACGAACCACACGCCGTGGCGCAACGTTAGGGGCAACAGTTTCAACCATTCTATGATCTGCTTCTCGCAACTGAAAGACGGCACATGGCGGATGTTAGCCGACTTGCTGACCGCAACGTTAGGGGCTTCAAGTATGGCGCTGACGCCACATCTCAGTGCCAACACTTTGCAGACTGTACTTAAAAGACACGCCCTCCTCACTGGACAGTTAAAAACACCAATCAAACTAACGATGACATCAAGTATTACCCAATCAAAAGTAGGAAAGGAGGCATCTTCATAAAATGCGTGTGGGATGATTTGCATGAGACGCTGCTTTAAAAAAAAAATGATAAAAAAAATACGGGATAAATCCCGTCCAGTATTGATTCAAAACGGGACGCGCAATTTCATTCTCAAACGCGGCACGATTCCGTATTTTAAAGGACGGGTGGCAACCCTACAGTGCCAGGTAACCACCCATACAATCACATTGTGATTCAGACTAGGAATGCAATGAATGTTATTACCCCGATCTACATACAAGGCGAAAGTCTTGCAACATTCAAAGATGATGGTTTGGGATAAGTACACCATACAACATAAAAGAGCTTATGAAGCCTTGAACCGAAAAAAGCAAGATCTCAGAGATCGTAAAAAAAAAAATAGGAGGTAATGTCGTTTTACTCGCTGTAGATTTTAGTCAAACATTACCAGTTATTCCACGAGGGAGACCAGCAGATCAACTCAACGCGTGTTTAAAATCCATGCTTCTCCCACGCTCGGTTATATGTCGCGTGTTCTCGGGTAGGTGCACCAAAAAATGTATACATTTAAGCATGTAATGGGCAAACAAAAAATGAGGTATACCCGAAGGCACTGCAGTAGTACTTAATGTAACTTTACTTCTTAAATGTTAATGTTTTACTGTTTAATAATTTATACGCTTCTTATATGTTGTTCAAATTCTTTTATCAAAATACCACTGACAGCGCAATGCACGATAACATGGAGTGAATACACCATACGCATCCGCCCACGGCTGCCCTGCTGTGCGCAGATAGGAGTTGATTCTACAATAAAATAAAATAAAGATAAAAAGACTAAAACAATCATCACCCATAAAGCGGATAGTAGACGTGACGTACTATATGTGTACCACATTTCAAGTGTATAGGTGAAACGGTTTGCAAGCTACAGGTCATTTAAAATCCTGGACAGACACACAAATTGCCACGGTAGCAAATTACAGAAGAAGATTTTACTGTTTAATAATTTATATTTATATGAAATGTGCTTCTTATATATTACTTCATATTCTCATATGATAATGATGTTAATGTTTATATTGATTTCTGTGTTATTAAAACTGCATGTATGTGTGTATATGTGTATATATATATATATATATATATATATATATATATATATATATATACTAGCAAAATACCCGCGCTTTGCAGCGGAGAAGTAGTGTGTTAAAGAGGTTATGAAAAAAAAGGAAACATTTTAAAAATAACGTAACATGATTGTCAATGAAAGCCCGTTTCACTCAGTAAGTCTTATGTGTGTGTTTATGTATGTATGTATATATATGTAGATGTGTATATGTAGATATGTATATATATGTATATGTATATAAATGTTTATGTGTGTGTGTATATTATATATATATAATATATATATATATATATATATATATATATATATATATATAAAAGACAGCAACAGTTATAACAATGACAACACAATTACATTGACAATCATGTTACGTTATTTTTAAAATGTTTCCTTTTTTTTTCATAACCTCTTTAACACACTACTTCTCCGCTGCGAAGCGCGGGTATTTTGCTAGTATATATATATATATATATATATTAATGAATCTACTTTTTTAGACTCTACAATCACTGCCAAATATTTTCAGGATTATCAGCTTAATTATTGGAATTTCTGTGTACATAGACATAAATATTAAGTATGTTCTATGTATATAGTATAAATATACGAGTATACTAATTTTTAACACTAAAGTTATTCGAATTTCTTCCAAACTTTGTCATGAACTGCATGGTGTGTATAGCGTGGTTCAAATAATTGCTTTTAAATTTATGATTCATTTTGTGGTCCCAACGAACACATATTTATTTCATAAAAATATAGCTTACTATAACTGAAAATGAGTCAGTTATAACATAAAACACAAAAACTTCTTACGATTTCATCCAGTTCAAGTCCAAACTCAAAGCAGAGTTCATCAAACTCCTCATCAGCTACAAAACAAAATATTGGAGAAGTTAAAAAAAAATAATTTGATTATAAGATAGATAGACAGATACTTTATTAATCCCATATTACCATGTCATACTAAGTTTGACAGCTTTTACAAATACTTGATTGAAAAAATGTTAATTATTTTTAAATAGAGGATTATTTATACACAACCAAAAATCTATTTGATCAATTGTCATTTACCACTTTTTATTCTATGCTAAAAATATTTACATAAGTGAAACGAAATATTTCCCCCAATCTAAAAATATTTGATTGATTTTGCAATGTTACACTATTTTTAAGGAATATGTAAAATTACTGAATTACTACCAATTAAAATACTCCGACAAATGTATAATGCATAATCCCCTATTGTCAATGTTTAGCACATACAGATCTGTCCAACAAATGCTAGTCAATTGAATGTTACCACATCCAACTACCACCCTTATCATAGCAAGTACAGAGATCATATACAGGAGGAAACATAATACACATCTGGCCTTGAAATTTCCCCTAAAAGAGCTAGAAATTGTTTCTGGGGATAGAGAGGTTTGTGCTGTTACCAGCTGGGGGCAGGCTAGAAAAACCAAAACAAACCCTACATGGGAAATGATTTGTATCCTGTGTCTAAAAATAAGTTCTATCTGTGAAATGGTAAAATGACTGCTGATGAGGTACAAATATATATACTTCTCTTTGATTAACTAGAGCTGAATCACATAATTTATATCTAAACAAGAACATACTGAAAAATATTATATCAGCATATTCAAAATGCATTTGTTTTAAATGTACTAATATTACTAAAAACAAACAATATTCACTAAGCCACATCCATGTTTTACTTCAGTCTGTAGGAAAAACATTCCCCTTCACAAATGATACTGCATCTACTCAAGCGGTTTCTAATGAAGGTTTATGTACTTTTAAACTTAAAGTGCTCAGCAGAAATGTATTTTATTCCTTTTTCAACATTATTTTCAGTGTTTTATAATGTTTGGAGACATGACTCTAAGCTGGTTTACCAAATCATCTTGCAGTGATCGTTAATTTGATTTGATGCTACCAGAATACTAGTCTAGACAAGGTTATAAAATGGATGGAATTAATTCATCTTTGGCTAAGGTGAGCTATGTTCAGATTTGCCTCACAAATATGAAATAAATGACTGACTAGAAATCAGACATATATCTGTTCAATTAAACCAAACATTTCCTTTACAGATTGATGAATTTAAAATGTTATTTTCTATAATGTTTTAAGTATATTCATATAAAAGTTATACAACCTCTATACAGTGAATTGCAGAGAATGTTGTTTAATCTGTGCAGCAGTAGGAGTGAGGATATTAATGTTTTTATTATTCATAGTCTTTTTTTTAGTAGACCCTAAATTTATTATTCACAATCTTTTTTACCAGACCCTAAACTGTAAAGTATAATTTCTTTAACTGCACACTGTTGTAAGAAAATACAGTAAGCATGTCCACTGATAGGTCCTGCGTATTTCAGCACTAGTGGAAATTTGATTGTCATTTCCATGCTATATGTATATTTAGCAATGAAATATAGCTATACATATTAAGGGTTTTCTTCAGTGTTCTGCATGATTGACCTGATAGCAAATCGATGTTTAGATCAGCTTCAGCTTCAGATTTTTGACATTGCCTCACATTGTACTCCACAATATTGTATTCTACAATACAAAGTAAGTTATAGTTGAATCAGTAACAAAAAAAACTGCCAGGACCTTATGCAGGAAGGTACATAAAAATGTAATGTTCACACCACAATAATTCACAGCTAGAAAAGGGTTCTTCAATTTTTGGCACATGCCAAACATTAAGACCACCACTGAAGCCACTGATTAAGACCCCACCCCCCTGTCAATATTTTGTTGAACCACCTTTTGCTTTAATGACTGCCTTGAGTCTGCTGGGATACTTCTCTATCAGCCTTGCATATCTAGATTGAGCAATATTTGCCCACACTTCTTTACAGAACTGTTCCAAGTTCGGTCAAATTGGATGGTGAGCGTTGGTGGACTGATATCTTCAAATCTTTCCACAGATTTTCAATGGGATTTAGGTCTGGGCCACACGAGGACATTCACTTTTTTCTCCTTTGGCCACTGTGTGGTCAATTTTGCTGTGTGCTTGTCGTTGTCGTGTTGAAAGGTGACCATTCTGCCCATCTTCAACTTTATGGCAGAGGGTAGCAGGTTTTCCTCAAGAATTTGACGGTATTTTGCCCCATCCATTTTTCCTTCTACCCTAACGATAGCCCCAGGCCCTGCAGCAAAGAAACACCCCCACAACAGGATGCTGCCACCTCTATGCTTAACTGCAGGTATGGTGTGTTGTGGACGGTGAGCTGCATTGGATTTCCGCCAGGTGTACCGTTAGGTATTGAGGCCAAAGAGTTCGATTTTGGTCTCATCTGACCATAAGACCTTTTTCCACTAGTCATCAGAATCTTCAAGGTGCATTCTGGCAAAGCTCAAACGAGCCTTAATGTGGCCTTTCCTGAGAAGTGGCTTTTTCCTTGCGACCCTCCCAAACAAGCCACAATTGTGGAGCGCTTGTGAAATTGTTGTCACATGCACACAATGACCACTCTTTGCCATAAAATCCTGTAACTCCTTCAAAGTGTCCATTGGCCTCTTGGTAGCCTCTCTTACCAGTTTCCTCCTTGCCCTTCCATCCAGGTTGGAGGGACGGCCAGATTCAGGACAGGTCCTAGTAGTACCAAACTGCCACTTCTTTATTATGGACTTTACTGTGCTCCTTGGGATTGATAAAGCCTTTGAGATTTTTTTTGTATCCATCTCCTGCCTTATGTCTATCCCTGAGATCTTCTGAAAGTGGCTTGCTACCCATAGTCAGTTGTTTGCTGTCAGTTGCACTACCAAGCAAGGGAAAGCTCCAGGAACAGCTGTTTTTAGGCTTCACTAATCACACTCATTACAATTGATCATAGGTGGAAGCCAGTAACCATGGTCTGCAATGGAAATGGTGGTTACTTACACCTGATTGAGTTTACAAACATTGTTTAGGAGGGGGGGGTGATCCTTTATTAATCTCAGTATTTCTTGATTTTTGTTTTTTTAAATTCTTCTAAACTGTAGCTGTGATATCTTTCACTTGGCTGTTATAGACTGCATTGTGTAAGTAAAGCTGGAAAAAATATCGGTTTGTGTGTTTTCATTTAAGGCTGTAAAGCAAACAAATGGGAATATTTCGAAGGGGGTGATTCTTTTCTATATCCACTGTACATCCAATTTATAAAAAAGACGTAAAATCTAAATAACAACGTTGAGATCAAACTATTATAAGCTTAACTTTATTCACATTTCTGAGACACTGAAACGCCAATATGCGACTGTAGGAACAAATGATGCAATCCACTGACAGCGAACGCTCCGCCCAGCTGACACAATTTAAACCATGTTAGCCAATTACTCAAAAAAATAAAAGACTTGCATATCAGATTTCTGTGATTCTCAAGTTTTTTACACAAGAACACCACTGCCGTGAAATTTCCTTGCAAAGACAAGAAAGTCAAAGACGTCTTCATTCATTTTTTGTAAGAAAAGCACTCTGCGTGTCATATGAGCAAATCACGAGTATACCATTCGAATATAAAGTAATCACTCAGATTATTCTACAAAATACTCAAATAAACAATATAATAATTTTTGTGTACTCACTGTACTCTCTCCCTAAAGCTTTGAAAAGCAAATCACGTTTAACGCTAACAGTCGGCATGGTCACCAGCTCACGATCGCCAACTTCCTTAGCAGAAGGACCTTGCTGTTAGCTGACGAGCATTAGGCCTAAGCAAAATAATTATGTATCCAACAATACGCATCTTAATAATTCATAGTAACGCCCTTAACTAACATTTATTAGTATCTGAAAAATGGGAATTACGTTCTCCGGCAAAATATGTATTAAATGGCTAAACAGGCAAAATATTAGTCAACTAAAGTATTAACTAAGTAGAGAGCGTCATGTGGGTCCTGAGGAGTCAGCAACACTTGAAACGGCGTTGTTGTGTGTACAGTCGATTATTTAATCTGAATGCTTCACACAGAAAACTGTACAAGGATGCGATATTTTTTTGTTTACTATTGTTTCAAACTATATATTTTCAGCATGTACTGTTATATCATCGGACCGGCACGGTAATTTAATTACTAGCCCTGGTGACTCGCACTTTTAGAGACCAGAACTTTGGTCTTGTGTCTGTCTTTGAGGATTTTGAATGTCTCCGTTTCCCTTTGACCCTGGTTTGTTAAAAATACGTGCATGATTAGAATTGGCGATCCTTAGCTGGTCCTCTCTGCTGTAATTGGTACTGTAGGGGTTGGCTTTAGTTGACTTCGCTGTGTAATGGATCAAGTTAATTCAGCAAGTGCTGTAATGAATTTATTCAGCTTTGTTTTTCCAGCACGTGTTACAGTTCAGGTATGTGTGTATTTTAGTACTATCCCGGATGTTAAATATTTAAAAAGGAAATATTCAGGATAACACTTATTACAAGACTTCCTTCAACAAATATGCGTCGACTTGTGTAAAATATTTATAATGAAAACGTTGTTTGGTTGCACAAGGAACTGTTGCTACCAGACTTCCTTTAGGGAACAGGCGAAAGGAAGCGTCCACTTGATATTCACACACAATGAGGATTGGCCTAATGCTATGTCTTGGAAGTACTGTAAATTTCAAAATGCCCTTTAAAAACAGAGAAATGAATTGTTAAGTAACATATATGGGTAGTGGATTTTATGAGAGTCTTTGCAACATATACTGTATTTGCTGTGTTTGATTAAATACATAAATATACAGTATGGCTGCAATTTAGATTGACTGATGTTGTGCTGTAGACAAAAGAGCAATGCAATCAGGAGTGAAAGCAAATGGAATACAAATAGTCATTCATACATAAATATTATAGAAAGGGAAGTGGATCAAACTGACAAGTCATTTTTTGAAATAGATAAAATACTGTCATATAAAAGCCTATAATTAAGATATAGCATGATTTGTGTCCCATGGATCGAGGCATATAAGGCCACCTTCCTAGAGGCAGTTTTCTGGTGCTTCTGCGCAGTTCCCAGATGCTCAATCAAATTATATAATCCCTCCAATGTGTAAAGGGTCTGTTACCCACTACACAACTGTAGGAGGTGCCCAGGATCATGGTCACTACATGCCCCAACTACTTAACTGGAAGTTCTACTGCAACCTCAGTCACTACTGGAGCAGGGTTTAGTAGTAATAATGTTGTTATTTTCAAATTATTTTTATATCATTAAACTTTATTCTGGCTTTTAATTTGACAGACCAATATTTCTATCTTTAAGTTCTAAAAGGGATGGTTTGTAACACACACTTTTGTAAATGACAAAATATTAGGTACTCCTCAGTGGAGATGTGCCAAAATTAAGGGCTGACACTAGTGAGAAATCACTTAGAATCCTACCCTTCTACATTTTGCATCTTCACATGCAGAGGCTGGCCACATACACAGGATCTTGGATTCAGAAAGTACCAGTTTACCCAGTGGAGCTAAAGAGAATTACTGCATGCTCAAATGAGCAAACTGGCTTATGACATCTCTGCAGCTGCAAGTGTGTCATATTGCACAGCTGTCTCCCTTTCTCCTTCTCTTGGCCTCACTGTCCCTCACTATGTCTGTTGATTCAAAAGCCCTCTAATAGTGAAGAAAATGAAAAAAAAAATTTCATAATCCGAATCTGTTTATTCAATCAAAGACTTGTGGGGGGGCAAAACCCACACAAGGACAGAGAGAATGTAAAAATTCTACCTGGAGTATTCCCAGTTTAAGATTTTAAAAAAGGGTTTTTGTGCAAAAATGATAACAACTATACCACAATGCTGCCCCTTAGAACCCATCCAAGTGAGACAATTTCTTTTAAAATGTTACTAATGCAATTTCAGTAACTAATTCTTTCATTTTTGGTCAGGAAAGTTAATATGCCAGCTTTATAAGAATTTCATTGAAGTAGTGCACTATGACATGAACTAGTAATATGTTAATTACCAGTACAAAAGTTACGTTCTTGAGGATGATAAAAAGCACTGCCTCTATCACAATCTTGAAAAACAATGGATTTACAGGTAGATCAGATCTCAGTGCACACCCCCATTCACCCCAAAACTTGTTGGCTGTTCTAATTTATTTTTCCAGACCACCATTCATGCTTTCTTAATACATTGACATCCCCACAAACACTAACTTTTCATATCCACCGAACCATCTCAATGCCCATCTCACCACTTCTTTTGGCACCCTGTAAAATACCTTCTCCATATCTATAAAATGCATAATACAGCTTCTTTTATGTAGCCTGATGGATTTCCTACATTTACCTGACAACAAAGATTGTATACTGCATGTTCTTCCTTTTCTAGGCATGAAAGAAAACCCATGATGAAGATGATATTGATGAGAGGCACAATGCTTAGAAAGTAAATACAAAGATGTAAAAGTATTCAAATATTTTGGAATTTGCCATTTTGCTCTTTCTGTAAGTTATTATTTAGAGTATATATTGCTTAAATTCATTCTGCTACAAATTTGTTCTTTTTCTGTTGTATTTTGTACTTTTATTATTCTTTTGCTTTTTACTGTTATTTTGGTGATGTCAGAATGCCACCATTTTATTTCTCAATTCTGATCGTGGGCAGCAACGTTTTGTATATTTTGTGAATAACAATATCAAGGTATTGGCTGAAGTTCTAAAAAATAAGATTTGAGAACCTGTTTCCTATAATAATATCACAAGATCAAACCGGATTCATTAAAGACAGTTGTTTATGATCACGTTTGCAGCTTGCTCTGTGTACTGTACATTCCCTCAGCAACCAAGCTCCCAGAAATTTTAATGTCTCAAGATTTAAACTTTCTTAGTTTTCAAAGAGTAAAATGGGGATATGTCTTTACTGTTTTGTTCAAATTTGGGTTTGGACCAGATATTGCCAGTTGAATTCAATTACATAACTCCAGCCCAGAAGCAGGTAAAAAGTAAAACTCAAGACTATTTCAGATTAGAACATGGAGTCCTACAAGGTTCCTCACTATCTTCAGTACTATTGATCTGCTAGACATTTGTCTTCTCTGCAAAACTAAGAAATAAAGGTAATTGTAACTCAAGTGTATAGTTGCTGATCTGAATAAATGTGTTCAATTACTTTTCAAGATCTCTGGATTTAAAATTAACCTGGAAAAAAGCTTGCTTTTTCTGGTAAACTCATTAGCATGTAATAGTATATTAGGCTATCCATTTACCATTTCAGAACAGTTCATGTGTCTGTGAGTTACAGCTACAAGGAAGCTTAAAGATCTTTTTAAGCACAGTGTTGGCAGCATGATGGAAAGTATTAAGATGTCAATAGATAATCAACTCTTTACTTCTGTCTAGCAAAGTTAATATAGATATAATAAATATCTTCACAAAAATGTTATTCCTTCTTCCTACTACTATAATTAGTAATAAATCCATTTTTTAAAAAGCTTGATTCCATTATCAACTTATTTATATGAAAGAAAAACAGCAGATATTAAAAATCAAAAATTTGGACTGAAAGCAGAAGGCGGCATGGCACTGCCTTACTTTCAGCTGTATAGCAAGGTTGTGAATTTTCATAATTTGAGACAATAGAAAGAACTCCGTGATGAATAAAAGCTTGTGTGGTTAGATTGGGAGAGAAAATGCTGTAAGAAATCCTCACTGTATCCTCTACTCTCCGCTCCAGACACTAATTCATTAATAATTATTATGAATTTACAAGATTGTGCTTCACTTAAAAAAAAAAAAAAACGTGGACCCAATGTAGAAAATTCTTTAAGGAAAAGACAATACTGTCTGCTGCTCCATTACAGGATAATATTACATTTGAGCCCTCCCTCAACTATACAGTAGTTAGGTCTTGGATGATACTAGACATCTCGACCTTCAGAGATCTTACCATTGATAATATGTATATGCCTTTTGATCAGCTCTGTTGTAATAATAGAATTCCTAAACATACTTAATAACAAGTTAGAAACATTGTAAAAAAAGAATTTGCCAAACTTCCATAAATCCACCAGATATACAGTACAGTATTTTCATTAGTAAGCATTAGTAGCATTTCCAGACTTTATCAAATATTGTCACAGTACTAGACAACCTTTGGCAATGTTGGGAAAGAGACCTCTCTATCCAAATCAAGCAAGAATTGTATTTCAATAATTTGCAATATCCATTCTTCTTCTGTTCTGTTTGTGCAAAACATGCTATAATTCAGCAGAAAATCATACAGCGGACACAAATCTTCAAATTAAAACTATATGATGTATGTATCCTATGATCTATTGCTAGCACATCAACAAATTCTGCTCAGTTTGAAGAATTCTACCCTCAATAGGTAAATGAGGAAATAATATTTTGTTTTTTAAATCTAGCAAAAAAACAAACTTGTCTTTAGAATTTGTCAAGTTTCTAAAATAAGTCTGCTAACCCTTTGCCAGTGCCTCTACAAAAGTTTTATTGTTTTAATTAATATGGGCCTGTATAAAAGAGTGGACCTCTCTTTTTATTAAAATTAGCTCTTTCTGCTGGTTGAGGGTAGGAGACTTTTTAAATGTTGTAATTTTGACATAATGAAGCTTATTCTTGATTGTCGTATTATAATACTTATTCGGTATTGCATAAATTTGGAACATATAAAACAAAGAAACGAGCACCTGTGAAAAACTCAGACACAAGGAGAATATGCAAACACCAGAAAAATTGTAATTGGTTTAGATTTTAAATCATGGTTCAAGGAACTGAGAAATAAATCTGTATTGATAGCTGGGTAATCCTGCATGAAGCTCATAACAGATTACAGTATGAAAAACATGATAAGAGCTTGAATATACAAAGCACTGGATATTCATAATTACTCTATTAAAAGACATTTTAACGAAAGATATTAGAAATGGTTGAGATGTTACAGAGGTTTCCAATGCTATTAAGCTAAGCCATGATGACTGAAAAAGAAACGATTGTAAAACCCAAATACAGAAATATGTTAAAAGATTAAACAGCACAAATCAGCAAGGTAGTCAGAGATATTTGAACGCCAGGAATAAGGCAAAATCTGAAAAAGGAACATAATGACCAATATAAACTCAGAGAAAACCAGATAAATATATGTTTTACCTGGCTAAAAATCACAGTGCTAGAGTGAATAAATGTACAGATCCTTCTTTTTTTCTCTTTGCACCTCATATCATGTGACTGAAGCCCATTTCATGCTCAAAATAATACTGTTAGAAATGGGCAGTGTTATGAAACATCTTTATGTGGAAGGAAGTGCTGGGGTGGAGCCCAAGCCAAAACTTTACTAATAAATGCAAAGTTCTCAAACTGTCATAAAAGTCATGGTTATAAAACAAAAGTAAATTGTTTGCTAGAGAACAGTTTTCTCATCAATAACACCACAGATTATTTATACAAAGTAATTTTAGGCTAAATATTAAAATGTCACTGAGTTTGTTAGCTTCTGTCCAGAATGAAATCATTAAGAAAAATATACATTTAAAACTATCTAAGGTATGTTTTTTGGAAAGCACATAATAATAATGAAAAATTCTAAGTCATTAAAAGTTGCCAAAACTATATTACAGTTCATTATAAAAAAAAATCGAACAAACTGGCAAAATCTGTGAAGAACAGGGTATCCTCCAAAAATAAATATCAGAGCAAGAAGTAGTAATGTTAAATAATTTACTAAATATAACATGGAAAAACTAACAATAAAACAATTGCCTGACTACTTAGCAAATCTGCGTTTCATAAAAGAGATGGATAGACATCAATGGTCATAGCTGAAAAATATCCACATCAGATCAATTACAATCTGCTCTGGAATGCTTTGGAAAACTAAATCTGTTAGACACATGCTCCAGCAGCACCTTACTGATACAAAAAACAATATTAAATTAAAGATTGATAATAATGCAGGTAAAAACAGACAATAACTTTGTATAATGTTAATGTTTACTCCCCTGGGTGGAATTGAAGAGTCGCATAGTTTGGGGGAGGAACAATCTTCTCAGTCTGTCAGTGGAGCAGGACAGTGACAGCAGTCTGTCGCTGAAGCTGCTCTTCTGTCTGGAGATGACATTGTTTAGTGGATGCAGTGGATTTTCCATAATTGATAGAAGCCTGCTGAGAGCCCGTCGCTCTGCCACAGATGTCAAACTGTCCAGCTCCATGCCAACAATAGAGTCTGCCTTCTTCACAAGTTTGTCCAGGCGTGAGGCGTCTTTCTTCTTAATGCTGCCTCCCCAGCACACCACTGCGTAGAAGAGGGCGCTCGCCACAACCGTCTGATAGAACATCTGCAGCATCTTATTGCAGATGTTGAAGGACACCAGCCTTCTAAGGAAGTATAACCGGCTCTGTCCTTTCTTACACAGAGCATCAGTATTGGCAGTCCAGTCTAATTTATCATCCAGCTGCACTCCCAGGTATTTATAGGTCTGTACCATCTGCACACAGTCACCTCTGATGATCACGGGGTCCATGAGGGGTCTGGGCCTCCTAAAATCCACCACCAGCTCCTTGGTTTTGCTGGTGTTCAGGTGTAGGTGGTTTGTAGGAGGTTTCTTCATATTACACAAAGATTTTTTTCAGTTGATCAATGAAGAAAATTCCAGTGAAAACCATTATTATTTTATATTGTAAAAGTCCTGTTTTGAAAAAAGACTTTGGACCAATAAGAAAGTGTGGATGGTTAGAGTAGATGTATCTGTATTCTTTATTTGATGCAGTGTGCCTGGACCACTGCAAAGGCCTGTAAAATGTACAGTGCACATTTGACTGTATAACCCAACAACATCATACCTTTCTTAAAGGCTTCTGTACACTGTTTGGACATAAATAATGAAGAGTCTACTACAACTCCTAGGTCCTTCTCATGAGGCATATGTCTCAAGTTTCAAATGTCTCACCGTGAATTAAAATCTAACATTTTTACTTCCTAGGTGAAAAACCATAAATCTATTCTACCTAAATTTCATTCCCCACCTAATTTTGACTGAGTTGTAATTCTTTCCAGGTCCTTCTGATATGACTTTGCTGATTTTACATTAACTGACATTCCACTTTGTTTAGTATCATGTATACAGTATATAACCAGCTTGTTATTTAGATTCTTATCAAGATCATTTGTACATATTAAAAAGAGTAGTGGCCCCAGAACTGATCCCTAATGAACGCCACTTTTAACATCATCCAAATTTGATAAAGTTACCAGCACCCTTTACTTACTCTGGTCAAGAAATTTTTGCAGCCTTCTATGCAATGGGCCTTGAACTCCATCTTCTTTAAATTTTATAACTTTTGGTTTCTGAAGCTTTTTGAAAATCCAGATAAATAATGGCATATGCCCTTGAATGATCATATACTTTTCTTGCATTTTAGTGAAAATAAGGATACCAGAGTTCAGATCCCAGGTCCTCAGTGTGTGGAGTTTGCACGTTCTCCCTGTGTTTGCATGAGTTACCTCTTGGTGTTCCTGTCTAAGTACCTTTACTGATGGGCCCTGTAACTACTGTACACTGAGTTTATTGATTTCTACATTTGTGAAAACTTCACAAAAATGAAAATTTAAAACATTTGTAATTTCGCTGAGTATATTTTAGATCACCATTATACATTTCACCTCCTCTTTCACTATTTTTTCACTACCATGATAGTTAAAGAATCTATCCATCCATCCTAGGGCATTGTCATTTATAAGGTACTGACACAGTTGTTTTTCAATATATTTTAAACAAATGTTTTTTATCCTCTTTGAGATCATCTAACAGTCAGTCATCATTAGAGATGATCAGATAACTCCAAACTACAAGCCTTTACCATTTTGACATTTTTATAATCATAATTTATATCTTATATCTTTATAATCCTGTATGGCACCACTTTAAAAAATATTTTCACTACAACTCATTATTTTTAGTGTTTAAGACAATTCTGCCCCAAAAGACTTGAATCCCTACTGCTTGACACAATTTAATGTGTACGTTTTCTCATTCCAGACTTGGTTCATTCACCCTTCGAGCACACAGCTGCTTATCCCAGACCTGTAATCAAACCACAGCCCACATATCTGCCTCAGACTGTACACACAAGCAAATGATCCTGCTGGCAATTTAGTTATTTAATGGAGTAAAGACATTGTTACACTTGTATTTGGTTTGCATATCAATCACTGTTACCATATACACTCAGTGGCTATTTTATTACATATGCCCGACTTTCCCACATTATTGACTGTCCAAATGCTGGCAGCATTGTTTGTGCAGACAAAGCTATTTAAAGTAGGTAGGCAGATATTGAACCACACATTTATACACATTTACCACTAGCCTGCTGTTAATACCCAACAAGAAGACTCAAAGAATTCACAGGTTTTTCACAATATCCTGTTCCTCACATCAGCATGAATCAGCAGCAAATGGAATTTGTCATGCTAGACACAGTTTTCTAATCCTCCAGTGTGCAGTGTGTTACTCAGTGTACCGCATTTGCACCTTTTTATATTTTTATGACAGGAGTGGAACCTGATTGGGTTGTAATGCATGTGTATGTGTATAATTGAAAGGAAGGAAGGGCAAGACAAATTATGATAGAGGTGTCGGCATTAGTCTGTCAGGAACAGCACTCCTGCTAGGGTTTGAATGTCATGGGTGTATTCAAAATGAGACAACATTCACTAGCTGCAGTCATATGGTTTGGAACAGACCATTGTTAAAAGCTGTTGACTGAGACTGACATTACATAACAAATAAGTTATAATCAGTCAACTAATAGTTGTGCAAAGACTGGTTACAGAATGCAGAACTTATTCTACCTTGTCACAAACTGATCTTGGCGGCTGACAAACCAAACCACATTTCACTCAGAAAAATATAAAAGGCTTAAATTGCAGTGAACTATTTAACACAGTGAGAAGTGGAGGATTGCAAAGCGACTATGTATCATGATGAATTCCATTTGCTTCTGATTCATGCTGATGTAAGGAACAAGATGTGGCAGAAACCTTATGAATTCATGGAATATTCTTGTCAGGAATCTATAGCAGACTGGTGGAGGCAATGTAAAAATGTGAGTGTGTTTTCCTGTTACACATTGATCGTCTACATTTGAATGTCAGATATATGAATATTATTGTGTTTCAAGTGGCTCCATCAGCTAAAGTATGTTTATCTGCCAAATGGGTCAAGAAACATGATGATGAATTCAGTATGAAGTAGTTGCCTCCCCAGTCATCATATCTCAGATTAATAAAACATCTGTGGAATGAAGTGAAATGAACTATCTGGAGTAGAGATCCAGTACTAGCTAATTTACAGCAGCTACAGGGCACACTGGAGTCGACTGTGCTAAGATCTTTCTGTCACACTTTAAAGTACTTTATTGCATCTTCTGTATGCCAAAACAATTGAAAGCTATCGTGTGAACAAACGGGAATGAAACTCTCTATTATGTGATCTTTACATCACATCATGGTAAATGCATAATAATGTGGGATCATTGATATTGCAACATGGATGAAGGAACACCATTTCCAGCTCAACCTGGCAAAAACCTTTTTGTTATCCCAATTCGTCTATCTATTCAGCAGACTGTCTCTGTTCAGTTTGGCTCATGATCGCTAACACCCGCCAAGTCTATATGCAACTTTGAGGTGGTGATCAATGACCATATGTCCTTTAAGGACCATGCTGCTACATTCTCTCGGTCTTGCAGATTCACTTTATATAACATCCACATAATCAGACTATATCTGACAGAGTATGCAGCAACAGCTCATGGTCCATGCAATATATGGACTACTGCAAGTTTCTGCAGGCAAGAGTACCAGCAAATGTTGCCAAGCCTCTGCAGAAGACTCAAAATGCAGTAGCATGTCTGTTGTGCAGCCAGTCAAGGTGTGCACAGGTCACTCTTCTTTTCAGAGCACTACATTGATTCCCTGTAGTGGCATGTATTAGGTTCAAATCCTTGATGCTCACCTACAAGGTAGTCAACGGGTCAGCACCTATACATATGGAGACAGTTGCAAGACCTACTGTATATGCTCCTTCTCAACCACTCAGATCTGTGAATAAATGGCATTAAATCGCAATCTAGACTTTTTTCTTGTAGCTCCTAGCTGGTGCAACATGTTGTCCATCTGCATTCAAACATCTGACTTCCTCAATGTATTTTGAGAAGTGTTTGAATACTGTCTTGTTTGGTGAATTTCTGTCTAACTGATATAAGCTGTTAGTTTTTTTCTAAATCTAGGATTTGTGACTCACTTGTATTTTATTCTAAGCTTTTCATTTGTAATGATCAATTTATATCCGTGTCTTGCAACACTTGCTTCTCAATTCCCAGACTGATGTTTACTTGATTATGTCGATGTCCCTTATAAACAATTTTGCATAAAAGTGACAGATAACCAAATAAATGTAAATGTAAAATGAGGATAACTGCCAAAAGTAGTTATACAGGAAATTAGAAAGAACATCTTCTTAAATAACTTTTGAAATATCTGTCACACGATTTGCAGAGGAGCAGTAGTTAAAGCTTCTGCCTCACAGCTCCACAGTCCTGAATTCAGTTTGCACTGTCTGTGCGGTGTTCGCATGTTCACTCTGTGGCTGCGTGAAATTTTCTTAGATTATTCTACCCATTCTCTCAAAACAATCTTAATACATTAATAATAATAATAACAAATATGCATTTTATTTGTATAACGACATCCCCGTGCTCAAAGCGGTACGTTAATCGGTGCCGTGTCCATTGCTGGTCCTGTATAGTGCTTAATGCTGCCCGGACAAATCCCAACCACCGTTACTCTGAAACGGAATAAATGAATAAGTCTAGCAAAGGATAGACTGCCGATTTGTACACATTTGTATTGGTGGTTTGGGTCTGCTTGCGCGTGAGCGACCTAACATGTTAGCAAAATATTTTTTAATATTACATCCTCCTTTTGTGCAGGCTGAGCCCCGAATTAATTGCATGACCGAGAGTAACCTCTCGCAGCATCGCGATGACGTCAGAAACCGGCCTCCAACACGCGCCACCGCTTGAAAGCCAATAGGATCGCCTCGTTCAGAGCGTGTACAGTAATGCTACCTTTGACGGCACTCCTGCTACTTCCGGACAGAGAATAGAACAAATTATTAGGAAAACCGAACAGTTGAATCAAACCCCATTTGATATATTTATTTTTTTAAGAAAATTAATTTAGTTTTTAATGCATTGGCGAGAAAATACATATAAGTCATTGAGGGATCGTATATCTCAACGAAAACCAATAATTTTACAAGCAATCAGGTCAGTAGTACCATTATTCATCTGTTATTATCGTTATCTTTATTTATTTTGTGGGCGTGATGTAACTGAATGTTGCAGACGGACAGTGGCCTTTGATATATAGAAGAGGGGCATGCAATCCCCTGACAGGTCATTACAGGGGCAAATGGATTTTAATCTGTCGTATAGGAGGAAAACGGTCAGCAGGCAAACTAATTCTTTAATTTGGCGTGTAGAGTTAGCAAACACTAATCGCTTTCAAAGGCGACCCAAGGTTCCGGACTGCAGGGCAGCGTGAGAGTGCTGTACATTCATTTACAGACACAATCGAAACAGACGCCGAACAGACGGCAGCCAAGATGCGTTACTTATCAGGTTAGGGAGGCAGTGGCGCATGTTGATCGTCTTCTGTCTTGGGGGACGGATGAATATGACCGTAACGTTAAAAACAACGCGTCTGAAACGTGGCTCTGATTGCATGCATGTGCCCGCGCTCGCACTGGTGACCAGTTTTCAGATTTATTTGCGCACAAATGCGAGATTACAGTACGATTATCTGGACGGCATTTGCGTCGCAGTTTAACTGTATGAGACGGTAGCGCTGCATAGGCCCGTGTGTCCGTAACAGGAAGGAGCACAAGAAAAGAAGCGTTTATTTCTTTCGTTAATTCGCGTCTCTTCTTTGGGGTTTGTAAACAAATCTGAAAGCTTTATTTATCAGAATCACTCGACCAACCTGTTAATGACCTTATGTCATGAGAAGTAAATAATGTATTTCCGCTACATTATATCCTGGTTTATTCTTGAAATTATTTTTGCAACCGTGCTACGTTTGCCAAAAAACTTGTGAGGCTGACAAACCTGTGTTAATGTCACTTTTTGTAATTTGCGTCACATGATAAATACATAAACCTTATATTGTAATATATTTAAAACCATAGGTGTTTATTTGTATAATCACATCATTTTTAAATCGCATTTTGACAGCCTACAGAGAATTAGTTTCAAATACCTAATTTTTTATTTAGTCGAAAGCACAAGTTTCATCACTTGTGTCACTTACCACACTGACTTTCATTTATCTGGCGAAAGTAGTGTAATAAGTCAATCGTGCATATGTGTCACTGGTCACTTCACATGGCCAGTAACTGGGTGTTTATTTAAAATCATTATTTTGAAAATATTTAGAATATTTTAGTTCATTCTAAGTTATGATTGTTTTTGTTACCCATTCCTTATATTTTATTTAGTCAAAAGCACTAATTACATCACTTATGCCACTTACCATATTGACACTCATTTACTGGTCACTTCACATGGGCAATGACTGAGTCTATACTGTATTTGAATTCATTCTTCTTTTAGTTCAGTTTATTTTTTAAAGTGCTTCATCCTATAGACCCTGCACACTGTGCAATAAGTGTGTAGATAAAATATAACAGAAATTTTCATTAAAACACTGCTAAAAAGGAAATCAACATATAACGTATTAATATAGATTTCCAAATATTAGTTTAAGGCATATAAATCAAATTAGACAAGAAAACTATAACACATTTCCCTGATTTCCACTTTGTTTGTTTAGCCCAAGTTTGTGCACTCAGCAGTGCATTATGGTAAAGGGAGAAGCTGATGATTCTGGTGGAATCTGATGAATACCTCACTCTTGGCCTATCATTGGTGATTACTCATCCATTTCAAGTTCTCTTTTCATTACTTTGCTGTTAACGTAACTATAATGCCCATGTAACCAAGTGCAAATACTTACACTGAAAAGAAGATTCTAGGTAGCATAATACTATCAAGTTAAAAAAAGTCATATGAGTAATCTTATTTGCAGTTCTCATAAGAGTTTGCCACAGTGACTTAAAATGTATCTTCAATCTTGATTTAGTAGTAATAGTAGTAGTAGTGGTAGTAGTAGTATTGATTTAATTACTGAGACAGAAAGGTACTTTCCATCTCGGCAGGTTGAAAATCCAACGGCAACCCTTTGTATTCAGTAATTTTATTAATCACTGCAGGTTTATATAGGTCTGCTCCTAGGGATGTCAGTGTACACTTTTTGCAGTGTACTGTGAGATATATTATAGAATTAATATTATTGATAAGTTATATAAGGTAAAATAAGTGGGTTGGGTAAGCCATTTATGACTATATTTCTGAAAGATGATTTTAAAATTGTCTCTAAACGTCATGCTACTGTAATAATTTAGGAAATGAAGTTGTATAGTTGTACTTCCCACTTGCTGTTTTGTTTTGAATTAACTTTACCATAGTAAGCTAGTGATTTGAGTGTGTTGCCACTGCAGCATTAAAATAGTCAATTAACTATTTTTTTCTTTTTTTTTAACTAAAAAGTGTATGCTGATGTTCAACAGGATTCATTTTGGAGGGATGTATTATATTACTTCTAATATTATTTATTTTGTTTTTAAAAATGTGTCAAAAGCCTCATAAATTTCATTAAAAGTTTCCAAGAGGCATTCTGTTGAATAAACTGGGTTTAGAGAGCAATTAATAGTTGAGAATAAGATTCTTGGATTCATTCATAATTTAAGAAAAATAACTCTGCCTCTGAAAAGGGATTGCTTTGTTACATTCTACTATATTTGCCTTTAATATTTCATAGTGGACTGCTAAGTTATTTGTCTTCGATTTATGTTCAGCCCTCTGGCATCTTCTCTTAAGAGCCAACACTCAACGAGTTTTCCAAGGTATTTTGGTGCTAGAGTATTTCTTAACAATTTTTTAAGGGGACACTTTCTCTGCAGCTCTCATCTGGTTGTTTAATGGCCAAGGAATATGAGGCCATTTTACAGTACCAGGTGCACCATTTAATGCAAATACTGTTCTCCCTTATTTTTTTTCTCTATGCCAGGAGCATAAAGCCTTGATACATACTAGTAAAGTATTTCAAGAGCGGTTTCATGGTCAACAACATGAATTCATATGTCTTCCACAGCCTCTTGAATCACCATATCTAAACATTATTAAAACCTATATGGAAAGTCTTAGAGAGCTGAGTACAAACCAGGTTTCTACCTCCTCGATCCCTCAGATAACTGGAGGCTTTTCTTCTTGAAGAACAGTGCAGTATCCCACCACCATCTATTAAGGACTAGTATAATAGCATTCTGAAGCAGTTCTGAAGGCAAACGGTAGTCCTACTTCTTGTTAGGTCTTTGATATTAATATTTTGTTAGATGTTTTTGTTAACTTGTTCATCCTCTTTTCAAATTAAACAATGCTACTGTATGTTTACAAATAATTTATCTTATAAAGCAATGGTTGAGTGAATCATGGTTTAATTTGGATTAAAAATGGCTTGTATTTGACTTTAGAGCTGTGAGCAATAGTGTTCCTAAACTAAATCTTGGTGTTCATTTCAAATACGTATTTATTCAGATGTCTGTTTTTGTCATAAATTAATGTATTGCTCAGTTGAATATATTTTTACACTCTCTTTGTGCAGTATCAAACATTATGCTTGTTTGAGATTACCATTTTAAAAAGTACAGAATGAAGCATATTGTTATTGTAGTTTTTAATCAGTGTGGCCTTTTGGCTCTAGCTGTGAACTTTAAAACTTTTATTATTCTGATTATGCAAAACTCACATAAGCAATTGTTCTGTACTTCTGTGATTGTAAATGGTTTTCCCCAATAGAAAGCAGCAATGTAATTCTAAATTATGGAAGTATGCTTGTTCAGTTTAATTGATTACTTTGTTCTCATTATCAAAGGTCAACTTAATAAATATTTTGATGGTATGATAAAATCTTAGAAGTAAACTCAGTCACTAATTCGTTGCTTGCAATGCAGTAATACAATGATTTCTTTGACAGGTTCCTTCAAATGTAAAACAAGTAGCCTTTCTGTGTTGCCACAATAACTGTGGATTCCAGAAATAATTACACATTTAATTAAGACTAGCCAACACCCGCCGTAGCATATAGCGGTGTAAGAACAGGAACGGAAAACGGTGAGAAAGGAATTCAGAAATCAAGAAGAAATAAATACTTCTTGAATGACGAAGTGTGCATGTAGAATTTCCGGCCAAGCAGGATTACATGTGAAAGTGATAAATAAATCAGGCTTTCCGAATTTACGTACTATCGCCACGGCATCCTGATAATTTTGTTGCATGTATCTTGGACTTCCTGGAAATGTGGACGGTAATATGATAATTTTGCCTTCACGTACATTGTTATTTTCAGCGTTTGCTTGCAGTGCGTCTCATAGTCCTTTGTATTGTTCCACACACAGATCTTGTTGATGTAATCTGAGATAGTCGAGACGCGCGCCGTCTGTTTTAACACACGCATCTACAACATACTGTTGGAATAGTTTGCCGCTGGAGTGCAGATACTAAATGTATTCCTCATTGCTAATCTGTACACGTAAAATTGGCATTGAGTAAGCCTTATTTGCTTGGCGGTTCTTTTATCGGGAACATGTTGTAAATCTTTGTGCCAGCCAATGTCTCCGTAAGGGAATAAAAGTGGGTAAACCATTGGATCGCAATTCATACTGACCGTGGAAATCTGTTTACAGGAGTTGCCAATGGGATAGATGCAAATGTCCCTTTCGGCAGGCGGTTCGCCATCTTCTCCGACAAAAATCACTGCAACATCGGTGTGACATGTTGGGGCATTGTATCATTGTAAATCCTGCCTAGGGTTTTCCTTGAAAACCATTCGTACAGATGCTGTTGGATTGGACAGAGCAATTTCATGCATGTGTTTGTATGATTTAGCGAAGGGGTTGATGGTTCTGAGCATGGAATCTAGCTGGAGAAGTACATTTTTGCTGCATGCAGAGTTTGCTTTATTTTGTAAGCATACTTCAGTAGCTTGTGCTGTGTCAAAAACATACAACTGTCCATATCCTGGAGAGGTAGATGTGTTAGCGTATAGTAGAGAGATTTGGTGATACATTTGCCTGTGTATTTTAAAATGTATGGTCCGTGGCCAGGAGGTTGAGTTATCTGTGCACCCATGGAAGCAAACGCTAGAGAAGAACTGTATTCTCGAATGTGCTCACGATAATTTTTAGCTTCTGATGTTTGCTGTGTAAAAAGCTGTTGTAAAGACACAGGTGGCTCCCGCAAAGGTGGTAAAGCTGCTTTACCGTTGTAGCAGCACCTCGAGTACTTGTTGGCTGTATTACGCTCAGCAGGCCAGTATAGTGCATGACATGGAAGACGACGAATAGGAATCGAGAAATGCTGTGTCGGCTGCGTGTGGGCGGGACCGGTTTTGAAGTGGAAGCAGGATGAACCAGAAGAGAAATACTGTATTTTAATTAAGATTAAAAATATAAAGAAATGTGTAAGAGTGTTATGTTATATTTGGAAATTCCCAAAGCAAACAAAATATTTTGACTTTCAGGGATTATTTAAATTGGAAAAGGTTAATATGGAAAATTAGAGAAATTTAATTGGGGCTGTGATTAATGCATGCTTTCTTTGTTATTATTTTCCTTTAAAACTTTACTTTGAAAAAGTATTCAGCAAAAACTTTCATATGTCTTAGTTCTACAGTGATGCAAAGAATTATAACTTCTTTAAAAAGGTATAACATTTAAAAACGAATAAGCAAAAGTATGGCATCTACATGGATGGAGACCCAATTTTATTTCAAGATTGCAGTTTTAATGCAAACCTGTCCACAAAAACAACAGCAGCAACATTTATTTTATAGCACATTTTCATACAATGATGTACCTCAAAGTGCTTTACAAGATGACAAAGAGAAAGTTATTAGAAAAGAAAAACAATTAAGATTAGGAAATAATATATATATAAGTCACATCAAAACAAGGTAAGGTCAAATGGCTGGAAAAGAGAAAAAAAGAAGAAACAGGCTGGAGAAAAAAAACAAAATCTGCAGGGGTTCAAATGCCAAAAGACTTTCCAGCCTCCACTGGGTATTCTACCTAACAGAAATGTTCCTGAGACACTCACCAGTTAGCTTTAGAATTGATTTAAAAATTTTGCTGCTGGTATTTAAATCATTACATGAGTATGCTCCCCCCTGTTTATCTGAATTCTCTTTTATACATCAGATTTGATAACATCTGATGAATTTCTAGGAGAGCAGAGAAATATGTGACATCACATTCAGAGGTCTGCGTCATGGTTAAAAGACCATATGAAATGAGTGCCATCTTTTAGATTTTTTTTAATATATTACTGTTTTGTTTATTATTGAAAGTTTTTTTGGTGCAAAGATTTCTTTTGGCTTGTGTGCAGGAGTTATTTACTCACTTCCCTTTTTCTCATTTTGCAGTAGTCTTCTGTAACTGGAACATTTTAAAAGGAGACGACACAGATACAAGAAACAGTATATCATAAAAAAAAAGTAGGTAACATATAGTTAGTTCCTTATCGATTAAAAATAGTCATGGATATTTCTGGATAATTCATCACATTTAGAGTCAACAAATAGACATTTGTGTGAGAGTTCTCTTTATCCATCTCTTATTTCTCCCACTGTCTCTTTTATAATGCATACCACTACCTCATTTTAGTTGCAAAGAATATAATTATCTTTTGTATGGCTACATTAACATGAGAGAAAATGCAACTACTTTAATTTTATTTTTAGCAAAGCTGCTGTTGCATGTAGTTTTCTTAAGGTTTCTGTGTAGCTAAATATTCAAATATGGCATTTGGCGTCATTGGACTATCTAATGCTCGATTAATTGGATCGCTAAGATCCTCAAGCTGCATAAGTGCAGATTGTGAAAGTTGCACCTTTTAGGGTCTACCAGACACCAAACCTTTTTGGGTTATTAGGTGGAGCCTAGAGAGTTAAGAAAGGCGTGATTAACCTGCTCAAGCTGGATATGCAGTTGCTATAGTTACATTTTAAATAGCTTTGTGCTACTGGTCTTGCCTTTAAGGTACTTCTCGTTACAAAGTTTATTTGTAAATCATAGGAGGTAGAGTACAGCTACTGTCTCCTTTAGGTAAGTGTTTCAAGTGTGCTTTTTAGTTTTACTAAATTTTAGCCACAGTTGATTTTAACAATTAGCAAAAAAAAAAAAATAAGTTCCTGTGTATTTAAACAGTATTTCAGTGTGCCTTCAAAAATCTGAAATTAAATGCTTCTTTATTCATTCTACACTAATCATCAGAGCTATATTTAAATTTGTTTTTGCTTGTTGAGCATATTACTGATTCTGTAGTATACCTAGATTTTCAACTGTAAGAAGTATTTTGTTTCATTTTCTAAAATTTAAAAATATATTACAAACAGATATAGATATAGTTACAAATATCTTACGTGCACACATTTTCTCTGCCTGTTATCCTTTCATGTCTCATAGAATAGCTTATCAAAAATAATCACTGCAGTATTATTAAAAACAAGCTGCATGCCTGAGTTAACTTATCTTTAACCAGCTTCATTTTTGAATATCTAAAATGTTCTTTTAAATAATATTTTACTAGTTGCTTTTTATTGTATCTTTTAGGCATTCGAAATATAGTATCGTTAACATACTGAGTTAAATAAAGAGTTGAGTTTTATCACAACTTTTAGTTAGCACCATTTTATATGGGTATAAATTATGTTGCCTGTGGTTGACAAAAATTTATTCATACATTTTTCATTGTTGTTGCAGAACAACAGTTAACATCTTCTGACACAAGCTGTAGTTTATCCCTCTGCATTTGATACTTACTACAGAAGTGTATGGAACTTAAGAATGTATAAAGAGTAGATGTGTAAAAAATATATACAAATGTTACCTTTGACAATTCAGAAGTCTTAGAGCTTTCATAAATGTTTACTGTTGGGGCTTTTCAAATTTAGTATGCTTTATTTAACCTGTCACACTGCAGCTTTTATTTCTCTGCTGCAGAATTAAATTTGAGTGTTACTTGGCAAATGAGAAAACATTTATTTTTCATGGTAGTATTACTTTTGGTCATTTTAGCAAAAAAAGCTTTTAGAATGATTCCCAAAGAAAATTTTCTATGTCATTAAAGAGAAGACATGTCTTATGAGATAGATAGATAGATAGATAGATAGATAGATAGATAGATAGATAGATAGATAGATAGATAGATAGATAGATAGATAAGAAAAAAATGGAATATTATAGTCCATTTATTCTGAGTCATATTTTGCCTGACTGACAATGGCAGATGTTTTTTAAAAAAATACAAGAGCAAAAAGTAGATTTAATGTATTATATATACAGTAACATGTACACTAACATGGTTCATTCATAGTTAAAATGGGCAAGAAGAATACTGCTGCCTGGAAGAAAGTTGTCAATTATATGTCTATAATGCAAAATAGTAGGTGTATTGAACAAAATTCAGTGCCTCAAAGGTAAAAAAAAAAAATGGCAAACATAATTAAATCCTCAATAACATTACTGAGTTTAAACAGCTAAAGTTTTAAGTATACCAGATACAAAAGATACAAGAGAGTATCTGTTATGGATCAAGAAAAGTAATTTTACAAAGTCTACTTATAGTAAGGTTAAAGTAATTTAATATAGACCAAATGATTGTATCCTCACTTTTTTCATTTTAAGCTATACATAAAGAAAAATGCTTCTGCAAATCACAGAACATTCTATTATTTATTGAATTAAAAATATCAGTTTTGGTACAGTTTTGTTTCAAAAGAGAGCATACCCATACTAAATATGTTTTGTGTATTGGCTACTATAAATAAAGCCTGCCTCCATGCACATTTGAGCAAGTTAGCATCCGCATGTTATTTTTTTTTTCTGTATATATTGTTTTAGGAGATGCATATCAATCAGTAATCATAATTTCAGGCATGCCACTACATTATGCTATTAGGGATGAATTAAGACATAAAATGTGTACCAAAGCAACAAACTAATTGTTGACAGAGTTGACCATACCTGGAAATATTTAGATTAGGCACAACTGAAAAAAGAAAGTAATTTCAAAAGGCATAAGGGACAGCTCACTCAGAAAATTCTTGTTACATTTAATAGGCAAAACCCAGTACTTTATTTAAAGATAGTTTTGGTGCTGTCTATGGTACATTTATTACTTAGACGTTTTGTTGTATGGCAAAAACTTCACTGCAACATGTGTGTTGCTGGTAAAATATGAAATTTGCAATTTAAATGCACAATGTATGGTTCATTTTTAATGTTAGTCTTTGTGAGAAGGTACTGTATACCATGTTCGAATATTGCTTATTCTGAAATTGTAAGACAAAAAATCCCTGGTAGAAGAGAATAGTATTTAAATAAAATATATTACTGGTTTTAAGTTTAATATTTTTAAAAATATATTTGTACAAGTCAGGTCATTTGCTTAAGTATTTCTGAAAATCACTTGTCATTAAAGCGCAGGTTAATCCAATATACAGCTTGGCTTAGAATCAGCAGCACAGATCACAGTTTAACCATTAACTCTCAGTCAGTCAAGGGCATTTTTTTCCTGTGCTGTACAGTCTTTCAAATATATCATTATTTAATATTTTTGATTTGGAATTTTTTTTTTTTGCAGCTGGCAATGTTTTTTCATTTATCTTTCTTTTTATTTTAAATTAATGCTAATGTTAGCCAGAATTTAGTAGAAAATTAACAACTAATTAAAGCACTCCAGCATCTTTGATGAGGTATGTGGATTATTTTATTTTATGATTCATGCATATGCAAAGTTCATTTATTAGTACTAGTTGTTCTACCCTTCTAAAATGTGTTGAAATCTAAGCAACCCATGTAGACCTCGGCATTAATGTTTATAGTCTACCATCTACTGGAATGTATTTTGTAATGGCATGTAGTAATAAAATGCAATGCATTTTTCATTCCAACAGATGGGGCATCATTGAATATTCATAGTAATAAAATGCAGATGTTTGTGATGTGCTTGCCATATGTTGCAATGTATTTTATTACTATAAATGTTTGTAATGTGCTCTCTGCTGGAATGACAAAACAAAAACATAGTAACTAGACACACTCACAGACACTTGCTCTTGTTAAGAACCCTGTGTCAGCTGTATTGATTTTAATGATCTTTGAGTTCTATTAAAAGTATCCATTTTTAAGAGTCATAAAAATGTATTAGAAGAGCAATAAGAATGCATTGGCATGACAGCACTAGATATGGCAGATTGAATTTCCTGCTTTCACCTGTACACGTGACAGTAATAACCCTATTAACTTTGTGATGTAATACTGTGCCTTAAAAATAAATCATGTAGTCTTGCCCCAATATATTCTGAAAGTGTGCTTGTGCGCTGTTCTCATCTAACATTGTAGGTTTTCCCTTTATTCAGAAAACTGAATTGCAAAAAAATTTTTATTTTTCATGCCGTTACAATATTTACATTACATTTAACAAAAATATTTTGTCTTTATTATTATTTCACCGGTTCCCATGTGTTTACTGACTCTGGGGGTGGGTCCTCTCTAAGGTTTCTTTTGACTAGGCACCCTGCTGCACCACATGGCTAATTGCATATGCATTCGACCTGCATCTCTTCCCTTATATGGACTTAGTGCATGGTTGCTGGGACTCGAAGATTGGGTTGCCTTACTCCATACTGGCACGACCCTGTTTGAACTTCGGAGTACCAGTAGACAATGTATGTGTACCAACATATGCAGAGAGCCTGTGATGTGAGGGATCAGCATTATATACTCAGGGTGGGCTGTGACTGTCACTGTCTGATGTGTACTACATAGCGAGGAGCATAACACTCATAATCTACCAGTGAAGATACAACGTGCATGATTTTTTAAACACGTGCATGATGCATATTCAGCTGGAGTAGTGACATTATGCACGAGCGAAGCAGATCGGGCATTGATGTAAAATGTTAGGTGGAGTACTCCTATGGTATGCAGGCATGAAAGTTCTGCCCATGGCTGCTAAAGCTCTGTGATGTCATGCTTGCCTCACAAAGCACCATGGGGCAATGGGAAAAAAATGTTTGTATAAACTAGATAGATAGATAGATAGATAGATAGATAGATAGATAGATAAATACATACATACATACATACATACATACATACATACATACATACATACATACATACATACATACATACTTTATTAATCCCAAGGGGAAATTCACAAATTTTTACATAGCAAACTTCCTGAAAAATATATGGAGAACAAGGTCATTAATGAGCTCAGCATTTTTGTGGTAAAAACACTTTGGCGAAATATGTCTGTTGCCACTAAAATTGAACATAATTTTGGAGTGATCTTCTGATAACTGTAAATGCATTAAATGTTGACAAAAGAATTTAATGATAATTATGATTGTCAATGCAAGAAAAACCTGCAGGGTAAAATCCCTGTTGGATTTATTTGCTAGAGAATCACATGTGCATCACTAGCCTTAAAGTAGCCAGTTATGCAAGTTTAGTATAAGTATGTTTTTAGCGCTTGACCTGCATATTACACTTACAGTATAAGCACTGCTTAGCTGCATGGATTCTGAGCCTTCTAGAAGAAACTATATGACCAGTATTTTCTAATAATGAATCAGTTTATGCAATATGCATTAATCTATTAAAAGTCGAACTTTACATGTGATTATTTGCAGCCTCAAGGATTCTATGTAATATTTTATATAATATATATTTTTTCTAGCAAGATGGTTATTTAGAAAAACCCACAGTATTTCTTTCAATGTCATTGGAGACTTTCACATTGCTGAACTGGTGTCATTCTGTTTTTCCAGCAAACCAATGTTCACAAACTGTAACTGAACTGTACAATAAAGAATAATAGTTGCAATGTATTACTTAAAAATGAGAAAGCAGGACAAAAGTTAAAAGGAAAAACACTTCATCCATAGGTCTTAGTTTTGAAGTGCAGCAGTTTGGAGCCTATCCTGGCAGTAACGTGGTAATGGCCCCAGTATGTGTAAAATTGTAAAAACGAAAAAAGTTGTATGTTAAGAAAAGCAGTTTTATGAAGTATGCCTGACAAGTTAATACTCAGAAACAGAGTATACATCCATATACTGTACTTATGCATTAGTAGAGATCTATACACCATCATTCTCTTGAATGTACATATTATATGGCTGTATTTATATGTATATACTGTAAATGAAAACTTTTATAGGTACCGAAGAGTACCCAAAAAAATGACAAAATAATTTTTGAATTTTAAGAGATCAACTGTACATCATTAATCAGTGTGCATGATTGAAATGCCACATAATTGATTAATGAAGCTGACACAAATAGGAAGGAAGTAAAAGAATTACCAAACAGAGCCCTGCACTCTCTCTCAGCTCTAAATAGTAAAAGAGAAAAGCTCATTTTTATGAACTGCAATTTGAGTTATGCAATTTAATCCATTTGTATTTAATGGTTCCATTTTTAAAGACATTTGAAAAAAAGCAAAGCCCAAAAAATAGCCGTGATTTTTATAAGACGGTCTAAAACTTGCAACCTCTTTTTGCATTTCATAGACAATTGTGACAGTTTTTAAATAATTATAAGTTTGCTTTTATATCAAAGAATGGCTGCTGCCAACCTGTAATTAGATGGTAGTACTGTAGACACACAACTTAATTAAAATACAAAATTAATTATTTTCTAGTGAGGGATTATTCAGTGCCTTAAATTTACAAACTAGTACACTTTTTTGTTCTTGTATTGCAACAATACTGTAATACAATTGTTTTTTATTTTTTTTAATTGTAAAGCAAAATGTATATCATGTACATTATTAGAGGTACTAATTTTGGCCAGACATTATCTTGTTGGCTGATTACAAGCAGTTATAGTTCCACATATGCTACAAAGATTTGTTTTGGTTATACTTATCTTCTTAGAATGCCTTTTACTCAGTTAAGATCTTGGATATACAGCATGTAAAAGCAGGTACTATCTATGGTAAAACCAAAATAAGCACACTGACACCTCAGATCTGTTCACAGTGTCTCTCTTTTTCGATGGAATGCACATTACTGAGAATGTCTTTATAGTGATCTCTTCAAATGCAGATAGGTTCTCAAGTAATTATCATTTAAAGAATCTTCTAACACAGCAGTAGGAAAGTTAATAGCCTTCCCCTCAATATTCAGAAGAGATTAGCCTGTGTACCTTTCACCTAGTTCAGGATTTTCTTTTGTAACAAAACAAGTGTTTGTCACTCCGCTTACAGAATTGCGCAGACTTAATCATTTGATTCTGTATCTCAGCAGTTCAAGTGGATAAATAAATATGTGTAAGGTAGAGGGGAAGCAAGAGGTTATTTTAAGTGACTATCCTTATGTAGGTTATGTTCAATTCCATTAGATTTATATTCAGTGTATTTAGCCTTTGTTGAATTTTAGTAATGTACTGGAAGAAAGCAATGATAACCATTTCCTGTGTATGGATGTGAAACATTTAATTACAAATTTTTTGCTCCGTAAATCACAATGCAAAGGTCGTTCCTAAATAAAATAACATGGTAAATGTGTTACACCTTTTTTACCTTAACTTTTTTACATTAGTATTATAGTTTTTTTATAGTAAATCTTCTTGGGAGAACCAAATTAATATCTGGGCTATACAAATTAATTTCATTTGTGTAAAGAAAATTATTTTTCCTATATCCAACATCTATTTTTTTTCAGTGATTGTAACAGTATTTTTATGTGTAAATAAATTGTCCAAATTTATGTATACCTAAAGCTGAATTCCATTCATATCATGAAGTTTGAGTATATTTTTCTTGTTTTTGCTTAGAAGCCATGTATTTGTATAGATATGATTTTGTGTCTTATATAGCACCTATTAACTTAAAATAATTAAGTGTGCTATTAACCACACCTTTATCACAGTCAAATAGATATACTTTAGGCTAAAATTTAATTTGCTTAGTCTCATTTTGGCAGCATCATTTATACAAAATTCAGACTCGGCCCTCTAACCCAGTGCTAGCATATAACTTCTGAAAACAGAATTCTTTGTGAATATTCTTTTATTGTAAATAGCTGTGGGGTTTAATAGATTATAATTGACATAATATTGGTTAGTTAATATTTTTCCTAAGTTTTTTTTATGATTTTCACTCTAATGAACTTTGCAAGAAAGTATAATGTATAATACATTATTTTATTGTTATGTTTAGAATTCTTCAATATTTCCTTTTTAATTTTAGGTAAGGGAAATCTGTGCTTCACCATTGGGAATAACGTGAAAACTGCAAAACCCTGTTGTGCCTGTACACCTTAAGCTCCTTTAATCAACTTCAAGAATGAAATTGAAAGAGAACATCAATCCTTTATTATTACAAGTTTTACACTCACTAATATGGATCTATTCTATGGTCACTTTTATTCCCTGGTATTTAGTATCTGGAGTCAGTCAAACACTCTCTATAGCCAAACGAGTTAAAGCACGAACAGTAAATTCAAATCCTGGCTGTCCATACCGTTCTGTAAACAGCATGCATTGCCTTGCCTCTGTTCTATACCCTGGCTGTGACACATTGGACAAAGTGTTTGAATATGCCAAGACCAAATTTGGGAAAGATGACTGCTTGGGAACTCGAGAGTTAATAAGTGAAGAAGATGAGCTACAACCAAATGGGAAAGTCTTCAAAAAGGTTAGTCTGGAATTAATTTGCAGTATTCTTTTAACATTTTATACATTTAACTTTTTCCTTATTATGAGGAAATACACAGTAACTCCTTGATATTCAAAACCACAGCAAGATTTACTTACCTTTTGATTATACTTCAGTCTTAATTGGTCCTATTCAAAGGAGTGACATAACAAAGGAGTGAAACCTTAGATATAAATTTCAAAGGAGTGACAACCATCCAACCAACCATCCAAGTGGTAGGTGAGGCGACAATGACTTATTTGGCAAGCATACTTTCAGTTGTGTTCCTACTCTCTGTTGAAGCAAGATAACAAATTATTGAAATAAAATTTTAATCATAATTTGTCACTCCATTGTTATGTCACTCCAATAAAATGTCACTCCTTTAATACAGTATTTATGTCACTCCTTTGTTATGTCACTCCTATGAAGTGTCACTCCTTCGATACAGACCCCTCTTAATAAGTGAATTTTACATTTTGTCTTTGCATTCTTATTTACTTTTCATTTATGCGCTGGTTTAGGCTATTTATTAGATGTAATGAAGGAAGTTTTTTTACAACAGGATGAATTGTTTTACATTGTAATGAACCTAAAATGAAAAAGTAATACTGTAATTGTAATTTTCAGTGATACTTATTAAATATCTTGTATTTATACATAAAAATTTTATGGAGACTGACAATGTACAGATTTTGGCTGATGGAACACTTCTCCAGGTTTTAAATCCAGATTCTGCATGTTGTTATAAATATATCCACACGTCCATTTAGCAGTTCAGCTTAATCAAAATTCTGGGCCACAGGAGTAGGGAGTAAGAGCGTATGTAGTGACTTCCGGGCAGAAGGCAGTATCAGTCTCTTTTTGGATTGAGCCAGTACTTCAGAGGATACTGACACAAATAAAACTGAACTGATATCCATTTGTGACCTTTCTGACTTGGTGCAACATCATTTTCCTACCTACTCAGGTAACTTATCAATTACAAACTCCAGCAGGAATTTGGGCTAATTGGACTATAAATTTGTTTTCTTTTTTTTTTTCTTTTTTATTTAAACAATCTCCATTTTTCCTGTTTGATAACTGCAAGAGACAAGTTTCCTACCTTAAATATCTATTTTTATCTCATCCTCTTTGCCATCTTCATGAGAAGATTGTCTTGGTCACAACAACTACACTGCTTGAGATAAAGTGGCCAAACCAGTTACACACATAAATCATTTTGTTGACTGCACATACTTGAACATATTCAGGCTTTCTCTAATCAGCAAATAATTTATAGAGATGTGCTTAATACAGCAAAAAAGTTTATTGTGGCAGAATGATTGAGAGTTGCTATGAAAACTTTTCTTCTTTGTTGTATGTTCTCTGTGATTCATACATTGCTTCATAGTGCATTTTCCAAAAAAAGTAAGAAAATGTATCCCTTTTGCTATGATAAAGTTGAAAATTTCAGTATCTACATATATCCTAGTTGCACATCATCTTATACTCTTTACTGCTACACATATTTCACCATTCTCTTTTAACAGTTTTTTTATATTTTGATATTCAACAAACGCTGATCTGCAGAATGATGTTTAGCCCTTATGTACTGGTCCCATCTTCTGTATGCATGTATCTGCCCATTGTGAAATAGTTCCTGTTGTCATGAGAGTAATAAACACATCTGTAGTTACTTGTGTTGTGACCTCATCTTAAAAAAAAAAACTCTTGACAAATTTTGCCCAGTCTCTCACTTGCGCTTTCTTTTCACAGATTTTGAGGATCTTGTTTTTTTTCTACCAATATTTTCAATTTCAATTAACTTGAAAGAATATGAGTTCAAGACACAGCATAATTTAAAACTTTCATTGCTCATTGCCTTTACTGTTTAGTTCACTGTCTGCTACAAGTAAATCAGTATCTTAATCCTGTTAGATCTTAGCACAACATCTGATACATCGGATCTGAGTATATAACTATTGTATTGTGTCTTCATAGACTTGAGGAAGACATATGATAGAGTATCATAAGAAGATGTGTGTTACTGTATGAAATAAAAAAAGTATTTCAGAGTAATTCAAGACATATACAGAGAAAGCAGAACTACTATTTGATGTGATAGATTAGGTCACAGATGACAAAATTGATTCTTCGTGGTACATGAAGTTTGCTGAAAATATGATGCTGGTAAGTGAAAACACAGATTATTGAAGGAGAAAAATGAAAATTGGTAAAACTAAGACAGTGGACACATACATGAATGTTTAGTAAAGAGACAATTACATACATTTGCAAAACAAGCAAGTAAATAATGTAATTGAGTGTAAAAATATGGGCTCTTAGATACAAAGTGGTGAAGATTATTATATTGAGATGCAAGCTGGATTTACAAACTGGAGAAAATAATAGGGATTTCTTTGTGATAACAATTTCCTGGTGAAGGTTAAATTAAAGATTTGTTGTACAGTTGTGAGACCAGCAATGATAATATGGCTTAGAAACAATGGCTATGATGTAAAATGTTGGATCAAAGTTGGATCTTGCTGACATGAGGATTGTACAATGGGTTGCTGGGACTGTTGAAGCTAGTCTCACATACAGTGGTGGAAAACAGAAACTAAAAGGCAAAGAACAGAACCAAGAAAAAAAAAATTGAGTTGAACCCATTAATTAAATTTTATTTTTTTCTAATTTCAAACTATAAAGTGCACTTCCATGCCAGTGTGAGACAGATGGAGGATTATGCCCAAGTATAAAAGCATGTATCTGTTGATTGTGGCAGATTTATGAGCTTGTCAGCTGAGGGCAAACATAAACAGACTCAAAGTTCCTAAAAGATGTACTACAGAGAATCCTATCATGTTTCTTAGACCAGAGAATGAACCGTGCAAAACAATTACAAAAAAAAACAAAACAAATATACTGCCTTACCAATGAAAACACAGTTGGTGGTGTGCTAACAGGTAGGATTAAAACAACGAGCTGGTATCCATTATGAACAGAATGAACTACTGTTCCACCATTATTGTAATTATCACAAATGCTTTAAACAAAGAACTCATGGAATTCACACCCAATTTGTACTTCAAAGGCAGTTGTATATTCACACCTAAGTGTAGTGGAGTCAGAAAGTATTCAGACCCCTTCCCTGTTTTCATTTTGCTATGTTGCAGCTTTGTTCTAAAATTATTTACATTTGTTTTTGTCCCAACATTAAGCAACATTCAATACTCTAGAATGACAAAGGGAAAACAAAACTTTAGGAAGTTTTGCAAATTTATTTAAAATAAAAAAACTGAAATACCACTTTGACACAAGTATTCAGACCCTTCGCTGTGACACTTTAAAAATTGGTTTAGGTGCATCACATTTTATTGATCATCATTGAGATGCTTCTACACATTGTTTGTTTGTCCACCTGTGGTCAAGTCAATTGATTGGACATGAAAATAAGAAAAGAGAAAGGATTGTGTTGAGGCATAGATCTGGGGAAGGCTACAAAGAATTCTGCAACACTTAAGGCTCCCATGAGTGCATTTACCTTCATACTTCTTAAATGGAAGAAGTTTGGAACAACCACAACTGTTCCTAGAGTTGTCTACCTATCCAAACTGAGCAATCTTGGGAGAAAAACCATGGTAAGGGAGATGACCTAGAACCTGATGATCACGCTGGCTCAGCTCCAGAGAACCTGTGTGGAGATGGGAGAAACTTCAACACTCCACTGATCTAGCCATTATGAAGAGTGGTTAGACAGGAGCCTCTCCTCAATAAAAGACATGGAATCCTGCTTGGAGCTTGCAAGAACACCCCTAAAGGACTATCATAGTGTAAGAAACTAGAGTCTCTTGTCTGAAGAAACCTGCTTTCATTTTTTCATTCTGGGATTTTGAATGTTGTTTGATGTGTGGAAAAATGTATTCAGATGATGTTATTACAAGGCTGCAACATAAAAAGTTAATGGGTCTGAATATTTCTAAATTCAGTGTACTCAGGTTTTTCTCCCACATCTTAAAGAAATGTGTATTAGGTGGATTGCAAACCCTAAAATGGCCTGGTGTGAATATGTGTCACTTGTTATCTGAAAGGGACCAAGTTCCTGGATTGCTCTTAATGATGCTGCTGTGATATGTAAATAGATGGTAGAGGTTTTGTGAGATTGCTTGGTGTAGCAGTGTCTAGTGGTTATTTAACATTAAAAAGTTGAAACTGCCATGTGAGTGAAAAGACACCAGGGGGCAACAAAACATAACAAAGATTATTTCTCTGAAAAATGGGTATTACAGTATACTGATTAGCAAACAGTGTGGGAATTGGGGACTATGATACCAGACGTTGAATAATTTCATTGTCTTGTTTATATAAGTGAGAAAACATAAGCCTCTCAACTTACACCATTATACTGTAATGGTAATTTTCATACAGCTTAACTAACTAAACTGAGCTGCCTCTGACATATTTAGAAAATTTGCATATTTGTTGTAGTTTATAGTATAGGATTTAATAATAGAATATGAATTGAATATTCAAACCTGCCAGTGCTGATAGAACTATATAATTTTTAGAGATAATAAAGTAATAAAGTAGTCTGCAAGTTAAAAAGGGCAGACAGTGTGGGGTGGTGATTAAGGGTTTGGGTTCAAATCCTGCTACTAATATTATGTGACAATGAGCAAGTCACTTCATCTGTCTGTGCTCCAATTCGAAAAACAAAATAAATGTAAAAAATTGTATCTCAAAAGTTGTAAGTATCCTTGGATAAAGGCATCACCCAAATTAATAAATATAAAACTAACAACTCTCCAAACCAATATACTGTATATTACTCAGTAGTGTCAACTGAAAAAGATAGCATATTCTGTCCATTTACTAAATCTGTTTAATCCAATTTTATGGTATTTGGGAGCTGGATCCCATTCTATGTGCATGGAATGCCACTCTGTTATAGGGCATATTAATAGCCATAACCATGCTAGTCCATTTTATGTTTGTGAAGTCCACTTAACCTGCATGTCTTTGGAATATGGAAAGAAACTAAAATACCTGTGGAAAGCCTATGCAGAAAAGGGAAGAATGTGATAGATTGTTTTTCATTAAATATTTTTTGAAAGAAAAGCCAACAAATTAGATAAACAATAAAATAACAACCCACCCATGTTGCCTGCCCATTGTCATGGTTAGCAAAAAGCAAAGACTAAGCTAATTGGCCTTTCTCCAACCAATCAGTGGACAGCGGGACTCCTATTACATTATCTTTTGACCCTCAAATGTATGGTAACCCAAAGGGCAAAACACAAACAACAGTAAAAACCCTAACAAACATGAAAACTCAATAATATAACAAGAAGAGAAAGTGAAATAGCAGATAAAAAGATGACAACTGAGAAAAAATGTAAAAGGGTGAACAATAGGATGAAAATGCAAAAAAAGATAACGACAAAAATGAAAATGCAAAGAAAAATTGAAAAATATGACAGCACAAACAAAACCTGAAGACGCAAAAAGTAAAAACATGATAAAAAGATAAAAATGCAAATAAAAAATTGAAAGCACAAGCAGAAAGATGAAAATGCAGATAAAAAAGAGGAGTAACACAAACACAACGGCAAAAAGATAAATGTAAATGCTAGGAAACAATGAAAGCACAAAATAGGTTAAAAACAGAACAAAACTTGAAACATCAATGATATCACTTGAAAAGAGTGGAAGTGGGTAGATCACTGACAAGTACCAGGAAAGTCCAGAGTAGGCATTTCTTTGAACTTGAGAAACCCAATCAAAACATTTTCCCCATTTTACATTTAACAGCTTGAACTTTAAACTGTAGCATTTCTTGTTCAGAAGCAAACATCTGTGTAAATCTGGGTGCAGCAGACAGCAACATATTGCATGTCAGTTGGGGCACTGACAAAGACTTTTGTTTGTCTCATTAATGTCTCAATGCTGACATGCTGGTCTGCTGCACCAAGGCTTACAAGAATCTGTCTGTGAAAAAGGAGCATTTCCACTTCAAAAAGTTCACGCTGCTCTTGTAATCTGTATGTGCCTTTTTTCTAACATCAACTCAAAAAAGGTAACGCTGTTCATTAATTTGTCATGAAGAGCCCTGAAGAATATCATACAAGTAAGCTGTTAAGGGTAGATACTGTACAGGTGATCGCTCCTACACTCATAGAACAGTTTCAGTATACAGGTTCCCAGAAACCAGACTGTGTTCACCTTACACAAAGTTGATCCAGCTTTTGTTGTTTATTTTCAGTCAATCTTTTGATTGGTCGCCTGTGATTAACAAGATGATGCTTTGGTCTTCAAAGTCATTTTTCGATGATAATAGTCCTAGCACGGCACAATGTTAAGTGCTGCTGTCTCACAGCTCTAAAGTTCTGTATTTGTTTTGTGATACAGGTTTCTGTGTGTAGTTTTTGTGTTCTGTGTGTATGAGTTTTTCTCCAAGTACACTGGGGTGTGAGTTCTCACCCAAAAACTTGCCTATTATGAATGAATGTGCCTGTGTATGAGCAAACCCTGCAATGCAGTGCATTAAATAAGCAGATGTGAAAGTGAAAGAATGGATGGGTGAAGAAATTCAAAATTTTTTTTTCTAGATATTCACTTCATCATATTGCATTTCCACTCTCTCAAAGTTTTCTTAATACTGACATGTTTTGTACAGTATATAAAAAGCCTGTTCTTGATGACATCTGAGGCTTTGAGCAAATGACTTATACACTTGCACTTAATAAATATTTGCCTGGCTTTCTTTGGAGATCCTGTAAAATATGCCCAGTGTTGTTGGCTAGTACTGTATAGTGGACAGGCAGTATGATGTTATCGATTTCACTCCTATGTCACTCCTGTATTTGCCTCACTGTATGACCATGAAAGAGATACTTAACCTGTTTGTGCTTCAACTTTAACAAAAAAATGTTCAATCACAATTTATCCTAATCTGCTTGGCAAAGGCATCACCCAAACATATAAAAAAAACAAAATATATTTCCTAATTTATCTTTACATGGATCTTTTCTCTTCTCTTCTTTTTACTCATTTAGGGTCACACCTGAGGCTGTGTTGCTTATTCAGGCAGCATCATACATTAACCATAGACATTGTGGTTGTCTTTCACGATGCAATTTGTGCCAGTTTTGAGTTGCCAGTAGATCATTTCTTTAAGAGGGAGAACCAAAGTATGCAAAATAAAATACTACAGTCATGGCCAAAAGTTTTGAGAATGACACAAGTATTGGTTTTCACAAAGTTTGCTGCTTCAGTGTTTTTAGATCTTTTTGTCAGATGTTTCTATCGTATACTGAAGCAGGGAGATTCACTCAAAAGAGGCCCCGAATATTCTGTTGTAACTCCCGTTAGGATGAAGCAATCTGAACCAAAAAAATATGCTTCAGGTATGTGTAATCGATTGCATTACATGTGATGCTGGAAGTGGTTTCCGTTTTCTGCCAGACACATTTCAATGCTGCACTCCATGTTCCTGAATGTATCGGCAAGCATCTCGGGGGGAGAATCTGCAATTTCACATTGGATGTTTTCCTTCAAATCTTCCACAGTGCGAGGCCTGTTCTGATAGACTTTTCCTTTGAGCATACCCCAAAGGAAGAAGTCTGGTGGTGTCAGATCCGGCAACTGTGGTGGCCAAAGCCCCTTTGAAATTACCCTGTTGCTGAAGAAGGACTCAATTTTTGTCATGCTCCTTGCTGATGTGTGACAGATTGCTCCATCTTGCTGGAAGTAACCTTCTGTTAACTCACGATTATCCAGTTGATTCACAAACTGTTTAAAAATGTCCAGTTACATATTGGTGTTCATGGTAGTGTCAAAGAAAATGGGGCCTATGATGCACAACTAAGTCATTGTGCACCATACACCGACTTTTTGATCATGGAGCGGTTTTTGGTGAGTGGCAAATGGATTTCCAGCGGCCCGTATACAGGTGTTTTGCGAGTTAACATAACCCGATAAATGGAACCACACCTCATCCGAGAACCATGTGATGTCCAATATTCCTTTGTTGTCCCTCACAAACGCCTGGAACCAGTGACAGTATCTGACTCTTTTCTCCATATCACTTGCATTGAGATTCTGAACAACGGTGACACAATACGTATTCAATTTTGCTCTTTTTGCAGCTCTCTGACATGTTGAATAAGACCTCCCAGTCTCCTGTGCTAGGCATCTCAAAGATTTCATAGGCGACTGCTGTTACACGTCATCGATTGTGTCCTGCAACATTTTCGGACAGCCTCTGCAATGAGAAGGTATCAATGATCCCGTTGTTTCTGTACCATCTTTTGAATACCTCTCTTTGAGGTTACGTCATGAACACCATGTTTCTTCCGAAATTTACACTGACATCGCTTAAATGACTTGGTGACCCAATAGGTTCGCACCATGAAGATTCGCTACTCAATACTGTACACCACCATCCTGATGAGAAGTAGAGTGACTGAGTGAAGGGGTATGAGCAGTATGTACCCAGAAGCCAGAAGTTGCAAACAGAGGTGAAATGTTATGATGGCTATCCAGCACCTACCTCATCGCTCTGACACAGGGGCATCCTGGCTTGGTTGAAGCTCCATATACTGAGGAGCACATTGCACATTGTTTTGTTCAGATTCCTTTGTCTTAACGCAAGTTATTACAGAATATTCGGTGCCTCTTTCGAGTGAATCTTCCTGTATAATTACAAGCATTTCATAAGTTTCAAAGGCTTTTATTGACAATTACATTAAGTTTACGCAAAGAATCAGTATTTGCAGTGTTGACCCTTCTTTTTCAAGACTCCTGCAATTTGCCCTGGCATGGTTGTCAGTCAACTTCTGGACCAAATCCTGACTGATGGCAGCCCATTCTTGCATAATAAATGCTTAGAGTTTGTCAGAATTAGTGGGTTTTTGTTAGTATACCCGCCTCTTGAGGATTGACCACAAGTTCTCAATGGGATTAAGGTCTGGGGAGTTTCCTGGCCATGGACACAAAATTTTGATGTTTTGTTCCCCGATCCACTTAGTTATCACTTTTGGCATGATGCTCCATCATGCTGGAAAAGGCAATGCTCGTCACCAAACTGTTCTTGGATGGTTGGGAGAGGTTGGTCTCGGAGGATGGTTGGCACCCTTCTTTATTCATGGCTGTGTTCTTAGGCAAAATTGTGAGTGAGCCCACTCCATTGGCTGAGAAGCAACCCCACACATGAATGGTCTCAGAATGCTTTACTGTTGGCATGACACAGGACTGATGGTAGCGCTCACCTTTTATTCTCTGGACAATCTTTTTTCCGGATGCCCCAAACAATCGGAAAGGGGATTCATCAGAGAAAATGACTTTACCCCAGTCCTCAGCAGTTACTATCCCTATACCTTTTGCAGAATATCAGTCTGTCCCTGATGTTTTTCTTGGAGAGAAGTGGCTTCTTTGCTGCCCTCCTTGACACCTGGCCATCCTCCAAAAATCTTTGCCTCACTGTGCGTGTAGATGCACTCACACCTGCCTGCTGCCATTCCTGAGCAAGCTCTGCACTAGTGGTGCCCTGATCCCGCAGCTGAATCAACTTTAGGAGATGTATTCAAATGAAGGTGCTTGCTGGACTTTCTTGGGAGTCCTGAACCTTCTTCACAACAATTGAACCTCTCTATTCTAACTCAATCAGCATGACAGAGTGATCTCTAGCCTTGTCCTTGTCAACACACTCATCTGTGTTAATGAGAGGATCACTGAAATCATGTCAGCAGGTCCTTTTGTGGCAGGGCTGAAATGCAGTGGAAATGTTTTTTTTGGGATTAAATTCATTGTCATAGCAAAGAGGGACTTTGCAATTAATAACATTCTGGTGTATATGCAAATTGCCATCATTAAAACTGAGGCAGCAAACTTTGTGAAAATTAATATTTGTGTCATTCTCAAAACTTTTGGCCACAACTGTGCATGGACAAGGAAGAGAATAAGCAAGATGTGCACAAATAGTCCATTTGGCATTCATAAACCACCATCTTTTTGGAGACTTTACAGTATAGTTCACATCTTCAAATAATGTCCTTCACTTGACTTTGCATTCTTACTAAACGTTTGTTCCAAAACATAATGTAGATCTTTTTAAATGTAATTCTAGAAATCTGTAAAAATGTGAAGCAAATAATTAATTATGTTTGTGCTTTACCCTTTGGGCCATTGTACCAATATTATTCTTGTGTACCACATCCCCAACAGTACTCAAATCTCAGGCTTTCCCTACCACTCTCTGGCAGCATGCCTGTACTTGGCATAGAGCCAGTTAATCCTGTAAGCCACTGGCTTAATTTCCCATCCTAAGGGAGCATACTACTTCTCATGAGGCATTTTGCATAATTATGGGGCCTATTGTCTGATGATGGTGGTAATCAAAGGCAAGTTTTACTTGAATGGTCACAAGGGTTTCCAGTGGCACCGTATTCTCTGTCAGAACATCATACAACACAGTTACCATCATGAACAGAGAAACTGAACTGCAGACCTGCTCTGAAACTACTTCTTCAAAACAGTAATAAGCTAATTAAAATAGGTATTTGTATTAACTATCCCATCTTTAATTCACTTCAGGGTCAAAAGAGGTAGCATCTTATCCTTGCAGTGCTTCCTGAATAAACTGAAATTTTGTACTTAGTCTTGTATGAATAGAAGACTAACAATGGCATTCTTATATGACCAATGAAAAGTGTTTCAATAATAAAAATATTACATTTGAAAAGATTATAATGTACATAACAAATAATTGGAAAAGTTTACATAATCGAAAGTGACCATAGTCCATTAGAACATTACAACAATCTAGACATGAACAGGCCATTCAAACTAACAAAGCTCACTAGTCCTATCCCCTTAATTCTTCTAAATAAGCGTCAAGTCTAGTTTTGAAAGTTCCTAAAGTCTTATTGTTTACCATGCTACCTGGTAGTTTATTCCAAGTGTCTATGGTTCTCTTTGTAAAGAAAAACTTCCTAATGTTTGTGCGAAATTTACCCTTTACACATTTCCATCTGTGTCCCTGTGTTCTTGATGAACTCATTTTAAAATAACAGTCTCAATCCACTGTTCTAATTCCCTTCACACTTTTAAACACTTCTATCATGTCACCTCTTAATCTTATTTGATAGACCATTGCTAGTAGTTTTATAAGCAAATGTTTCAAAGATTTCCATTGCATTGTACAAAATATTGAGGAAAAGTTATGATATTTGTTTTCATAACAGGCAATAATTGTCAGCTGGAGAACTACTGATTTTTTAAATTTAAATATATTTTCAAATGTGATCTGTATATTAACTAAGATCATTATGTCTGATCTTTAACTGTATATTTTTTTTATTTGCATTTAAGGTTATCCTTGGTCGGTATAACTGGATGTCTTATGAGCAAGTTTATGTTGCTGCTTCTCAGTTTGGTAGTGGCCTGGCAGCCCTTGGACAAAGACAAAAGGCAAACATTGCTATCTTCTGTGAGACAAGAGCTGAATGGATTATTGCAGCACAGGCCTGCTTTATGTATAACTTTTCTCGTAAGTAGAAGTTAATCACTGCAATAGAGGTTTTTAAAAACACATATGCATAAGATTATTTTTAAGAGTATTTTTATTAACAGATCTACAGATACGTTTTTTTACAGATACAGTACGTTTTTTAATAATATTAACAAATGTTAACTCTTAACTCTTCAGTATTACATAAAAATTGTCTGAAAAAATCTTGCAGACTTTGAGTAAATGATTATATTCAGAATGGCAGGACATTTTAATTGAATTAATTTTAAAAAATATTCTATATTGATGAGTTTTAGGTTTACTTGGACTTGTTGATCTGTTGTGGTTTCCTATTCGAAAAATGAAGGCCTCAGAAAATACTTTCATGTAGTTTTGGAAAGATACATAAAAATAACCTTTGCCTACCCTGTTTCAGTACCTTTCAGCTTAGTATTCATTTTTTTTTCACTTCTAAAGATAAATCTAGAACTGGCACATATGTATATGAGTATAAAATACCAATATAAGTTTACAAAACCATGTTACATTTACAGTACATATCTAAGACACATTTATTTAAATGTCAATAATGGAGTAATAAATAGATATGCACCAACAAAAACATGTAAAACAAATAAGCTCTGAAAAGAGAGCATGGTGTCAAATGTGTGCAGCTGATGAACTGCAAAAAGTGTGGTAATTTACTTTAGTGGGCACTTACAAAAATGACGAATCCATTGCATATGAAAATGTTGTTAGCTTTATGTTTTGTACCTTGTGATGACATTCCTACTGCTTTTGAAGAGCTTGTGAATACTTTTAAATATAAAAATGTTATATGACAAAAGGAAATGGAAATAGAAATATGTTTTTAAGTATGTACTTAAATGTTATAAAGTTAGTGTCTTTGCTTATGACCTTGTTTGTTATCTGTGTAATAAGTGAGACTACCCCTTTAAGAATAATGTACATGCAAAAGAAAACCGAATGTATTTTATACCAGTGTATTAGCATCTTAAAGGTAATGTCAGTGTGAATGGACTTCTAAGTGAACTGTGTGTACTGTAATAAGTGATCTGCCTTTAAGGATATTGCCAAGAATGCTGAGTTATTTGAAGCAGAAGGAGAGCTAGAAAAATGCCTTGTGAAGGACTGAACAGTGCAGGTATCCTTTTATGAAATGGGTTTGTTGTCCCTCGTTTGTATTATGTCACATTAGTGTGGTCCACAAACTAATGAAAAAAGTTGATGTTTGTAGAGTCATTTCCCCACAAGGCTAATCTTTATCCATTAGGGGTAGCATACAAAATGAAAATAGCCTTGTGCCTAACACTCTGTTTTCTATCTGTATGACAGCCTAATGTAATTCTCAAGTATGAATAATAAAATGTTGTGGCTAGTAGTGTTGAGCTAGATATTTAACTGAGGTTCATCATAAATTCCTCCAAATCTACAAAATGTTAGCAATTGATTCTTGAAAAATACCCCTGTGCAACCATAGATAATGTTGGTTGAGACCAGCTCTAAAGGAAGTTGTCAAGATGAAGAAGGCAGCCTTCCATCCAATGTTAAAAAGGTACCCGGATTTGACTGAGAGGTGTTGGCATGCCAAAAATATGGCAGCTGTAACAATTGCTAAAGTGAAGGCCCAAGAGTGGGTGGAGTTGGAGGTCATGACTTGACTTTTGGATGGTTTCCAAGGGGTGCCAGCAAATAATTTGATGACTAGAGAAGTTTGTCAGTAAGGATAGAGAACTCTTGACCTCAACTAGGGATATCCATATTACTAACCGAGAATGCTAAACCGGATGATGGACGCAGGCACATCCGGCCATGGGCCGTAGCTGCAAAAAGACGTACTGCGCAAGCGCAAGAAAGGGCCGCGAGAGGCGGACAAGACCACAGAAAAAAGCAGTGAGCAAAGAAAAAAAGAGGACAAACAAATGAGACGCCGCAAGCACAGAAAAAAGGAAAAGGCAAAGAAAAATGTAGTCAAAGGCAGGCACCGCACGAAACCCACTGCACACGAAACTAGCACACAAAAAAAAAGAAGACGCTCGCGCACAACGGCAAGGCTCCCCCCCCTACAGGCACCGGACGGGACACACACCAAGAGGGGGATTTAACAAGCCCCTGGAACACAAAAAAAAAGAACACAAAACCACCCCACACACCCTACAAGCAACGGACGGGACACACACAAAGAGGGGGATTCAACAAGCCCCTGGAACACAAAACGAAAGAAGACGCTCGCGCAACAACAATCCTCACCCACACCACCCCCCCCCCCAAATCAATAAGAAGTGACACCCAAAGCCACATATCTAAAGGAAACGTCCATATTAAACATACGTCATCTCAAAACCTTCACACTAGGCAGCATAGGTGGATCTCATTAAAATAAAGCACTATTAACCATTCAACTAGAGAAAAGGCTCCATATTAACAGTGAGTGCGATCCTCCTTATTACTTATACATATTTCGCACGCTGAGGAACAAACAAGTCATGCATACACGGTCACGGGTACAAAACGATTCGGATCGGATAACGGGACCAAACACACGAACACGAATGAAACCAAAAGAATACACGGCGGCGCATACAACGCGCTTCGGAAAATACGTGAGAAAAAATGTCTCGGATCAAAAAACGCAAAGGCTCAAGTAACCCCGTTACAGAGACGTGCCCAAATGAACAGACACATTGAACGTAGATGCATACAGCGCGCATCTCAAAGTGCTGCATCGAAACAAGCACGATTTCAAAAGAAAGAGCTCGCGTCTCAGACGTACAAAAAAGGGAGCAAAGCAACGCGCATATGACCGGCCAGAAAACAAGCAAGCAGGACTCAAAAAGCAGAAAGCTCAACTGACCGACATACAAAAACGGACAAGGCACGATACAAACAATGCACGACGTAGAGTGAAACGGACTTTGCGCAAAGCGGAGGCGAATCAATTAAAAATCCAAAATAGCACGTCACAAATAATGGACATGCAACAACGCGGCACTCAAACACCACAAGCAAAACATGCCCGTCGCGGACATCAACGCCAGACGTCTGCTAAACGCTTACGCCAGTTGGCTGACAACGCTTTCAATAATGAGTCCACTATTGAGGAAAATTCATTGGGATTAATGAATGTCATTTGCAATCATTGTCATTCACTTAACTTCACAGAAGAAACAACTGGCAATACAAATAATGAATTTACACGTTGTTGTCAAAAGGGGCAGATTAGAAAGCCTCCTTTACATTCATATCCTGAATATCTACAGAAGCTTATAACTATGGATGTGCCTGAAAGTAAAAACTTTATGAACTGCATTAGATCCTACAATAGTTCATTTGCTTTTGCATCTACCGAAGTAGATATCAGGCCACCAAAAGGCAATGGCCCATACTGCTTTCGCATATGTGGTTAACACAACGCACTATATTATGTCCAAAAAATATTAATGTTAATCACATTATTAACCAGGTCATTTCATTACTTCCTGGAGAGACACGGCTCTTTCTAAGCTCTGACAAAGTTGACTCTGATGACGACAATGAACATCTGAATTTACCCTTAGAATATTTGAACACTATTAACCCGGACGGATTACCACAACACAACCTTACCCTTAAAAACGGAACAATAATCATGCTATTAGGAAACCTTAACACTAAACAGGGTTTAAGCAATGGCACACGGTTAGTCGTCAACACCATAACACACGATGTTATTCAAGCAACAGTTCTTTCAGATTCACATGCTAACAATACTGTTCTCATTCTTGGAATTGACCTTACGAGTTCTGACCTGGAATTACCTTTTACATTGAAACACCGACAGTTCCCCATTAAACCTGCATTTGCCATGACCATCAACATATCACAAGGACAAACCATGGACAAAGTTGGCATCTACCTCTCTGAACCCGTTTTTGGACATGGACAACTTTATGTCGCCTTCTCATGTGTTCAACGTTCATCTCACATTAAAGTTAAAAATGATCCATGCCAAGGAAGACTCATTCAAAGACAAGACACCATCTTTACTACTAATGTTGTATACAGAGAAATATTCCAATAAAACATTACTCTATGCCAAACACTCTATTTTGTATTTATATAGGCATCATCCAAACCTGCACACTATTCTATATCTAATTCATACATCTCACTCTTTGTCATGCCCCAACGCCAGGGGTTGGCGAGCGAAGCGAGCAGGGGGCGGAGCCCCCTAGTTGTTGAGAATGGATTGAAAACTTTGAGGTACCTGTAGATCAAACTGTCACCTTTGATGTGCACTTAAACAGTTTGCAGTTAGTATGATGCATTTGTGATGAAAGCTAGCACCGTCTTTTCTGAGGTCATGGTCACCTTACAGAAAAAGTGGTTTGTTCTCTGTGGGTAAGGTGTGAGCAGCTTTCTCAAGTGGATACAATCAAGTGCCTCATGGTCTTATTCACTTGTGAGACAAGAGAACAGATTGATTACTGAGGTGATTGATAAGTTGGGAGCAGTATTAGGTACATTAAACTGGCTCATAATAGTAAAGCAGGACCTAAGTCTACAGACCAAGCTGTCAGTTAAGTAATCTGTGTGCATTCTATCCCCAGCTTTGGTTACAAGTTTGAGAGACTGCAGGTGAGCACAACAAATAAGATTATTACACAAAGGGGCATTGAGCTATATGATAGGATGAATAGCTCAGGAGAATGGGAGGGCCTCAGCTTCGGTCAACTGCTTTCCAGTATTGGCAGGAGCCAGATGTGGTGATTTGGATAAATAGATAGGATACCCTCCAGAAATCTCCCACAGGGAGATATATAAGGCAAGATCCATTGCAAGAAGTTTTAGAGGCAGACCAAGGACAGGACATGGTAGAACAATTATGACTTTCATATGTTTCATATATTCTGGGAGCATCCGAATTATATTTGTTAGGGCTGCTGCGGCAACATGATGAGTGGTTTTGACCAGGCCTCCCTATACCTAACTAGGAAAAGTGGAATAAAAAGCATGGTGATAAGGAAGATGATGAGTATTTTGTATGGGTATTACAAATAATTAAGTTACTTAAGTTTAAAGACTCATTAAAATGTGCTTTTTCAAGTAAATCTGGAAAGCACAGATATGATGGCTCAAGCAGAAGGTGTCAACGGTTTGGGAGTATTTTATTTTAAAAACAAAATAGAAACAGCTGAGAATATAACATTAAATGAGTGCAACATTGACTGTGCTGCAGCATCTATAAAGAAGATATGTAGGTTTGACCCAAGACTTGTCTGACACCACAAGGTGAGCTATGGCTAACTGTAGATTATGTGTCATTGTGGTGAGCTACTTAATTATTGGCTTTGTCAGATTATTAAACATATCCACTGGTTTAAATGATATGATAAGAATAGACAAATTTAAAACTCTAAATGTGCTTGAATACATTCTAGCCTAATAAAAAGGAGTAAAATACAGCCTCAGACTTTTCATTATTGTAAAAAAAGTTATCCCATGTACTCTTTATTTTCTAATACAAGCTACTGTATTCATAAAATATTTCTCCGGTTGTTTAATGCTATGAATATTCACAACAGCATTCAGAACACATACCACGTGATCACAACTTGATTACTTTATGAACTTTTTGTATTGTTTGAACTTCTGTAATCTCAAGAAACACTGACTGCTAAAAACCTTTCTCACTGGATTTCTTACAGCACTTCATCATCGTGAGAGAGGGCGTTTGGAAGGTGGAGCGAATACCTAGATATGTGTTTATAAATAAACACTGTACGAAACACTGTACACTCCCTTTTTGAGTGCTTTTTTTGTGTAGAGTTTGCACTTTGTTTGGATTTTGTCTAGCAAAGGCTATTAGTTACTGTTCTGCAGTTGAAATCCTATGGTTATTCATTTTCTTATATTGGTGATGTGTATACAGTGCATCTGGAAAGTATTCACAGCGCATTTTCCACATTTTGTTATGTTACAGCCTTATTCCAAAATGGATTGAATTCATTTTTTTCCTCAGAATTCTACACACAACACCCCATAATGACAACATGAAAAAAGTTTACTTGAGATTTTTGCAAATTTATTAAAAATAAAAAAATTGAGAAAGCACATGTACATAAGTATTCACAGCCTTTGCTATGAAGCTCAAAATTGAGCTCACGTGCATCCTGTTTCCTCTAATCATCCTTGAGATGTTTCTGCAACTTAATTGGAGTCCACTTGTGGTAAATTCAGTTGATTGGACATGATTTGGAAAGGCACATACCTGTCTATATAAGGTTCCACAGTTGACAGTTCATGTCAGAGCACAAACCAAGCATGAAGTCAAAGGAATTGTCTGTAGACCTCAGAGACAGGATTGTCTCGAGGCACAAATCTGGGGAAGGTTACAGAAAAATTTCTGCTGCTTTGAAGGTCCAATCATCCATAAGTGGAAGAAGTTCGAAACCACCAGGACTGTTCCTAGAGCTGGCCGGCCATGTAAACTGAGCGATCGGGGGAAAAGGGCCTTAGTCAGGGAGGTAACGAAGAACCCGATGGTCACTCTGTCAGAGCTCCAGAGGTCCTCTGTGGAGAGAGGAGAACCTTCCAGAAGGACAACCATCTCTGCAGCAATCCACCAATCAGGCCTGTATGGTAGAGTGGCCAGACAGAAGCCACTCCTTAGTAAAAGGCACATGGCAGCCCACCTGGTGTTTGCCAAAAGGCACCTGAAGGACTCTCAGACCATGAGAAAGAAAATTCTCTAGTCTGATGAGACAAAGATTGAACTCTTTGGTGTGAATACCAGGCGTCATGTTTGGAGGAAACCAGGCACCGCTCATCACCAGGCCAATACCATCCCTACAGTGAAGCATGGTGGTGGCAGCATCATGCTGTAGGGATGTTTTTCAGCGGCAGGGACTGGGAGACTAGTCAGGATAAAGGGAAAGATGACTGCAGCAATGTACAGAGACATCCTGGATGAAAACCTGCTCCAGAGCGCTCTTGACCTCAGACTGGGGCGATGGTTCATCTTTCAGCAGGACAACGACCCTAAGCACACAGCCAAGATATCAAAGGAGTGGCTTCAGGCCAACTCTGTGAATGTCCTTGAGTGGCCCAGCCAGAACCCAGACTTGAATCCGATTGAACATCTCTGGAGAGATCTTAAAATGGCTGTGCACCAACGCTTCCCATCCAACCTGATGGAGCTTGAGAGGTGCTGCAAAGAAAAATGGGCGAAACTGGCCAAGGATAGATGTGCCAAGCTTGTGGCATCATATTCAAAAAGACTTGAGGCTGTAATTACTGCCAAAGGTGCATCGACAAAGTATTGAGCAAAGGCTGTGAATACTTATGTACATGTGATTTCTCAGTTTCAAGTAAACTTTTTTCACGATGTCATTATGGGGTGTTGTGTGTAGAATTCTGAGGAAAAAAATGAATTTAATCCATTTTGGAATAAGGCTGTAACATAACAAAATGTGGAAAAAGTGATGCGCTGTGAATACTTTCCGGATGCACTGTTTGTTATCATATGTTCATATAACATAAGACAAAAGCTCCTTATTAACAAAAACAGATCATGCAGTCACAAATTTTTTGATTTGTTTTAATTTCAGAAGCATACAGTATAATGAAACTGTTAGTGAATAATTTTGTAGGCTTTTGAAAACATGGACTAGGTCAAAGCATTGAAATTTAGTGAGCATATATGCATGATATTATATTTATACTGTTAATTTCAACTCTGCAGGTTAGAAACAGGGAGAAAAACAAAATTACACAGTTTTAGTATTATTCTGCATTTTTAAGTATGCTGATGTTTATTTGTGTAGAGACTTTTTAAATTTGATTTTAAAAAATTGTTTGAATTACTTTTAGACTTCAGGGCTCTTTTACGTAAATTTCAAGTGTGTTTAATTAAAAACTGCAAATGAAATGTATTTACTAATTGTTGTGATTTGGAGATACTAACATGGTGAATAAGGGCCCTTTAAAAGGCTTTACTGGCCAGACAAGGCCTCCTTTTGCCTTCCTGGAAAAGGCCTACCCCAATGAGGCTTAATCCCAGCTTCCCTGGCCTGTCTCAGGCATTGCAGATCCAAAAGGAATTGAAGCCTTCAAATAGAAACTTGAAATCCCAAAAACATATCAAAACCCATAACCACCAACAGGAGGGTAAGATGTAAGATACCTTTATTGTCACTGTACAATACAATGAAATATCATTTGGAGCAAGCCTATAGGTACCTTAGATAAAGGTATATAAGAATAGATATTAAACTGCAAGAAGAACATATTTTAAAGTAAGCATTAAACTATGAGAATCACAGTTATTATTTTAACCACGGGGGTTTGTGGGGGATATTCAAAAAGCTCATAAACCACAGACACAGTAATACAGCACACAATATATGAATAAAACAAGAGATTTGTATTCCTTCTAAAGCACCTTTCCACAGACGTCCTCCATGAATCAGCCACAAATACAATTCCAATCACAATGAAGCAATGAATCTTCCTCCTTCCGTCCTCCAGTTGAGTGTTGCCCAACTCTGACTCTTCCATGAGTGGCAGTGGGCTGTCTTTTATGCCAGACCCGAGAATGCATCTGGGGTCACAGCATGTCTTCTGGGAAGCACTTTCAGGTCATAGTTAAAGTAGGGAGGTCCTCTATTACAACTTAGAGACCCTGACAGGGCTGCAGTTCTGGGCTTCATATCCCAAGCACCCCAGCTGGTGTACCGACTGGGTTCCCATGTAAGGACCACTGCCACCTGAAGTATGGGGGATTGAATTGCTCCTGACTCCCAGCTTCAGGTGGTCCGTCCATTATTTTATACTTGCTGGGCCCAAAGTTATTTATTTGCTCCACTGGCCAATTTGTCGTTGCACTGGCCTCGCATCCAGGTAATGTTTTTCTCTCCATCTCATCTGCAATGCCTGTTCTCCACCTACACTATTAACAGTTTCAGATATACACAGAGTAAAAGTAAAGGTAAATATGTAAGTATAAAGTCACAGAATTACAGTCAATGTAATGGTCATGAGTTCCACATGGTTCATGTACAGTATAAGTGTGTGACTATGTGTGGTTGATGCACAAGTTCAGTTCAATAGGTAGTGGTTTCTGTTATAGGAAGGGGCAGTGAGTTCTGTGCATTTAATAGGCTGATAGCTTTTAGGTAAAAGCTGTTCTTCAGCCTGGTAGTGCGGGCATGCAGGGCTCTACAGTGCCTGGCAGAAGAGTAACTAAAAACCTCTGTTTATAAACAAAATAATCTTTAGAAAAAGAATTTATTAACAAAATGGAAAGATATAAGCAAAATGCTCCAGAGAGTGAAAATAGGCAAAAGGATATGCCTTAGAAGGCAATCCACAGCAAACAAAGTCCAAATACAAAGTCCTGAATCAGAATCCTTAAGACAAATGCAAGAGATAAACAAAATAACCAGAAATCCAATACAGAAATTGAATTTACTTACAAAATCCAAACAAAAATGAAATGCTTTAATTCTGAATCCTGTCTCTGGCTCAAACATAAAGCCAGAAGGAGGACCTGCAGCTGTGATATCAGGGTGGCCCCGCCTCTTGAGGAACCACCCACAAAACACAACAAACATATGTAAACAGTACATAATTAACTAGTAATAAACAAAATTAACAGAAATAGCATAGAAATAAGGAAAACAATAATCCCAATAATGCCCTTAATAGTTTTACAACTGACAAATTTATTGTTAAAAACCGGCTAGGATCCACTGTACCATTTGCCCTAGTAATTTTAAACACTTCGATCATGTCTCCATTTACTTTGTGTTTGCTTAAACTGAAAAGGTTCATCTCCTTCAGTCTCTCTTCATAGCCCCTACCTCTTAGTTCTAGAAATAAGCCTAGACGCTGTCCTCTGGATTTTTGAAGATTATATGTCAAGGGTTTTTATATGTCCTCAGTTTTATATGTAGGCAGACAGTGTGGCACCGTGGTTAAGGCTTTAATCCTCAGTCCCTACAGGTGTGGGTTCATATCCCAATACTGACACCATGTGACCATGAGCTAGTCACTTCACCTACCTATGCTCCAATTTGAAAATCAAAGAAATGTAACTGATTAAATCTCTCAAATATTGTAAGTTGCCTTGGATAAAGACATCAACCAAATAATATATTTTGTAGTTTATCGAATACATCATAACCCTACATTAACATTTTAGTAAAATGCCATTGTTTTAGATTGTTTGATGTCGAAGTTATATTTACTTTTTTTTTTCTTCAAATGTTAAATAAATATATACAGTATAACATGGCAAGGAAGTACAAACTTTTATATGGAACTGCATCTGATTTTAATGATTTGTTTGATTTCAGCCTAGTTCTTCACCCTGGTCAAATCAGCAAGTATGTCCTTGGTTGTTTCTATTACTTTTGGGAGGTTATCAGCTTTTTCACATGTATAAACCTCAATAAAATGCAAGTTCAAAGCATTTGTTATTTCATTGCCTGTGTTTTCTATCTCTGCTTTACCTTTTCTGATACTCTTCACCTCCATCTTGATCATTCTTTTGCTACTAAAATATTGAAGTAATCTTTTGGGTCATATTTCATCTTCTCTGCACTGTAGTATTTCTGTCCAGCTGCCTTTTAGCTCTGTTAATATCCTTTTTAACTGTTGCTCTCATATGCCATATGAGAGTGCTGGAGTTATTATTCTTTTACCTATTTTACAGCTGTTTTTTAATTTGTAACTTCTTTTTTAGTTCCTTGTTTATCAACCAGAGTTCTCTTTAATTTCCTTCTGTTTCTAAATTTTGAGATAAACTTGTTCTTTATTATTCATAAAGCGCAGGTGAACATGCTCCTTTTCTTAAATTCCACCACAATTAAAAGCTTATCACATTTTATCTTATTCAGGCTTTACTGCATCTGTTCAAAATTTGCCCTACTAAAATTTAATTAAACTGATTTAGTTTTTAAATATGCACTATGGCAAAACACTGACAAATGTATTATGTTATAATCACCAAATCCTAATGGTTCAATCACATCTTTCCCTTGATTATTACAGAACGCTAAGTCTAGAGAGACTTTCACCCTTTGTTGGTGCTTTAATGTACTATATTAAACAATCATTGATCTCATCCAAAAAACGCCTCTTCTTTTGCTCTGCTATTTGAAAGGCTGCTCCAGTAAATAGTTGGGTAATTAAAGTCCTCCAAGGCAATAATATCCCCCTCTAAACTTCCCTTTTTAAGATTATTAAAAAGATTTAAATTAACACTATTGTCTGCAAAGCCTAGATCCCTAATGCTTTTTAGTCAAATATAAACATACTCACTAAGCTATGGCTCACCATTTAATTGAAGACATCTTGCATTCAAATCCTGTTTTACATAAATTGATACTCCCCCACCTTGTCAGTTTTGCCTGTCTTTCCTAAATAATGTGCTGTACTCATTCCTATTTTTATTATTTAGCCAGGCTTCTGTTATTCTTACAATTTCATGATTCTGTGCAGGTACAGGTATTTTCAGCTGACATATTTTATTCCTAATACTCCTAGCATTAAATCAAGCAATTGTTAATATATTACTACTTTCTTAATCTTTTCTTTTTAATATTCTGCTATAATCGTTCAGTTTGTCTTGTATGTCTGTGTTTATACTACTGCATGTCCCTTTGTGTGAAGCTCTAAACCTCTCTCCTAAACTCTCTACCACCTATTTGCTAGTTTAAACTCACATGCCTTTCCAGTATGTTGGCTCCCCTTCGTTCAGATGTGTCCTGTCACAGTAGAACTGGTCCCTTCTGTTAAAGTGGGAGTCCCAGTGTTCCATAAACCTACAGTTAGGTCCATAAATATTTGGACAGAGACAACTTTTTTCTAATTTTGGTTCTGTACATTACCACAATTAATTTTAAATGAAACAACTCAGATGCAGTTGAAGTGCAGACTTTCAGCTTTAATTCAGTGGGGTGAACAAAATGATTGCATACAAGTGTGAGGCAAATAAAGCATTTTTTAACACAATCCCTTCATTTCAGGGGCTCAAAAGTAATTGGACAAATTAAATAACTGTAAATAAAATGTTCATTTCTAATACTTGGTTGAAAACCCTTTGCTGGCAATGACAGCCTGAAGTCTTGAACTCATGGACATCACCAGATGCTGGGTTTCCTCCTTTTTAATGCTCTGCCAGGCCTTTACTGCAGCGGCTTTTAGTTGCTGTTTGTTTGTGGGCCTTTCTGTCTGAAGTTTAGTCTTCAACAAGTGAAATGCATGCTCAATTGGGTTAAGATCAGGTGACTGACTTGGCCATTCAAGAATTTTCCACTTCTTTGCTTTAATAAACTCCTGGGTTGCTTTGGCTGTATGTTTTGGGTCATTGTCCATCTGTATCATGAAATGCCACCCAATCAATCTGCATTTAGCTGGATTTGAGCAGACAGTATGTCCCTGAACACCTCAGAATTCATTCGGCTGCTTCTGTCCTGTGTCACATCATCAATAAACATTAGTGTCCCAGTGCCACTGGCAGCCATGCATGCCCAAGCCATCACACTGCCTCCACCGTGTTTTTCAGATGATGTGGTATGCTTTGGATAATGAGCTGTTCCACGCCTTCTCCATACTTTTTTCTTGTCATCATTCTGGTAGAGGTTGATCTTGGTTTTATCTATCCAAAGAATGTTTTTCCACAACATTGCTGGCTTTTTTAGATGTTCTTTAGCAAAGTCCAATCTAGCCTTTCTCTTCTTGAGGCTTATGAGTGGCTTGCACCTTGCAGTGCACCCTCTGTATTTACTTTCATGCAGTCTTCTCTTTATTGTAGACTTGGATATCAATATGCCTACCCCCGGAGAGTGTTGTTCACTTGGTTGGCTGTTATGAAGGGGTTTCTCTTCACCATGGAAATGATTCTGCGATCATCCACCACTGTTGTTTTCTGTGGACGTCCAGGTCTTTTTGCTTTGCTGAGTTCACCAGTGCTTGCTTTCTTTCTCAGGATGTACCAAGCTGTAGATTTTGCCACTCGTAATATTGTAGTAATTTCTCGGATGGGTTTTTTCTGTTTTCGCAGCTTAAGGATGGCTTCTTTCACCTGCATGGAGAGCTCCTTTGACCGCATGTTGTCTGTTCACAGCAAAATCTTCCACATGCAAGCACCACACCTCAAATCAACTCCAGGCCTTTTATCTGCTTAATTGATAATGACATAACAACGGACTTGCCCACACCTGCCCATGAAATAGCCTTTGAGTCAATTGTCCAATTACTTTTGAGCCCCTGAAATTAAGGGATTGTGTTAAAAAATGCTTTAGTTGCCTCACATTTTTATGCAATCGTTTTGTTCACCCCACTGAATTAAAGCTGAAAGTCTGCACTTCAACTGCATCTGAGTTGTTTCATTTAAAATTCATTGTGGTAATGTACAGAACCAAAATTAGAAAAAAGTTGTCTCTGTCCAAATATTTATGGACCTAACTGTATGTCACTGTGTCCTACACCAAGATTTGAGCCTCATGTTAAGCCTTCTAATATGCTCAATCTGGATTGGCACCTGGCACAAGCAAAATATCTTGTCATTTCTGTGCCTCATCTTAGTGCGTAACTTTTTAAATATGAATTGCAGTACTGACAGCCTACCCTTATGAATGTCATTTGTTTCAGCATAGACAGTGGCAAGTGGATCCTCCACTGCTCTGGCTAAAAGCTTATTCATCCTGACCCATTTTCGCTCCTCATTCCTACCAATCACCTCAGTTATTAGAGTCACTGTCCAGTTCTGCAAGGTCATGAAGATGGTTGGAGACTTCTAATACTGGAATTGACATCTCTGAACAATGTTCACCTGTTGCCTTGCGGTTATATCTTAAAGTGGCTCACCTGTTTCTACCACTATGATCTGGATTCTCCTCTTGTGCCAATTTGGGGGTGTACACAGTCTCCCTGAATGACACCTGGGCAAGATCTACCAATTCTTTAATACAATGCGGGTCAGCTACCTCCTCGTAAATTTCAGTGACCCTGAGCTTGAGGTGCTGGAACAACTGGCATCTCCCACAGGCATATAACTTCTGGGAGCAGACTTCATAGAAGCCAGCATCCAAGAAGTACAACATCATACAGGACTTGCATTGTATTGATCTCATGATTAAAATATGTTTGGATGAAAATTGAGCCCTTTAAAAATTCAATATAAATTTATTTTGTGTTTAACCAACGGCAGGATCCGTTGTCACTTTCTGACCCTCTCTAAGCAACTATATTTACTGTTTAAGAGGCTCTTACTGCTACACTTTCTTCCCTCTGCAACCATTACACTTTAAGCTGTATACTGAATGTGTTTTTATCCCTTAGTGCACTTTCCCTTAACTTTGACTGCTTCTCCTAATAAACTGTCTCCTCCCTGACATTGTGTTAGTGAACCAAGAGAGTCGGGGTCATCAGGCTGAATTGATAAATACAGCTGTGTGTCATCAGCATAGCTGTGGTAGCTTACATTATGCCTTGAGATAATCTGACCTAATGGAAGCATGTAGATCGAAAAGAGCAGCAGATCCAGGATAGATCTTTGTGGAGCACCATGTAGAGTATCATGTGTCTTTGAAGTATAATTACCACAACTAACAAAGAATTTTCTGTCTGCCAAGTAAGACTCAAACCAATCATCATTTAGCTCCATAATGACTGTAGTTTCTAAGATTTTACTTAAGAAAGGCAGGTTAGAAATAGATCTAAAATTTTCAAAGCAGAGGAGTCAAGATTATTTTTCCTGAGCAGGGGTTTAACAACAGCAGTCTTAAGACAGTCTCAGTAGACCCCCGTATCTAAAGATGAATTTACTATGTCAAGAACACTATCAATTAGCACACCGGATACTTCTTTGAAAAAACCTGTTGGTATTGGGTCAAGAATGCAGGTGGAGGGTCTCAGTTGACAAATTATTTTATATAAATCAGATAAATCTATCCTAGTGAAAGAATTTAATTTGTTTAAAATGGAGTACCAGGGTTTAAGAGGATCAGTATTGGGGAGATGTACTATATTATTTCTAACATTGTTGATTTTGTGATTAAAAAATCAAGCTCTCTGGCATGTTTTCTTTAGATCAGACACTTTTTGGTTATACCATGGTATAACAGTCCTGGAGGATTTTTTAACTGTCTTTTAAGGAGCTACTATGTCAGCAGCAGCTCTCATTTTAGTATTAAAATTTTCCACCTTACTATTTACATTATTCTCACTATTGTAGTAAGCACTACAAACGGACTGGTTGCGTAAAATATTTGTAAACTTTAAGTTGCAGATGAATCAAAGAAGCGTTTTTTAACAATATGCTTCTCACTAATTTTTTCTATCATTATTTCTATATTAAATAGTAAAAGAAAATGGTCTGATAAGCCAATATCAACTATCTGCCTCACATCAACTTTTAGTCCTTTAGTAATTACTAAATCCAACGTGTGCCCTCCTTTGTGTGCTGGCTGAATAATGTGCTGGGACAAATCAAGAGTCCAGGAGGTTCATGAATTCTTTTGCTTTCAGGTGACACTGATTATCGATATGAAAATTAAAGTCGCCCACTGTTAGGAACATGTCATAGTTCGTAATTCTAATTGACATTAAGTCTGAGTATTCCTCAAAGAATCCTCAAAGAAAGATGCATTTTTATTTAGGAGGTTGATACATGGACAATACTAGAGACTGAGAAACTCCTTGAATAACAATGGCAAGATACTCAAAGGACTTGAATGTACCAAAGGGAGGATTTTGGAATTCCGCCACTTGTACCGCCCTTACGGAGTTGTTATAGCTGATTACACAGGAGATGGACTGATACCACTGTGTTTCCCCATGAATATATTTAGATTAGTCTTTCCCTTAATCCATTATCACAGTACCACATGACAGTGCACAATAATGGAGATACTGCTGCTGGTGTCAATAAATCCTGTCACCCTTTGCCCATTAACCTTCACCACTCTGGTCCACGGAAAAGATAAGTGGTTAGCAACTGCACAGTACCTTTCACCCTTAGCCCAGCTGCAGTATATCGGCTCGCTGAGTTGAGGTTAATTGGGGATGACGCAAAGACCTTTCTGACTTTTTGGACAGGACTGCCATTCTATGTCTTTTGATCGTTTTGATCAGTGTGTCCTTGTTTTTGTATGCTTGTATGTGGACCGGCTGGGCAAGAAAATTGGGCAGGCTGTTCATTAAAAGATTGCAGGCCACCTACTCTATGATCTAGAATGATTTAGAATCATTTATATCTGGCCTTAACCAGCGCCCTGCCTTGCCCCATAGATCGTATGCTTGTGGTCGAATCGAGGCACCACTCATGACACAGCCTCGCCAGCTGGTCTGCAGAAACTCACTCCATACCTTTACAGGATTTCGGATTTTAAAGTGTCCTAATTTGTGGCATCCTCAGCCCCCAGGTTGTAGTAGGTCTCTCTGTGCCTGGCCCTTCAGGAAAGGCGCTAAAATGTTGGCCCAATCCGTATGCTCCCAGTGGTGTCTAGTTACTGTGAATTCAAAAATAAGGAGATACAACTCGATGTCATCGTTCTTCTGCAAAGACATCAGAACTTGGGAAGGAGTCCTTGACTGGTCCTGTTTGGCAGCGGCATGTGCTTTTAACCTTGCCACTGACTCAGCAAACTGCGTCCGGGTGTCCCCCAGCTGCACCTTGAGTCTTTGTATTTCCAAGGCCTAGATAGATACTTTATTAATCCCAAGGGGAAATTCACATACTCCAGCAGTAGCATATTGTTGAGAACTGTAGGTATGTCCTGCTCTTCTGACATTTCAAGCAAAAATACTGCTGATATATATATATGTTTATGTATATGCAAGTGTTAAGATGAACCCATTGTTTCCTTTATTATTTTATGCTGTATTTGAATAGTCTACAAGATAATGAAATCAAATTGAATTAAATTGAAACCACATATTGTTTACATTCATGTTTTTCCAGGTGTGACAACAGTAATGAAATTTAAGAGTCTGGGTGTACTTTTTTTTTTACCAAGTTGTAAAAATTGTTTCTTTTTATTCAATAAATGTGTCCATTTTTCCTTTTCCATTTCCCAGTTATTGAAAATGACTATGTAAGATGATCAAAAGCTGAGTCATGTCTGAGGTAAAACAATCAAGACCCATAGCTGTTATTTTGCAGCATATAGAGTGAAATTGTCACTGCTGCAAAACTTGGCAGGCCATCAAAGCTCATCTGTGCCTTTCAGTCTTTGGCCAGAAAGCAAGAGAAACTTGAGGGTATTTTACACATAAGCTTTTTACCTAGAAGTTGTATATGTATAAAAAAAACATTAAGTGTCAGTGCTGGCAAAAAGATGTTAGAAGTTGTTGACCGCAACCTCATCATTAAGGATTTAAAACATGTTAACAACATTGTAAAAACTTGCAGTAAAATTGTTTTTAGCAGACCTCTGTCACTGAGCTGTATTACTGACAGGTTAGAAAGAAGGCCATCTCAGTCCACCTACACAATAGCCATCCTCTTTTCTCTAATTTTTAGCTGTTTCAATCACGCTGCAGATTTAGGTTTCCAAGGGTAAAGAGCAACAAGTTTGAGATTTCTTTTATTCCTAGAGCTATAAGCATTTTGAATTCTAGTTACTTACAAGAATACTACTAAATGTTAAATTCTGTATTATTTTGTGTACTGTTAATGGTAATTATTAATCTTTGTACTAATCTTAAGTATGTATAATTATGATAACACTAATCATCACTGTCTTTGCTTATTTTCTTTTATCTGTGTAATAATATCTTATGTTTTTGTACTATCATGCTGTAAACAAATTTCCCTATGTAATAGTAAAGTTTACCTACTTCCCTACCTAACCTTCTTACATTCTTAATGACATCAGTGTACAGTGCCAAGTTAAAAACCATACAATAGAAACCTCTACAAAATCCACATTTATTTTTTGCATTTTGTAACCTTGTTTTCAGTCTGTTACCATTTTTATCACAACAATCAGCCTGAAAACATTGTCTTAATCATAATTTTAAGTTTACTAGCATTTATTTTGGAATATAATTATCTTTACTTAATTTTGCAAAAATGTTCATGGTACATTTCACAGGCAGATCTATAGTATGACTATCCTCAAGTGGGGCATGTAACAAGTGTCTTCAGCTGAGATAATTTCTTCTAACACACAGTAATTTTGGATGCATGTTTGATAAACTGCTGGAGCTTTTCTAATTTGATTTGTCAGACCACTAAACCAGGCAGCGATGCTGTAAATGTGCACAGATTGGAGCACAGTGCAATAAAAGGACAACACGAGATCCCTCTTCACTTTAAATAGTCTGAGTTTGCAGAGAAAAAACTGGGCTGATTGCATTTAGAATCAATATTTTTTGTACTAATATTTCAATTTAGATTAGTATCAAGTTATCTTAATATTTATATTAAGTCATTATTTCTGCCTCCTCCAATTCAACAGTAAGGAGTGAAAATACAGATTTCTGCCTATTATGGTCAACATTCAGGAAAAGGTAGCTGTTACTGCATCGAATTACTAAACAGTACACTTAGATGAAGTAATGGCTGTGTTCGTGTGCTCTTGTGATTAAATGTGTGCATGTGATTTTTCTGGTTGAATTATTTGGAAAAATGTGAAATAGCTGTTGATTTGTTTCTTGCTCTGCAGCAAAAGACAAGTAAAGATAACTGGCATTTTTTCTGGAAATAAAGAGCAAAGAGCAACAGAGAAAACTAACACTGCAATAGTTCGCGCTAGAGAGTTACGAACCGCTCACTAAAATCACTTTTTTTTAATGAGTTTTAAGCACAGGGAAAAAAAAATGAACATTTGAAAAATCCGTAATTTAATAAACCACCAAGAAAAGTAACATTACAACAATGCACGCTATGAACCGATTGCTGTAAACAGAAGTGAAAACAAAAACAAGCCCAGTGCATTCTTTAACTGCCTTCCTACCTTATGTGTCCAGCCCTCTCTCTCTCTCGTGTGTGTGTCTCTCTCGTGCGCCTGTGTGTGTCTCTCTCTCTCGTGCGTGCCTGTGTGTGTGTGTGTGTCTCTCTCTCTCGCACGCCTGTGTGTGCGTGTGTCTCTCTCTCTCTCACGTGCCTGTGTGTGTGTGTGTGTCTCTCTCACATGCCTGTGTGTGTGTGTGTCTCTCTCGCGCGCCTGTGTATGTGTATCTCTCTCGCGCGCCTGTGTGTACATGTATCTCTCTCTCGTGCGCCTGTGTGTGTGTCTCTCTCGCGCGCCTGTGTGTGTGTGTGTATCTCTCACGCGCCTGTGTGTGCGTGTGTCTCTCTTGCGCACCTGTGTGTGTGTGTCTCTCGCACGCCTGTGTGTGTGTGTGTCCCACTCTCTCTCGCTCTCTCTGTCTTGCTCGCTCGCTCGCTGCACAGGAAATGCACAGGGAGAGACTGAACACGTACAAACCGAAAGGGAAACTGGCTTGTTCGTATACCGAGTGCGTGGTCGTGAACAGATGCAAAAGCTTGGCAAACTTTTTGGTCGTAAACCGATTTGTACGTGTTCAGAGACGTTCATGAACTGAGGTTCCACTATACATGGAAACTTGTCTGCCTTTCCTTTTCTTTTATTTAGTATGACATATTTCTATAAATATATTTACATTTTTAAAAAATAGCCTATTTGTATAATAACGATAGAATAATTTTTCAATTTTGAAAATTGAAATTCAGGGTGAAATAATTGTAGGGTAATAAATTCCTTAGCCATCATCTGCAATTTCATGAACAAACAAACAGTTAAATGAACTGCACGCATTATAAAACAATATCTTTATTTAACATATGCATGGAAACGATAAAGAGCTAAGGCCCACAACCAAATTTATTTTGCAGTGTCTACTGAACAGAATATTCCAAAACTGCTATTTATTGTATAGCTACATAAGTTAAAATGCAGTATGATATTTATTTAAACTATATGGTGAAGCAAACCTATAGTATACTAAGGTACCAGGTTTTGCTGCAAAATCATTGTTACATTATGTTGTAGACAAACCTACTGAAATGTTGTGCTAATATGTGGTAATTATTTTTGCTGATTTTGATGATGATAACAGACAGGTCTGGCAAATATTTATGTTTTTTTACTTTTCTTTTGAAGTTTGCTAGTTTTGAACTTAATTGCATAATATCCTGAATGGACTTAAAGTGCCATATCATGCCACTAACTTTTCAGGAAGGTTCACTGCTTATTTCTGAAATTTACAGTGAAAGTAATATTTTACAAATAGTGGCCAAGCTTCTTTTTCAGAAGGGATTTTACAGCCTGTTTTTTTCAAATAATTTTTATAAGATTATTGTAATAAGGATGAGTGCAGACTTGACTTTTTCTTTACTCTTTTCTTAAGGGCCTATCAGAAGTGCAAATTAGTCTGTAGTTCATAGCCTTGTTGCTTGAAAGGAAAGCAGAGCTATTGAAATACAGTTTATGATCCAGGGGTCAATGGACTGATCTTAGAGAGCTCGTGGGAACGAGCACAATCCACTTCCCGCCTGCTTAACTCCCACCACATTACAAGCAGCCATGTGTCGAGACTTTTAAACTAAAGTAGTGCTGATGTATTTATTTATTTTTATTTTTTTGAACATCTAGTGTAGTGTACACTTCCAATATTTTCCCTCCTTTGTCTTTTTAAGACATTCCCCTATTAATATTGTTAAAGTACACTAGTTGTTTGATATATACAATGATAAATGTTCATGTTGAAAGGTCATGTGTACTAGTAAAAAGATGTGACATTTGCTTATTATTTACATGACTGTTTATTAGTATGGTAAAATGATAAACATTTATCTATCATGTCAAGTATACCTTTTTTCTGAGACATTTAAAAACATCTAAAACCTTTAAGGACATCTTAAAAAGCACCCAGTAGCTTTGAAATATACAGAATTCCACATCTTCCTGGAAGTGATTCTGTTTTTAAAAGATTTCAGAATGGCTCATAGTCTTATCTGGAAATCATGTTCCATGATAAGCAATCCTTATTCTGTACACATTTAAGTTGAATGGTGTTGCAGGTAATTTTTCTAGCAAAAGATGTCATACTTATTATTATGAGATTTTCTCAGTTTATCTAGGAACATGAAAAAATTATCACTTAATTAAAACTCAGGCACATTGCAAAACCATTCATGTACCTCAGAAAACATTTTAAACAATTGCTAAAACTAAACAAATTGTCTGTGAAAAGATCTTTTTGACCATAATACAGTGCCACTTGCATATTTTGGTCTTATATGGCTTGTAGAGTAATTCAGGAGCTGTAAGGCTGAAATAGTCTAGAATTAAAAAATCTTTGTGAGTCAGATCATGAGCATTTCTTTAGGTGGTATAATGCAAAAGTGATGTATGTTTATATCTTTGAAAATAACATGAATATGCACTGAACGAAATATTCAGTTTTAACTTTAAAATCTTTGACCTTAAGTCTGTTGCTTTTTTCTGTAACACTTAAAAACAAAAAGCAGACTATTAGTGGTTTTCTTTCAGAAAGGTACATGCTGTAACTGCTGTACTTGAATACAGCAGCTGGGATATATCACCACAAAATTTCATTACATTTCCAGCTGTTACTTAAAAAATGAAGTCCTTCGGCTGGTTGTAAAGCTGGAGGTGCTGATTACGTGCTAGTTGCAGTATGCTCATTGTGTCATACTTATCTTTTTACTCCACTATTTGAAATAAACAAAAAATATGCTGAAATATTTTTAACTGTATACATTCAAATATTTGTAAAAACCAACTATAATATAAAAACAACCAATTTACATTGTATGCATTGACAGTTTACAATATTTGGCTTTGCCTGTTAATTAAGTTGAGGTGAGAACTGAATTGGCATCTCTGTTGTTTAGAATATGTCACACACATGCCAGGGACCACCTTCCAGGATTTGAAACAGTAAGTAGTACCTGCTTGGGACATGAAGGAGAGCTGTCACTAACCAGGACAACAGTTAGCCTCACCCAGAAGGCCTGGAGAAGGCTCCGCCCTTTCTGCCTGGGATGTGATAAATACGGGCAGTCCCCTGAAAGAGGTGTTTAGTTTGGACCAGGACCTCAACAGAGACAGAGCTTGCACTGAAGTACCAAACTATAGAATAAGAAAACCACCCAAATCGAGTGCCAAGGGCAGAAATCTTTTTATGTTTTTTTCTTCCTCATTAAACAGGGTGGCCCAGTTGCTGCCACAGCCATTGTTTCTGCATCTTTATTCTGTTTATTCTTTCTTTATTCTGTCATAAATACAACATCTTAACCATAATATTTAAGCTTTTCATGTCAAACAAGTACTGCAGGCTAAATAAGTACCTTTGCTCTTGATTCTAGTGACATTACAATGTTTGTTCATCTATCAATTTTTTTAACCTGCAAAAAAACAGTTACACATGTTGGTGCTTATCTTGTCAGCATTAGATGCAGGTCAAGAAGCTGCCTCAGATTAGATAAACACTCTCAGTCATTTAAACTAGATTTCATTTAGCCTCATAATAAATTAACACAAGACTCTGGGATGAAGGAGGAAAATCAAATTACCCAGAGAAAAATACACAATGAATTGGGGAGAAAATGCAGTACAATGAGCTGACCAAGATTCAAACTCATTTTCCAGGAGTTGTTAGTCAGCATCACTAGCTGCCTTGCTGCCATACCACCCATTAAAATAATCATATTTTGTAATTTTCAAATGGCTCACTTTTTGAATTCACTGTTACTCTGTGTCTGAAAATGAAGTTTCTCTAATTTTATAATTTAAAATATGCCATCAAATAAATCAGGTGTAAGAAATGATTACATAATCATTCTTCTTCAGAAGATGTTGTTTTGTACACTGCTAGGGGCTTTTTTTGCTGTAATTTGCCAGTGGCTTTATTATTATCATTATTATTAATGTATAAAATGTTAGATGTCTTTACTCTGCTGAGTTACGTAGGTGATGTGGATACATTACATCTGCCATATCACACTGCTTGCTTTTTATTTACCATTTTCATTATTTCAAAATTTTGGTTAAATTCTTTCTCTTTTCATTTTAGTTGTCACATTATATTCTACTCTGGGAGGACCAGCCATAGCACATGGCTTAAATGAAACTGAGGTAACCCATATCATAACCAGTAGAGACCTTCTTCAAAGCAGACTGAAAGTAAGAAGCCATTTTTGTAAACTATATTTGCATGATTTTTGTTTGTTATAGTGGTTTACATATAGCTGATAGGCCGTAGTTAATAAGGGTGTTTAATATATAAAATAATTCCTTGGAGCTTGACTTCAGGTAATTTCTGTAGCCTAATATTTTGTTGTCTGGTCAATTCTCAACTGATCTCTCAGTATAAAAAACTATTGAAGTGAAGAACTATTTGGTCTATCTTAGCAAAATGATTTGTTTTAAGTTTACTCACTGAAAATGTCTTTTTACTTCCTTAGGTTTGTATCATCAAAATAAAAACCATTGAAATGGTTATCATTCATCATGTAAATTGAATTTACTTTTTATTCCAGTTCAGATATTGCTAGAACTTTGAATACTGTGCTGCAGAATTGATAATGCTATCTCGTGATTGACTTAGCTGGATAAGAATGGATAGAGGTTCCAAAATTTAATTAAACATTAAAATAATATATATAAACCGGATCATGGTTATTAGATAAATTCCATCAGTTTAGTGGAGTAATTTTTTTTTTCTTATCTTGTTTAGAATAAATACAGTATATATAAAATTCTATACAACCAAATAGTAGATATTGTGTAACAATGCCAACAAATTTAAATGTATAAAAAAATGAAAACATAGTCATTTCAAACCTATTTAAACCAGTTCATTATAGTGGGGGGCAGAGCCTATCCCAGGATTTTTGGGGTCAAAGCAGGAATAAACCCTGAATAAGGCACCAGCCTATCACAAGAGTGAAAGTAATAATGTCTGTTTTTTATGTCAAATTAGAGAAGTCTTTTTTTTAATCATTAGAGAATATTATGCCTGCTTCTTAAACTGAGGTCTACAATTAAAATGGCTTCCTGGAAATTTTTTAAAGCATTTGTTAATCACAAGTATTACCATGATTTTTCTGGTGACTGAAAAAAAAAATTCTCAGTTCACAGCAAAGTTATTTGCTTACTCATTGTTTTGTTATAATTTTGTTTTATCGGTGCTTGTTTTATTTTATTAAATGTTTTTGTTAGAATAAGATGTAAAATCTGTTTGTGTAGCACTGGCCTAAGTCCCAAAAAAGGGTTACGTAAAGGCAGGACTGCACTCAGTCTTGGCCAGCTGTGTAATCTAATCTCAAAGCACATTCCTTGTCCTCTTGGTACTTAAGGGACAGAACCATAGCAAAATTTTGTTTAATACTGTTTCCATCCTGTGAAAGAATTCCCACACAAATTACATATGAGTCCGGCTATGCTTTCCAAAGAACATCAAGATCAAATTTTGTCTTGCAATGAGTGATCATAGCTTTAAATAAGAAGTAAGTTGTTTAGACCAGAAAGAATTAAAAGAAAGAATAAAAGAAATGTCATCTTTTCTGAGAAATTGTTATTCTTTGTGCAATCATAACTGCAAGCTATACTTGTTAAGTTAGTCATAATAAGTTATTTTAATAATGCTTTAATACATTAAATAGACTTGAGATAACACTAGCTAGACAATTCACATTTATCCAGATCATGGAGAACATGAAAGTTGGGATATTTCAAAGCAGTGAACAATGCAGTCCCTTTATTCTTAACTCTTGTTGTGTATCCATATTTATTTATTTATATAGGTGTAGGAAATCATAACAGAAAATGCTAAAGAATATATTGCCATAGCTGTTCCATGCTGACTCAAAATTTGTAGATAATTAGCTTTGCTTGTAACATTTAGAAAACTGAAGAGAATCAGCAGAAAACAACATTTGGGGATCCATAATTATACCTCACCCACGCCATTACATTACAACACATGCATAGGACAAACATTTCACATAAGCTGGATGTTTATGTAAAAAGTCAGGCCAAATCTAGACCGAGAAATTTGAACAGCACAGCCATTGGATCTGCTTTATTCACCATTTCCGTGACCTGAAAGTATAAACTCAGCATTACATCTCTTAAGTCCATAACACAAACATATGGACTAACTGAGTGGACAACAAATTACACACTGTTATCTACAACATGAACCCACCTAATGCAAGTCATTACAAATGTAAAGCAGTGACATAGTCCTCTTTCGAAATATTCATGAAACACTACAGCCTGGATCTAAAAAAGACATGTATTTTGGAGACAAACTTGTCTGCATCAAGAAAAGATACACCTCCTACCTAAGAAAGAAATACTATGTTATATTATGCATTTGGTGGATGGTTCAGCCTGTGTTAATAATAATAAGAAAGGCAAGGTTATATTCTGAAGTTGTTCTTCCTGCTTGAATGAATATTTTATCACATTAAGTACAGTTTAATCTGTCTTAATTCAAATGTTTCCCAGATCAAGTTAGTATATAAAACAGAGTTCAAGAGAAAAGTCTGAGGTCATGCCCTTGTATAACCCAAGTTCAGTTAGCTTTCTGAGGGACAGAAGGTATAGCTAATGTAAGTTTCATCCAGGTTAGTGGAAATTTCATATGAGTATCCCTGACTTTCTCTATAGTGTGTTTCTTGTTTATGATGTAATGAGTGTGCCCATCTATGATAACATCTATGATAACCTTTGAGGAGAAATAGTGCTCTATCAGATCAAAACCTGCCTACAGAGGCTTGTGCAGATAGCACAAAATGGATGCTTGTAAAGCTGACTATAAAGAGACCTTAAGTGAGTCTAATAATGCACCCAGAATTGTTATACATATTAAAAAGCTTAAAGTTCTCTATTAAGTAATGCATTTCAAGTATATACAGTATCTGATTTAGATTCATACAAATATTCACTGACCATTATGCTGCTTTATTTAAGAAGCAAAAATCATGTAAAAAAGCAACAGTGCAGCGTGTTTTGGAAACATTTTAAAAATTGTGCAATTGTATGCAAGCCGGGTGGTCTGTTGACTAGTCGTTAGTAACCTGCTGTCTGTGAGTCACAATGAATATGTTTAAAAGTCTCTGCTGAAGATGGAGTCAATGTTGGTAAAGCCTTGGGAACACAGTGCACTCAGATTGCAAGTGCATTTGAATGAGGTGTTAAAAATCAGTGGAGAGCCTGGTTGAAGGAAAAAAGATTAAGACTATACTTTGGCCGTTGGTGTCACAACATAAAGGGAGTCAGTGCTTCTTTCTTCTTCTTCTTCTTCTTCTTTCAGCTGCTCCCGTTAGGGGTCACCACAGTGGATCATCTTCTTCCATATCTTTCTGTCCTCTGCATCTTGCTCTGTTACACCCATCACCTGCATGTCTTCTCTCACCACATCCCTAAACCTTCTCTTAGGCTTTCTTCGTTTTCTCTTGCCTGGCAGCTTTACCCTTAGCATTCTTCTCCCAATATACTCAGCATCTCTCCTCTGCACATGTCAAAACCAGTGCAATCTCGCCTCTCTGACTTTGTCTCCCAACCGTCCAACCTGAGCTGACCCTCTAATGTACTCATTTCTAATCCTGTCCATCCTTGTCACACCCAATGCAAATCTTAGCATCTTTAACTCTGCTACCTCCGGCTCTGTCTCCTGCTTTCTATTCAGTGCCACGTCTCCAAACCATATAACATAGCTGGTCTCACTACCGTCCTGTGGACCTTCCCTTTCACTCTTGCTGATACCATTTATGTTGCATTTTTTTGTTTATTTTCATAACTGTTAAGAGAAGAAGAAGCACTTTAAAATTGTTAATTGTTTACAAATTTATTTAACATGAAAATCTTGCAGTTTTCTTTTTCGTTTCAGTTTTTGCTACAGTTAAATACTAATTTATATTATAATAACAAAGTAAACACTTAAAGTATGCTCACTGGATACATTCACCACGTGAAATTTGTAACAAAAGGGTGTGCTTTAAATTTGTTCATAATTTAAATTAATTATATAATAACAAAGTTTTAAAAAAATCTATCTTCATGCTGTTACATTTTTCATAGCATTACCCAATTATCCGTCCATCCATCCATCCTCTTCCACTTACCCGAGATCGGGTCGCAGGGGCAGCAGCTTGAGCAGAGATGCCCAGACTTCCCTCTCCCCGGCCACTTGTTCTAGCTCTTGGGAGAATCCCGAGGCGTTCCCAGGCAGGCCGGGAGACATAGTCCCTCCAGTGTGTCCTGGGTCTTCCCCGGGGCCTCCTCCCGGTTAGACGTGCCTGAAACACCTCACCAGGGAGGCGTCCAGGAGGCATCCTGATCAGATGCCCAAGCCACCTCATCTGACTCCTCTCGATGCGGAGGAGCAGCGGCTCTACTCTGAGCCCCTCCCGGATGACTGAGCTTCGCACCCTATCTTTAAGGGAAAACCCAGACACCCTGCGGAGGAAACTCATTTCAGCCGCTTGTATTCGCGATCTTGTTGCTTTCGGTCACTACCCATAGCTCATGACCATAGGTGAGGGTAGGAACATATAGTAGATCGACTGGTAAATTGAGAGTTTTGCCTTACAGCTCAGCTCCTTTTTCACCACGACAGACCGATGCAGAGCCCGCATCACTGCGGACGCCACACCGATCCACCTCTTGATCTCACTCTCCATTCTTTCTTCATGAACAAGACCCCGAGATACTTGAACTCCTCCACTTGGGGCAGGATCTCGCCCCCAACCCTGAGAGGGCACTCCACCCTTTTCCGGCTGAGGACCATGGTCTCGGAGTTGGAAGTGCTGATTCCCATCCCAGCTGCTTCACACTCAGCTGTGAACTGATCCAGAGAGAGCTGAAGATCACAGCCTGATGAAGCAAACAGGACAACATCATCTGCAAAAAGCAGTGACCCAATCCTGAGTCCACCAAACCGGACCCCCTCAACTCCCTGGCTGCGCCTAGAAATTCTGTCCATAAAAGTTATGAACAGAATCGGTGACAAAGGGCAGCCCTGGCAGAGTCCAACTCTCACTGAAAACAGGTTCGACTTACTACCAGCAATGCGGACCAAGCTCTGACACCGGTTGTACTGGGACCGAACAGCCCTTATCAGGGGGTCCGGTACCCCATACTCCCGGAGCATCCCCCACAGGATTCCCTGAGGGACATGGTCGAATGCCTTTTCCAAGTCCACAAAACACATGTAGACTGGTTGGGCAAACTCCCATGCACCCTCCAGGACCCTGCTAAGGGTGTAGAGCTGGTCCACTGTTCCACGACCAGGACGAAAACCACACTGTTCCTCCTGAATCCGAGGTTCGACTATCTGACGGACCCTCCTCTCCAGGACCCCCGAATAGACTTTTCCAGGGAGGCTGAGGAGTGTGATCCCTCTGTAGTTGGAACACACCCTCCGGCCCCCCTTCTTAAAGAGGGGGACCACCACCCCGGTCTGCCAATCCAGAGGCACTGTCCCTGATGTCCAAGCGATGTTGCAGAGGCATGTCAACCAAGACAGTCCTACAACATCCAGAACCTTGAGGAACTCCGGGCGTATCTCATCCACCCCCAGGGGCCCTGCCACCAAGGAGTTTTTTGACCACCTCAGTGACCTCAGTCTCAGAGATAGGGGAGCCCACCTCCGAGTCCCCAGGCTCTGCTTCCTCACTGGAATGCATGTTAATGGGATTGAGGAGGTCTTCAAAGTACTCCCCCCACCGACCCACAACATCTCGAGTCGAGGTCAGCAGCGCACCATCCCCACCATATACAGTGTTGACACTGCACTGCTTCCCCCTCCAGACACACCGGATGGTGGACCAGAATCTCCTTGAAGCTGTCCGAAAGTCGTTCTCCATGGCCTCCCCAAACTCCTCCCACGCCTGAGCTTTTGCCTCAACAACCACCGAAGCTGCATTCAGCTTGGCCTGCCGGTACCTATTAGCTGCCTCCAGAGTCCCACAGGACAAAGGGTCCTGTAGTACTCCTTCTTCAGCTTGACGGCATCCCTCACCGCCGGTGTCCACCAACGGGTTCGGGGATTGCCGCCATGACAGGCACAGATGACCTTACGGCCACAGCGCCGGTCAGCCGCCTCAACAATAGAGGCACGGAACATGGCCCATTCGGACTCAATGTCCCCCACCTCCCTCGGGACGTGGTTGAAGTTCTGCTGGAGGTGGGAGTTGAAGCTACTTCTGACAGGGGACTCTGCCAGACGTTCCCAGCAGACCCTTACAATACGTTTGGGCCTACCAGGCCTGACCGGCATCCTCCCTCACCATCGAAGCCATCAGTTGACAGCCCTGCCCCTCTCTTCACCCGAGTGTCCAAGACATGTGGCTGCAAGTCCGACGACACAACCACAAAGTCGATCATTGAACTGAGGCCTAGGGTGTCCTGGTGCCAAGTGCACATATTAACACCCTTATGCTTGAACATGGTGTTCATTGTGGACAATCCATGATGAGCACAGAAGTCCAATAACAAAACACCGCTCGGGTTCAGATCGGGGGGTGCCATTCCGCCCAATCACACCGTTCCAGGTCTCACTGTTATTGCCCACGTGAGCATTGAAGTCTCCCAGCAGTACGAGGGAGTCCCCAGAAGGTATGCTCTCTAGCACCTCCTCCAGGGACTCCAAAAAGTTTGGGTACTCCAAACTGCTGTTCGGAGCATATATGCAAACAACAGTTAGGACCCGTCCCCCACCCGAAGGCGGAGGGAGGCTACCCTCTCGTCCACCGGGGTAAACCCCAATGAACAGGCTCCAAGTCAGGGGGCAATAAGTATGCCCACATCTGCTCGGTGCCTCTCACCGGGGGCAACTTCAGAGTGGTAGAGAGTCCAGCCCCTCTCAAGGAGATTGGTTCCAGAGTCCAAGCTGTGCGTCGAGGTGAGCCCGACTATATCTAGCTGGAACCTCTCAACTTCATGCACTAGCTCAGGCTCCTTCCCCTTCAGAGAGGTGACATTCCACGTCCCAAGAGCCAGCTTCTGTAGCTGAGGATCGGACCTCCAAGGTCCCCACCTTCGGCCACCACCCAACTCACACTGCACCCGACATCCTTAGCCCCTCCCATAGGTGGTGAGCCCATGGGAAGGGGGACCCACGTTGCCTCTTCGGGCTGTACCCGGCCGAGCCCCATGGGTGCAGGCCCAGCCACCAGGCACTCGCCATCGAGCCCCACCTCCAGGCCTGGCTCCAGAGGGGGGCCCCGGTAACCTGCGCCTGGGCGAGGGAAAACGCCATCCAAATTTTTTGTTCTTCATTGGAGAACTGCCACCTTATCGTGGTGGAGGGGTTTGCGTGTCCCAATGATCCTAAGAGCTCTGTTGTCCGGGGCTTTATGCCCCTGGTAGGGCCACCCAAGGCAAACTGGTCCTAGGTGAGGGATGAGACAAAGAGCGGTTCAACAAAACCTCCGAATACCCAATTAAAAAATTACGTTTTTTGATTAACATGCATATCTGTTTTTCGAATTCATTTATATTCTTAGTCTTGCCTGTTTCTTTTTAATTTATTTAAACAAAGTGCCAGAGAGTATATATACAATTTAAAAGATAATAGCACATGTTTTTTTTTGTTGTAGACTTCTGACATTTTATTGAACAAATGTTTTCATCTTTGTTGATCATCTCTTTTCATAGTAGATCTCTAATTATGTTTATTAAAGATTAAGACAAAGTATTAGATATAGGAAACTTTTCTGACATTAGTTCACAACATGCAATTTTATATTACAATGTAGATGTTTAAAGCATCTTAAAATATTTTCTATTAGTAGCCACATAACATAAGACCTGTTTAGAATGACAAAATGGTACATTCTTACTATGTAACAGGACATAGCATTTCATGTGAGGTCTGTTCAGTTGTGTAAACAATCTTTTCAAGATTTATCTTTTTCAATTTATTACAGTATTATATGGCTTGTTGTTTATTCTTGCCTTTCTGACATTTTTAGCAGATTTTAGTCATACTGTATGACTTAAGTTATTTTTGTCTTCTTATTAAAATTCTTCTTTGGTTAAAATTTTCTGTAATATTTTTGCAACTTTTACTTCCCAGTTTTGATCATTTAATTTTTTTTTTTTGGATTTCACTGCTTAACATAATATGCCCCTTATCTGGCAATGATATTCAATTTATGAGAAGTGTAACATGTTTTGTATTTCACAGGCAATCTTGCTTCAAGTTCCACGACTGCAGCATATCATTATTGTAGACGAAAAACCAATGTCTTGGACAGATTACCCAAAAGGCATAATGATTCACAGCATGACATCAGTACAGACGCTTGGATCTAAACCAGAAAACAGTGAGTGAAATCAGCAACAAAGATTTGATTGACAATTACCTTCTGTGTTTTTCTTTAATTATTATATTCACAAGGCAGTCACACTCCTCATGGAATTCTTGAAAAAATGCAAATAATAATACTGAGCTGCTCACTTTATTTTATTATATTACATGATATTATGCAGTCATGTGAAAAAAATAAGCTCACCCCATGGAAATTGTTGACTTTTTCAGCATATTTGAAAAGGCAAATATTAGATCTTAATGTAAACAGTTCCTACAGATAAAGGTGATATCTCTCTATATATAGAATCCAACGTTTGTCTGTCTGTATGGCTGTCTGCTTTTCACGATAGAACTACTTAAGAGATTTAGATCAGATTTTTTTCTATAATTTGCTTGAACATTCCGGTTGATTTTGTGACTTCTGTCATTACGCCAAGTATCATAGTTCGCTTGCAGGAGCGATTTATTCGCACTAATCTGAAACAGAAGCTGCAGGCTGAGAAGAGTGGGAAGCGTAACGTCATGACTCGGGAACCAGGAGGGGCCGACATCACTCATGCGCCAGCCTCTGTTCGAATCGGTCTACCTCTGGCCATGTTTTGGATCATACCTTGCCTCCACTTAGCTAGCTATACCTGCTTGTTTATTGATTTTTAAAGTTTTTGTAGTTTCACTACTGCATGGGCGGAGCCTTGGGGGACAGCTATTACTTGAATAAAAACAAAAGGAAAATTTACCTTTTCAAGTATTTATTCAACAAAAACATTAATAGATGTAATGGTCTACTAGGGAAAAGGTAAGTACAACCTTGACCTCAGAAGCTGGTAGTGCCCTCTTTAGCAGGAGTGACATCTTTGCATTTTGCATAACTGCCCTCTAGCCTCTGACATCAAAGTGGTAAAATTTTTGACCACCCGCCAACATATCAATGGAATTCCAATCAGGGCTTTTATTAGACCAGTCAAGACCTAAGGCAGCAAAGAAACCTCAAACTATAACTTTTCCATCACCATGCTTTACAGTTGGTATGAAGTACCTCTTCTGAAATGCTGTTTTTTTATTGTTCTAAACATGTCTACTGTTACTATGGCCAAACAACTCTATCTTTTATTAATCTGTGTAGAGCACAATGTTCCAGAAAGCCTGAGAGCTCTTTTTATCTTGGCATGATGACACTATAAACATCAATGCCACACATTAGATATCTGTGGTTTAAATAAGACAGGTTTCACCTGCATATTCCTTAGAAGGTTCAATAATAAAATGTAAATTGTGTTATAGATCCTCATCTCTTATATATATTTCTCTTCTGGTTCGTCCTGCTTCCACTTCAAAACCGGTCCCGCCCACACGCAGCTGACACAGCATTTCTCAATTGCTATTCGTCGTCTTCCAAACCCTTCCCCACGCTGCCTGTGGCTCCTCTACAAAACTGGTCCCGCCCACACTCAGCCGACACAGGATTTCTCGATTCCTATTCCTGCTCTTCCAAACCCTTCTCCACACTGCCTGAGGCCTCCCATACACCCCCACACTGCTTTTCTCATTTTCCTATTCCTCCTGCAACAAAACTTTTCAAACGCGAACCTCACTTGCTAAACACAAGAAAAGGCATTCTTCCCAACAACTATGAGTGCCAGAAATGCAATAAGAAGTTCACTACACAGGATTGTCTGACTAAACACAACAAAACTCATTCACAACTCTTGCAATGCAACATCTGCAAAGCAACGTTTCCAAGCCAACGCAGTCTCAGCAGACATACATACAATCCTCTTCCTGTTACCACAGGTACTTCTTCACCTAATTCCTGTCATCCCGTCCAAGAATACAACATTGTGACTCCAGACCAGCAGTGCAAACACTGTCATGCACTATACTGGCCTGCTGAGCATAATACATCTAACAAGTACTCGAGGTGCTGCCACAACGGTAAAGTAGCTTTACCACCTTTGCGGGAGCCACCTGTGTCTTTACAACAGCTTCTTACACAGCAAACATCAGAAGGTAAAAGTTATCATGAACACATTCAAGAATACAACTGTTCTGTAGCGTTTGCTTCCATGGGTGCACAGATAACTCAACCTTCTGGCCACGGACCATACTGTTTTAAAATACATGGACAAATTTATCACCAAATCTCTCCACTGTACGCTAACACTTCTACCTCTCCAGGATATGGACAGTTGTATGTTTTTGACACAGCGCAAGCTACTGAAATACGCTTACAAAATAAAACTCTGCATGCAGCGAAAATATACTTCTTCTCCAGCTAGATTCCATGCTCAGAACCATCAACCCCTTCGCTAAATCTTACAAACATGCATGAAATCGCTCAGTCCAATCCAACAGCATCTGTACGAATGGTATTCAAGGAAAACCCTAGGCAGGATTTACAACGATACAGTGCCCCGACATGTCACACCGATGTTGCAGCAATTTTCGTTGGAGAAGATGGCCTGCCGAAAGGGACATTTGCATCTATCCAATAGGCAACTCCTGTAAACAGATTTCCACGCTCAATATGAATTGCAATCCTATGGTTTACCCACTTTTATTCCCTTACGGAGACATTGGCTGGCACAAAGATTTACAACATGTTCCCAATAAAAGAACCGCCAAAGCGAATAAGGCTTACTCAATGCTAATTTTACGCGTACAGATTAGCAATGAGGAATACATTTAGTGTTTTGCACTCCAGCAGCAAACTATTCCAACAGTACGTCGTAGATGCGTCTGTTAAAACAGAGGGCGCGCGTCTCAACTATCTCAGATTACATCAACAAGATCTGCGCGTGGAACAATACAAAGGACTATCAGACGTACTGCAAGCAAACGCTAATTATCTGTCGTCTCCACCAAAACACCTATTCACAACTGTGTCTTTCAATAAGTATTTATTTCATCTTGATTTCTGAATTCCTTTCTCGCCGCTTTCCGTTCCTATTCTTACACCGCCGTATGCTACGGCAGGCATTGGCTAGTTTTGATTAAAACAATAAGAGTTTAACAGAAATGATGGCAGGCGTCAGGTATATTTGTTGTATAATAACATTAATTAATTTTTGTAAAATTATAAACCAGTTCTGTTCAGTTATTTGAAAAGAAAATTGGATGTTTTCTAATTTTTATAAGATATAGTTTTTCCATTGAGTTATGGAGGGTGTATTAGTATTCTTTCTTTTGAATGAGATTATTCAACCCACATTCCCAGAACATATGCTATAGTGAGGCATTGTTCATAATTATGGTCTAATACCTGATATATTTTAGATAATGTTAATATAAAGAATTGTGTCTGATGTTTTATTCAGATATCAATTTCTTTGATAACCTTCAGCCTGAATATATAAATATGAAACCTCGTTTATGACTGATAACTTCTTCAGAGACATTAAAATGAATAAAATCTGATACTTGCTTCCCAAAAAAATTTGAACTAGTTTATAAGTTTAAATTCTTTCCTTTTCCTACCATTCATTGAATTTAATTAAACTTTATCTTTGCTAATCCTTATGTACATTTAAGATCATCATAGCCACACAATGCAAATTTAGCTAAACGAAATAACTATCTTTGAGATAGACTGATGTCCAGTTCTTCCTGCTAGGAATACTGCAATACTGTAGGAATAGGCTCTCACACCCCAGTGATGCTGTACTGGATTTTTTTTTTTAAAGATTATATAGGCAATCTAAAACATGACACAGATTTTTAATGTATTTTAATAAATTATTGCTAACTACTTTTCATTGTTTGTTTTCTAGTGATTAGGAGTGTTTATCTCTTAACTTGTAGCTCAAATGAAGGCCACATTTTGGAGCTGCAGCTTAAGTCATTCTTATATTCGCTAGAACATTTTTATGAGTCAGAATATAAAGTGGAATAAAATCCATGTTTTTTTAAATGGCTAATGCAATTTTTTGATCACGTTTACTGTTTGCTGATAACTTTTTAGTGTTTAGTATTATTTTCAGTATTAAAGCTGTCTTCTGTCCAATAAAAGTGTTTGTGATGATTTTATTTTGATGTCAGTAACTGTGATACTTATCAAGTTAAAAGGTTCCGAATTTTTTTCAGTCTCGAAACCTAGAATGCAACCAATACCATCTGACATTGCTGTTATTATGTACACAAGTGGCTCTACTGGGATACCAAAAGGAGTGATGATTTCCCACAGTAATCTCATTGCTGGATTAACAGGCATGGCTGAAAGGATTCCAGATCTTGGGTAAGAAGTTGTATATTTCTTTTTTTAGTTTGGAGAATGTGTTGAAATATCTTGAAATGTTAATGGTCAAGAATAATTCTTTACCGTCTTCCTGAGGACATAGAGGTGCTGTATGAGCCTCAATACAGTAATGGCTTGCTTTTTTAGAAGCTGAGGGTAGGTTGGGGGCATTCTTTGGCATAATCCAACACACACGTTTCAGCATTTTTGAAAACCATTGTCTATTCTTCCCATTTATGAATATGATATTGTTGACATAAAAGGCTGAAATCACCAGGACCAAATAATATTTACCCTCGAGTTCTTAAAGCGGTTAGTGAGTACATATATAAACCCTTGACACATATTTTTAGGAAGTCACTGCACATTAGTGAAATGGCAAATATTATCCTGCTATATAAAAAGGGTGACTGGGCAGATCCAGGCAACTATAAGCCAGTAGGCTTAATGTTCATCACAGGTAAATTAGCATAAGTGAAATATTAAGGATAAGATTGAGCAACATATGGCAAGAACAGGAGTTTTACTGAACAGTCGGCATGTATTCAGAAGAGGGAGGTCATGTTCTACCAACATGGTGGAATTCTGTGAGGAAGCAACAAAAGGATTTGGTCAAAGAGGAGCATATGATATTATTTATCTTGACTTTCAGAAAGTATTTGATAAGGTGCCATATGAGAGGTTGGGCATCTCACTTAAAGAAGTGGGAGTTAAGGGTGTTGTTTGTAGATGGACGCAAAATTGGCTCAGACACAGGAAGCACAAGTTTATGGTGTGAGGAACTCTATCAGAATTGGCTGACATTAAGGGTGTTGTTCTACAGGGGTCAGCACTAGTGCAGCTGCTATTTTTACTATATATAAATGATTTGGATAGGAATAAATGTTAACAAGATAGTTAAGTTTGCAGATGATACCAAGCTAGGTGGATTGCCAGATAATCTAGAATCTGTAGAATCATTACAGAGGGACTTGGACAGCATATAGGCTTGGGCAGATTTGTGGCAGTTTTAATTTAATGTAAGTTAATGTAAAGTATTACATATAGGAAGTAAAAATGTTAGGTTTGAATACACAATGGGAGGTCTGAAAATCAAAAGTATACCTTTTGAGAAGGATTTAGGAGACGTAGTTGACTCGATACTATCAACTGCCAGACAGTGTTCAGAAGCCATTAAAAAGGCTAACAGAATGTTAGGTTGTATAGTGCCCTGATGTGTAGAGTACAAGTCCAAGGAGGATTTGCTCAAGCTTTATAATGCACTGTTAAGCCTCATCTGGAGTACTGTGTACAGTTGTGGTCTCCAATTTACAAAAGGACATAGTAGCACTGGAAAATGCCCAGAGAAGAGCGAAAGGGCTGGTTCCAGTGCTGCATAGGATGAATTATGAGAAAAAATTAAGAGACTTTTCAGATTAAGCAAAAGAAGATTAAGAGAAGACATGATTCAAGTGTTTAAAAATATGAAGGGAATTAGTACAGTGGATTGAGATTTATTTTAAAATGAGTTCATCAAGAACACAGGGGCACAGTTGGAAACTTGTTAAGGGTAAATTTTGACCAAACATTAGGAAGTTTTTCTTTACACAGAAAACCATAGACACATTTGGAATAAGCTACCAAGTAGTGCGGTAGACAGTAGGACTTTATGGACTTTCAAAACTAGACTTGATGTCATTTTAGAAGAATTAAATGGATAGGACTGCCGAGCTTTGTTGGGCTGAATGGTCCGTTCTTATCTGGATTGTTCTACTTTTCTAAAGAGTTTCACTTTGCAGTGGCGGCCCTGTTGGTTCCAATAAACAGTGGTCTACATTCTAGAAGAATACTTAGGTATTGTTAGCAAAATGATGCAAAGTTTATTTTAGGCTAGTAAGAAATGCGAGTTTATGGTTACAGGTGAAGTTTGCAATATACACCCTCTTTTATTGTCCATTTAAAGCTTGTTATCCATAAAAAATGTTTAAAAATTACTGAAGCAAAAGTATAAATTAGACCAAAGAGGACAGAAGAAGTATACTAAATTAAATTCTACAGATACATAGTTCTATAGCATATTCTTTATTAGTTATCTAAAATCTCAGAAGTAAAAGCAGAAGCATTCTTCACCAGCCTGAAAGAAACTTATTTACAGGTAAGCTGCCTACCTATACTACAGACTATTGACAATAACATATGGCTGATAAATTTGTCTCCTTAGATTTTGTACAGAAGTAGTCATTTTAAGTGTTCTCCATATTTATGTGTTTTATGGTTTTACTTCTTATACTTCTCACTTCAAGTAAATACTTTTAAAAACAAATGTAAGATCATGCAGGTGGCATGGTGACGCAGTGGTAGCACTGCTGCCTCACAGTAAGGAGGCCATGATTCATGTCCTGGGTCCTCCCTGCATGGAGTTTGCATGTTATCCCTGTGTGGGGGGGGGATTCCTCCAGGTTCTTCGTTTTCCTTCCACAGTCCAAAGACATGCAGATTAGGTGAATATTAGCAATCCTAAATTGTCCCTAGTGTGTGGTTGGGGTGTGTGTGTATTCACCTGCGAGAGACTGGTGCCCTGTCCAGGGTTTGTTCCTGCATTGTACCATATGCTTTCTGGGATAGGCTCCAGCACCCCCTGCGACCCTGTTAAGGACTAATCGGGTTAGAAAATGACTGGCTGACTGATAACATCATGCAAAACCTTCATGTATTATGCAGTGAAAAGTCAGCCATTTAGAACATCAAACAAAAGAGCTCTTGCAGATTTTTATCTACTGTAAGTAGCCAAAATGCTAGCCCCTACTGTATTTATGTTCAGGAAGACACTAGAACTGATTATTATGTTTTTGTGCATTAGACTTTCAGCAAGTACAATTTTTATTACCCGGAAACTAGAAGTATAATGTAAAATTATGTATATATACTATACTATAGGTGTTAAGTTCTTTCGGTAAAAAGAAGTAAAAAAGTAATAATAATAATACCATTTTGCTTTTATGTATTGTCAGCTTTTGGGTTTTATAGCAAAATCTCCTTTTGGATCCCATGTTTTCACAGATTGTAATGACTCATTTAGTCTTTGTTCATAGTGATATCATTCTTCATCAACAGAATCAAAAGATCAGTGAGCTGTTCTTGTCCACATAGATCTTTGAGTTTGGACTTAATGGAATTGAGTTTGGACATGCTTCTTTCAGCAGCTGCTGTTAATACATTTTCCATAATGTAAACAACTTTAGAAACACATAATAAGCATCAACATTTTGAATATATCAGCATTGTTTGGATGCCATTCTTTGGTCAGGTGTATGCAAAATGAAAAGCTGTCAGCTCTATTAGTAGACCTGATCCAATTGAGCTAAAATGGCTCTGTCAAATTTGAAACCTGGACCCAAACTGATCCTTCTTTTTTCCTGTAGGAGTGAACAGATATGGAAATGAATTCTCACAGATGCCCATAGTTGTACGATACTTTGTTTAGCTGCAATGGAGTTCAGTTGATAGGCAGAAAATGTTATGCACCATGAAGTTATTTTATAAATCTGTAATACTTTTTGAAACTTGGGAGAATTTGATAACCAAAAAAAGTCAACTTGAAAAGCTACCATTTTTTCTACCAAGGCTACCAAGCAAAGTGAATGCGTGTGACTTGCACATAGTTATTATAGCTGCCTTTAGCATCATAACATCATACATACCAACATGATCAGCACACAAATATTACTGCACATATTCTGTGGAGTTAATAGCAATAACTATCATAGACCATACTTTTTTCCATGGGACAATTAACAGTAGCCTTTCTTGCTATTACAAGGCATGTTACTTATCACTGCTTTTTCCCTGTTTCTAAAAATTAGAAGGAAACATACACTTGTGCTTAGAAGCAATCAGTTGCTCCTAGTGGGAGAAAAGAGCGCATGGGACAATGAAAATGGGCAGGGTATGGAGTCACAGTAGCTTCTCCTCTCTGAGTGGGAGCTTGTTTTCTTGAGAAACTTTAGATGCACCAGATGCCCATCTTCAGGTCTTTCGGTAGTCACTGACAAAATGAGTACAGATAGCTGAAATGAAGTTCCTGTGCTGGGTTATTAGGCTTAGTGTCTATGATAGGGTGAGAAGCACAATAATAATGGAGGATTTTTTCCTGATTTAGAAAATTCTTTTGAAATGGTTTAGGCATGTATTTTGGATGCTTGAATACTTTGTGATATTTCGGTGGAACAACACACCATTGATGTACCAGGCATGGCCCACTGGTATAAGGCCCAGGAACAGACCCAGGATATGCTAGAGGGATTATATCTCTTGACTCCCATTAGGAACATGTGGGAGTTTTCTAGGAGGAGCTAGATAAAGCAAAAGAGTATCCTTGTCTGTCCAACTCAGCATGTTGCCACCATCACTAACATCAACAGGCAAAGCAGAAAGAAAATGAACTGAAGAGAAATAATATTTATATCAGGTAATAAGAGTGCTAAGGCTTGTATCATTCATTTCTTTTGAATAAATATTACACATTGAAAATTAAAAATTAAATTCAGTTATACAATCTTTACACTTAGCTTTGTATTATCCTACAGACATTAAGAGTTTTTTAACTTGCCTCCTAAGTTAGCTGTATTTCCAGGAGCTACATATGCATATTTGTGAGGGATAGCTTCTGTTGTCATCAATGCAATTGATGGGTCCCTACCCAGTTGAAAATAGTTTTTTTTCTCCTTTTCAAATGCAGACTCCTCCAATAAATTCTCTTAGGGCACTTTTTACTTTCTCATATACATAGTATCGTGAAAAAGTTCGACCTTGAGATTTTAATGAATCTTGACGTTTTAGACCTTCCTGAGTCTGAAAATACCATTTATGAAATTATGTGTGTCTGTGTGTAAAAAAGATAACTCGAAAATGCTTTGACCTAGGTCAGAGAGACTTTGTACACCTGCTTTATATCAAAAATAAGAAATCCTATCAACTTTTGGGCCACAATTTTCAAGTGAACTATGGTTATAATTACAGATAGATGATTCAAATTTTGTATTGATATTTATAATGATAAAAAGCAAACAGATATGAAATTTGAGAAAAATTACTCAACCTGAAGTAGTATTTTGTTTAAGCAACCATCCCAATTTTTTGTATCATGGAAATCTAAGTGTGTACATGATATTAAAAACTGTATTTAATATAATGTATATTCTTTCAATAACTATTACTAATTTTAATTTAATTTATAAATCATCAGTTTAACAATAGTGTATACATATTGAACATGTCATGTAAATATAACGATGTAATGGGAACAATAAGCTGCCACAACCCCATTGTGTTCCTGGTAATACATTTATTTTGTGATTTTTTTTTTATTTCCGCCATCATTATCATTATTAAATGTAGCTAAATACAGTTTTACCTATAGCAATTTATTGCAACAAATATTATATAATACTAACACTTTCTATGTTTTTAGGTGACTATAACTCTTTTTATTGTGCATGTAATCTAGGTAATGCATATCAATTCATGAAAAAATTCCACCATCGTTTTCAACATCCCTAAGTGTGAAAATATTATTTTAATATAAAGTTTGATTATAAATAGAGATACATGAATGTATATTGATTTTATTAATTAGTTATGATGAGAAACAAAGAGATATGATATTTGAAAAATGTTGGGCAACTGGAAGTGGTTCAGATTACCGTTTCCTCTATCTCAGTATATGAGAAAGTCGAGGGGAGCACACTCCCGATTTTTAAACTATCAGCTTGAGGATTTGATTTGCATGGCACTCTCAAGAGTTGAATTTCAAATTTTTCACACAAATGAAGGTACAGCAACTTAGTTTGGTCTATTTGTGTTGTTGTACACAATGGTATATACAAACTTTATCTATTAGAAATCCAGAAGACTTTGTTCATGATTCATCAAATGTTATTTGGCAGGTGGGCCCCACAGAAAATTGTTTGTTATTTGCCCAAAAAATCCGCATTTGTTAATCCCTTTGTGTTGTTCGCAGCTACGATACTCTGTTGTATGCAAGAGACCAGAACATGTAGCACAGCTAACCATCTCTCATTTATGTAAAACTCTGTCATATTGAGTCTGTAAGTGTGTGTCACAAAAAACAACAATTGAACGCACTAATGCATTGTTTCTAATTATAAAGTGTTTGTGTCTGATACCCCTGATGCCTAAGACCTTTGACATGATTGCTGTGTTTACATAAGTCTCCTTCAAGACACACCATGCAAACTTGTATACATGGTGTGTGCCCTCCCTGAGACCAGATGAATTTCCCTTTACATAAAGCCACAGGGTCGACATGGTGGCGCAGTGGGTAGCGCTGCTGCCTCGCATGTTCGCTTCCCGGGTCCTCCCTGCGTGGAGTTTGCATGTTCTCCTCATGTCTGTGTGGGTTTCCTCTAGGCACGCCAGTTTCCTCCCACAGTCCAAAGACATGCAGGTTAGGTGCATTAGCAATTCTAAATTGTCCCTAGTGTGTGAGTGTGTGTGTGTGTGTGCGTGCCCTGTGGTGGGCTGGCGACCTGCCCGGGGTTTGTTTCCTGCCTTGCGCCCTGTGTTGGCTGGGATCGGCTCCAACAGACCCCCGTGACCCTGTAGTTAGGATATAGCGGGTTGGATAATGGATGGATGGATAAGATAGATAGATAGATAGATAGATACTTTATTAATCCCAATGGGAAATTCACATTCTTCAGCAGCAGCATACTGATACAAATAAAAATAGAAAAATAAAAGTAGAAAAGTACACATACATATACAGTCATACACGGAGCTGCTGAAAAGGCTGCCACTCACGATAAAGCCACAGTAACCCTCCACATAAAGTAGAAAATGGTTGAAGTCATTGGTTAGGGGAACTGTGAGAAAGAACGCACAGGATCACTGTGTTTTTTTTTTTTGTTAATTAACAAGCTGCTTTTTTCCCATCTTAAGAGACAAGCTGTGTTTAACAAGCTGTTTAACAACTGTATCACATCATGGCAAAATGTATGAAGGTTTACTAAATATGTTAAAAAATGTGTTGGTGTCATGTACGTCTTGGTGGAACAGTTTTTAAAACTATATTCAAATATACTTGATATCAAACAGTCAAGTGTCATTAATAAGTTTAGATTCCAGTACATACTGTATTTTTATTCTGTTTCTGAGTTGCTCCATAATACAAAGCCATTAATCCCATGGGTAAATTTACTTTGTGTAAAGTAATATAATGACCATTTTAGAGTTTCACAGTACATGATCTTCATCTCAATTCAACTGATTGCAAGTTTGTTTTTTGTTTTTTTACTTACAGTGAGAAGGACACTTATATTGGTTATTTGCCTCTTGCTCATGTACTGGAATTGAGTGCTGAGATGGTGTGCTTGGTTCATGGATGCCGTGTTGGCTATTCATCCCCACAGACCTTAGCAGATCAGGTTTGTTTCTAGATTGGGCTCTTAAGGCTTACTATTCATGCTCATTCCATTCATATTCTTATCTTATGCAGCAGTGTGTATTATGTATATGGACTTGCATGTTAGCATTACAGCAGGCAGAATATTTCAAGTTAACAGCTGAGTATGGACCCATCTCTCCATGCCACTCCTGTGTGAGCTTGTAGAACTAGTTTAGTCAGTAGGTCCAGTTGTGTACAGAAGATCCAGTTGTGGACAGAAACTTACCTACAACCCAATTAAAGATTTACCTGTGACAAGTTCCTGTTAATTATAAAGTCCAATGATTCCTAAGGTTAATTTAAAATTGTCTTTTGCCCATTCAGTATAACCCTGGAGAAAACCACAAGGTTTGATGTAGCTTAGTTAGCCCCATACAGTGAGATTACACTAGTCTTTAGAAATAATTGTTTTTTACTGGCTTGCTCACTTACAATATTTTGATGTTTACCAGTACCTAGCTGTAAGTGTTAATTAATAATCATAAAGATATTTTAATTGACTTGATAGAAAACACAGTAATGAGAAATTTTATCAAGTACAAAGCAAGTGATGACAATGGCTTAGATGAATCTTAGTCAAAACACATTAACTTGGCTAAAAATTCAATAACCCTGGAAATTTAAACAAAAATTTCCAGCCCAAATACTAGTAAGCAAACATAGCTCCAGTAATTATCATTTGATGTATTTATAAATTCAGGCACACTGTAAGGTTGTTTGTTAATAATATGAATATCGTTTTCTGATTTTTCATTAACTTTCATAAGAAAAAATAATTAATTTATGTCTAATTTCAGTCAACCAAAATCAAAAAAGGAAGTAAAGGAGATGCCAGTGTTTTGAAACCAACTCTAATGGCAGCTGTACCAGTGAGTGTGATTCTAATATTACCTTTCCTTTTACTTCATTTCATAAGGCGCCCCTTAAAATGATGGGAATACTCATTGTATTGTATTTCATGGGTGATTTTTTTTAAATATTTCTTACTAGAAGCTCTATCTCAAATTTATCAGTCATGAAACTATAAATTCTGAATCAGTTTTGCACAATCACAACTACTGTATTACATTTTTATTATAGTATCAAATTTTTATTTTATTTTTTCTTTATACATATAGGGAAATATACATAGTTATGTATAACAGCACTAGTCTTGGGCTTTTTAAGTGTTAAATAAACATTTTCTTGGTCTTCATTTACAAAAATATAATGATGGTGTCTTTTCTTATATAGGAAATAATGGATCGCATTTATAAAAATGTTATGACTAAAGTTGAAGAGATGAATAGGGTGCAGAGAACCCTTTTTGTGCTCGCCTATAATTATAAAATGGAACAGATTTCTAAAGGCTACAGCACACCACTGTGTGACAGGTAATGTATGTGTATTGTAAGATGTACTGTAACTCTGCACGGCATTGCAGACATTTTTGGATTTATCTTACCTGTTGAGTTGTGTGACTCATTCCTAATATATTCATTGCTTAAACATGATTTTTGTCTTTTTAGCTTTGTTTTCCGAAAAGTAAGATCATTGCTTGGTGGAAAGACACGCATCCTTTTGTCAGGAGGTGCCCCCTTATCAGCAGCTACTCAAAGATTTATGAATATTTGCTTTTGTTGTCCTGTTGGTCAAGGATATGGATTAACAGAAACATGTGGGGCCGCAACTATCAGTGATAGTAAGTTATGTTTTCTTCTTTGGTGACATTTGCAACAATATTTAATATGCATTTTCTTTTCCTCAATTATGGTATTAAAGGATAGGATTGATATTTTGAAAATCAAAAGCTGTTTTTCACAAAAATGGCTTTCTGTCATATTATTCTCAGATTATTCAGTTTATTTTTTAACACAGTACTTCAAATGGGGCTGTTGTGTGAATCTTCTGTACTATTGTTTACATGAAAATCCAACCTACACAAACCTTTGTAAATACAGAATTTAATAATTATTCTGCTTTCAGACAAAAAGACTTCTGTATCATTTTGTGACAGAATGAATTATTTCCAACTTCTTTCTTGCTAATAACACTACAAACATAAAAAAATCCAAAATACCAAGATATTCTTTTAATACTAAAAAAAGAAATACTTTACAACAGTTTTGATTTTATGTAGTAATTTAATTTATAGTATCATCTGTGCCTTATCAGACTATTGTCTTTGGATTTAATTTATATTACTTATTTAACACTATGAATAATATTGTCAGTTGTTACTTTTAACTGAATCCCTTTATCAGTTATTAATAAGGCCGTGTAGTTTTAGTCCTAAAATTATGTTAATTCACTTTACATTTAAAGAAAATTGTACATACTGCAATTTATAGGAAACCAGCAGGGGTACCCGCTGATGTCCAGGGTGGAGTAAAGTACACTTGCAGTCACTAAATAGATTCCCTAGGGAAACAATTTTGCCCCACTGAATAAACTGACTGTGGGGACCAACTTTGTATACCTTTGCTATGTCCCAACACGTTAGAAAATTATCACATGACATAACATTCAAGAGGTTTTGAGGGCTGTGTAAGCATTGTAGCCTTTGTAGCATATAAGCGTGTTGTCCACCTCTCGAACCCTCAGGTACCACTCTTCGGACCAGGTGAAAGTATAATAATTCTTTATTATAATATTATACTGTAGTGCACCAAGCACTCTCCTCCACACACTCATTAACACAATACTCTCTACTAAACAATACTCCTCCTCTCCCAGACACGTCGCCACCCTACCTCCCAGCTCAGCTCAATCTTCTGGGCTTCCCAGAGTCCTTTTATAGACCCTGACCCGGAAGTGGCTCCAAGCCAAACCCACAAGTCTGTTTTCCTTCCGGGTCAGGGCAAAGTCCTTTTCTTCATCCCGGGAGCACATCGCTTCTTCCCATCACGTGACTGGGATGCACTCCCGGGTTAAAGGGCATGCCAGAGCCCACTAGCCCCCCTACAGCGACTCCTGGCGGCCCCCAAGATATCCAGCAGGGCTGTGTCAAAACACTGCACAGTCCATGAGGCCCTGCTGGAACTCGGGGCGCAAATATGCTGTCCGGAGGGCTCCTCCTAGCGGCCTGGGGGTGACGACCGGAGTCCATAGCCGGTCGTCTGTCACACCTTCAATGGACTGAGTTCACTAGGTAAGTTCTACAGACTTCTCAGTTCATTTCAGAGTTCCAGGGTCCAAAGGCTTAAACAAAGGCTAGACAAAATTCTGAAAACTTTGTAAAGGGTGTAGTCCTTTACAAAGACCACTCTTGCTCACACATGGATAAACACACACACATTCACCCACCTACACACACACCTTAGTCACACACAGTAACAGTTTGCAGTTGGAAATTAACATAACCTAAATAAACAACTAACAAATAAATAATAAACATAGGCGGCATGGTGGCACAGTGGTAGCGCTGCTGCCTCGCAGTTAGGAGACCTGGGTTCGCCTCCCAGGTCCTCCCTGCGTGGAGTTTGCATGTTTTCCCCATGTCTGCGTGGGTTTCCTCCGGGTGCTCTGGTTTCCTTCACACAGTCCATGGGTTTGTTTTGTGCCTTGAGCCCTGTGTTGGCTGGGATTGGCTCCAGCAGACCCCGTGACCCTGTAGTTAGGATATAGTGGGCTGGATAATAGATTGCTAATAAACACTTTTGTTATTAGTTCCGTATTTGCTGGAGCATGCCTGGCCATAGTAATTTTCATGAAATGGGACTTGCAAAGCTATTGAGTTATGACAGAATGTTGTGAAACAACAGAAGTGAAAGGTGAACTTTATTACACCAACTGACCGGTATGGATATCAGGTGAATGTGGCATTCTGAAGGTAAATTATAGAGTGACCAGTTTCTAAGTCCCAAACCGGGACACATGTGTAGCATGTATGCAGGCCATCATCATTTGTTTAATACCTGCATTATCTCCTCATCAACACCGAGGTTTCAGGGCACAGGAATAAAAAATATTATACAAATAAACACATATGCCCCCATACAGTGTTCAAAGTGTAAACAAATAAATGGCAGCACTGCCAGTTTTTGTCTTCTTCTTGGTTGTCTTGGCAGTGTTATTTACATTTAACAAAAGTTCTTATTTAAGCTTTTCCTGCTTGCCCACGCTATTAAATGTATATTACATTGAACTGGGATAATTGTGAGGATGTTTGTTTCGGCAAACAAATGTTTTATTAGATGAGCAGCCTCTTAAAACATTTTGATATTCTTCAGTTATTTATTAGGACGCATAGCCTGAATTCGGTACTGTCTCTGTCACCTGGATGTCTGGCTGCCCTAGTAAATTATAATAATAGTAGAAATTCTGACTCTATAATGTGTAGATAATAGCGCTGTGAGCTTGGTTTAGTTTAAGGTAAATAGGGAAAAATGTTTATTTGTTTTCCTTGCTTACATTTTATACAGTTAGTAAGATCATTTAATTTACCTGTTCCTAATTAAAGCAACGGGAGAAGGAAAGTGCATTCAGAGTTTTCTACACATGCTGAGTTGGACTTGCTGATGAGAGGACTGCAGTCCTGCACATGCAGTCACACAGTGAAAGTGACTTTCTACCCTGCACATGCAGTCTTCTGGTTTTTCATTAACTTGGGGATCTGTTTGTCATCAGTAGCATCTGTCAGAGTTAAAAAAAGAAATACATTTATTTGCATTTTTTCTATATTTTATCTACTCTCAAGGTAAAGCTGAACAATGAACTAGTTCATGTCTGAAGTAGAACAGAATGTTTCTCCATATTAACAAATATAGAATTAACAAACAAACAAATTAACAAATTTGCCAATGCTTTTTAATGGAAGATTTTGGCATTTTAAAATTGTGGGAGATATCTGTTTAACATACCTCAACAAAAATTAAACTGTCATGACAAATTTCCTTGAAGAATAAGTGTGCCACATTTCAACTAACTTGGGCCATACGGTACTGAGTTGTTTTATGTGGAAAGTATGGCAGTCCTGGTTAGCTGCAGAATCCTTGTAATTCGTGAACCCAAGACCGTCTACAGTCATGTACAGTAATCCCTCACTTATCGCGGGAGATAGGTTCCAAGGCCGACCGCGATAACTGAATTTCCGCGAAGTAGGGACACCATATTTATTTAATTATTTAATGTGTATTTGGACGTTTTTAAACCCTCCCTGTATTGTTTACAAACCACCCTTTACTCTATTAATAACAGGGACAACTGCTAAGCAATATGAAATCAGTAGATAAGTTTACACTTACTGTATAGCGAAGTACACGTAGCAGCTTGTAGGCGGTCATGACGTCGTCGACCTTGTTGCAAAGATTCCTAAAGCAGATTCCATCCAGACTACTGCCCTATCACGTCCACTTGCAACTCATTTTGCGCCCTGGTTAAAGGACACTGCGGCCGTAGATCTTATATGCTTTTCCTCCTTTTTAAATAAAAAGAATCGTGGACTAATTGATGCTGTGATGGTGTCCTGCAGCGGTGTAGCTGTTCCCTTCCTTCAACATATCCAAAACTTTTACCTTTTCTGCAATCATTTGCATCTTCTGTTGGCGCTTGGACACGGCCCCTGCAGCAGTAGCACGTTAATGCTGAATGAGTGAGATGAGACTTCCTGGTTAATGCAGCACTCCATCGCTGAGTCAATCAGCAGCACACAGGAACTTAACTGCGTGCTCTGATTGGGTAGCTTCTCAGCCATCCGCCAATAGCATCTCCTGTATGAAATCAACTGGGCAAACCAACTTAGGAAGCAAGTACCAGAAGTAAAAAGACCCATTGTCCGCAGAAACCCGCGAAGCAGCGAAAAATCCGCGTTATATATTTAGATGTGCTTACATATAAAATCCGCAAAGTCGTGAATCCGCGAAAAGTGAACCGCGAAGTAGCGAGGGATTACTGTACCAGGATTAGCCAGGAAAATCAGGCAAGAGTATGGTACAAAAGGTGCTTAGTGCTTTTATTTAACAAAAGTCATGGGTTCAAAAACCCTAAAGCGGAAAAGTGCAGTACCTTCAAAATAAATAATCAATAAGTAAAACAGTGTTTTTGTGGAGGTTAAAAACAAACACTAAATAATCCAAACAGTTAAAATTCACAGGTTAAAACACAGGATCTTCTTTTAATATCAATATGAGCCTTGGTCCTTCCTCTAATCGATCGACAGACTCAGTCATCCTTTTCTTCAGCTTGTACCCCAACCACCTCAGGCAGCACACACTGGGTTACTGCAAGTCTAACTTGTGTCCTCGCCACCTTTCCTTGGCGTCTGTGGGAACCTTACAAGCCCTCCTTCTGTCTCTCGCCTCCAAGCCGCTGCTTATGTGGGACCCCACTTAAAGCTGTTGGTTGCACCTTCTCCTGAAGTGCTCAACAAGAGCAACCCTAACCCTCAAGTGCTGTACGCTAACAGACAGAGAGGTCAACAGACATGGCTATCACAATAGCTGCTTTGCCCATTATATGTGTAAATGGTACACTTCTCTTATAAAATGCAGGTTCTCACTAAATAAAGTTCCCTGGGGGAAAAGTGTTAGAATGAAACATAGCCTGTTGTCTTTCCTCATACAAATGGGTAATCTGTACAAAATTTCGTAGCAATAAGTTCGGTGGTGTAGATTTGCTTGCAGACAAACACACATTCAGCTTTTTATATTAGAATATCCTGACAGGGCACTAGCTAATAAACATTCAGATTTTCACTTGTCATATTTGAGTGGTTTTTTTTTTTTGACAAGATCAATATGCTGTTATAGTGCTGTATTTATTATATGTTTGCTTTCACATGTGACTTTAGCGTTTGTGTGTTTACAAAATATGGCTGCACATTTGTCCCTGTCCAAGCAAAAAACTGTTATTTTTCAGTCTTGTGCGCGAAGGAAAACAAAGACTCCAGTACGATACAGATAGAAAAAAGCAGTGAATCCTGCAGCACCTCAACCGCGACTGAAAGGTGCATCGCTCATTCTGAGTCAGAAGACAGGAAAGAGTGGAAAAGCGAAAGTTTCAGACTAGTTGGCTGTCGAGCTAAAACTGGCTTTTATACAATCTGGAGGAAGACACAACGATGTACAAATACTGCTGCAGCAAGCCTAGTTTAGCCCGTATAACATATTTTGTGGCAGGATCACACCGTTTCAAATAAAATATAACAGCTCAGTCCCAACAGCAAATGACATGGAGCATGCAGTGACAGTGTATTGACTGTAAACAAATGTGCCAAAGAATCTGTGGTGGTAAAAGGTTTCCAGACAACAAAAACAGAAGAATCATGGATCAAAAAGAACTTTCAATTAAAATAAACTCAGCATATTATACAGCAAAGGAAGAACTCAGTTTCACACAAATTAAATCACTTCTTTGGCTGCAAAAGAAAAATACTCTGGACATTTCTCAACAACCACAATGACAACGAACACAAATCAACAAAATAATCCACAGATTAATCAATTATCAAAATAATCGTTAGTTGCAGCCCTTTTGCAGAAGCTTCTACTTGTGGCTACTGAAAGCGTGTGTGAAGCCAAGACATGTGCATCCAAATAGAGTGCAATGGTCATGTGCAGACTATGAAATCCTTACTTGTAACCCGGTTAAGAGTTTATATGGCCAAATAATCAGGTTACTTGCAGAGAAATCTATGTTTAATGGGTTTTTCAGAGACCAATAACCCAGTTTCTCCCCCTGGAGTATGGGCTTCTATGACATTTTAGAAACCAGGTTTCTGTGAATAACTCGGTTATTAAAAGTGCATATAAACACACTTAGTTTGTCAACTCTTGGTTGGATTGCATTTATGTACTCCATGGTATGGTATTTCTATGTTTTTTGAATATGTTCATGTCTTACCTTTCATTCTCAGACTCCAGTTTCCAGTTTTAGATTGTGCTAATTATGCAACGGTGGCTGTATGATGCACTGCAGTCCCATCCATGCTAGTAGTTAGGTGGACCTTTTTGATTTTAGTTGCAATGTGCATTTGTTTGATTTTAATGTACATGTCCATGGATATTTTAAATAATGCCCCACTGGAAAGCCAATAATCACACAATATAGACCATAAAGAGTGGCACATAGGCACTGGAGAAATTGTGCTTGTTAACATTCCTGAAAAGTACTGGATCATGACAGTGGAGTAGCTATATAAAAAGGTCAGAGATTCGTGTGCATATTAACTCTTGGGCAGACAATACCTCAGAAAGACAGAACATCCATAGTAGTCACTCATTGCTTTCTGTTCATGTGGCAGAAGCCCTCCAACCTGCTCTTGGGTTGAAAGAGCCTCAAAGATAAGAGAAAATAATAAATACCAAATACCATACATAAATACACTGTTTTCTGTCCACGTGGAAGTATATAATATGCCTTTTAAATACTCGTACAATTTTTTTAATCTGCTCTGTTATCAAAAAAATCAAACAAATTCAGTAGCAAAGAAAATCTTTTATAAAGCCATTATTGTCAATTAGAGATTTACCTAAAATGTCTTGGGGCCAAGATAGGCTTACTGAGCTGTAGGTAAATTAGTCTGTCTGTCTCTCTCTCTATTTTCAAAGATAGAAGTCTTATTGCACGATTCAATTGATTTATTGAATATCAGGAAATTACAACATAACTCTTCTTTCCTTACTGATTTGTTTGTCATACATACCTGCTCTTTATTTATGCACATTTTTACTTGTAATCCTCCTTTGCACTTTGCCCTCACAAAATTCATCAAAGAACAAGTTCTCATGCAATACTTTTTGAATTTGCCACTCTCAGTGGGGTGGCTTCCAGGTAGTGTGTAGCACTAATAGCAAAGTACAAATATGTACTTGTGTCCTATGGAAGAGGGTTCAAGGAGTCCAAAAATATATAGAATTTTAAAATATATATAATTTTTTCAATGTCTGACTGAACCATATCACAGTCAGGCTTAACTCAAAGAAGCCACTTGGAGCTGTCTTGTGGGCTTCAAGGCAAAGGATTCAGGCTGGTTGACAGGCACGAGGGAGACAGCTCCAGAAATACTATACTTTGGTAGTGGAAATGTTTTAATATATTTGTATTTATTTTTAGTGTGGGACTATAGTACTGGAAGAGTAGGAGCTCCATTGGTATGCTGTGAGATCAAGCTAAAAAACTGGGAGGAGGGTAAGCAACAACCAACCATGCTTATCTTTTTTTTTTTAAACTGAGTAATAAACCGTACTCCCATAATAATTGCAGCTTATTATATTTTGGTAACACAAGTATTTAATTCTAACTCTTCAGTCTAAGGTAGCATTTATATGATTAAAATTAGTTTATTTTTTTTAATACTGGACTATTTTTAAAAGAAGCGCTTTAGAATTTTCAACATACAGTATAAACTAGAACATATAAAACACTTTATAAATACAGTAGTCATATGTGATGCACCTATTTTCAGACACCATTAAATTCTCATTGTTGCATATGAAATGGTCCTTCTCAGAGTGTTTCAGAGAGTCTCAGCTTTACTGTGTTTATGTTACACTTATTTTTGGCATATTAATTATTATGTATACCATGCTGGGCTCATAAGTGTAAGTATGCTTAATAATAATAAATCAAATTGAACTGGATACAATCACATGAAATAGATAAAAATAAAACATAGAAAAACTATGCTTCTTCTAAGCATAGTTTAATGTCTTTGGTTGCCTTTAAAAATATTAATTTTGAAAATGTTAATATGTTTATAGCATCAGCTTGATATTGTCCGTTCTTAGTAATGTTAACATAATGTCTCTCAACAACGAATTGAGGCCCCTAAATGAATGCAGCTAAAAAAGGTTTAAAGTGGGACAGTATTTAACTATTATTTCATCTTTTATAGGGGGCTACTACTGCATGGATAAGCCAAATCCCCGAGGGGAGATTCTTATTGGGGGACCAAATGTAACAATGGGGTATTACAAAAATAACGACAAAAAAGATGATTTCTTTGTTGATGAAAATGGCCAAAGGTGGTTTTGCACAGGAGACATTGGTGAATTCCATCCAGATGGTTGCCTAAAGATTATAGGTAGGTACATCACTCAACAGCAGAGTGGTAACAATTGAAGTTTCTGAGAATTGAGAAGCAGATGGTACGGATTGTTAAAAAGAACCATTAACAAAAGTGTCTTATGGCATTTTAAAGAAACCTCCCCAGCTCTTCCTTGTGGGATTGAACAGTACTCCTATAAAGTAATGATACATTTCTTTACTTTGTTGTATTTTTATTCTTTTCCAACTTCAGCATTACCCAGTCTTTTTTTCTGCTTATATTGAAATCTGTACTATCTGTCCTGGTGTGAAGTTAAACTGCATCCAGTCCTGCAAGCAGTCCTCCAACTTTCAGGGAAATCTTGGGGTTTGGTGGCAGGATTGTAACTTCAGCCATTGTAAAAATTTAATGCAATTCCGAAATTGGCAGACAGGATTCATTTCTGCTCTCCAAGGGAAAAGCTGTGCTGCAGCCGCCCATAGTCAAAAACTGTTGAAGAGCCAATGGGGTTAGGCCTGTTGGGGATCGGAACTGGTGAGGTGCTGAGGCATCACCTTCTGCACAGAGTGCTCGGGTCCCAATTTGAGGCAGCCCATCCAGGTAGGCACATGGAACGTTTTGTCTCTCCAGCATGATGATCATCTTCCTCTGCTGTCAGAGAAGCTTTGTAAACTCCGCATTTTAGTGGTGGCACTCTCTGAGGTATGCAGACCTGGGACTGGCCAGATTTCTATAGGTGGGAACACCTTTTATTGGTCTAGTCACTCTGATGCCTAAAATACTCAGGGAATAGCTGTTGCTGTTGTCGCTCCTTTGAGCAAGTGTATTATGAGACTGAGGTTAAGGTACTCCCTGGGTGCCTTGTCTGTTGTCTCAGTGTATGCTCCGACCATGTTGAGTGATGTCTTGATGAGGGATGTCTTGGAGAGTGACACAATTTATCCAGCTTAGGTCCAGTAGGCTACCACCTATTAGTAGAATGAGGTTGGACCAGGCCAGACTCCAAGATCAGGCTGTTTCTAATGAGTTTGCACACAGTTTGTGTGAGGAACTTACAGACTTGGGTGCGACTGCTGATCCTAATGTGATGTGGGAAACCCTCTATGACAAGACCCCGAAGGTTAATAAGGGTTGTGTTGGTGTTGGCAGTGTTCGCAGAAGGAGGTTTTTCACCTCACAGGGCACCCTGGATATTATCGAGAGGAACTGCAGCACACAGCTTGATGGAAACTCTGGTCTATACTGGGAACTGAGAAGGATGGCCACAAGAGCTCTGAGGGCAGATAAGGAGGCGTTTGTCAGAGGAATCTGTGAGCAAGTGACACACCATCTGTCGTCTAGTGACCCACATCCTGCTTACAGAGGAATCAAAGCATTATACACAGGAATGTGTTCCTCTGAGAGTCACAGTCAGGGCAGGTGATGGAACGGTAACGATCCTTTCGGAAGACGCTGCAATTGTGACCCGCAGGGCTGGTTACTTTGAGCAGCTGATGAAAGCTAATTCTCCGGCTAGGATGTTGCACGTCTCTGGGTCCACGGTACTTGAGGCTGATCCTTCAATTAGTTGTGAATCACTCAGTCTCACTGAGATTGCACTGGTGGTGAACCAGCTGAGGGCAGGGAAAGCTGCAGGGATCTGTCGTATCCGGGGTGAACTTCTCCGGGCTGGTGGTAAGGCTGTCCTCCTTGCATTGCAAGCAGTCTTTGCTTCCATTTGGGAGATGGGTATCATCCCAACTAACTGGAAAATGGGACTTGTCATCCCTATCTGGAAAGGGAAGGGTGATGGTCTGGATTGTGGCAACTACAGGGGGATAATACTGATGTAGGTGCTGGGTAAGGTCCTTGCTAGGGTCCTTCTCAATAGGATCCATGGTCACTTGCTCACCTACCAGTGACCTGAGCAGTCTGGTTTTACACCTAAGAGGTCAATGTACCATCGACTGCATCCTGGTACTGAGGGTTCTCATGTAGCGCAAATGTGAATATCTGCAGAATTTCTTTGCAGCCTTTGTCTATGTTCATAAAGCATTTGACTCAGCTGATCAAGGTGCCCTGTGGGACAACCTAAGATTTTGTGGGATCCCCCAAAGTTGCTGGATATCATGGCTGGCCTGTACACGGGTACCGTGAGTGCTGTACAGAGTGGAGGCAGAACCACTGCATTTTACCCAGTTGATTCTGGGATTCCTCAGGGGTGTGTTTTTGCTCCTACTCTATTCAATGCTTGCATGGACTGGTGTTCAGCAGGGTCGTGGGATCCAGCATCTGTTGGTGGAGAAGGATTCTCTGATGTTGACTTTGCCGACGATTCAGTGGTCATCCCAAAGTCAATGGAGGCTGTGATCAGGGCTCTCGAGAGTCTGAGTGTCTGGGCTTGCAAGTGTCCTGGATAAAAACCAAGATTCAGCCCTTTAAGTACTTTTTGGGCACAGCCTTCGGCAGTGTGTTTGTCTGTGGAGAGAATTTAGAGTGGTTTACTTACCTCGGCAGTAACATTCATGTCTTTGGTACGCTTCCTATGAATTCAGTAGATGGATTGAGAGAGCACGGGGGGTCATGAGTTTGCTGAATGGGGTGTGTGGCACTCCTGATATCTTCAGACGTCTTTAGAGTCCTGGTTCTTCCTGTTTTGCTATATGGTTTAGAGACATGTTCTCTATCCAGTGACCTGAGATGAAGACTGGACTCGTTTGGTACTGTGTCTCTTTGGAGAATCCTTGGGTACTGCTAATTTGACTTTATGTCGAACAAGTGATTGCTCATGGAGTCCCGAATAAGGCACATTATCTGCATTGTGAGGGAGTGTCAGTTACTGTACTAAGGCGATGTGGCACAATTTCCCAAGGGTTATCAGCTCACCTGGTTGCGACAGATAGATGGTCATTTCCGGGAGGTGGAACTGGACCATGCGTCTGCCTGCGGGATTGCCAATTGGGATCCCGAGTTGTTTTGTCATGTGGTGGCAACACGCTGTACCAGTGCATTCTCTCCAGCCTGATGTGAACCTGTACTATACTTATCACAGTATATCCTAATTCATTTCTGAATGGCATCTCTCTGTGGATACCAGACATATGGTTTCCATTATTTATAATGATAAATTTATAATGATTTATATAAATATTCGATGATAGAAGTGGGAGTCACGTGACTCGCGTGTTAGTTTCTCTGATTTGTAACTTTTTGACTTCACTTTACTTGCTTATTAATGACTTGCAACTTAACTCTTAAAATAATACAAAGTCTCACATTTTACCACCACAATTACTGTTTTTCAAATTGCTTTAATTTTAAGAAATAATTTTCTTTAATTTATGTTACGTTAGCATACAATACTCACTACATACCTGCATAAGACACCAGGACTAATCAGTATGTTGGAAGGCAACAGCAATGGATTTAATCAGTGCTGGGGACTATCAATTTTGAATATTTTCGTTTATTGCAGACTGCACTGCAAAGAGTGGAAAAGCCATCTGCAAGATCTAAGGGTCAAAAATCACTGACACAACATCAACATCTTCAAACGTTGTCTTCATTCATAAAAACAGGAGCACTTGCCAGTGAGTTGACCCGAAATTTTGTGATTGATGTGTCCAACTAACATACTACTTCAGCCGCAGAACCTACTGTCTCTCTTCTCGGCTGCATGTCAACTTCACTGATCCCATTTTGTGCTACCCCTTTCTAACCCTGATCCACACTCTGCTGCTCCGATTCAAGTCACCCACTGCCCACATAAGGTGCAAGTGTGACACACACTCTACTTGTTTTCACAACTACATGAATTGCCAGTCCAAGTTAGGATCTGTCCCAGCGCCAAACCATGCAAAGAAATGCTGCAAAGAACATCATCATAGTGCTTTAGCATACACTATAAGTGATATCCTGTAAGTGCTGTACAAGGCTATTTGTGTTATGGCCAATGCTGAAGTTCTAACTGTAGGTTGCATCTGTTAGACTTTTTAGAACTTCTCAGACATTCAGACAGTATGCTGCCTGAATTAGATGGCTACAAGGTCCTTAGTATATGCTAAGTTATATCAGCGTTAAGATTGCTTTTAACTCTTTAATTTATTGGCTGTATGCCCATTTGGAGAACTCACACTAGCTACTCTAGGGCTGCTTAATTGTAATGTGGCAACTTTATATTTTTTCATGGGAGATGAGAAAATATTGTATACCACCCTCCTCTACTTCACCTATACATTATTTTCCAATATAACACTTCTTTAAAAGACAAAAGAGCAGATAATCCAATTTCCGTCCAGTTACATGAAATACCAAACATACAGTAACAATAAGAGTTCACATGACAGCACATAGTTTAAATGTTATGCACAAACTTTCATTTTTTTGCTGCCTGATTTTTGACTAAAATGCAGAATGATCACAATGTTATGGAACACTATCAATGAATGATTTTACACAATGAACACAATTTTCTGTCACCACACTTGCCCTGCACTTTACAGAATTTCAGAACTGCATTATTTCATAATATTAAAATTATGCCAAGGTGATTCTTCTGTTACTATGTGTCTATTAATTTGTACGTGCCCAAGCCCTCTGTGTGTGTGGCTGTCATTAATGGAAAGAAAATACATAAATAAGAGCAAACTTCAGCTACATCTGCACTTCTTAATATTACCAAGTACTTTCATCTGGTCAGCTTACTAGAGTTTTTATTGCATTTTTGCATACGGTTTTATTTAATGTCTTTTATCTTGTATAACTACACTCAGTAATTCTGTACTTTTATTTACTAGAGATATTTTATTTAATGGAGTGAAACAGAACTGTTTTCATTGAACCATAAAAAGCCAAAAGAAAAAAAAACTGAAAGTTGCAATGCTTTACGTTCAGCCTAACCAATACTTGGTTATTTGTAATGGTCAGAATAGTATTCTGCTTTTTGGCTATAACCAAGCTAACTCTGGCACTGTTCAAACTGGCAGTGAGAATTCTGGCATTGCCTTCATCATTATTGAGCAGGTGTTTACTCAGGGAGGGGTGATAATGTGGCCATATTGTTCTTAAGTAATTTTCTGCATACAGGTACATGTAAATTGCACTTAGAATGCAATGCATTCTAAATGATCATGGATTGTTGAAACGTTTAGTTAATAAATATTAAAAATTATGTAAAGAAATTATTTTAAAATGAGAGTTGATTATGTAACTATGGTATACTATGAAGTGGGTGGCATGGAGGTACAACAGTAGTGCTCCTGCCTCTCAACAAGGACGCTGGAGTTTACTTCCTGTGTGGTATTTGCATGTTCTCCCCATGTCCACATGAGTTTCCTCTAGGTACTCCAGTCTCCTTCCTCCGCCTGAAGACATGGACGGTTATGCGGACTGTCAGTACTAAATTGGCCCTAGTGTGTGTCTGTGTGTTTGCCCCTTGAAGATGACTGGTGCCTTATTTGGGGATTGTTCTTTTTTTGAATACTGAGATAGGTGCCAGCTTCCTTATGACCCTACTCCAAGTACAGTGGGTTTGGAAGATAGATGCTTCATGATTTATATTATGATTTCAAGTCTCCTGGCATTCAGCAAAATAACACAGTTTTAAGATGAGAAGGTAGATGTTGAAGGCAATGTTGTGATTTCTAGGGTAAGCAGAAATATTCAGTGTCTAAAGCAAGGCTTCGTACTTTAATTTATATAGCAGATAGGCATTAAGATACTTTTACACAATTTAACAGATACTACATTTTATATGTATTAATTCAAGTTTTTATGGTAGAAGAAGACATTGTGTATGGAAATTAATATTTTCTCTTGGCTAAGGTATGCACCGTAATGCATTTATCAGGGCCAGATACTGCTTTGTTATTTAAGTTATTACCTGCTGATGACTAAAAAAGTGGAAATAATACTTCTTCTGTCTCGAATTCATTGTCTTATACATGTGTATCTGCTGCTTGTTGTTGTTCTTCTTCTTTTGGTTGCTCCCATTAGGGGTTGCCACAGTGGATCATCTCCTTCCATATCTTTCTGTCCTCTGCATCTTGCTCTGTTACACCCATTACCTGCATGTCCCCTCTCACCACATCCGTAAACCTTCACTTAGGCCTTCCTCTTTTCCTCTTCCCTGGCAGCTCTATCCTTATCATCCTTCTTGAAATATACCCAGCATCTCTCCTCTGCACATGTCCAAACCAACGCAATCTCGCCTCTCTGACTTTGTCTCCCAACCTTTCCAACTTGAGCTGATCCTCTAATGTACTCATTTCTAATCCTATCCATCCTCATCACACCCAGTGCAAATCTTAGCATCTTTAACTCTGCTACCTCCAACTCTGTCTTCTGCTTTCTGGTCAGTGCCACCGTCTCCGAACCATATAACATAGCTGGTCTCACTACCGTCCTGTAGACCTTCCCTTTCACTCTTGCTGATACCCGTCTATCACAAATTACTCCTGACACTCTTCTCCACCCATTCCACCCTGCCTGCACTCTCTTTTTCACCTCTCTTCCACAATCCATTACTCTGTACTGTTGATCCCGAGTATTTAAACTCATCCACCTTCGCCAGCTCTACTCCCTGCATCCTCACCATTCCACTGACCTCCCTCTCATTTACAAACATGTATTCTGTTTTGTTCCTACTGACCTTCATTCCTCTCCTCTCTAGAGCATATCTCCACCTCTCCAGGGTCTCCTCAACGTGCTCCCTACTATCGCTACAGATCACAATGTCATCAGCAAACATCATAGTCCACGGGGACTCCTGTCTAATCTCATCTGTCAACCAGTCCATCACCATTGCAAATAAGAAAGGGCTCAGAGCCAATCCCTGATGTAATCCTACCTCCAACTTGAATGCATCCGTCACTCCTACCGCAGACCTCACCACTGTCACACTTCCCTCGTACATTTCCTGTACAACTCTTATGTACTTCTCTGCCACTCCCAGCATCCTCATACAATACCACAGCTCCTCTCGAGGCACCCTGTCATATGCTTTTTCCAGGTCCACAAAGGCACAATGCAACTCCTTCTTGCCTTCTCTAAATTTCTCCATCAACATCCTCAGAGCAAACATTGCATCTGTGGTGCTCTTTCTTGGCATGAAACCATACTGCTGCTCAATAATCATCACCTCACTTCTTAACCTAGCTTCCACTACTCTTTCCCATAACTTCATGCTGTGGCTCATCAATTTTATTCCCCTGTAGTTACTGCAGTCCTGCACATCCCCCTTATTCTTAAATATCGGCACCAGTACACTTCTTCTCCACTACTCAAGCATCCTCTCACTTTCCAAGATTCCATTAAACAATCTAGTTAAAAACTCCACTGCCATCTCTCCTAAACACCTCCTTGCGTCCATAGGTATGTCATCTGGACCAATGGCCTTTCCATTTTTCATCCTCTTCATAGCTATCCTTACTTCCTCCTTGCTAATCTGTTGCACTTCCTGATTCACTATCTCCACATCATCTAACCTCTTCTCTCTCTCATTCTCTTCATTCATCAGCCTCTCAAAGTACTCTTTCCATCTGCTCAACACACTCTCCTCGCTTGTGAGTACGTTTCCATCTTTATCCTTTATCACCCAAACCTGCTGCACATCTTTCCCAGCTTGGTCCCTCTGTCTAGCCAATCAGTACAGGTACTTTTCTCCCTCCTTAGTGTCCAACCTCTCGTACAACTCATAATACGCCTTTTCTTTAGCCTTCGCCACCTCTCTCTTCACCTTGCACCTTATCTCCTTGTACTGTTGTCTACTTTCTGCATCTCTCTGACTACCCCACTTCTTCTTTGCCATCCTCTTCCTCTGTATACTCTCCTGTATTTCCTCATTCCACCACCAGGTTTCCTTTTCCTCCTTCCTCTTTTCAGATGTCACGCCAAGCACCCTTCTTGCTGTCACCCTTACTACATCTGCTGTAGTTTCCCAGCTGTCAGGTAACTCTTCATTGCAACCAGTGCCTGTCTCACCTCACCTAAACTCAACCTTGCAGTCTTCCTTTTTCAACTTCCAGCATTTGATCCTTGGCTCTGCCCTCACTCTCTTCCGCTTCTTGATCTCCAACATCATCGTACAGACCACCATCCTATGCTGCTGAACTACACTTTCCCCTGCCACCACTTTGCAGACTTCAATCTCCTTCAGATCAACTCTTCTGCATAGGATGTAATATACCTGTGTGCATCGTCTTCCACTCTTGTACGTAACCCTATGTTCCTCCCTTTTCTGAAAATACATATTCACCATAGCCATGTCCATCCTTTTGGCAAAATCCACTATCCTCTGACCTTCTTCATTCCTCTCCTTGACACCATACCTACCCACCACCTCCTCGTCTCCACTGTTCCGTTCACCAACATGCCCATTGAAATCTGCTCCAATCACCACTTTCTGTCCCTTAGGTACACTGTTCATCACTTCATCCAACTCACTCCAAAAATCTTCTTTCTCACCCATTGCACACCCAACTTGTGGTGCATATGCACTAACAACATTCATCATCACACCTCCCATTTCCATCTTCATAATCATTACTCTGCCTGACACTCTTTTCACCTCCAAAACACTCTTCACATACTGTTCCTTCAGAATAACTCCTACCCCATTTCTCCTCCTATCCACACCATGATAGAACAATTTGAATCCAGCTCCAATCCACCTGGCCTTACTCCCCTTCCATTTAGTCTCTTGCACGCACAATATATCAACCTTCCTTCTCTCCATTATATCTGCTAACTCTCTCCCCTTACCAGTCATACTGCCAACATTCAAAGTTCCTACCCGCAGTTCCACTCTCTTTACTTTCCTCCTCTCCTCCTGCCTCTGGACACGTCTCCCCCCCTCTTCTTCTCCTTCGGCCAACAGTAGTCCAATTTGTGCCAGCACCCTGTTGGCTCACAGTGCTGGTGGTGGTCGTTGTTAACCCAGGGCTCGACCAATCCGGTATGGAAATTTGCATTACTGTCTGCATATTGATCTGGCAAAATTTTACACCGGATGCCCTTCCTGACGTATCCCTCCCCATTTATCCAGGCTTGGGACCAGCACAAAGAAACACACTGGTTTGTGCATCCCCTGTGGCTGGGTTTGTCTGCTGCTTGTTAATGGTTAATATAAAATTATAATTAAAAGACCAGACTATACAAAAAAATTAAAATATTGAAATTAAAATGAAAATTAATTCCAGAAAAGGGCATCTGTAAATTCCAGGAGAAATTAGGGAAAAATCTTAAACAAACAAAAGCCATACTGGTTGAAATGAAATATAAACAGAATTTTAACCACAGAGGTAATTTTATAAATTTTATATTAATGATTAAATTCTTATATTGTACTTGGTTTTTGCTTTTCAAAAAATTGCTTTTGACTAAATTTTCTGTGTTAAAAACATAAGCTGCTATGTGCATTAGTAAAAAACTACATATATATATTTATATATACTGTGTGTGTGTGTGTATGAGTATATATGTATATTTTTCTATGTTTAATTACAGATCGCAAGAAGGATCTGGTAAAACTTCAAGCAGGAGAATATGTGTCTCTCGGAAAAGTTGAAGCTGTATTAAAAAATTGTGCGTTAATTGATAACATCTGTGCATATGCAAATAGGTAAAGTGGATTTAATTTTCAGAATGATATTATTGAGTGGTGAATGATAATTATTTAAATTAGTATTAAGTTGCAATCAAGCACATTCCTTTCTAGTACAATGTACAGTACCAAGAACTTATGCGAACCGTTAGTATTAATTTTAACAGTTTTGTTATTTTTTAAGTGAATATATAATGATTAGTCAACTTATTAATAGTATAAAATATATAGAAATTTTGACACTTTATTTAAATAACTTTTAAAATGTTTTATGTATTTTATTAATGTTATTTTAAACTATTAAATTACAGCGACCAGTCCTATGTGATTGGATTTGTTGTGCCTAATCAGAAACATCTTATGGCCCTTGCTGAGCAAAAGAAAATCAAAGGAACATGGGAAGAGATCTGCAATAACTCTGAAATGGAAAAAGAAGTATTGCGCATTGTTGCAGAAGCTGCTATAACTGGTACATTGTAATTAAATCATTAACTAGTTACATGTATAGATCATACCTATAGAAAATCTATGAACCTTTTGGAATTTTCACGTCTCAAAGTGTGAAACCAAACGCATTAAATAATTTTTTTTTACTTATATGCTTGAGTTTCAGTTGTTCAGACATTCTGAAAGCAACATCTTCTTAAACTCCTGTTTTAGCCATTTGTCCTTGAAATTCTCCCACCTTTGTGGTCTTTTTCCCAAACTGCTCCACACCCAATACAGTACAACACTGGCATTATTTGCATTTTACTTCATGCAGTCAACCTTCATCATTACCTTCTTCCCAGTCGTCTCCCTCTACTTTGCAGATTACTTCATCTTTCTCAGAAAACCTCCATACATTTCTGATAATTCTCATTTTGGGCATGTCCAGCTGTGCTTCATATTTCCACTTAATCTGTCACATCTTATTCCAATAGACTGAAAACTTTCTCTCCAATGTCAAAGAGGTTCCTTTACAAAAACATATGTAGGATAACTTCTGAAATGTCTACTATTTACATCTCCTCCTTCTTACAGTACCACTCGATCTCTATCTCTGCCCATTATCACTGTGTTGCATTAATTCCAGCATTTCCATACTCTTAATAAAATTATTATGTCAATAAATCTACTGAATTAATGTCTGACTGTATCATACACCTACATCCATGACCATATTAACCTGACTTTGGACATTGCCATTTATGCACAGCTAACTTTCTCAATACAGAAACCCATTAAAAACCAACTTCTTTCTCTTTGTATAGTGAATTTCATGCAGAATAGAAACAGTGGACATAGTTCATTTTGCTTGACATGAAACCAACCTTAATTTCATTACATTTTACCTGATCCCCTGTTCTCTTCATTTTTTGCCTGGCGCTATCTCAGATGTCTTCAACGGTGTTGAATAATTTATCAACCTGAGTATGAAAGAAAGTTGCAAGCATGTTGAAACAAGTCTGGGCATGTTATGACATGTCTCAAGGTTACTCATGCACAATTTTGGCTCAGTGCAAGTCTATCATTCCAAGAGACAGGATGTCAGGAGAGTCCTTGTGCGAGTCAAGTAAGAAAATGGTAGATTTGTAGCAACATTCAGTGATAAAATTTCTTACAAATGAAGGAAAAAAGCCAAAGGAGATCCATGAACACATGACTGCTCTTCACGGCGAGTCTGCCCCACCATCCTACAAAGTAAAATTTTGGAGCAAGCAATTTCAGTGGTTAGAGAGTCCATTGAAGATGACACTAGACTCACACTAGATGGCCTGTTAAAACAACTTCCACAGAAATGTGCAAGAAAGTTGAGGATTTAATTTTGTCAGACAGATGAATTAAGGTTCCCCGAATAGTTGAAAAATGGGCATCTCGGCAGATACAGTTTGGAAAATAATAATTCATGAAAAGTCAGTGCATGTTGGGTTCCAAGAATGCTGATGCCATGTCAGAAAGCCATGACGCTCCAGTGCTGTCAGGAGAACTTGGAGATGCTCTATGAAGACCAAATGAATTTTATTAATTGTTTGGTGACTGGAGATGAGATTTGGATCTATCACTGAGATCCTGAGTCCAAAATGGAGTCAATGCAGTAGAAGCACAAGTCATTCCCCACCCCAAAAAAGTTCAAGACAGAAAAATCTGTAGGAAAACTTGTGTCAATTGTCTTCTGAGATATTGAAGGACTTTTGGTTCTGGAGATCATGCCACACAAGACAACCATAACCGGGAAGAGTTACACCAACACAGTTATTGCTTTGCGGGAATCAATCAATTAGAAAAGACAAGGTAAACTCAGAGCAGGCGTGCTGCTTCTTCACGACATTGTGCAGGTTTACATGTCACATCAATCACACCCTACAGTCCTGACCTGGCTCACTCAGATTATTTCCTGTTCAGAGTTTTGAAGAAATCTCTCCATGGACAGTGGTTTTCAAGTCATCCTGGTTTGAAGGTCAAGCAGAAGTTTTTTTTTCAAAGTGGTTGAAGTCATTGCAGGAAAAGTGGATGAAGTGTGTGGAGCTATCAGCAGACTATATTGAAAAATAAAACAAAAATTTTTTGAAAACTCTTTTCTTTCCTACTGAGGTAGATAAATTACTGAACGCCCCTCTATGTCTGCTTCAAAAGTTTCATTGCTCCATAAGACTTTACCTCTAATGGAACACATTTTCCTTTATACATTTCAATAATCACACCTACTTTTCAGTCATTTTGTGTCTTCTCTTGCCTGAGAAATCTGTACATCGATTTACTCTCAATACCTTAGCTGCCTTTAACATTTAATGACTATTCCAATTGTTTGGGCTGCTTTATTTCAACCTCCTTTATCTATTTTTTAAGTCTTTCCATTTTATCATAGCCAATTTCATTTTTGATCAGTTTTTTATTTAGCAAGATATCTATGCACTGTATCTATAATAATAAAAGGCAAAGCCCTCACTCATCACTAATTCTCCAACTTCCCGTGTAGGTGGAAGGCTGAAATTTGGCAGGCTCATTCCTTACAGCTTACTTACAAAAGTTAGGCAGGTTTCATTTCGAAATTCAAAGCGTAATGGTCATAACTGGAACATATTTTTTGTCCATACACTGTAATGGAGGAGGCGGAGTCACGTATCGTGTCATCACGCCTCCTACGTAATCACGTGAACTAAAAACAAGGAAGAGATTTACAGCACGAGTCACACGTGGGAACGAAGGTAAATGACGTTAATTTTTGACTGTCTTTTAATACTGTGTAAGCATACATATTAACACATGTGCAATTAAACGTGTGCATTTACGGGGTGATTTCTCAGGCTTAAAAGCTCACATTTTATCAAACGCGGGAACAAAGGTAACTGACGTTGTTTACTGTCTTTTAATACTGTGTAACCATACATATTAACACATGTGCAATTAAACGTGTGCATTTACGGGGTGATTTCTCAGGCTTAAAAGCTCGCCTTTTACTAAAAAGGTAAATGCAAAACTATTTTCAATCGGTTTATTGAAACGCTCCCGTTAAGGATTGCAATAGCATATTCGCGAGATAAAAGAACGAAGTAGGGGGAAATGGAGGAAGAGCCGCAAACAGCTAAGAGCAAAAAATTAATTAAACAATTGAGAACGGAGCGAGTTAAGCATACAAGCATGTTCATAAGGGAAAGAAAGCACGGTGTAAAACGTAACTTTAAATTAAGTTTATAGAAACGCTCCTGCCGCGGATTGCAATAACATATTCGCGAGATAAAAGTTTAATGAGAACACACGAGGTATAAACGAACCACACGCCGTGGCGCAACGTTAGGGGCAACAGTTTCAACCATTCTATGATCTGCTTCTCGCAACTGAAAGACGGCACATAGCGGATGTTAGCCGACTTGCTGACCGCAACGTTAGGGGCTTCAACTATGGCGCTGACGCCACATCTCAGTGCCAACACTTTGCAGACTGTACTTAAAAGACACGCCCTCCTCACTGGACAGTTAAAAACACCAATCAAACTAACGAAGACATCAAGTATTACCCAATCAAAAGTAGGAAAGGAGGCATCTTCATAAAATGCGTGTGGGATGATTTGCATGAGACGCTGCTTTAAAAAAAAAAAATGATAAAAAAAATACGGGATAAATCCCGTCCAGTATTGATTCAAAACGGGACGCGCAATTTCATTCTCAAACGCGGCACGATTCCGTATTTTAAAGGACGGGTGGCAACCCTACAGTGCCAGGTAACCACCCATACAATCAGATTGTGATTCAGACTAGGAATGCAATGAATGTAATTACCCCGATCTACATACAAGGCGAAAGTCTTGCAACATTCAAAGATGATGGTTTGGGATAAGTACACCATACAACATAAAAGAGCTTATGAAGCCTTGAACCGAAAAAAGCAAGATCTCAGAGATCGTAAAAAAAAAAAATACGAGGTAATGTCGTTTTACTCGCTGTAGATTTTAGTCAAATATTACCAGTTATTCCACGAGGGAGACCAGCAGATGAACTCAACGCGTGTTTAAAATCCATGCTTCTCCCACGCTCGGTTATATGTCGCGTGTTCTCCGGTAGGTGCACCAAAAAATGTATACATTTAAGCATGTAATGGGCAAACAAAAAATGAGGTATACCCGAAGGCACTGCAGTAGTACTTAATGTAACTTTACTTCTTAAATGTTAATGTTTTACTGTTTAATAATTTATACGCTTCTTATATGTTGTTCAAATTCTTTATCAAAATACCACTGACAGCGCAATGCACGATAACATGGAGTGAATACACCATACGCATCCGCCCACGGCTGCCCTGCTGTGCGCAGATAGGAGTTGATTCTACAATAAAATAAAATAAAGATAAAAAGAGTAAAACAATCATCACCCATAAAGCGGATAGTAGACGTGACGTACTATATGTGTACCACATTTCAAGTGTATAGGTGAAACGGTTTGCGAGCTACAGGTCATTTAAAATCCTGGACAGACACACAAATTGCCACGGTAGCAAATTACAGAACAAGATTTTACTGTTTAATAATTTATATTTATATGAAATGTGCTTCTTATATATTACTTCATATTCTCATATGATAATGATGTTAATGTTTATATTGATTTCTGTGTTATTAAAACTGCATGTATGTGTGTATATGTATATATATATATATACTAGCAAAATACCCGCGCTTCGCAGCGGAGAAGTACTGTGTTAAAGAGGTTATGAAAAAAAAAAGGAAACATTTTAAAAATAACGTAACATGATTGTCAATGAAAGCCCGTTTCAGTCAGTAAGTCTTATGTGTGTCTTTATGTATGTGTGTATATATATGTAGATGTGTATATGTAGATATGTGTATATATGTATATGTATATAAATGTTTATGTGTGTGTGTATATTATATATATAATATATATATATATATATATATATAAAAGACAGCAACAGTTATAACAATGACAACACAATTACATTGACAATCATGTTACGTTATTTTTAAAATGTTTCCTTTTTTTTTCATAACCTCTTTAACACAGTACTTCTCCGCTGCGAAGCGCGGGTATTTTGCTAGTCTATATATATAATTCACTAAGTCCATGGCAAGCAAGACGCACGCAAGACCGAGCCCCTTCCACCAACAATTCACTAAGCAGCCAAACATGGCACACGCACTACAGAGTAATCAGTATGTGCGAGAGCGAAAGAATATGCCAAGAATGTTTTCATTAATCAAGAACGAAAGTCGGAGGTTCGAAGAAGATCACATACCATCGTAGTTCCGACCATAAACAATGCCGACTGGCAATCCGGCGGCGTTATTCCCATGACCCGCCGGGCAGCCATTACTCCCACTGCCATGCCTCTGCATAAAGTCAAACTTAAAATTGGTTCAGTCGTCATGCTTCTCAGAAACCTCATGCCAGCAAAAAGTCTCTGTAAAGGCACTAGACGGACTGTTCTCAGCATTCACCGCAATGTACTGGAGTGTAAAACAATCACAGCTGCTACCTCATAAGCTGTCCTTATTCCCCAGATTTCCCTGACCCCATCAGATTCAAATTTGCCTTTTACTTTTACACACAATTTCCTGTTAGATTGGCCTTTGCAATGACAATTAATAAGGCGCAGGGGCAAACTTTCAAAAAGATATGCCTGTATCTGCCAAAACCAGTTTTCAGTCACGGACAATTGTATGTTGCTCTCTCCAGAGTTCCATCTTTTCATTCACTTACAGCACACAAGCACTCGCGCACGCGAGAGAGAGAGACACACACACACACACATGCGAGAGAGAGAGACACACACACACACACATGAGAGACAGAGACACACACACACACACAGAGGCGCGCGTGAGAGAGAGAGAGAGAGAGAGAGAGAGAGACAGACACACACACACACACACAGGCGCGCGAGAGAGAGAGACACACACACACACGAGAGAGAGACACACTCACACAGGTGCGAGAGAGAGAATCCCTCACCCCATCTGATTCAAATTTGCCTTTTACGTTTACACGCAATTTCCTGTTAGATTGGCCTTTGCAATGACAATTAATAAGACACAGGGACATACTTTCAAAACGATATGCCTGTATCTGCCAAACCCAGTTTTCAGTCATGGACAATTGAATGTTGCTGTCTCCAGAGTTCCATCTTTTCATTCACTCACAGTCGTATCCTCAAACCTACCCCATTTGGACAACTGTGTCTTTCAGGAAGTATTCACCCATCAATACATAATTATGCGGCATATGCTACGCTGTGGGTTAGCTAGTAGTAATTATTATACTTCTGTTTGGTGTTCCTAATCAGTGCCATGTAATCTGTTAAGTGAAAAGATGATGATTTTGAAAGATTGTGTAGGCTTTTTATAGGCATTTTTTAAGGTATTCTTGTGTGTATATGTATTTATTTTTTACATGTCATGAGTTTATTGTCAATTCTCGTGGAAGAATGCTTCCCTGTCAAATAAAATGTTGAGTGGGAGTGCTGTGTAGGTGTTATATTTAAATGGTAGTCCCATTATGCTATTATTTTCTGATGCATTGTTGCACAATAATGGGTGTAGGCCAGAAATAAACACAAACCAGTCCATCACCTAAGTCTGCCTCCCCAAGATAGGCCTCATTACAGACACCCAACCCTAAATTCAACAGGCCCAATATGGAGCACAAGCTTTCAGAAATACTCAAAAATACAATTAAAAGAGGCAGAGGGAACATATCAAATTTTGAACCTACAATAACATAATAAATTTCCTTTGAAAAGAAACTTTTAAAGAAAAACAAAGTCAATCACAAAAAAGGAGCAGAAATAGATTTAGAAGATAGTAGAAGTCAAAATCCATGAATTCCAGAAAGAATAGCAAAATTCACAATAAACAAAGTATGAAATCAAAAGCACAATTTCAAAGCTTCAGTATAAACTGAAGCTTCTCCTTTTTTACTGCTAGGGCCACAATATTAAACACAATATTAAAAAATGACATACTGTAAATACAAAAAAGACAAAAACAATAAAAAAACATCCAAAAGAGAGCAAAATATTTCATTAAATTATGTTTAGATTACATTAGTACATGAAAATTCATAGAAGTAGCCATAAAACTCTGACTTACAAATGAAAACAGAGTTGTAAATGAAACAGATTAAACAATATCTTGAATGACAGTGTGGTGTCCCACTTTCAGTATATTAAAGTGATAGCCCCATTCAGATTTGTTGTGAAAATATGAGTAAAATTCAAGGTTTGCTTTAATTCACAACAATACAAACCTGTCCACATAAATACATACTTACACACTTGGCCCACCCTGCAGCTTCATTTGTACTGTTTCTGTGCTCAAAAACATGTCCATGCTCTCTGTGATACCACTGGTGTGAAATTATATACCTCCAGGGAAAAAAAAAAATTCTGAGTACAGGAAGTCATCCCTAGATTCCAGTGGCTGCCCTGAGCCACTAATTGTTCATTTCATTCCTTTGCTTGTCAGTTTCACATGACACTTCTACTGTTAATGCCACCAAAAGTTGCTTCCGAAAAAAGTGATAACTTATGATAATTAAAGTGATAATTACTGTAATCAGGATTTGTGTCATTGCTACAGATAAAGTATATTAAGAAAATGATGCACTGCCATTTTCTAAATGCTATTTCACAGTGGGTTATTAAGAATATATTTAGAGAAATGCCATGAAGAAATTAGTAGATTTCATAAAACATGTAGCCATTAGAACCAACAAAAAAGTATTTTGTGAAATCAAAAAATGAACAGAATTTGGTTTAAATCACTTGACAAGTTTTGTCTGGCCTCAGTTCTTCTTAAACTTACAAAACATGAAAAATTAGCATGTTTATGTATAGAAATGTACTTTTTGAATTGTTATTAGACACATAACATACTTGTCTTAATTACCTTTCTGCTAAACTGGTTATGTCTTGCAGCTAAATTAGAAAAGTTTGAAATTCCAATGAAAATTCGCCTCTGCTGTGAACCATGGACTCCAGAAACTGGTCTGGTGACAGATGCCTTTAAACTTAAAAGAAAAGAGCTGAAGACCTACTACAAAGATGACATTGAGAGAATGTATGGAGGAAAATAATCTTGAGTGCACGGTTAAGACAAGTCTGGGTTAAATAGGAAAATACTTGAATTGTATCCAATTTGAGACCAAAACGTGGCCTGTGTTGTTATCTGTCATCACTCATCATAATCATCAGTGGTTTTCAAGTCAGTTTTTCTTTGTTACTTTTTTAGTCATCTGTTTGTTAGGTCAGGTTCAGAGTCAAAACTAAATTAGAGAACAATAATGATATGAAGATTCACTGTGTTTTTTTAATTCAATTTTGCAATATAAATACACATTAAGTACTCTGCTGAAATTTAAGAGCCTACAAGATAAATGGCAATCTTCAAATGAAGTCAAAAAATAGCTGATGCTGTAATATATGGTGTATAGGTTTTGTATTGGAAGCTTAAACCACATACACACACAAAATTATTTTTCAGGTTCACTAATATGAACAAACCCCGAGTGTAAATAAATTGTAAGAACTCAGATTTTAGCTTCTGATAACCATTAGTAACTTAGTAAAGAAAGGGCTTTTCTTTAGCCCACCAGTAAATTATTTTAGTGCAGATTTGTTAATATGTAAAACTTATTTGGAAGACTCAATCATGTGCCTAATGCAGAATGGTTCTCCCTAAAATACAAATAGACCTTCAAAAGTGATGATTTGATATTTGTGTTCATAAATGGGCATAAATTAAAACTGTAGTAGAACCTGGTTATTATTACAAGGCTGCTTAAAGAAGAAGCTCTTGCTTATTAAAGCATTTTGCATATTGGCCGCAGAACATGCAGTAGTATTACAGTGTGCAGAATCAGACATGGTTGACATTCAACTTTAAATTGTCCTTACCAGCTCACTGTACTGGCATTACCAGTTCATTAATTTTTAGAAATCATATGCAAAAAGCTGCCTTGCTTAAAGAGCTTGGTTTCTTTACACTGTTAATGTATCACTTTACAAAGTGGTATAGGCTGGCATTGTGTATTAAACATCCAAGTGCCTGCAGGTCAGGAGCAATTATAGAGTACTGTTGTTTGTGACGGAGATTTACATTTTTTATCTCTTTATGCTATTTTTCTCCTGTGATTGAAAGTGGAATGTGATTCTCATTTTAAGCATACCTAGTAATATTACTGAAAATTAAAACAAAATTTTTTCTTCATTTTTGCAAGAAGTAGATCCTAAACTAATGCTAGGGATTTTAGAGAAAATGTCATGTTAGGTCAAAGAAACCATTTAATAACAAGGTGGTTTGCTTGTTATTTAGCATTTTTAAATATTAGCTCCAAGTATAATACTATCCCTTTACATTTCACGGGTTCAAATTTGAACTATAACCAGATGTGCAATATGATTTGTCTTGCTAGTGTAGTGTACACCCCCCACCCCATGCATGAGTGCTTATTTGAGAAAATGTGTAGGACTGATTTGTATAATGTTAAAAAAAAACATAAAACACTAGGCATTTGCAATTGGAGGAGTTGTTATTTATTGCATATATTAACATGGCAAAATTGTAATTAACAAGAATAATGTATATTTTGATGATGATGACATTGTGTTGCATGTGTTTTTTTTACCCTTTTTTCCCAACTTTAATTGGGTAGTTTTTTTTCTTTCTTTTTTTTCTGTTTTGGATTACATGTATGGTGATGATGGTTTTTATAACATGTTCAACAAAAGGGGTTCGTTTAGCTGTGGAAAAGTGATTTAATTCTGTGTTAATACTATTCCATTGTAGTTATAGTATGGACACATGGTAGCATAATACATTCACATAAACATTTTGTATATGAGAGTGGTATAAAATAGATAGTTGAATTTCCAAAGAAATCACAGCATCTTCCCAAAAGCATTTTAGACAAAATGTTGTGTCTTGATTTCTGTGACCTAACATTTACTGTTTTAGTTGCATTGTCATTTAAAGAAAACGCTTAAAAAAGGTAACCATTTTAATTTGACAGTGTAACATGTAACATTTTTCCCATTTGTAATGTGCTTTTTATCTTCATAGTATTTGTAGTAATAATATGTCAATTTCAAATTTGTAAAGTTTCTTGCTTTGTAAATATGAGGGTCTGGTATTAGCCATTGGAGCAGTGGCCAGTTGTATAATATATGTTTGAATTGTTTAAACATTGTTATAAAGCCCCCAATGTTGTTTTCTGCTACTCTGTCCTGGGGAACCTGCTCTGTAATATAGATTAAATGCAAATGTATCAAATTTATTTATTTGGAATTGGCCTTGGAAAAATACAAAATATTCAAATGGTGGTTTGCGTCAGATTGACATTTTTGATGTAACTGTTGCCTTTTAAAACTCTTTTCCATTCATTTCTTAAGATTGTTCATTAGTTTCTATGGATATTTTCTAAACTTCAGAGTTTAAATATACAAGAGGGGGCAAAAGGGTGTCATCAGTATATTTATATTGATTAGTATAAGCCCTTCAACTGCTTGCAAATGAATTTTATTGTTGTATGGCTCACATGACAGTACATTTAACAAAAAGGCAATGTCTTTCAACCAGTAACAAAGTTCCAGTGCCATGCGAACGTGTCGTACAAATGTGGCAATATTCAAACAACTGGACATTATTGGTTTTCATCCGTCATTTTGGAATAAGTCAGTTTTGTTCTTTATTTCGCCTTATACAGTTAGAAGAATTAGGAGGTTTATGATCAGTGATTTAATGAGTTACAACTACAGTACACATGTGCACTAAAAACTTTAATGAGATATGCATATGAAGCTTTATGGAAAAAGCAGTGTAGATATAAGTTTGACATGGTTTACAATTTGAATGTGCAGTATAAATAAATTTAATATAATCAAGAAAATTAGATGTATCCTTTTTTAATAATTAAAAATGCATCAGTTTTCAGATGCAGTTATGGTTAACTCTGTATTATTTCATTGCATATTGTACTCTAAACAACAGTTCTTATTTTTGCAATACTGTAAGCTCTGCAAATGCTATTACAGTCTTAATGTACACCAGATTTTTATAATTCATAAAGATGCTTTTACATTCACCAATAAAGTGTTAGCAGTCAAGACAATATTGCATTTGTTAGGATTTAAGACATGTTTTTTTTATTATTTTTGTTTCTCATTTGTTATCCTCTTTTCTCATGTGCAACAAAATTTTGTTACTGTGATGGTCTGTATTGATAGGCATGTGAGTCATGCATTGCAAGACATGGGATGTCATGGCAGCCAGCTGTTTAACCCAGGACAGTGTGTCATTTAGCATCACAACTTTGTTTAAAAGGATGAAAGCATTCTCTTATTGAGTAATCTTTAAGAAAAAGAAAGAGGTAAAGATAATTACTGTACGTTTTGACTCATAGTTGTTTTGTGGCCATGAGTTTGACTTGCTGTAAATGTATCAACCAATGCCTGTCTCACTACCCTTTGAAATTACCCTTAAAAATACTCTCAGCTGCTGTTAAATATCTTGAAATCAGTCACATTATTTAGACTAAATTGATCTCAACACCCATGTGTTTGTTTTAGGAGTAATCTGTGTTTACAATGTATAGTCCAAAAAAAACAGACTTTGCACTGCATGGAAGATAAATATTGATAGATATGGCCAGGATTTATTACCAAACACTAGTTTGGTGTTTCCATCAAGAGTAAGATGCATTCAGTAGAATGAGATTAGAGGTACTAGTGGATTTAAGAGTGGACAAATCTCTTGCAGTTTATGAGATGACTTGCAATTCTCAAGTAGATCACAAAGAACACATATTGCGACCAACCAAGAGTGTTGAAGTAAAAAGCAAAACCTTTGACACACAATCCTGTGACTCATCTTTTTTCTTAATAGCAGTAGCATTTCTTCATTCTTAAAAGTGGTTGTATAAATGAAATGGTTTCATTACCATGTAATTCCTTGTCCCAAATACCATTTGTCTGCTTGCAGTGCCTACCAGTTTTATGGAGCCCATTCAGAGTCTTTATCTCCAACCACTCCAAAGATTTCAGAGAAAATTGTACTGTCTTAAATTGGATGTCACCACTCCAAAGTTTATTAATGACCTGTGAACTATGATGCCCCCATAGCAAATACACTTGGTGAACAATCTTGCTGTAGAACATGGTGTTTTTATTTATGAAAAATTCAAGACTACCTCAGAAATAAACCCAGTCAGGGAGCTGTGCGTGTATCCATTAATACAGTAACATCTTCCTCCTTTGATCAGCTCCAGAGTAGAAGACAGTACAGTCACTATGAAGAAGCTAGTGGCACAAGTGCAGGATAGTTCTAATCATTCTAGTATAGTAAATTAATTGGAAACTCCACAAAGACAGATCAACAAGGGCATCCCACAAAACTACCCCTTCCGATTGGGAAATGGGACCAAGTTTGGAGAAAGGGGTGGGTGTAGCATCTTTTTGACTCCATTGTTTTGTGGAGAGCAACCTGTGCAGTGTGGCTAAGAACATTTTCATGGAGCAGAAGAAGATTTCCTTGTCAATTAAGGTGTTAATAAAAAGGAGCAGATATCATTATCATGTTTTGCTAGGCCTAGAAAGACTTAGGTGTGAAACAACTAGTTGAAGTCCTGGAAACACTCATGTACCTTTACATGGCATGGTTCAAAATAATATTCACATGTACAGTATGTTAATTGGATGCTGTAGCAGGGAAATGATTCTGTTACTTGAGTATCTTTCAAGATAGCTTTCACTCTAGTTCATATGAAACAAAACACATTTTAACAATGCTTTTTCTGATGCAGAATGAATCCATCATTTCACCCGTTTTCATACTTCTCTTTTTTCCAGTTAAGTATGATTGTAGTTACTAGCAGGCCTCAGTTACTGTTGCTAATTTAATCCTTAATTTCAAGCTTTACATTTTCTAGCTTTTGCTAGGTGACATCTCAACTGGAATTTATTTGGTAACCACATTTTTTTTCTTTTATGGATTTCGTAGGTATGGCATAATGACACAGTGATTTGTTCTGCTGTTTCACGCCTCATTGGTCAAATCCCCCATTCATTCTTTTATTACTCAGTTGTACAATTTCCCAGTGTCTGTACAGGCTTTTTCTGGGTACTCTGGTTTAATACCACATTCCAAAAGCATGCTTTGGCAACACTAAATTGTGTTTTGGTAACTCTGTATTGACCCATTGTAATTGGGTGCCATCGTGTTAGTTCATTGTGCTTTCTAGGGCTGTCTTCTCTCATATCTGACGCTGCTGAGGTAGGCACTGGCATCCACAAGTTTGTAATGAAGCTAGTATGTCTAGTAATTGATTTATAATGTTTACTCTGGAGCATCAATCTAATATATGATGCTACATAAAATCTTCAAATGCCCAACACTTTGAAAACCCGTAAAGGTGTCTTTTTATGTCTTTCAATCTTTGAAACATCCAGCCCAATATAAGCCCCATCAATTTTCTTTCTTTCTTTATTTTTTTATAAAACAAAGCACAACCCAATCAAGTGAAAATAACATAGCAAGTACAACAGTATATTCCAGAGACAATCAATGAAAATCACTCAGCCAATAGTTTGAGGGACCCATCATTGCAAGGCCAGGAATGAGATTGCATTACATATAAGCTGCAAAGTAAAACCAGAAGACTTTCATTATCCCTATCTAAAACCCCAAACAACGCACTGTGTGCTGTCCCAGCACCAACTAGCTACACAACGCCATCAGAACACTGCACAAAAGATCATACAGTGGAAATTTCTGAATTGAGGACTAAACTGAGCAGGAAAGAGAAAGATCAGGAGGTACATTCAAATAACTGTTGTGAGGTAAAGCTAAGTGGAAATCAGAAAAAAAAAATACTTGGGGGAAATAAAAGAGAGAGAAAAAATAGACAAAATAAAACTGTTTGTAGCTCACCCTTAGAACATCAAACATTTGGCCATGACCTGCACTGAAGATATTGAACAAATGGTGACTGCCACTGTAAAAATACACAGTAATAAATTAGTAAAAACATATCAGAATTGTGGGAAAGTGATATTCCTTGTTATCTCCAACTGAGAAAAAGTATCCATTAAATAAGTATCTGTTTTTTCACGTCTGTTTAAAACTCATTAATATAATCCTAAAGCAAACATGCTACACCTGTACTTGCTTTTTCATCCTATATGAAGAATCAATTTAGGTGGGGCTTTCAAGTCTTAAACATCTCTTTTTCCCATGGGAGTTGAATTCTGTGTTTCACAGATTACTGTCAAAATACTTTTGTGCTTGTTGTGTTATTGTTTCCAAATCAAAAGAAAAAAATAGCAGAGGCTACACTCCTGTTTAAAAAGTGAGGTGCATTTCTTCATCTCACTAAATCCAGGAAGTTCATCAGGTCCTGCCTTAGGGACTAAGATAAGAACTCTTGGACCTGCACCCTATTGTTCTGAATTCAGTAGCTCAGAGTATCAGAGAAGAGTGGGATCAGAGTCACTCTTCTAAACCAGGCTCTGTACCAGTGACTGAACCCAACTGGAGAATAGAAGAACTACTTCAAGAAATGAATCTCACCGCCTACACTCCTATGCCAAAAGGAGTTACACTTTTCCCAGCAAAAGTACTGAGGACATGGTGATGGGCCTAATCACTAAATTCTACTGAGGAAGACAACTCCAGACCGCATGGCATAGGCAATGAGAGCGCTGTGCCGTAAGTAAAGTTCTTCAGTTGAATCCCCACAGCATAATATATCGTAAATACTTAGTATCATAAAACTGCTTTATTTACAACATGATACTGTTTTGTTTTTCTTTTCTGGAATTCATAGGTATGGCATGATGGCACCGTGATTTGTCCTGCTGTTTCGCACCTCGTTGCTCAGATCCCCTTAGCTTTATGATATTTAACTTGTGACAAGCTCATGTCAGGTAGATGCAAGTAATACAGAGACAAAAAGGTCTTGTGTTGCAACCTAATGGTGAATTTCTGTCTTTTTACTGTTGTCAGCAACTAACTTCACTAAGAAACATGCACTGTACGCCACAAGTGCTAGAAACATCTAATTCAATTACTGGTGCACTGGAGATAATCCTTTTCTGTTTACAAAATCAGCACAGTACAATACACATTTCAGGGCCAGGCTTAAAACTTTTTGAATCACCTCTCATAATCTGTCCGCTTATTCCTGAGCGTGAGTGTTCTGAAGAAAAGATTTGGCATCCCATCCAAGGTTCATTCCTTCCTTTTAATAATCCACTCACCTGACTTTGCTTGCACACAACCTTTCACAAGTCACCTTTCAAGTGGTCGGCGGCAGCTGCTGCTGCTCTGTTGGGCTAAATATATAAACCATCTACTTGGGTTGTCTCGTCACCAGGCATCCACAAATGAACACCACCCACAGACTCTGCAGTGTGGGAGTCCTGACATCTTTGTTCTGGAAGAGGCTGCCATTACTCTATTTTTGAACCATCATGGGAGTGCATTTCTAGTTGGTGGTTGTTTAGCCTCAGCATTTATTACAGTTTGCCAAACGTAGCCCCATAGAACACACAATACAACACCAATGCTATGCCAAAGATCAGGAAAGAACAGAATATATTTTAATAAAATTGAAAATCATACAGCATTTTAACAAAAGTGTTACTATTAACAAACAGTTGAAGATGAATTGATGAATGAGTTTGGTAAGTTAGTTTGCTAGTTTTGTTTCCTTTTAAGTTAACAGTTTTTCTTGTAATTCTTTTAGTGGCGTACTTATAAAACGTAACCCCCTTAGAAGAATGCTGAATTATAATACATGTTTTTATTTGCATGCTCTTAACTATAAAATATATGTATTATCATTCTTTTTTCGGCTGCTTAGGTATTGCCACAGCGGATCGCCTTTTTCCATATTTTTCTGTCCTCTGCATTTTGCTATACATTATCATTATATATTCTTAATTATTCCTTATAATGAAACCGTGGCTGTTTAGCGTACTGCAATCTGACAAGATGCGCTCGCCGCTACTCTGTACTGAGCTGAGTTGGCTTGTAGGCTTTGCGTATCTGGAAGGCAATTCTTCCACTCTTTTTTTTTCCTTTCCTGGAGCAGTGAATAAAAGTTCCCGGCAGGTGTTGAGAAACTTCAAATGTTCCAATTGCTAGCCAGTGCTCTGTATTAAACAAATCTTTCGCAATGATGTCTGTAACCTCCAGACCCACTGTATTAACAGATGGACGTTTTATTTTTCCATCTGTATTTTGAAATCATTCTAAAAACAGGGCAGCAATCTGTTTATACTCGTGCCCTCTTCAGTGCGCACACGCTCCAGGAGCAGACCCCGTGCTAACTTTTTCCATTACGAACACGGCTCGGTGATACATCGTCTCACACCTTGGACTGAAGATTACATGGCACGAGCGCTGCAAACCAGTAAGAAGCACTTCATCACGAAGTGCAAAATATTTTGACACTAGGTGAATATTTTGTTATGTAGTCTTAAAAAAAATCTCATTTCGCTGGACTGCCCAAGAAGCAACCACATTCCCGAAATGTTGAATGGTAGGTACTGTACGTCCCACTATTTTAAACTGTCATGTAGTTTCTATATTCGTGTTTAGTATTTTAACATGTTAGGTCTTATTATTTATTTCGCGTTTTTTTTAACCCCATCAATATGCCGATTATTCATCTCGATGTAATTTGCACGCATTCCCCCGGTCGGGATTCCTTGAAACCCCCAACCATGGGCCTTCATCACTTCTCAAGCGTTCACGTTAGCCCGCGGTGCGTGATGTTACTCTACCCTGTCATAGTCTGATACACAGTCTGCATCTGGCAAGAGTGAAGGTCTCTCTGCTGCCTTGCAAAAGAAAAGCTGCTTCAGAAAATACACTGATAAAAGAACACTTGATGGGTGAAAAATTACATCTCGAAACTTACTGGGTACAATTTGTAGGTGCATTTTAAAAATATACAGGGAATCACATCGGGCTCTCGTCCGCCTTATTCACCGGCCCTGGCACCGTGTGACTTCTGGCTCTTCTCCAAAGTCAAAATGACCATGAAAGGTAAACGTTTTGAATCGATTCAGGAGATCGAGGCAGCCACAACAGCGCAACTGGAGACACACACGAAAGAGGACATCCAGAACTGGTTCAAAAAGTGGCAAGAACGATGGGATGAGTGTTTTCGAAATGAGGGGGAGTATTTTGAGTGGGGTTAATGGTAATGTGTTTTTTACTGTAAAATTTTTTTATTTAAACATTTTGGTCTCATCTCGTATCTATCTATCTATCTATCTATCTATCCATCTATCCATAAGATGCCCTGGGCAGCCGAGGTTTTTAAAAGGAGCGTAGCAGGAGGTGTATGTGGGGGTATATGTCACCAGATAGCCAAATTATTTCAGTTGGCACCTCTCAATATGGAGGTGCAGCAGCTTTACTCTGAGAACTTATCACATTGCTGGATTTCTCACTTTATTATTCACAATAAGCCAAGTAACCTGGCACTGAGCAAACCCCATTTATGCCCACTGCCGTGAGCTAATGACTACAGGCCTCTGCATTCAATAAATTTAATAGGCTTTTTACACATAAATTCCTTTAGCCTGTGATCACCATGATGGGTGCTGTATAAAAGACTGGCTAATACACAACATTCCAGAACCAGTCATGTTAAATTGCTTAATATGCAATTCGAGGCTTTTTAAATACATATACAGTACCCCAGTACAGTGTCATTTCTTTTAATGTCTGTCTATCTATTGTCAAAGATTAGGAGTCACCTAAACTTGAAGCGCATGCAATAGGTGTATGGATAGACACAAAAAACACATTGTGATATACTGTAAGAGAGAGAGAGTTGGCACTATCAAAGCTTAAAATTATACTTAAAAGCCATCAGATCACAGTGTGCCATGTCAAATATTAAAAACAAAGACAGTCTGATTCTTCAGTATGCATGTATTCGGAGATTGAGAAAGAAAAAGAAAATTTTAAAAACATGATTCCATCTCTTTGTTTTTTGACAACATCAGGTATATTCAGCTGTTATGGTAAAAGTAAGAAAAAAATGTAACAAATTAAAAATAAAAACACTAACACTTATCTATTTACTGTATCTACACACAAATCTAGTTGCGGTGTAGATTTAAGTTTCAATAAATACATCTGCCATTTTTGCCCATCAATCTAGATTCAATAACCCCTAAAGACAAAATGAAAACATGTTTTCAGAAACTTTTGCAAATTGAAAACCAAAAACTGAACTCTCTCATTCACGTATTGTAAGCATGGCAGTTTACAGACTCTCCCCATCCAATCTAACAGGGCTTGAGAGGATCTGCCAGAAACGAGGGGATAAACTGTCCAAATCTGGATGTACAAAGCTTGTAGAGACTTGCCTAAGAACAATCAAAACTGTGACTGCTGTCAGAGGGGTGTCTGTAAAGTATTGAATTAAGGGTCTGATCATGACCCGGTACCTGGAGGGCCGCACTGGCTGCAGGTTTTCATTCTAACCATCGTCTTCATTAGTGACCAGTTTTTGCTATTAATCAACTTCTTAGTTTTAATTAACATGACTCAAGCCCCTTACTTATTTCGTTTTCCTTAATTAGCAGCATAACAATAATGAGACACACTTAACAAGCCACCACACGGCCAGCTAACCTGTACTCATCACAGAATAGCTGAAAATAAAGGAAGATGAAGGTCTCAGTAAGGCTGATCTTCCAGGTCACCAAAACATTTTATCTGTGTTGTTAGAAAAAAACAGAAAAATTAACAGTTTTGGAAATGTCTGCAGTGGCAGAATGAGAGCAGCAACAAGCCATGGAATTAAATAACGAGTTTAATTAACAGCAAGAATCAGCTTCTAATTAAGAAACTGGTTGGAGTGAAATTGGTTGGAGTTCGAAGCTCCAATTTAGCTGGTCATCTTTTGGCTCCTTTCACGTCTCGTTTCTGTTTGGCTGCCATTTAATGAAGAAAAGAATAAATTCAAGGACTGAATCCTTAAAAACAGAGTTATTAAAATGAAGGGAAGAGAAGTTAATTAGCAGTGAAAATTGGTCACTGATTACGAAAAGGGTTAGAATGAAAACCTGCAGCCACTGTGGCCCTCCGGGCCCAGAGTTCGGCACCACAGTGCTATAAGATGAACCGTCTCCCCAGTCTGATGCAGGGTTTCTTCATGAACCTCTTAGTATCTGGATGCATTCTTCCTTTCCAGTTCTGACCAGTCTTCCTGTACCTGTCACTGGGAACCCCCCCAACCCCATAGTATGATGTTACAACTACCACCTTGCTTCACTGTAGAGACAGTATTAAGCAGGAGATGAGCAGTGCCTGGTCTTCACCAGACATAATGTTTGGAGTGTTGACCAAAGAGTTCAGTTTTTTTCTCATCAGACCAGAGAATCTATTCTCCTCATTCTCTGGAGTCCTTTAAATACCATTTGGCAAACTTCAAGTGGCCTGTCATATGTTTTTTATTCTAGAAAGAGTCCTTGTGGTTCCAGACTTCCTCCATTTCACAGTTATTAAGGACACTATGCTCCTAGAAACACTCAACGTTTTAAAAGTTCTTTTATACTCCTACCCTGATCTTTGCTTCACCCCACTTTTATCATGTTGGTCCATATAGAGTTCCTTGGTGTTTGTCTGACATGCAGTGTGAATCGTGGGACGTGTGCCTCCCTAAATAACGTCCAATCAGTGCAATTTGGAACAGGTGGACTCCAATCAAGTTCAAGTCTCATCTCAAGGAGGATGAAAGCAATCAGGATGTGCCTGACCACAATTTGAAGTGCCATGGCAAAGGGTCTGATTACTTACATTAATATGCGAGATTTCCGTTTTTGATTTTTATTAAATTTGCAAGCCTTTCTAAAAACATGTTTTCACTTTGTTATTATGGGACATTGAGTGTAGATTGATGGTCAAAAATGGCAAATGTATCCATTTAAAATGAAGTCTTCAAAAGAATAACGTGTGCAGAAAGTGAAGGGGTCTGAATGTGAGCAGTCTGAACAGCATCACAGGCCCCCTAAAGCAAAGTAGTGTGCTGGAGCCCCGTGTTAATAGCAAAACAGAAACAAAGGCATCAGAAACATCGTGGGCCCCTCTGCCCCTGGCCAGTGCCCCATAAACCCACTGTGACTGTACGCTAAGATGTCCCTGGTGTGAATGCGTTCTGAATCCACTGTAGGTATCTGATATTCTGTGCCGATGCTAGGTTATTTTGCACCATAGGCCAAGCTTATTAGTGCGCCCACCGACATCTCAGTTGCTAACCTGTGCGACTGGGTGCCTCCCAGCACACTTTGATCTGCACCCTAAGTGACTGCCTAATTCGCCTTATTAATGGTGGCGCCGGCCCTGCTGATGATACGTCTACTCTGGGGATATGAAAAACATTTTACGATGTCACATTTTCTGGTAACTCATGCAGCGGCACCTTTACCTCCAGTATACAAGCGTGCAAACCAGGGATACACCTTCAACGGACGTGTAACCCACGTAAAAAATCTGAAAAGGGTGCGCTTCGGTGTACCGGGGATTGTACTGCCGTCCGGTTCCCACTTTGTACGCGTTATTAACAAAACGGTGATTAGGCAGCTACGGAGCCCGTGAGGGGGCATGGTGTATTTTTTTTAAAGCTACTACACGATAAACTTGACTATTAACATTTGAAAACAGCTCTCCCGGGGGGTGTTTCCAGCCTTGCGCCCTGTATTGGCTGGGATTGGCTCCAGCAGACCCCCGTGACCCTGTAGTTAGGATATAGCGGGTTGGATAATGGATGGATGGAAAACAGCTCTTCAGTACTAGTTGTCCACATGTAGAAAAGCACAACTGCAGCGCTGTCTGTTACCACGTTTGCTCCGATTTATTTCGGAAAGGCTTAAGGAAGCTTGAGAATCTAAAACTTAGGAGGAGTTACGTATTTCTTCTGCCTGACACTCTGGGGATGGACGCTTTTCTGGAAAGGCGCTTGATTGAAAGCATGTCCGCTGCTGTAAGGTGAAAGTCGTTTCTATGCAAACAGCTTAACATGACGGTTAAATCGCGTCATCCACATACGACACACTCTGCGCGAAAGCAAAGACAATTTACGGGACTCTACATTATATTAAGAAAGAAAGAGAGAGGTAATGTAAGCAAAATAACACACGCGGGTAGGAAACACTTAGATGGAAGGTTTTAACTGAATCCAATCCAAAACTATTCTTGCCATGTTCTTCTAAGCGTCATCCGGCATGCTTTTACTGGTATATGGAGACCTGGGGACCCGGGTTCGCTTCCCGGGCCCTCCCTGCGTGGAGTTTGCATGTTCTCCCCGTGTCTGCGTGGGTTTCCTCCGGGCACTCCGGTTTCCTCCCACAGTCCAAAGATATGCTGGTTAGGTGGATTGGCGATTCTAAATTGGCCCTAGTGTATGCTTGGTGTGTTTGTGTGTGTCCTGCGGTGGGTTGCACCTTGCTCGGGATTGGTTCCTGCCTTGTGCCCTGTGTTGGCTGGGATTGGCTCCAGCAGACCCCCGTGACCCTGTGTTCGGATTCAGCGGGTTGGAAAATGGTTGGATGGATGGATGGATGGATAAGTAATAAGGAGCCGTAAACGTAGACCGTTTGTTATTTGTTTTCACTTGAGAAACACGTTTCCTTCCATTTTATGCAACATTCCTACGATCTCATAATTTATTAAATTAAATTATGTTTCTTCATTCTGCTCTGTGCGGAGTTTGCTCGTTCTTCCCCTGTCGTCCTCACATAACTAGAGGTGATGAATCGGAGAGTTGGAATTGTGTGTTGGACATGCACGAGTGGGTGTTTTAATCACTGGTCGTTCTAAATTGGTCCTCTGTGGCTGTGTGTCCCGCAGTGGAATGGTACCCTGTCCATGGCAGATTCCCCATGTTACCGTTACCCAGATTAAGCCGGTTTGAGAATGGCTTGCGCCTGATGCTTGCTAGCAATGGCACCAGCTCACCTACGACCCCGCTCTGAAAAAAGGATGGATGCACCATTGCAACCCTCAACAAGCGCACGTTCTTTTGAGCGATGGCCCCGCTTGAGTGGATATGGATTAATGCCTAATTGCGCTCCCTTCGGGTTTGGTTCCGATGCTACTGGGATATATTGAAGCTGTCCGTAATTATTTAATGGAATAAGCAGCTCCAAAAATTAATTGATGGCTCAACACCCCTTTCTAACCCCATTGATTGCAGCGCATACGTTCACTTTGTTGTAAACTTGTTAGGGGTGCTCTTTTACAAGATTCCCCAGTATTTCAGAAGTTCTGGAAAATGGTATTAATCCTGAAGGATATAGCGATAAATTACGCGTAAAGACAATATATATTCACATATACATGTAATATATATACAGTACATATAAAGCAAAACGGTAGACTAGACAGTGGGCACACTTCCAGTTGTTCGGTCTTCTGTAAGAATGAAGAACAAAAAAAAAAGACAGTGCAGCCACTAACACTTAGCCCCACTCCTCACATCCCGTCTCGTCAGAAAGAAAAAAAAGAGCAGCGCGCCTGGAGTGTTTCGCGTCATCGCCTTCCAGGCACCGACTATTTAAATTCCGCAGAAGTGCAAAGCGAGCACACTTACGGCGCACTGACGAAACGAGACGGCCGCTTTGATAAAAAAAGTCCTCTTCGTCCTCCAGGAATCAGCAGCGGTTGTGGAAGTGTAAGTAACAGTCTTATTCAGACCTATTGGAAAGCGATTTGCAGGAATCAAACGGTTTGAAGATTGTTTAAGGTGCAAGCATGTATTTAACTTGCATGTTTTAAATTTTGCATCGCTTAATTTAGTTCTTGTTCGCATATCAGGTTGCACATCTCCAATATCTGGTCAATCCAAGAGGGGACACCATTAATGTCGATTTGAGTTGATCACGCTGTACATCTTTGGAATAAAATCGGTGCATCATTAAATTAAAAAAAAAAAGTTAAACCTTAGAAAACCCGTTCAGACCACCATGGAGCGTAAACTCGTATTGATATCAGATAACAGTACTAATACCTACGCCACATTGCTCCCCGGCGCAAGGTGTCTGTTTTTTTATCTCCTACTTTAAAAAATAGTAAATAATCCACAAACTCTGCAGCCGTCTTGGCTTCACCGTTTTAGACAGGCAAGCCAAAGTAGTTTTTTTTGCAGATGTTATTTTATGATATCGCGCTCATCAAGCTTCATTATCTTTACTAAGCATTCTGCAGTCTCTTTTTAACTGCGTAATACATATCGTTAAACAGGGATACTAGCCATCACTAATTTAGAATATGAGAAGAATTTAAATTTCACAAGCGTACGGTAGTCGAGAATGGGCATTCAATAGTCTAGCAATTATGCATCAAGTAGAAGTACAGTTGTTAAAAATAAATAACTGAAAAAGTAAAATTAACTAGAAAGCGCCATATTTATGCCAGGGCAAGGAGGCGCAATGGTTAATGGAGCTACTACCTTACATCTCATGACTAATTCGCCATCTACACATTCCCCCAGTGTTTTATGTATGTGTGTGTGTGTATGTATTTATTTATTTTCTTCTTGACAGAACGGCTTTCTCTGACATCCCCAAAACCCACACGTTAAATTGACCGTCAACCCAAAAGTCACCCTAGTGCGCGTGCACGAGTGTGGCCGGCGATTAACGGTTTGTTTTCTGCGTTGCACGCGAAGCTCCCGGCTTATGGTTTCTAACGTCTCTGTAAAACAGTAAGCGGGCTTAAAAATGACTAGCACATGTCCTAAATTGGAGCATTGCATTTCACAATTCGATCATAAATAGACTGGCACAAATAAACGGTTACTCAAAATCTAAACCGGCGACTTCGATCAGCGGCAGCTCACTTCTTTCAAGAAGGACTGTATGGTAACATCATCATATTGAATTTTTATACAGTAGTTGGATTTGAATCCGCTATAATATAATATACTATACAGTTTCTAATTAAAATTAAAATAAAAAACTAACCAAAAACATTTAGTAAAGTGTAATTCTGAAAATAAATTACAAATAACCCAAGTGTTGGATGCACTCGTTCTCTCAAATAATTGAGATCTTTTCCCCCTCACAGGTCAAATCCGGATCTGCAGTCCCCATGCTTATAATGGCTGTGTTAAACGCTACAGAGGTCACCATTGCCCCCTCAGTGACTGGCAGATCTGCGGCTCCTGGCACAGTTAACATGAAGGAGAGGGGGCACGAGTACCTCTACATTCTTATAGTGCTGTCCTTCTATGGAATATTCCTATTGGGGATTATGCTCTTCTATATGAGGTCTAAGAAGAGGGAGAGGAATATGTTCCTACTGTATGAGGAAGAGGAGAAGGCATGGGGGGGAGTAGTGAAGAAACATAGTCTTCCCACTATCTCTGGCCTCCGAGGTGTCCACCTCTCCTTGCTACCTGGCTTTGGCTCCTTATCCGATGGGATGGTGCCATCAGCGTTCTCCTGTACACTGTGCACGCTGGAGGAAAGCAGCAACAGTTCAGTGTGCTCCTCACCAGACCTGCACCCTGCAATTGAGGAAGAAGAGTCTGACATTGGCATTGGTGAACCCTCACAGGCCCTTCTCCCTCATTCTTTGGAAGCCATCAATGAAATGGCCTGCTAGCATTTCTGGGGCATGAAACCCCTATCAAATAAAAGATCTTCCATTCTGATGTTGCCAATAAACAATTCTTAGTAACCTGATTTTGAAAGTAATGCCAGCTGGGGACAAATCTTTTAGTGAAGTGGTAGCTTAAATGGTCTCTATTGCTGTACACAACTGTATTTCTAAGGTTTATCCATCGAGATTGCTTTTGCTGTGAAAATGAGAACATTTAGAAGATGGTAATGCTCGCTTACTTTAAAGATCTGACTATCCAACCTCTTGCCGATTCGGAGTAATGAAATATTAGAGTCACACGGTAGTGTTGGTGCAATGCAGGTACCGGCCTTGGGTGGAGTGCCAGTCTTCTCTGATAAATGCACTCATAATTATTCACAACAGGACAGCATAGAGTTACCAGTTAACCAGATAGTACAGGACTTCAGCATGTGGGAGAAACCAGAGGACCAGGGGAAAAACAAAGCCTGAATCTGGACGAGAATTTGAACCCAGTCTCCTGGTTGTAATCACATTCACCCACAGCCATCAGGGCAAGAAAATACTCTGGTGGAGCCAAGTGGAACATTTTCTGAACCTACAGATTCTATTATGGATGGAAAATGGGGACCAACTCTGGATAGGACTTAAGTCCATTGAACCCAGGTTTGCTGACATTGTTCTCATTTAGGACGAATGCATTCGCACTGTGAGAGGAAATGGGGGGTCTATGCAGGAAGCTTTCATGTACACAGAAGGAGCATGCAAATCCCACACCGACAGCACTCCAGGCCACATCATCATGTTGCACCATCTGGAACACATCAGCTTGGGTTGCTGGGAGTTTCTTTTCATAGTAACTTTCTACTGAAGTGTGTCTTTTCCGGTTGAAAAAAAAGAGACACATTTCTATTTCCCTGGAATCACTTGAACGAAAGATATTTTATACACTATGCAAAATTTGCTGTATGAAAGATGTAAATAATTTTGTTTTTGTGTAGATATTGTATTATATTGTATAAAATGTAATAATTTCAAATGTATGTATTTAAGTGTTTTGCTGAGACAGTTCTCTTATTTAAATTAAATAAATCTCTTGCTAATTTACTCCATGCCTTTCAGAGCCTGATTTCCATTGTAGTCTCATCACCCAAGTGAAGAGCTACACTGTCTGAACACTTGCCTCACCCCCACTTTTCAGGGGTCACATTTGCGTTCAGTGGAAAACAATACTACAATCCACCTGAAGCTAAGCGTTTTTTGGGCCTGGCCAGTACTTGGGTGGGAGACCAGCAAACGCTTGGGTTGCTGTTGGTGAGGCTTTTAGAGGCTGCTTACCCAGCGCGGATCCCAATGCCCCAGTACATTGATGGGGATATTGTTCTGTAAAAATGACGGTGTCCTACAGATGAGATGTAAAACCGAGGTCCTGGATCCCTGGACATCCTCCAGAAACAGTAGGGTGTATCCAATTGTCCAGGCTAAATTTTTCTCAACGGCCTAGTCATTCTGACCCCGTAATCATCCCCTGTCTGTACTTTAATTCTCTCTGTCACCACTTCACCACCTAATAGCTCTTGTGTGGTGAGCATATTGGAGCACAAACAGCTGCCGTTGCATCATTCTGGTGGGTGCTACACATTGGTGGTGGTTGCAGTGGCACCCCTCTTTCTGTAAAGCATCTTCAGTAGTGAGAAAAGCACTATATAAATGTAAAGAATTATTATTATTATTATTATTACTACAGCAAAGTGCAGTTCATCCACTTGTGTGCTCTGTAGCTCTAAGTGAGCCAGTCTCTGCCCAAAGAGAAGCTTCTGCCTTCCATTTTGGTGAACATACTAGAAAATGGTTGTTTTTTAATTTTTCACATGGGAATGGTGCACTGCGATTTTTGGTGGTAATGGAGTTATGGAAGCTACTAGGGAGAGCTGCCTTATCCCCAACCTTTACTGGAGAGCTGGGAGTTAGAATGTACAAAGAGGAAATGAACCCAGAAGTGAAGTGGAGAGTTGACTTATTTTTGTTTCAGTTGTGAGCTCCTATGTGAGTCAGCATTCTGGGGCCACTGATGTTAAGGCTTGGCTTTAATTTGCAGTTGATGCACCTAGACAGGTGGACATTTCATAACTTTTTCTGGTTCCTGTTTACCCGTTCCTGAATTTATGAATCCATTAAAACAAGCTGCCTTCCCTAAATCTATCTATCTATCTAAAATCTAACCAGAGGTTTTTGAGGTCACACGTGTCCATTTGCACTAATTTGGTAAAAGGCATGTTACTCCTGATAACACCACACATCAGTTTAACACTTTGTCATTCATAACAACATGTCTGCTCATCAGAGATAATCTGCTTGATAAGGGACAAGCAGTCTGACTTAAATTAAAGAGAACAAACAGCTTAATAAGAAGGCAGATTTCTAATAATATTAGATAGAAGACCAAAAACACTGACAACTGAGGCCATGAGATGTGTGTACGGAGTGAAATGTGATTGGCCACTAAAAAACTTGCAGTCATTATGACCTTCCAGCACTGAGCTTATCTGCTCCTTGAAAATCAGCTCAGCTTTTTAAAACATTGGAATTTTCTTTTACGTGACACTTACAGAAGGGCTGCAAGCAGAACAGGCAATAAGCCACCAGCCAAACCATCCCCACCTGCCCTTCAGAACAGGACATCCACCTGAAGCTAAGCATGCTCCGACCCAGTCAGTACTTGAAAGAAAGACCACTTAGGAAAAAGCTTAGGATGCTGTTGGAAGAGGTGTTGGTGAGGCCATTAATGGGTAGTTACGCGGTGGTCTATGTGCATGGATCCCAATGCCCCAGTGCAGTGACAGGGACACTGTGCTGTAAAAATTAGTGCCATCCTTTAGATGAGAAATGCAACTGAATTTGTGACTGTCTTTGGTCATAAAAGATTTCTGGGAAGAGTAGAGTATACGCCAATGTCCTTTGCTAAATTGAAAATCACAGCCTGGTCAATCTGTCCCCCTAATGATCCCCTGTCTCTAATTGGCTAACTTTCTCTGTCAGCATCTAATAGTTAATGTGTGGTGAGCATACTGGCACAAGAATGGCTGCCGTCACATCATCCAGGCAGATGCTGCACATTGGTGGTGGTTGACGTTGGTCCCCTCTGTCTATGTATGGCACTGTGAGAAATGAGAAAAGCACTATATAAGTGTAATTAATTATTAATTACTAATTGTTATTATTATTAATGTTGTCCCAGATGGCATCTTCTGGCAGTACAAAAAATGATACAATGAAATCCAAACTTTACAAAAACTGGACAGGATTTTAACACTCACATGGACATTTCATTAACTCAGTATCTTTATTATTCATCCACCTGTCTATTTTCTGTGCCCACTTTGTCCAAGGCAAGAATTCTCCCGTTAGGTGGAATGGCGATTCTAAATTGGCCCTAGTGTGTGCTTGGTGTGTGGGTGTGTTTGTGTGTGTCCTGCGTTGGGTTGGCACCCTGCCCGGGATTGGTTCCTGCCTTGTGCCCTGTGTTGGCTGGGATTGGCTCCAGCCGACCCCCGTGACCCTGTGTTCGGATTCAATGGGTTGGAAAATGGATGGATGGATGGGGTATTATTATTATTATTATTATTATTATTATTATTATTATTATTATTGTTGTTTTAATGTTATTGAAGTACCTTTTGGGCAGCATATAACAAATTGACTACCAATAAACAATATAACAACATTGGCTAAGAAGTTATTTTATACAGTAAATTACTCCCAGGAGCCTTTGCAACCTGTTTTCTTGTACTTGCTGTTAATCTAGATTAATTATTCATTTCTGTGGAGCTGAGGATGCCCCCACAGGGCTGCTGCTCCTCAGATCTCATGCTCAGCCATTGTCTTCATGGAGTCTGCCTTTCTCCAGTGTCTGCATGGCTTTTTCTCTGGTTACTTATCTTTTATCTCCAGATGTGTGTAATGTTAGCTGGCATTTCCAAGGTGGCTCTGTGACAGACACTATCCAAGGTTGATTCCACCCTTGCATCCAATATTGCCTGCAACACTAAATTGGATTAAGTCAGTTTGACAATGTTATTTTAATTATTTTAGGATAATCTCCAGTTTCTTAGAATCCTGGATTAGAATAATTAAATTCCAAAAATTTGGGTGCATGAATGGATGGGTTCACATTTTCTCTGAATTTCACATGTAGGGCTTGACAGGAGTCAGACTCAGGAAGGCGTCTACTGTATACTATGTTGGCTGGCTTGGAATTGTTGGGAAGCTCCCCAGAAGGAGTTGGGGACTTCAGTTAAGGATGGGGTGGCCTGGTCCATCCAACTCAGTGTGCTACCACTAGGATGCTTAGAAAGGGATCCATGCATATTTATAGTGCATTTAACAGTAAGTAACATCACAAAGTGCTTCACAGTATATATACAAGTATATAGTGCCTTTCACAAAGCACACTATCACATGCAAACATGGAGACAATCCAAGAAAATAATAAGTGCTTAAAGTGATTTTAAAAAGTCCAATTTTCTAAACATAAGACAGAAGAGTCCAGTCCTCCCAATCAAGGGATGACAGATCCTCAGAGTTAAGCTTAGGAACTGAGGTCTACACAACTGCCTGACCATTCACAAAGAACACTATATAGTATGCCTGTGCATAGAGAGGAGGACAGAGCTGGTTGATCACCTATGTCTCATAGCTTGGTATGGGTTCCAGGGTTGGTTCTGCTTTGTGGCCAGTTCTCCTGGAACTGGTTTTGTCCTCTACAATTATGAACTGGATACACAGGTAGAAAAATGGATGGATCATTTTAGAGGTTACAGTTAAAATCTTGGTAAGTGTGTAGCAGTATCTTTAAAATGATTTAAATAGCAGCACGAAGCTCTATTCATTATGGGTACACATAAGGTTGTCCTACCCTGTCACATTATTACTACACTTCAACTGTGCATTCATCCATTCTTCATTTTTTCTCAATTTTACTCAAGTCAGCCATATGTGATGCCAACACAGAACAGACAAGGTGAAGAATTACAACACAGTGGGGTGCCAGTTTAGAAGTGTATTTATCTATATTAGGATATCCCAGAATTCCCAGCAGGTCTTTGGATTGTGTGTGTTTTGAATCACCAGAGGGAGAGACCACCATTGTATAATTAACACGTAAACTCCAGTCAGAAGTTACAGTATGAAGGAGACTTTTGGGGATGACTGATAAGTTGTCAGGAGACCAGTGTAATGCAGCCAGCTGAGATGTTGGAGTTGTTGAAATATTTGGCTTGAAACACTCTGTAGTACGTGATTTTTAGGGCCATCAATTGCTGCTCTTGTAAGAGATTTTGTGATGCAAGTGTAGCTCTGTCTAATAGATGCCTCTCAGGAGACATCCACGATAAGGATAACGTCAATGGACTCTCTGCTCTGTGTGGCTCACTGCAGAAATACATGCAAAGCTCCATGAATCATCTTAGCTCCCAAAAGGAAATCACGTGCCTATTACAAATGTGTCTTACTCTGGGGGGAGGTTAGTGCACAAGGCTATCTGAGGACCAAGTCTACATGGCCAACAGAAGGAATTTCACTGCCCTTGTAACTGAAATTGGAAAGCATAGGCAAAACAGTCTTACAAATGACAAATTTTTGTTTGGGGAGCGCAGCTCTATTTACCAAAAGCAAACATCTTTTGCATGGCAGAATGTTCCTGGTGAATTGCAAAATAAATGACAATTATTTTCAGATAAGGGACAATCAGTTCACACTGCATTAGTGCATCTGAGCCCTAAGCAACTGTGAGAAAGTTCCCAACTGCAGCACGTTGCTTTCAGCTGTTACTAAAGGAGACGTGCATTTATTTCACACTGGGGAGGGAGATCGACGGACGGCGGCCCACGCAGGGCTCCCCAGGCTTTTGGATAAACACAGCAAGTTCCATTCTGCTAAGTACATGGAGATCTTTGTTTATTGCCTTTGAGGCCATTAAAATCAGCGGAGACCACAATTGGCAGACATACAGTAGTTACCATGACAACACTACAGCTTTAACATGACTTCAGCCTGCTGGTTTCCAGACCTCCGCATTACAGAGCAAATGGCTACAGGTTAAGCAGCCAAAGTTAAATGTTGGTCAGGTTTCTGAACCATTGTCCAATGAAATAACCTTGAAGAATCTTGGTGTAATCTGTTTTAATAATTTCCGGTGCTTTGTTCCCTTTCAGGTGCTTTTTTCCTCTTCTTTAAGTGGTGATTGTGACCATAAAAAGCTTTATCAGTGAGGTATAATTGTTCACTGTCTGGTTGCACCATGGCCTCCATGCTGAGTGAACTCTGTCAGTGGAGGACTCTGGATTCCTTCTCTCAGTATGATCTTGTCATCTTTGCACTTTATTTCACTTCTTCATTTAAATGCTTGCCTATTGACTATCATTATTCTCTGCTTGCTTCCTGGTTTTGGCATGCCCTTATCAAGTTGAAGAGCATAATTCTCTAGGGTTTTCCATGCAATCCATCTTATGGCTTCACTGTAGCAATATCGACCATCGCTAAAACTGATAAAATACAGTCATGTGAAAAAGCAAATAAGTACACTCCATGAAATGATTTACCCTTTTCACAATATGTGGAGATATGAGGATACTGTATGTTCTTCATTTAAACATTATCTTCAGATAAATGTGATTTAATTCAGAAAAAAAATGGAAATTTGACTTTGCAATAAGCTATTCAACAAAAAATAAATAGATATGCCATTTCTGTCTATGGAAAAAGTCCACCTTTGGTTCTAACAGCTGGTATGGCCCCCTCAAGTAGACATGTCCTATCTAGCAGTCTCTGACATTGACTGGGAGAAAGCTTTTCCTATTTCTTCATGCAGAACTCCTTCAGCCGGAGGATGTCTGAGGGGTGTCTTGTATGCCCAGCTTGTTTCAAATCCTTCCACAGCACCTTGATGGGATTTGGATCCAGACTTTGACTTGGGCATTCCAAAATGCTGCATTTCTTTTTTTTTCAGTTGTTCCTTGGTGAATTTACTGGTATGGTTAGGATCATTGTCATGATGCAAGGTCCACTTTTGGATGAGATTCAGTCTTTGTGACAGATGATCTCAGAAGTTCCTCAAACACACTTTGATAGAATGAAGAATTCCTACTGGATTCTTTGATGGTGAGCTGCCCAGGCCTTAATGTAACTAAGTAGCCCAAAACCATAACATTTCCACTAAAATGCTTTACAGTTAGTATTAGCTTCTTCTGCTTAAACGCTCTCTTTGGTTTTCCCCAAACATGTCTTCTTCTTCTGTGGTGAAATACCTCTGTTTTTATCTTGTCTGTCCAGAGCATATTTTATTAGACTAGATGTTCATGAGCAAACTATAGCCAGACTTTGGACAGCAAATATTTCTTCCTGGTATACCTCCCATGTGGAAAAAAACAGAGTACCTGTAGAAACATCATTGCAGAACCATGAAGAACATTCAAACTACACACAGACAGTGACTAATGTTGGTTTTTGAACCAAGGACATTTAAAGCTGTGTGGAAGTAGCACTACCCACTGCCCTGAAATTATACTCTTTAATATAACAAATCAAAGCTCATTTTACCATCTGAATCAAATGGTCTTCCAATGTATGTATGCTGAAGCACTTAGTTTAGCCTTCCATCCATTTCCAAACTGTTAAAAACTAGCGCCGCTGAGCACTGAAAGGAGAATGCCTTCAATGAGGGAACAGGGATGTTATTTTCACTGATTATTTTCATCCCATAACATTAGGCAGGCAGTTAGATTGAATTCAAAGCATTGTACGCACCACTTTGAAACACTTTCTTTGGCTATGCTCTTCAGACTAGCTTTGTTCTCTTCAATACTCATCTTTATTGCTCCAGCAAATATCCAGTCTCAAGTAGTCCACAGATGATCTGCAAGCTCTCAGTGCAGTTCGGGCTGGTAAGTTGACAGTTTGTAGCTGTGAATTATATACGAGGCATTTAGCAAAGAAAGGCGGGGAGTCTGCTTCTTCTAACTGTAATTTAGATGAGTTCAATGCATTGTGCTCCTCACTCCTCACTGAACACGGGTTTGTAGTGCTGGCATGCAACCCAGCAACAGTCAGTTAAACTATAAGTTTACATTATTACCACAGAGAAAAACAGAGCAACTAGAATGATTAACATAAAATTATCACAATATACAGAAAGTCTATTATTATTATAGTGAGATATAGCCAGATGACTACAAAGGAGAGGAACAGAACAACTCCAAGTAGAAGCACTCCTGGAGAAAATCATCCCCCGAGAGTTCTTTGTCATTAATAACAGGCTAAGTCATGGTTCTGATAGCCTAGACCAGAGGTTCCCAAACTTTTTTAAGCCAAGGATCCCCAAAATTTTGTACTAACTGGTCACAGCCCCCTACTAATATAAAGCCAGTGTTGTAAAGCAGAACATAATCTTGGATCTTGGATGCTGTAAGTGGTCAGGACAGAGCATGGTTTTGATTAACAGCAGACCTTAACTATAGCAGACCACTGATGCATGTCACATGATACAGAATCTCTAGACCTTATTGATATAGGCCTGGTTTTATGCAACAGGTGATGAACATTAGCTTTTTTAAAAACAATGTCTTTGCTTAACTTCTTCTAGGTGATCACCAAGTACTCTTATTTTACTCTAAATTTTGCTTAAAGTTTCCAGTATGTTTTCATCAATTCTTGCTAGATTTATTTTAAGATTTACATCAAATTTATTGCTTAAACGTACTTCCTGATCTTTTATATCTTGAAATATCTTGTCCATTCTAACGTCAATTCTGTCTGTTCTCTTGTGTGTATCCTCCATTGCATCATTTATTTTGACTGCGGCAATCAATGTCTTCAGCTTGAATGATGTTTCCATCTTCTTTGTGCTCTGAAAGCGGAGTTACGTATCTTGTCGGAGTTGATTCTGTTGACACAGTAGGGATAAAGAGGCCATACTTGATTCCAATATCCTGCCTGAGATCAGTGAATTCTCATTGCCCACCTCACTCACAGTTTTGCTTCCACATGCGGTGTCAGCTGGAGCAGATGCTGCAGCGTGAGGTCCTGGCTGATCCATACCTTCGCCAGTCTCTTCCAACTCAGTCTGTGACAGGCCATAATGTGAACTTGAGATCGGCTTTGATTTTGATGTACCTTTGAGGTACGTTTAAAAAGATGTCTTTAAAGTTGGAATAGATTTCTTTTAAGAATGTCAACCTCACCAGCACAAATGCCCCATGGTGGTCCACAGTTTAAAAAACCTATGACCAGCTAGATCAACAAGCCACCCAGATCATCCTGACATTCTACAGTATTATAAGTGTGTGCTGGACAATCTAATAAAAAGAAATTACTTCATAGCTCTCATAGCTTTTGAGTGGAACTCATCATCAACGAAGCTAGGATTGCTAGGCTGTTTTTTTGCACTTTTATTGAAGTACATCACTATTTGTCTTTGCTTTTTCTGCCTAATAATATCTAGTAAGACTTTATTACTTTAGGAATGATGCATGTTGTGTTTTTGCAGTAGGAAAAAAGATTCAATGATGCCAAGAAACAATTGTTGCTATATCAAGCTATAAAATTGTTGAATGTTAAATATTCATTATTTACTTTGTTTTTATTGACTGATTTTTTTTTTTGACACTGCTCCCTTATGTAGCTAAGCCATTCCACACAGAAGATGTCACCATGAGGGCAGCAAATTAATGACAGTTCTATCACTAGGTTCAAATCACAGTCATTGTATTTCACCAGGAATTACAATCAAACTGTTAACTTACCATATGCATTTTCAGCAACAGACCATAACATAACATAACATTCTCGCACCCACTCTACATGATACTTATGGTTTGTTCCAGTTGATCTACTAGGATCACAACTGGTTTTTATAAATAATTTTCGTGAAGGACATGCTCCTTAACTTTTAAGTTTATCTTTTTGCACAATGACAGATGTTAACACAGACTGGGCTCTGAAAAGGGTTTACTGGTCAAAAGAGTCAGCTTTCTACTTTAAAAGTGTTGTGACCTCAAGCAACAAGAACACAAATTCTCTGATTAGCTTTTCAGTTTCCTTCATTAGGCTGTTGTTTTAACTAAAGGAAATCAATTATAACAGACACTGTCTCAGTTTACAATTTTTGGTTGCTCTGAACAGTTAGAGCTGGATGATCTGTAATGTTTAATCCACATAGTTCAAGAAAATCAGTCCAGTAAAAAATGAATAATCCCAGCACTGCAAATAGGCCTGTGTAATTCTTATCAAAGTAGAATCACTGTTTTGTTTCAGTATATAATATTTGCACTTTTCCTGGTGGAGCTCTTTTCCTCGTAATCACTAGATATTTAATTCAGTTCAATTTAATTTTCTCTGTTTCTCTGACCTGAGTACAGGCTCAGATTGTTTGAGACAAATTTCCAGCTATAAAGCAATAATAAAAATAATTAAGCCATACATGAAATGAACTTCTCTTCTTTCCCGAAAACTCTCTTTTATGCTAGTGTCATAGCATGTGATCAGAAGTAGCATGTGGCTCATAAACAAACTCTGACTTTATTGTTTCCTGCTGCTCTCTGGTTCCCTCAAGGGACATGTTCATCTTCAGATGCTTCCTAGAACAAGAGAACAATTTGCTTTGCTGTATCTGGAGAGTTTTATCTTTATCTCCACATTTTCCTTCAGGCTCCTGGTCAGGAGATGGAGGTAACTGTGGCCGTATGTATGAAATTGATAAGAATGGTGCTTTGGAATAGTATTTAGTCCACCAAATATACGAGTTTCACTTCTCTTTCATTTTTTGATATGCTATTAAGAGCTAAATGTTTTGCTTTGATTATTCAAACTGAAATGCATAAAAAACATATCAATGACACACATAACAAAGACTCAACTGCTTTACAATATATTTGTAACTTTTCCCTATATTTTTCATATATAGGAAGAAAATGTGATTTTGTTTCCAGCAATGGTGGGACAAAATCCGACATGCACTGAAGAAAGACACTTTCATACACCAATTTCTAAACCATTCAATCACTTTCAATTGTAAATATACCACAACCTTGTTAATAAATAAGCAGATCGTTGAATATTGATGTGTTTAATTGAGGACAGCATGGTGGTACAGAACAAGGGTTTGTGGTGCTACCTCATAACTCTGGAAGAATGAGTCTGAATCTCAGTGTGACAGGAGTTCTCCTGTTTGACTACTCCATTACTTAGCAACTGAACAACCCCCAATGGCCTCCAATGACATGTATGCCAGATTAACTAGTGCTTGTAAATTGTTTCCAAATGTGAGTGTCACTCTTTTCTTTTGTCTGTAGCTGCTGACATAGGTTTAATTGGAATAATTGGGTTTAGGAAATGGATGAATAGAAAATAAAACCAATAAGAGCTGACATGATCAATATAGACACATTATTAAAGCAGAAAACACTGCCAATAGAAAAACTAGGGCGGCGTAGTCCTGGACATTGCTATTTGTGATATTATCTCAAAACATTAATAGCATTTTACATTTTATTGTCCATGTACAGCAGAGGGCGCCAACCTACACTTGTAGAAACTCACTCAATTCTGAAAGATGTCTTTTTCATACTTTATTGAAGTCTGGGTTCAACATCACATGTACAGGGTACACTGAAATTCATGTCTGACAAATATGAAACACTTTGCCATGATCACCAAGCATTACTAGTCAAATTTCACCTTGGAACCTCTGGCGGCTACCTCCTCAAAAATTACTTGTTTAAAAAAATAGCCTGAAGATGTGGATTTGCTACAACACCTTTTTTAACTCATTTTTATGTGACAACATTTTCCATATTGAAAATTATTCATTTTTTGAATATGGGGTTTTCATATAGCATTAGAGTAAAGGTATAAGAAGATAATGGTAAAGAATATTATTTATTTATTATCTACTGAGGACATCGTTCCTCCCCCAAACTATGTGACTCTTCAATTCCACCTGCGGGTAAACGTTAACATTATTCAAAGTTATTGTCTGTTTTTACCTACATTTTTATTACTCTTTAATTTAATTTTTTTTGTATCAGTATGCTGCTGCTGGAGTATGTGAATTTCCCCTTGGGATTAATAAACTATCTATCTATACAATACAATACAGTACAGTTTATTTTTGTATAGCCCAAAATCACACAGGAAGTGCCGCAATGGGCTTTAACAGGCCCTGCCTCTTGACAGCCCTCCGGCCTTGACTCTCTAAGAAGACAAGGAAAAACTCCCAAAAAAAACCTAGTAGGGAAAAATGGAAGAAACCTTGGGAAAGGCAGTTCAAAGAGAGACCCCTTTCCAGGTAGATTGGGCGTGCAGTGGGTGTCAAAAGAAGGGGGTCAATACAATACAATACAGTATAGTACACAGAACAATTTCTCAATATAGTAAGAAATAAAAAAAAAAAAATATATATAAATTTTAGAAGTACAGAGTAGAATTTAACAGTAAATGATATATCCCATAATAAGATTTGTATTTGTATAGAGTCCTGGAGACCTCATCCTTCAAGCTGCCTCCCCATTTGGCCATTCCACAGCTGAAACAGTGCTGGGCCAGCCAATCCGATGAAAGGACCCTCTCTCCCACGATTCCTGCGATCCTCCATCTGGGATGACTTTTCCTTAGGCAGGCAAAACAACTTGCCAGGTGGGCCATGGCACCAAGTGCCACATTTATCATCTATCTATCTATCTATCTATCTATCTATCTATCTATCTATCTATCTATCTATCTATCTATCTATGTATCTATTATGTAGAAATGAAAGGTTTACAGAGTTTCAGGATGCAAAGTACGTATGTTTGAGAACATTACAACAGGACTTAGGTACTGTATAACAGACACTGAATTCACATGCACTATCTGTATGCCTTTGTCATCTATCTTTCTATCTATAGTGCTTTATCTATCTATCTAAGTGTTGATCTAGTATATATTTCCTAATATATCTCTCTATGTAGTGCCTTATTTATCTTTATTTAGACTTTGAATGATTGCCCAAAGTTAGAATGAAGGCAGAGCAAAAGCTATCAAGAAAAGCAAATGCTGTAGAAGTTCAAATTATGAACTGAAAGAACAAACACAATTGCATACCAAAACTAATCACAGTCAGGATGATTTAAATGTATTTTGATCACATCAAGATAAAAGGTGGCTTGATTGAGAAGGCTGTGATACTCAAGTAAGGAAAAAAGGCAAATGAGGAAGAACATCTCCAACAGCTGAAAGACGTTATTGACACAAAAGCCTAGGTAGAATTTGATTGCCATTGTAAAATGACTAAGGAGAGAAAATATTTCTTTACCAATGTGTGGAGTGTGCTTCATGTAAGTATACGGCAGGAAATGATGTCCTTTATTTTACATTAATCAGTCATTAATCAATAGGGAGGCAAAAGTGATGTACTTGATACCAAGGAGACTATCAGTTTACCTGCTGACCCTGCTACAGAGTCTATCCTGAGTGAAATGAGCACAAGGTGTGAAGCAGGCCTTGATGAGAGAAAATGAAGCACCTCGTGCTAGCACAGGAAAATGAAAACCTCATTCTAGCACAGGAAGAACATGCAAACTCCACATAGGCACAGTGGATATCTGGCCCTCACCCACTTTGGCCCATGTTTTGGATTTGTGCTGCAGTAGTGTCTCCTTTTATCAGTTCGCATATTTTGCTAGTGTCTTCCTACTTAAGTTATGCGGTTTATCTCCTCCAGCTCTCTGCTAAGGAGCCACAACAAAATCAGGAAGCGAGGAAGAGAACTGCTTTGAATCGGATTCTGAGCCATGGCAGAGGGCATACACCCGAACTCAGATAGGGCCAATGTGGAATTACTCATCAACTTTACCAGCACGTTTTTGGAGATGCTGATGAAAAACCAGAGTACCTGGAATAAAACCCATGCTGGCATACAGAGAGCCTACAAACTGCAATTACCGGACGTGGGATTCAAACAGCCGACGCTGAATCCGTGATGCCGCTGCACTTCACTTGGCGCTCTAACTGTAATACTATAAGAATGCCCGGAAAAACAAATCACATAGTTGCCTCAGTGATCTCTCTTTTATTTTTCTAATACCGGGTCCTTTATCGTCGCTTTGTTCATTGACTCGCTGCTGCATATGTTAAATTGCGGCTTTGCCACCTGCCCACAGAGAGCTCACCGCTGAAGCGTAAAGCCCAGCAGAGGGCGCCAGACGATCTGCTGTTCCTCAATTCCCAGCCACTCCGAGGCGGGCCGTCCAAGTCCCGGATGTCACCGGCTTTAGTCAAATCTTCTTTTGATCTTTTCATCACCGACTTGCCAATCTTATCTCTAGAATGTCTTTCTTGAATCCTGCTGGGGTTTGAAAGATAGACGAGGAAACAACAAATCTAAACAAAGCAACACAACAGTGTTAATGGAAGTCACTTTTCTTTTCGTAGGCTAATAGAAGTAGTAAGTTTTTTTTTTTCTTTTTTTAGCACACAACGGTTGTTTGCATATTATGTATTTTGATATGTTCTGCAATTACCTGGCTTGACACTGACTTCTTTTTCTTGCACTATGTTATAGTTCATTGTTGTATTTTCCAAGCTTGTACTTATTTTTAGGAGGTAGTGTCCATTTTTAAAGAAAGAAAGAATCGAGATGTATGAGATTTGAAAGAGGATACTAAAGGCAGGGCCTGGAATGAAGGACCATGTTCATTCAAGAGGACTTTGGGCATAGCAGATGCTTCTCAGGTTCGCTTGATTAAGATGTAACAGGCTGTGGTCTACTGTAAAAAAGTCTGTCATTACTGCTGCAACCAGATTTGGGAGAAAGGTTAATTAACATCAACCGGGATGCAGGACGAATATTATGTTGACCTCCATGTAGAGGGTGCTGCATTGGTCCAGTTGGTCTTCTCTTGTCCTCTACCAGTTCCACTTAGGATTACTCTTTATAATGACTGTGTTGTGGATCAGCAAGCTAATTAAAAGGACAGGCTCGGTTATGACATGCGCTTTCAACCCCCTAGAGGGTGTAGTGACAGAGGGATTGAAAACAAAACTGAATGTCTTGATGAGCAATGCTTCACATCCTCTCTCTGACACACTAACAGTGAGGGCTTTCAGCCAACAAATTATTGAGCAAAAGTGTGTCAAGAAACGCTACTGGGGCTCCTTTATACCAACAGCAATACATCTGCATAATGCCTCACCTGCACTGCCAAGTCAGAAGTTTCTTTTTTTTTTTTTAAGTTCTCCTGGTGCCTATTAGGACCATCCATCAATTCATCTATCCAATCCAATCCTTAAGATGTCCTGGGTGGCTGAGTTTTTGAAAAGGAGCATAGCAGGAGGTGTATGGGGGTGTTGTCACCTATTTCAGTTGGCACCTCTCAATATGGAGATGCAGCAGCTTTACTCTGAAAAGTTATCACATTGCTGGATTTCACACTTTATTATTCACAATCATCTCAGCACTGAGCAAACCCCATTTATGCCCACTGCTGTGCCCTTGCTGTAGATGAGCTGATGACTACAGGCTTCTGCATTCAATAAACATAACTGGCTCATTACAAGCAGATTCTCTTAGCCTGTGATCACCATGAAGGGTGCTGTATAAAAGACTGGCTAATACACAGCATTCTATATTCAGTCTTGTTAAATTGCTTATTATGCAAGTCAATGCTTTTTAGATACATATACAGTACCCCCCGAACCAAGTGCGTTCTGTCATTTCTTTTAATGTGTGTGGAATCTATGCACTTGCAAGCCTGGCTCTTGCCTCGTAGAAGAACAAGCCTTAGAATATGTGGCAGGAGGCATTGTGGCTGTTCGCTTTGGCAGGATTTCCATGGCAACTGCAAAGGTGTTGCAAGTCAGGAACGGAGTCTTCTGTGAAGAAAAGGACTTTTGACACAGCCCTACACCTAGGTGAGGAGAGGGTCGGCACTGCCACAACTCCGGTGTTATCTCAACGTAATCAGATTATGATTTTGAAAAAAATAAATGTTACTTTCAAGAACTCTGTTGTAGACATGTCTAGGAACCCTATGTATAGAAATTGCAGTTTTTTTACATTAACAAGTACGTTTTTCATTTACTTTTTAGGGTGTACCAGACTGATGTACCAGTCAGTTTTTATTTTATGTGTTGCCCTGAGGGTTCCAGTCTAATGCCTTACCCAGTGTGCTACATTGTATTGATTGCAATACAATTCAATTGGTCATTCCTTCCTTCAGATAACATTTATATATTGAAATGTACTTTATGGGTAAATATCTTCAGTACTATCATGCCTCTATTTTTAGAATTGGGATAAGTGACTTACTGAGAGTCACACTGTGAGTCAATGCTGGGGAGTGAACTGGCAGCCTTACATGTTAGAGTCCATTGACTTCAATCTTGCAAGTTTAATTTTATATGGCACTTTTCCAGACTTCATCACATCTAATAAATATGAGCAAACCAGTGTATAAAAGCTTTTAACTTTCATAAGCAACTCAGCACTTCTTTTTTATTATTTTTAATTAAAAGCAAATAACAATCCATACAATCAAATCAAACATAACCAAAATTCAACCCCCACCCAAAAGAAACAGAGGACAGCAAATCTTTGCAGCAGCAAGGAAGGAAAAGTATCCTTTTCCCCAATATAGAAGATTGTACTAAAATGTTATTGATTAGATACTGCCATATTTAAAAAAAGTTTTGAACAGATCCTCTGAGTGAGAATTAGATTTTTTCCAATTTAAGTATAGGACATCAGTTACTCACTGACTTAAAGGTAGTGAGTTGGGATTCCTCCATTTAAGTAAGATAAGTCCACGCGCTAGTAGTGAAGTAAAGACGGTTACAGTTTGGTTGTCCTTCTCCGCTTTAAGCACATCTGGAAGTACTGTACACCAAACACAGCTGTTAGTGGATTAGGGTGGATTGTGACTCCATGGCTGTCTGAAAGGTATTTAAAGATTTTGGTCCAGAATGATGTTAATTTGTTGCATGCCCAGAACATGTGGCCCAATGAGGCTGGAGTTAGATTACAACATTCACAGGTTGAATCTTGCCCTGGAAACATTTTGGATAGTTTTAATGGAGATAAATGTACTTGATAGAAAATTTTAATTTGAATAATTGAGTGTTTTGCACATATGGAGCTAGAGTGTATTCTGTGCATGGCTGCCTTCCACTCCATTTCTGAAAGGTTAAGTAGTACTAGGGTGTTGTACCATGTTAGCCATTATGAATGTAGTGAGAAGTCAAGCAAAATGACACCTTTTATTGGCTAACTAAAAAGATTACAATATGCAAGCTTTAGAGGCAACTCAGACCCCTTCTTACATCTTGCCTGAAGAAGGGGCCTGAGTTGCCTTGAAAGCTTGCATATTGTAATCTTTTTAGTTAGCCAATAAAAGGTGTCATTTTGCTTGACTTCTTACTATGAAAGGTTAAGTAAAAGATCCATTCCCTGAATAATATTTCTTCTGGAGTAGAAATAAGTGGAAGGTAAGGAAAATTGGGCAGGTTTAGTTTAGCAAAGTTTCTAATTTGAAAGTAGTGTTGATGAGAAGTTAAATTTGAAGCTTAATTTCTCGTAGGATGCAAAAACATTATCCATGTGCAAGACTCTAAATGTTTTAATCCCAGACATTTTCCAAGCATTAAATACTGTGTATGTTTAAGAGGGTGGAAAAGAGTGCTTGTCATGTAGAGGCGCAACAGAAAAGAGCTTCTCCATCTTAAAGTGCTTCCTACATTGGTTCCATATTCTGAGTGAATGAAGGGTAATTGGATTATTAGTGTATTTTTGATAATTTGTATTTACTGGGGCACAGAGCAGGGAATATAAAGAAGTACTTCTTTCACTCAGCATTTCTCTGGTGGCAGAGAATGGCAATCCCTCTAATCACTTCTGCCTGTCTCAAAGTGAATATTACAAACCTCAAAAAGTAGTTCATGTTTTCAGATGTCTGAAACACATTTGTGTTTTCAAACAGATCTGTGTCTTTATGTTGTGGTGGTACAAAAACAGGACAGATATAAAAGTAAGGTTTGGAGCATCAGCCTAGTGATCCTCATTTAATAATCAAAAAGAAATATGACAAAATAGTATGTGTGCTTAAGCACAACAAAGGCTTTGCTGCCAAGTGCTGCTCTTCATAAAACATATTGAGTTCGCCTGAGCGCCATCACGTTGGAAGTCTGTGGTCCAAAAGCCAACCTTCTTTCAGTTGACGACTGGAATAAATACCTCCATGCTAGGAAGGGTCGAGGCTTGGCTTGTCCATCAAGTTGGGCCCATGCATCCTCTGGCACATGTCATTTGGAGCTGTGGGTGAAAAGGGAGAAGTTGTTAGCGTCAATGCCCCCTCCCGTCCAGGAATGGTATCATTTCAACAGAGCCCATCAGGCGTCTCCTATGTGTACACACATGGCAAGGTGTACGAATTTTGTATCTAGTAGTTTGTAAAAAAAGTTTCTTGAATTTTACCTGAGAGCTTGTCACAGCACTCTGCAGCTGAGCTCAGTTGAGAGTGCAATACGAAAACAAATTGAATTGAATTTGAGGATATCTCAAAGTAAGTTACCATATATTTTAAGATATCTTGGATATATTTTAAAATACCTCAAATGCATTTCAAGATAGATTAAAATAAGTTAATGTGTATTTTAAGATTCAATTGATGTTACACTGTCTAGCATTTCTGGTATAATTTCCTATTTTTTCTATTAGATGGCAATATATTAATATATTTGAGATATCTTAAAATAATGCAGAAGTTGTTTTTTAGATATGTTCTTGTACTTTTGACATATCTCAAAATTGTTAAGATGCTGTTTTAAGAAATCTGAAAAACACAACTAAGATAGCTTTAATTGTATTTTAGGTAGTTTAAAACAATACCCAGATATCCTGAGTCTTTTCAAAGATAAAATATATTCTACATATTTTGTAACCAGATTTGAGATGTCTAAAAATATAGTTTAGGTATATCAAACATGAGTTGATGTGAAGATATCTCATAATGCATTTTAAGATTTTTAATTGCATTTCAAGAAATCTTATCTGTATTTTGAAAAAATAAACTAAAATTAATTTCAAGGTATCTTAATTTGACAAGAAATCCTATTTAAAATTCTGACTATTATACAGGAAAATTAATTTAACAAAACCAGAAACTTATGATGTTGGATGCTGTTAAGGGCATCCTCAGTCACAATTGTTTGATAAGTTAAGGGTCCCCCTGAATTTGGTAGCCACTTCTGACTCTTTATCACATGGTGTCCAAGTCTATTGAATGTTAACATGATAAATGTATTTCTTTTTTCAAGACCAGACCATCATTTTATGCTTCCTTGAACTGTATTTCAGAAATCTCTAAATGCACAGAAAGTTATTTTAAAATATTTCAAAATGCATAGAAAGTTATGTCAAAATATCTAGAAATGCATTTGAGATATCTTAAAATGCATTTCAGATACCGTAACATGTTATTTTAAAATATTTTGCAATATATATGAAATATTTAAAAATACTAAGTTCTCTTCAAATAGACATCAGTGGTATCTATATTTTATTTTTGGACATCTTAAGTTACATCAGTTGCCTTGTTTTATGTCATTTTGTAAAGTTTTCATAGCACTTTGTCTGCTCTCCTGTTCAGTAGCAAAGGACAAGGTCTGTGCACTTATGGAACTGTGGGATGTGGGCTCAGCAAGACAGCTGTGAAACTGCTGTCAGCCACTAGTTTTAAGCAGACAGCACTACCATGTTTGCCGCCTCTTGGGCAGGCGTTAGCAGCAGGTGTTGAATTTTATGACAATGTGCCAGCCACTTTCCTGATTGAATGCCTGCTTTCAAACCTTATATTACATTCTTTTTGCCATATGAACAGACAGGACTCCCCACAAAAAGGCTTCAGTGTTTCAACTTGCTTTTGGAGTTAAAAAAAAAAAAAAAAAAAAAGTTGTATCTCAACAACAACAACTTTTATTTATATTGTATGCAATGATATAGCTCATAGTGCTTTACAAGATGAAGAAAAAAAAATATATAACAATAAGATTAAGCAAGTAACAAAGAATAAAGTAAGCTCCGATGGCAAGAATGACAGAAAAAACAAAATAAAACTCCTGAGGCCTGAAGATAAAAAACAGAATCTGCAGGGGTTCCGAGGACACGAGACCACCCAGCCCCCACTGGGCATTCTATCTAACATAAATAATCTAAATCAGTCCTCATGGTTTTCAGGCTTCACTTGGAAGAGGTTAGATGATGATGGTTATGTGGATATCTGGCCTTCAATCCATCAATGTAGGGACATCACGGTGCTTTGATCAGATGGTGGTGGCGCAGATCACCTGCATATGCAGAATATCAGGGTTACACTGAAGTGAAGCTATGAGAAAGACATGTTCAAGTAACGGGTTTTTAGCGGTTTTTTAAAGTGCTCCACTTTATTAGCCTGGTAAATTCCTTTCAGTAAGCTATTCCAGGTTTTAGGTGCATAACAGCAGAAGGCTGCATCACCACTTCTTTTAAGTTTAGCTCTTGGAATAATAAGCAGACACTCTAAGACGATCTAAGGGTACAATTTGGAGTGTAACATGAGAGGCATTTGGAAATATAGGATGGAAAAATATTATTTAAGGCTTTGTAAACCATAAGCAGTATTTTAAAGTAAAAAACCCCTTCCTCTAGTACTGCCTAGCATGCATTTTAATAATGACCTGCTGCTTGAATAACCTTTCGATCAAATCTTTGGGGGCCTGAGGTATGCAGGATGGCTTTGAATTAAAGTCCATCAAATGTTTGGGTGTGAACAGATGTTCGTTTACTCATTTTAAATTTTGGGGAACAAAAATTATATTCTACATCATAGATAATACAATAATAATAATGATTATGATGATGTCAATAATAATAATAATAATTCTCTAATTAGAATAGCATAGGACACAAATGGCCATGACAGTACTCTTGACCAACTAATGAAGGGGAGAGACAGATCTTCAGTTCCAAAAAGTCTATGCCATGTTGCTTTAGTATCCTGCTTATAATGTGCACTGATTTTTCCCAGAACTGTTTATTTAACAATATTTTTGCAAAAAAAGTATGTGTTTTGTATGTTTTGAGCATATGGCTGGATAGATTATGTGACGCGAGTAATGTAAGATTGTTTTTGTTTTTTTTCTTTTTCACCTGGACATTTTTCACATCGTTTGTCATTGTGCAGCTTTACTATTGGCTCTATTATAGCACACATTTTTTTATTTACATTCTGCATGAAAACATGCAATAAATTTTTTTTCTCATCCATCACTACAAACTACATGGGGGTAAGTAACATATAAAAATAGATTAATTTTGGTTGGAGTATTCCTTTAAAACTCTGCAATGGTTCTGGCACACTAAATGCATTCTTCATTGTAGGTATCTTCCTGGAAAAACTCCTGCATTGTTTGGATGGTGATATTGCATTCTTTGTATAAGTTGGAAATGATACAGTAAACAGAAATCATGGATAAATGTATAAAATTATCATAATACTTCAATTTTATTGAATTGTGTGATTATATTGGGCTATTTAGTTTATTTTAATTAAATTTAAATTTAATTTATATGTTTTGTGGAGCCCCCTCCTTTAACCGCCACCTTATCGTGGTGGAGGGGTTTGCGTGTCCCAATGATCCTAGGAGCTCTGTTGTCCGGGGCTTTATGCCCCTGGTAGGGCCACCCAAGGCAAACTGGTCTTAGGTGAGGGATGAGACAAAGAGCGGTTAAACAAACCTCCTATGATGAAAAACAATTTTGGACGGCGTTTTCCCTTGCCCGGACGTGGGTCACCGGGGCCCCACTCTGGAGCCAGGCCTGGAGGTGGGGCTCGATGGCGAGCGCCTGGTGGGCGGGCCTGCACCCATGGGGCTCGGCCGGGCACAGCCCGAAGAGGCAACGTGGGTCCCCCTTCCCATGGGCTCACCACCTATGGGAGGGGCCAAGGAGGTCGGGTGCAGTGTGAGGTAGGTGGTGGCCGAAGGTGGGGACCTTGGCGGTCCGATCCTCGGCTACAGAAGCTGGCTCTTGGGACGTGGAATGTCACCTCTCTGAAGGGGAAGGAGCCTGAGGTGTGCGCGAAGTTGAGAGGTTCCGGCTAGATATAGTCGGACTCACCTCAACGCACAGCTTGGACTCTGGAACCAATCTCCTTGAGAGGGGCTGGACTCTGTACCACTCTGGAGTTGCCCCCGGTGAGAGGCACCGAGCGGGTGTGAGTATACTTATTGCCCCCCGACTTGGAGCCTGTACATTGGGGTTTACCCCAGTGGACGAGAGGGTAGCCTCCCTTCGCCTTTGGGTGGGGGGACGGGTCCTAACTGTTGTTTGTGCGTATGCACCGAACAGCAGTTCGGAGTACCCACTCTTTTTGGAGTCCCTGGAGGGGGTGCTAGAGGGCATACCTTCTGGGGACTCCCTTGTTCTGCTGGGAGACTTCAATGCTCACGTGGGCAATGACAGTGAGACCTGGAAGGGCGTGATTGGGAGGAATGGCCCCCCCGATCTGAACCCGAGCGGTGTTTTGTTATTGGACTTCTGTGCTTGTCACGGATTGTCCATAACGAACACCATGTTCAAGCATAGGGGTGTTCATATGTGCACTTGGCACCAGGACACCCTAGGCCTCAGTTCGATGATCGACTTTGTGGTTGTGTCGTCGGACTTGCGGCCACATGTCTTGGACACTCGGGTGAAGAGAGGGGCGGAGCTGTCAACTGATCACCACCTGGTGGTGGGTTGGCTTCGATGGTGGGGGAGGATGCCGGTCAGGCGTGGTAGGCCCAAACGTGTTGTGAGGGTCTGCTGGGAACGTCTGGCAGAGCCCCCTGTCAGAAGTAGCTTCAACTCCCACCTCCGGCAGAACTTCGACCACATCCCGAGGGAGGTGGGGGACATTGAGTCCGAATGGGCCATGTTCCGTGCCTCTATTGTTGAGGCAGCTGACCGGAGCTGTGGCCGTAAGGTGGTCGGTGCCTGTCGTGGCGGCAATCCCCGAACCCGTTGGTGGACACCGGCGGTGAGGGATGCCGTCAAGCTGAAGAAGGAGTCCTACAGGACCCTTTGTCCTGTGGGACCCTGGAGGCAGCTGATAGGTACCGGCAGGCCAAGCGGAATGCGGCTTTGGTGGTTGCTGAGGCAAAAACTCGGGCGTGGGAGGAGTTTGGGGAGGCCATGGAGAACGACTTTCGGACGGCTTCGAGGAGATTCTGGTCCACCATCCGGCGTCTCAGGAAGGGGAAGCAGTGCAGTGTCAACACTGTATATGGTGGGGATGGTGCGCTGCTGACCTCGACTCGGGATGTTGTGGGTCGATGGGGGGAGTACTTCAAAGACCTCCTCAATCCCATTAACATGCCTTCCAATGAGGAAGCAGAGCCTGGGGACTCAGAGGTGGGCTCCCCCATCTCTGGGACTGAGGTCACCGAAGTGGTCAAAAAACTCCTTGGTGGCAGGGCCCCGGGGGTGGATGAGATACGCCCGGAGTTCCTCAAGGCTCTGGATGTTGTAGGACTGTCTTGGTTGACACGCCTCTGCAACATCGCATGGACATCAGGGACAGTGCCTCTGGATTGGCAGACCGGGGTGGTGGTCCCCCTCTTTAAGAAGGGGGATCGGAGGGTGTGTTCCAACTACAGAGGGATCACACTCCTCAGCCTCCCTGGAAAAGTCTATTCAGGGGTCCTGGAGAGGAGGGTCCATCGGATAGTCGAGCCTCGGATTCAGGAGGAACAGTGTGGTTTTCGTCCTGGTCGCGGAACAGTGGACCAGCTCTATACCCTTAGCAGGGTCCTGGAGGGTGCATGGGAGTTTGCCCAAACAGTCTACATGTGTTTTGTGGACTTGGAAAAGGCATTTGACCGTGTCCCTCGGGGAATCCTGTGGGGGGTACTCCGAGAGTATGGGGTACCGGCCCCCCTGATAAGGGCTGTTCAGTCTCTGTACGATCGGTGCCAGAGCTTGGTCCACATTGCCGGCAGTAAGTTGAACCCGTTTCCAGTGAGAGTTGGACTCCGCCAGGGCTGCCCTTTGTCACCGATTCTGTTCATAACTTTTATGGACAGAATTTCTAGGCGCAGCCAGGGCGTTGAGGGTGTCCAGTTTGGTGGGCTCAGGATTGGGTCACTGCTTTTTGCAGATGATGTTGTCCTGTTTGCTTCATCAGGCCGTGATCTTCAGCTCTCTCTGGATCGGTTCGCAGCCAAGTGTGAAGCGGCTGGGATGAGAATCAGCACCTCCAAATCCGAGACCATGGTCCTCAGCCGGAAAAGGGTGGAGTGCCCTCTCAGGGTTGGTAGCGAGATCCTGCCCCAAGTGGAGGAGTTCAAGTATCTCGGGGTCTTGTTCATGAGTGAGGGAAGAATGGAGCGTGAGATTGACAGGCGGATCGGTGCGGCATCCGCAGTAATGCGGGCGCTGCATCGGTCTGTCGTGGTGAAAAAGGAGCTGAGCCGCAAGGCGAAGCTCTCAATTTACCAGTCGATCTATGTTCCTACCCTCACCTATGGTCATGGACTATGGGTAGTGACCGAAAGAACGAGATCGCGAATACAAGTGGCTGAAATGAGTTTCCTCTGCAGGGTGTCTGGGCTTTCCTTTAAAGATAGGGTGAGAAGCTCAGTCATCCGGGAGGGGCTCAGAGTAGAGCCGCTGCTCCTCCGCATCGAGAGGAGTCAGATGAAGTGGCTCGGGCATCTGATCAGGATGCCTCCTGGACGCCTCCCTGGTGAGGTGTTCCGGGCACGTCTAACCGGGAGGAGGCCCCGGGGAAGACCCAGGACACGCTGGAGGGACTATGTCTCTCGACTGGCCTGGGAATGCCTTGGGATTCTCCCGGAAGAGCTAGAAGAAGTGGCCGGGGAGAGGGAAGTCTGGGCATCTCTGCTCAAGCTGCTGCCCCCGCGACCCGACCTCGGATAAGCGGGAGACAATGGATGGATGGATGGATGGATGTTTTGTGGAGCTATATGTCAAGATTATGATTGTACTGTTACCATCACTTTAATCTAGCTGTTAGACTGACAGGTTAAATAGACAGCTACATGTTATTAAAACCTATGTATAATGTCACTCAATGGTGATTTTTTTTCACTTGTGACAAAGTTTTGATCTTTTTAGATAAATATGAAATGCAAAGAAGAAAAATGATCAAACTACTGTTTTGCTTCATACCCCTCCACATCTAGTTTCCACCAACTCTGCCTCCTTTGTCATGTCCACAGTTTATATGAACATATGTGAGAGTGATGATTCCACACATGCATCTTTGGGCACGTGCTGTCTTAAAGTAATGAATTCACAGATGTCCTGTAAGCAATTTAAAGCTATGTCAGCAGTCAGCATGTAGCTGGCATTCTTGGTTGTCTTTTAGGTCAGATCTGTCTGATGAATTCATTTGTATTCATTTTGCAGATTCAGGATTGATATTGAAACATAGTCATATCGGATTTAAATTACTTAAATTAATTTGATATGTCAAACAAAAAAAATGTATTAGACAAAAATCGGAATTGAGTCACTCTTAAATGCCGTCTGAATGTAGCCTTAATAGCCTGTAGTAACACATTGACTTACTGTAAATGCAGCCACTGTGGACATTCAGCTCATTTTTACCATTACGATGTTTCTCTGGTATTGCTCCAGGGTAAGATTGGGGTGGCAAAATTGTGTGGATGGAGGACTAAAATGATAAAACTGTGACTCAAGAGGAAATAGTGAAATACACTGCAGACTGTCATCAGATGACCTGAAGGTGCATTTGGAAGCAGGAGATGTATGCTGTCATACTTCAGTCCAATTTGTAGTGAAGACTGAGTTCGGAGAGGGATTTTTAGACTTGTATGTACAAACAGTCATGCTCCCTAGAAGGTAGCTAGAAGTAGACAGGTATTTACTGCATCCGAAGAGGATTTTCCTTTCAGGTCATGTGACTCAATACTTCTTTAAATGAAACACTTCAGACATGGAAGTCAGTTCACTTCCAGATTTCACATTGATAGAAACTCTGCACATTATTAATCCAGGGTATAATCTGAGTAATAAAAACACAGGTCCCTATTCTATTTACAAGGGGACTGGCTTGACTGAATACTTCAATTTGTTATATAGCCAGCAGCCATAACACCTGCATTTCAGAACAGGTAATCTACATGAAGCTAAGCATGTCTGGGCCCGGTCCTTACTTGGATGAAATACCATCTAGCAAAAGCTTGGGTTTCTGCCTGAAGAGGTATTGGAGAGGGCAACGGGAGACGCTTACTCTGTGGTCTTTGTGTGGATTGCAATGCTTCAGTGCAGTGATGGAGACACTGTGCTTTTAAAATGGTGCCGTCCTTTGAATGAGATGTAAAATCGAGGTTCTGACTCTCTGTGGTCTGTAAAGATTCTTGGGCATCCTTTGTAAAGATCCTGTGTAACCTGAAGACCAGGCTAAATTGCCCTCCATAGCCTAGTCTTTCTGGCCCCCTAATCATCCCCTGTCTCTAATTGACAATCTCTCTCACCCCTTAACCACCTAATGGCTAATGTGTGGTGAAAATACTGATGCAATAATACCTCACATGTCACATCATCCAGGTGGATTCTGTACATTGGTGGTGGTTGAAGCGGCTCCCCATTCTCTATGTAAAGTGCTTTGAGTAGTGAGAAAAGTGCTATATAAATGTAAAGAATTATTATTTATAATAATAGTAACAATATTGTTTAACTGAGTTATTTTGGGGTAAACTATAAAAATAGCAACATGATAAAAGCATTCCAACATCCAGGATTGAAAACTTCCTTAAACAAGTTTGGTATGGTTCCAAATGTCATAGCTGGTAGGATTCAAAGAGCTACTGCAATTTTAGACACAACTAAATTTTAGACTTCAAAAAAATGTTGATCAAACTGGTGATTTTATAAAATGTTATTTTTTCAAGGGCTAAAGATTTGAAACCAGTGGTTAACGGACTTGCTGGAGGTGCTAAGAAGATAGACCTCTCTAGACCACCACCGACCAGAAGAACCACACCTCCCCATCATGAACACAGGGGGAGGAATTGGGAGTGTCAGTGAAACAGCTATTGATGGGGACAGAGCAATGAAAGCTGGAACTCACCCAGAGGTAAGTAATGATACAGAGCAGTGATAATTGGTGTTTGGTGGTAATTCATTTCCCATTTATTTATAAGTCAGGGTAGAGGAAGAGTCAGCACTTGCTTTGGTGGACATAGGAAGTGATGTCATCCTTATCACAAAAGACTTACTGCCATGACACAAAGTTTCAGAGCTGATCAGCAAAATGATGACACCCTGAAGCATGTATGAAAAGGTGTAGAAGTAGAAGCTGCAGTACATCTAGGGAGATCCACAGCAGCATACCCATACTTCGTCATAACAACTAGTTATGTTATGTTGGATCATAGAGAGAACTTGCGAAACTGATGCAATTACACTGCACAACAATGTTTTTGAAAAGTCTTGCTTCCTGAAAAGTTTTTGCCAATTGTGACAGACACCTACTGGGTATGCACAAATATAGTTTTACTGCATCACGTAGGAACTTTGAGAAATAGACATTTATATGTTTACTGACAATACCGTATTTTGTCATGTTTATGTTTCTCATAAGCTATTAAATTCAACAGAATTAAAAGTGTTTTGCTCCTGAGTTTCTTGTGTATTCAATGTCTGGTGCATCACGTTGCAGTGTCCAACAGTAGTCAGCAAGCACTGATGGATTCCAGTTGTCCTGGTATCGTTTCTCCATCGTAGCAATGTCCTGGTGAAACCTTTCACCGTGTTTGTCACTGACAGGACCGAGATTTGCGGGGAAGAAGTGTGAGTGGAGGAAATTAATCTTGAGTGACATGTTGTACTTCATTGTCTTGTATGCTTTGAGAAGTTTGTCTACCAGCTGAATGTAGTTTGGGGCTCTGTAATTGCCCAGAAAATTGTCAACAACGTGTTTGAAGGCTTTCCAGGCAATTTTTTCCGGCCCAATTAACAGATCTTCAAACCGCTTGTCACTCATAACATGTCTGATCTGGGGGCCAACAAAAATGCCCTCTTTGATCTTGGCGTTAGCTATTCTTGGGAACATCTGTCTTAAATAACAAAATTCTTTGCTTTCCTTGTTCAGTGCTTTCACGAAATTCTTCATGAGTCCCAGTTTTATGTGAAGAGGAGGCAAAAATATCTTTGCTGGGTCGACAAGCAATTCATGTGCCACATTTTTCTGTCCTGGAACTAACTTTTTATGGAGTGGCCAGTTCTGTTGAGAATAGACCGACTCTTTGGTGCGGCTGTCCCATTCACAAATGAAACAACAGTACTTTGTATAGCCGAGCTGCAGTCCTAGTAACAGAGCAACGACTTTAATCAAATCAACGAATCAATGACGAGACGCCACTCTTCCAGGTTGTGATCACAACCCAAGGCTGAGAACAATCCTTCAATGTCACAACAGAAACAGAGACTGTCGATTTGTGCAAAAAATGTGGTTATATCATGATGTTGACCTCGAAACACAAAAATTTTCGTACCTGGTGACAGCAAACACCATTCCTGCAGTCTCAAACCCAGCAGCTCGGCTTTTGCTTTTGACAGACCCAAATCTCTGACCAAATCATTCAATTCAGACTGTGTTATCAGATGTGGATCACCTGATGATCATGGTTTAAAATCCAGGTCAATGTCACTGTCAGTACCCTGCATTACAGTTTCTTCATCTGGTTCGTCTAAGGTCCAATCCTCTGGTGGTTTCGGAATTGGAAGACAGATGTCATGTGGCACGGGTCTCATTGCTGAAGGCAGATTAGGATATTCAATTGACTTCTTGTTTTTGGCAGAGAAACCAGACACATTAGTCAAACAGAAGTAACAGTCCGTCACATGGTCTTTCTGTTCTCGCCATATCATCGGAACAGCAAACGGCATCTTCTTTCGAGTGCCTCTGAGCCAGGCTCTCAGACTGACAGCACATGCCGCATAGCAAATGTGAGGTGCCTATTCCTTCTCTTGATCACCAATTTTGCAGCTGAAATACAGATGATAAGCTTTGTTCACAAGAGCAGTCATCCAACATCTCTGAGGAGCAAGTGTATATTCGCCACAGATATAGCAGAATGTATCGCGGCTGTTATGACATTGACAAGACATATTGCCCAACACCAAAACATTTATAGCATCAAGCTTACTTACTGTTATATTGCTACAGATACTGTACTTTATTATACTGATACTATACATACACGCTGACTATCTATATTAACCAAATGAGCAGGATCGGTGTATGCAAGCCACCTTTACAGCATGCTGAGACAGTGTCAAGATCATTCAGACCTGCTCAGGCATGCCCAGGGTGTCAACTTCCACAGAACAGCTTCCAGCCTGGCCTGATTCCATGCCTGGACATGCCCAGGGTGATGTTCGTGATCAGCACCTGAAATTCTATAGGAAACACCCAACAGTGTTCAAGAAGCAAAAACTTTGTTGTGCAGTGTTATTAGGTCCCCAGTTTTACCAGAAATATCTGTTTCAATTGAGTCACAACCTTCCTCTCAATGGCTATCTTCATAAAATCATAATCAAAGCGTGACTGTTAAAATGATACTTTTGGCCCAGAATAATAGATGAAGTGGAACTATTCTCCAATTCATGTCTTGATAGTGAGCTGAGGTGAAATATGAGGTTTACTTGTGTTCTATTGGTTTCCCTGCCAATTAAAAATATTCCATTTGAATTATTTCTATGGATAGCATTACACCATTAGAAAAGTCACCAAGGGAACACCTATACATAATGGTAGTTGTGGACTGCTCAATGCAAAACCTGTAGGATTTCCTTTTCAAACAATGACTTCCAGTGCAGTCATTAAGGTACTGGTGCATCTGTTTAGCTGCTTTTTTATATCAATTCTTTATTTGATTTCAAATTTGGAAAGAGGATAGCAAAGAAAAATATTTTATATATACATTTGAAAAGCCCCACCTGCACTGGTGCTCACCTCCACCCCTCGTTTAGCTGTGTTGATAATCCAAAAGAAATGATAACATATCGGGAGACCTTATTATGTCTACTTTATTGAAATATTTAAGTACTGTATATTATTAAAGGTTAGACATTGCAGAGGAGATCTGGGATGAGCAATACAACATGCTCACAGTGAGAGAAAGATTTGAAAAATTACAAACTCTCATCAAAACAGGAAAAAGGTCCAAGCAAGAAGAACTGAATAAAGGTATTTTGGTAACACTTGAGTTTCAGCTTGGAGGATACAGTTATGCTACTTGTACCCATGTCCCAATCTAAATTACTTGCATGTTGGCAAGGTCAATATGAGGTGAAAGAGTCCATAGACTATTTAGCTATATAACCAGATTAACAGAAAAAAACAAAAGATTTATCATCAGGTTTTGGACCCCATGTGATATACAGCAGCTACCGGAGTAGGGGGTAACTCTTAACTTACTAAAAAATTGTCACTTAGGATTCTCTTGCTAATTTCCAACATAATCAGAGTCTAGTGTTGTTAAACACATCTTTCATTGTTTTGAATGATGAATTTGGACTAATACATCTTACCTCACATCATATTTATACTGATCATGGGGTAGTGGTGAGAAAGTGTCCAAACAGGATACCTGGTACTTTGTGGTTTTGCAATGACTTCTGAAAAATCAACAATGTTACTAAGTGTAAATTCTACCCTATATCTGTTGTAGAAATTTCACTGAAAACTCGAGAAATGCTTGCTACATAACCATCATTTAATGATTTTTTTTTACCTGTTATGGTTTTCTGCATAATTGTGTTTGGTCATAGAGGTCCATTCACATGATTATATATTGACAACTTGTGTTAAGTTCACATAAACATCATTGTTATTGTAGTTAAGTCAAGCTTATTGTCAAGTGCACTCAGTAAAATGAAATTCTTACTTGCTATTAGCTGTACTGGCATCTTCCAGTTCTCCAAAAAACCTCTGAGACCAGTAACCATTTAGGGAGAGGATGTGGATGTGGAGCAGACCTTATAAGTACCTTGGATTCACATAAACAGCAATCTGGTCTTGTCTGACAACACCATAGTGCTATACTTTAAGGGCTTGAGCAGACTGTACTTCCTAAGGAGACAAAGGTGTTTTGATGTATGCAGCAAGCTGCTGAAAATGTTCTACCAGTCTGTAGTAGCCAATGTATTGTTCTATGCCATGATCTCTTGGGGAAGCTACTTGAATTAGCAAGACACACAAAGCATAAACAAATTTATCAGGAGGCCTGATCCATCACAGGACTAACTCTGGACACATTGTAAGCTATTGTAGAAAAGCGGGTAGCAGCAAAATTGGATGCCATCATGAAAAATTTTCTCCATCCTTTTAAGGAAACTCTGTTTTGGAGCACTTTAAGCTACATGCTCATTCCACCACAGTGTGGTAAGAGGCACCATTGGGGATCTTTTCTGCCTGCTACTATCGGGCAATTTAGTGCTTACTCCCGACATATCAACATAACAACTTATAATCTTTAAATTAACTTTGCAATTTCTACACAATATACATTTATTTATTTAGTTATTTACCTATCTATTGATTGATTATATTTTTTTGCCCTGCGAATATAGTATGCTTTTTATGTTTCTGCTGCTGTATGCATCTAAATTTCTCCAGGGGATTAATGAAGTGTTTTTTTTGTTCTTTATTTTGCCTTATACGATTTCTCGTATTAGGAATTTGTTAGTTTTCGCATACTCATTGAGGTCAGAGCGCAGGGTCAGCCATTGTACAGCGCCCCAGGAACAATTACAGGTTAAGGGTCTTGCTCAAGGGCCCAGCAGAGTACGATCTCTTTTGGCAGTGACGGGGATTCGAACCGGCAACCTTCGGGATACCAGCGCAGATCCTTAGCTTCAGAGCCACCACTCCAGTCTAATCCAATGTTATTGCTAGATATGTAGTGTTATGTATCAATTTCACAATAGGAATTATGTTTTTATGTAAGTATGGCAAATTGTTTTAGTTTAAAAAGATTAATTTATAATGAATGAAGAATTGAACTTTTTATGCTAGATATTAGTATGCTATTTTTCTTTTTTTGCTTAGTTAATATTAATATTCAGTAATATGGCTCTGCCTGCATAGTAGTGAAACGACAAACTTTAAAAATGATGTCACACTTCCCCCTCCTATCACCCCGCAGCCTCTGTTTCGGATTAGCGTGAATATATTGCTTCTGCAAGCAATCTATGATTCTTTGTATGATGAGAGAAGTCGAAAAATCAAGCAGAATGTTCAAGCAAATTCTAGAAAAAAACCCGATCTAAATCCATTGAGTACTTCTCTCGTTCGCCAGCTAAGTGGATGTAAGGTACATCCTGAAGCTGGTGTGTGAGTGAGGGCGCCCCCCCCCCCCCCCCCCCCCCCCCAATCAGCCCACTGCGTCTCTCTCGAATTCACACAAATAAATCAGTACCGCAAGCAAACTATGATACTTAGCATGATGAGAGAGATCACAAAATCAACCAAAATGTTCAAACAAATTATAGAAAAAAACCCGATCTAAATCCATTAAGTAGTTCTCTCGTAGAAAATGGACAGACATACAAACAGACAGATGTTGGATTTTATATATATCAAGATGGTATATTGCAAAAGTTTCTGTTTTTAGAGTAGATTGCTAAGTCCAAAAGTCTGGCCACCTCTGCATTAGGGCATTGCAAGACATACTCTAGTATCAAAACCCTCTCTATGGCTTTGTGTAAATCTGTGAATGCTTAACAGAACCCTCAGAACACATTTCTATTATATAGGACATACAGCAAGACTTGAAGAGACCCAGCCTGATAACTTTGAACCATTTTAGGTATTGTGAAGGATACAATTCCAGGATGTCTGGAAAAGAATTTGGTCATAACAACAATTGTTTCAGTGTAATTTTACTTTTGATATTATGACCAGCATTTTATACTTTATTGCATACTATGCAAAGGTTTATTCTAATGTTTCTCTATATTTCTAGAGCATCACATTATGATATGCATTATGAAAGGTAGTGTGTAAAACAATGGTTCACTTAGAATTTGATTTTTTACACAGCTTGTTTAGATTGTCCTTATTATGAAACCCAGTAGAAATTAAAGTCTTTTAATAATCTTATTCTTTATGTCTTTGATGAGTGAGTTTTGATGATACTTTACCTTCTATAAAAGTCACTGTACAAAGCTTGGTTGTAAACGTTTTATGAATTATTTGGCAGTTTGTGGCAGTCAACAAAGTGAAAAGCACCTTTAAAATAGTGATCATTCTTTCATCCAGTCTTTTTCTGAATCCACTGTAAAGGAGGATGTGCACTGGCTACCATCCCCTTTGGGCTGGATAATATTCCCCTACCTAGCCTGAAGGCCCCAATAATGGATGGACAATATGGATGGATGAGCATTCCAACATGGTTAGTTATTCTTCCTTTTCCCAGTTGAGGTTCCTGCACTATGGAAGGACAGAGGGAGACTGCCTCCTGTGGCCTTAAATTCCCCCACTACACTGGATGGTGGCATCCTTGGTCAAGGCTCTCATTTGGACATTGGCAGAGCTGCACAGAAGTTATAGTCCAGAATGGTAGCCTTGTTAGGATCCATGGGTGCCAATAGGAGTTGCTGCTGGGAGGAGGCTCCCCTATCATCAGGAGGCTCCACCTGTCCAGATAGTGCATTCTGGGTATGGGAGTGATGATCTTGCTTTTAACAAAGATCTGATCCCCACCTGAGTAAGTCTTGGTTGGAAATGAAGAAGGACCAAACTCAATTATGGAGGAAGAAAAAAAAGAAAAGAAGGAGGAGAATATTTGTACGGAAAAGTCAGTCTAAATCAGGGGTCTCCAACACGTTGCTCGTGAGCTACCGGTAGCTTGCAACCCCTTTCCAAGTAGCTCGCCAAAGGGTTAATGAATCCTACATAAATTTGAAAACTCAATTAGTCAAATTAGGGGTGGGTGATCTTTCCAAAAAATCATATCACGATCCTTTTAACATAAAATCGCGATCCACAATCTGAATTGCAATCTGTCTTTTCAGTGTGGCATACACTTAAGAAGAGAATATCCGGACTCCATCCGAATTCATGAAGACCTAAGTAACACTTTATTTTAAATATCAAACAAAGCTGAATTCAATTGTTCTCTCGTTCTCTAGCTAAGCAGGGGTAAGGAACACACCCCAAGGCTACAGCCCCCCTCCCCTCTGCCCGCTGCATCTCACTCGGATTCACGCTAATGAATTGGTACCATAAGCGAACTATGATACATAGCAAAATGACAGAAGTCACAAATTCAACCGGAATGTTCAAGCAAATTATAGAAAAAAACCTGATCTAAATCCTTTAAGTAGTTCTCTCGTGAAAAGCAGACAGACATACAGAGAGACAAACAGACATTGGATTTTATATATTATGTATTAGTAAACCTTCGAAATAATGTGCAGTTAAAGTCTCAACAGCATTCTTAGCATTTCTGGAGCTTAGTAGAGCCAGATAACTATAAGAAACTTCACCAAGCAGCTCTGAAAATGTCTGCTTTATTTGGGTCTACATACCTCAGTGAGTCTGCCTTTTCTGACATGAATGTCATGAAATCAAAGTTCAGAACAAGACTGACAGATGAACATTTAAATGACTCCATAAGAGTGATCCTAAGTGGCTACACTCCACCATACACTTCTCTTGTTGACTCCATGCAGTGCCAGTCATCTCACTAACTAAAAAACACATCACACATGCAACTGGACATGTGAATACTCTTGTGAAGTGAAAGAGTGACCTGTAACAAAATGACAAATGAGTAAATCATATCTGTGTATTTGTAATTGCATTGTTTTGTTTTGACAGCATTCATGTTTTAATTCAATAGTGTGAGATAGAAAATGCATACAGAAAATACATACTAGAAAATGCATACAGACATACAAAATGCACTTGCAGGTGAACTAAATATTTTTGTGATGTTTTAATGCAAAATGTGAGTTGTGGACACCAACATTTTGTAAATGTTCAGGCAAAACAAGCTTATACAGTTTGTTTGGGTTGAAATAAGCTATGGGAATAAAGGTTAGAAAACATGAGTAGCTCTCTGCCATTTTCATTTTGTAAAAGTAGCTCTCAGGGGAAAAAAAGGTTGGAGACCCCTGGTCTAAATGCACTTTGTTAAAGAAAAGGCTAATTTTGAACCTGATACAGTTGCCACACCTCCTATTCCAATTCAATAGTGTAAGGAGCCTATTCTAAAATATTTTGTGGAGTATTGTCATACTCACATACTCCAAGTCAGGGTTAATAAAATAATAATAATAGGTTACATTTATTGAGCCCCTTTCACAAACCCAAGGTCGCTTTACATACAGAGTAAAAAAAAAAAATTACACAAATGACAAAAGTTCGTAGAAGAGGAAAGTTTTCAGTTGCAATTTAAAAGTGCAGAAACAGGAGCAATCTCGGAGAGACTGAGGAAGACAGTTCCAGAGTTGAGGTGCTATAGCACTAAAGGACCTGCCTCCCAAGGTGGAAAGTCTGGTACGTGGAACAGTAAGGAGATTACTGCTCGAGGACCTGAGAGAGCGACAAGGAGTGTAAGGAGCTAGTAGCTGAGTGAGGTAGAGGGGGGCAATGTTATGTAGGGCTTTAAAGGTGAGAAGCAGAATCTTGAATTTAATCCTTGATGGAACCTGTAACCAGTGAAGCTGGGAGAGAACAGGGGAGATGTGAACTAAACGCTTTGTGTGGGTGAGGACTCTAGCTGCAGAGTTCTGAATATACTGTAGTTTCTGTATAGATTTTTCAGGGAGGCCAATGAAGAGGGAATTACAGTAATCAATACGAGACATTATGAAACAATGAACCAGAGTTTGAGCATCAGACAAGGACAGAAATGGATGGAGGCGGGCAATGTTACGGAGATGATAGAATGAAATTTTGGAAAGAGACCTAATGTGTAACTCAAAGTCAAGTGATGAATCAAACAAAACACCAAGATTTCTGACAACAGGAGCAGGTTTGACAAGTGTACCATCAACAGAAATAGAGAAATTGAATGTCTTAGAAAGTTGGGATTTTGGACCTACCAGTAACACTTCAGTTTTATTGGCATTAAGTTTGAGATAGTTATTTTCCATCCATAGCTTAAGATCAATGATGCATTCCGTCAGTGTGCTGGGAGGTGAATCAATAGGGGAGTCTGTACTAAGATATAACTTGTGGGAAACAGGTCGAACACAGACAGGTAGACATCGTTGATTTCAACCCACACACATTTATTTACACAATAGTTACAAAAGTGAAACACACACAACCCACTTCACCCCAAAGTCCAGGCCTTCTTCCTCAAATGCCTTTTCAGGTCCGCCTCCACTCCTCTCCTCCGAGCTCTGTCCTGCTACACTCCCAACTCCAGCCATTGAATGGAGGGAGGCGGTTCCTTTTATACACACCCAGATGTGCTCCAGGTGCCTCCCGATTAGCCTCCGCTGGCACTCCCCAGTGTGGCGGAAGTACCGGTTGTGCACCTGGAAGCACTCCGGGTGTCCCTGGTCTTCTTTCCCCCAGCACCTCCAGGTGTTGCGGAAGTGCTGAGGGCCAGGGCTCCGTAGGCATTGGGGCACCCAATGGCGGTGACCATGGGCCCCTATAGGGTTGAGCTTCTAAACTCTGTTCCCGTGGTCCCCAAAGCCACCAGGGCGGTCGCCCCCTCGTGGTCTGGAGGAGGCGTAAGCCCTCCTCCGGTCCTCCTGCGCGTCCCAGCTGGGTACCACCCTCAGCCACTCGCCACAAACTGTATATTGTCTGCATAACAGTGGAAGTTAAGGCCATGTCTGCGAATAATCTGACCCAAAGGAAGGATATAAAGTAGAAAAAGTAATGGCCCAAGGACTGAACCCTGAGGGACACCATGTGACACAGGTGAGGTGGAGGATTTATATCGGCCAAGTGTGACAAATAGTTGCCTATTAGAAAGAAAGATGTGAGCCATTGAAGGGCTAAGCCAGAGATGCCTACAGCAGAGAGACGTGACAGGAGGATTTCATGGTTACCAGTGTCAAATGCTGCACTTAAGTCAAGAAGGAGGAGAACATTAAGGGAACTGCAACCTGCAGACCGTAGAAGATCATTGACTACACGGAGAAGAGCTGTCTCAGTGCTGTGCTGTGTATGAAAGCCAGACTGAAAAGGCTCATAGAGTGTATTATCTACAAGAAAAGCATGGAGTTGTGTAGCAACCACACGTTCCATCACCTTAGCCAAAAAAGGGAGATTAGAGATAGGCCTGTAACTGGAGAGAGAAGAAGGATCCAGGTGAGGTTTTTTAAGGATTGGGGTAACTGCAGCAGTTTTGAGGGCATTCGGGACAGAACCTGAACTGAAACATGCATTTACCAATGAGGCAATAGGAATACTAATTATGGATGAGCATGTCTTAAGCAGAGAACTGGGGCCAGGATCAAGCGGACAGGAGGAGGCATTAGACTTATTAGAGATGGCAAGAGAGTCAACAGGTGAGAAACAAGCGAGTCTTGATGATGAAGATGGCAGATCGGAATGAGTGAGTGACTGTGGTGTGGAGGGGAAACTGTGATAGATTTGATCAATTTTGGTATTAAAAAAATGTAAGAAAGCCGGACACTCTTCAGCTGTATTGGGGCATGCTAGAGGAGGGGGTTGGAGGAGTTTATTAACCGTTCTAAAAAGAGTTCTAGGCCTAGACTTAACACCATTTATGACAGAGGAATAATAGTTGGAGCGAGCAGTGTTAAGGGCATCCCTATATTTAAGTATGTGCTCAGTGTAAAGTTGTGAATGAACTATGAGGCCTTTCTTATAAAGCCATTCAACACGCCGGCTAGTGTCTTTCATAGCTCTGAGCTCACCGGTGTTCCAGGGACAAGAGCGGGAAGCTGGAACCTGCCTAGTCCTTAAGGGAGCAAAGTTATCTAACAGTTGGGAAACACCGCTGTTATAAAGGGAAACCATGTTTTCAGGAGAGGGAAGACTATGCAATTTAGAAAGAGATGAAGACAGAAGGGAAGCAGCAAACAAATCAGAATTAACAGACCTAATGTTGCGATAGGAGACAGACTTTTTCTTGACAGATGTAGTGGTAGTAATGCTAAAGTTACATTCAATAATCTTATGATCAGAAATACCAGAGAGTGAACCTGAGACAGGCATTATTCAAGCCATTTGAACAAAGCAAGTCAAGATTATGACCCTGAGTATGAGTGGGGAAATCCACATGCTGTGTCAAGTCAAAACAACAGGTTGTTGATGACCCAAGTTTATCTTGCCTGTGTCGGGCACAAAGCAGGAGCCAACCAAGGAAGGAGTGTCCAATCAGTTGCAAAACACACCTACTCAGACACCCAAACCCATTAGCTTAACACATGCCTTTGGGAAGTAGGAGGATTACTGGAGTACTCGGGAAACTGCATGCAGATGTGGAGAAAACATGCAGCATTCTTATAGATAGCAACAAAACACAGGATTGAAACCCAGGATTTTGGATCCAGGAGGCAGCAGTCCCATCCTAAAATACTGTATGTAATTAACTTAAACAAAATTAGTGCTAGTTCAATTTGTCTGAAATCTATCACTATCAGTTGTTTTATTTCTGTTTATTCAGTACATTGTTCCATTTTCTTGGCTTCAAGTCTTTTCCCAGTTCCTCCTTATGTCTGCTGCAATTGCATTCCTGTTTCTACTTGTGTAACTGCTTTAGTTTCATTTTAGTCATTGGTTTTTCAGCTGGAGGCAGCACAATGTATAGTGCTTGTGTCTCGTAACTCTAGGAATCTAGGTTCAGTTCTGCAGTGGCAGTGGTGTGCAAAAGGTAGAGGCTGAGTGAGAGATAGAGCTCAGGTGATGCCAACAATAAGCACTCTGTTTGTAGTTCTTAGAAGCAGTTCAGACATTGCAGGTTCATGGATGGACACTGGCAGATACCACAGTGCAAGTATTTGGACTGGGATGGATCATGTTGTGATTCTTTGACAAAATAAGTTCTCACTCTGCTTGTTTACTGTGAGCACTTTGTCCCATTTCTGGTTGTTTTATTTTTATCATGACTTTGATTTAAACATATCAATGTATGCAGAGAAGAAAACCATTGGAAAAAAATGAGTTAGAAAATGGAGTGGTAGATTGACTGGAAGTGCTGGTCACTGACTTGTGAAAGCTTGCAACCATTGTTTTAATCTGTAGAGTGCCTTGTCCATTTCATTGTATTGGCAGGAAAATTTAAATAATTTTACCATGGAATGCTTTACATGTTGTGGACAGATATCTGGCTGAGTTCAATCCCTGTACAGTGCACCCCAAAATTAAATGTTATATTCTGCCCCTTCCAAGGGTTATGATATGGATGCAAGGGGACATGGGACACTGAGCATTATTTTAGTACATGGATCTGACTATTTTGAGAGGCTCAGTTTGGCATCATGATGCAAATATTGTTTCCTTCATTTTCCAGTTGCAGTGTATTCTAGCCTTTGCTAGCAGCACCTGATATATCTCAGGAACCAGTCCTGGTTGTTGTGACAGATGTTCAAGTACAATCTAAACATTGTTGATCATGCTTATGGTTAATCTGTTTAGTTACCTTTCTGGACTGGGACAACATTTAATACAGACACTTGCAGTTATGAGCGTCACAAGCATACAGGTTGGAAGAAAGAAGCTAAGAGAAGTGCACAGGCTGTACAGCACATCTCTCTTGGATACACAGGAGGAGGCCTAGTGTGGCTGTCTTGGAGATTTGTCGAAAAATCAAATGAAAACTGGCAAGGAGATTTAAATCATAATAGCTTCTCTCCTCCACAAATCCTGTCACCATGCAGCATTAAAAATATAAGACACCTACTGCTCAAACACCAAAACAATTTCCAACATCATTTGCTATTAAAAACACAGTGACTTTGTCAATATGTAAGTGCCAGTAGCACCATTTGTGCTGGTCCTATTTAAAATCTAGTTTGGGAGCCTTTGCTATTGAGACTGATAACTAAGTCGGATTAAAACACAATTTTCCAGTACATGTTGAACTTTGATGTATTTAATATTCATAACAAAGTTGCATAAATTAAGAAAAAATATTCATCCATCCTTTTTCATGAACTCACATTTGCCAGTAGAGCTACATCAGCCGAAAAGCAGGAACAAACCCTAGATGTGGTGGCAGTCCAATGGAGGTTACATTCACTTGCTTAGCCATCCTCGCTTATCCCGAGGGAATGTAGAGGGGCCATCCTTGGTGATGTGGGAGCAAAACAGTCTACCTGGTAAAAACCTGTGGGAATACAGGAAATTTGGAAAAATTCCACACAAACAGGTCATAAACCAGGATTTGAACCCAGAACTTGGGAGTTCTGAGGCCCATGTTACCAGTTACACAGTTGTTTATAATAAATAGTACATTTCAATTGCACAATCACTAATACTAGATTTTTCAGGTGAATTTCAATATTGTCCCTTTTATTCTTGTCAGAATCATAAAAAATCATGAAACACTGGCCACATTACATTTTAAGTGTTAGCCCCATATGCACTTATTTAACCACATAGGAAAATGTTTCTTCAGGCCTATTCAGTTATCTTCAGTCACTAGCCAAGGCTGGGTTCTAAGCAGCATTTAAAGCTTCTTCAGTGTTTGTCACCTACAATACATTGCCACTGTCCAAGCCTAATTTTTCCTCATCAAATGAAGAACTAGTCTGCCATACCTTTGTTTCTTATCTATTATATTATGGCAGGGCCCTGCAATGAACTGCACCATGCCTAGCACTTTTTGCTGACTTGTCTTCCTTGCTGCCAGGATTGGACACAGCTTTTTCTGACCCTGAATTGCCTTAAGTAGATTTGAGAATGTTATGTTATAGTATAGCAGGTTACTGCAAGAAACATTGTATCTCAGTCTGTTTACTTGTGCCGAATTGCTACTAACTTGCAAATCATTTCATTCTAACCACCAAATTACTGCACCTGCCTTTTTTGCTTGTCACATATCAATGTGCCAGACATCTACCAGTCTTCTTGCTGTCAGAAAGTCTCATTTTGCAGCTCTCAGTGAACACTAGTTTCACATTGTGCATGCTGGAATTCTGTCATTTAATCTGTTTAATATTCAATTAGGTGCTGTAAGGCCACCATTTATTTCCTGAATTTTAGAACAACTTGAGTTGTAGTTATTGTATTGTTTAACTGACTACTGTGCTGTGTCTCAGCTCTTAATTTCAAACTATGCTGAGCCAAAACCAGCTGATTTTTTATATTGTACACTCATCCCAGAGTTGATTTCCTTGCTATTTGAGATAGATCTAATTTACCTCACAAATCACTTGTTGGTCTGAGCTACATTCTGTATTGACTAATTAGCAAATAATCACACTTGAATAATATTACTGAATGCTATAAAATACTGCACTGGTCTATATTATATAAATCTAACATGCAAAACAGGTGACACATAAATAAAAAAAAATGATTAAGACCCCTTATACTGTAGCCTGGAATTTAAAAAAGGTACCCAAAGGTCTCCTGGTGCAAGCTTTAAGCAACTGCTCCTCTGGAAAGGCAAGTGTTCACAGAGGTTGTGAAAGGAACCAGAACGTTTACCACTTGCTATTTTGGATGTAGGAGGCCGGGGAAGGGGGCTGATTTAATTGTAGGCATTCCTGAGAGGTTGTAGCCATAGCTACTCAGGCAATGTCCTGTTGTAAAATGGCAGCAGATAGTCTTGCCATGAGATGTCAAAGAATAGTGAGCAGGATCGCCATGATAATTAATTATGTGGCCACACTGCTCCTAGAAAAGAAGCAGAGGTGATGACTGTAGGCAAAAAAATCTCACTTTATAACATCTGTTCTTTTGGAAGAAAGCGGTTAAAGAATTTTTTTATATTGTATGATTATCACCAGCTCCAAATCACAGAAGATATGCCTTTATCAGTACATGGCAGTCAAGTCTGTTTGAGCCCTAGACCACTCTAAATGCAGTTGGTATTGTGAGCAGTCAATAGAACACTTCATAATTCTTCTTCCTAAATTGTGTTCTACTTCTGTGTGTTGTTTGTTGGCCTATGGTGTGAGATATTATCTAATGAGCTGCAGATGACACTAGTCCTATGAAGGAAAGAGTTAATATGTGCGATGACATTTCACACTATCTGGTGATGTTCATAAAGTGTTCCTCTAGCTTTCCTGTTCCTGGTAGGTGTGAAGGCCTTATTTCCATCATCATGTGTGTGGCTTCATGCCCCTGTGAAGACCAATGGTTCAGTGTTTATTAAATACAATTAATTGTTTATAGAAATGAAAAATGTATTATTAAAGCATTATCATTGTCTTGCTTTGTGAGTATTAGAGTATGGCTTGCTATGGCTTGAGAATTACCCAAAGGCTGATACCCACACCTCATTCACATCATGCAGATGTCTATAAACCAATATGAACCAATATGTGAAGAAAACAAATAAGGCACAAGTTTTAGAATATATGTTATGAATGATTAAAATGAATTTTGTCCATGATTAAAATGAAGTTTGCCAAAAGCCATTTTTGTTATAGCCCCGATAACATAATGAGTGTTCAATCAATGCAAGCATTGTGCTAGATTTTTAAAGGCGTGATTTTCTGTATGCGTGGCCCATCAAGGTGTCTTAGAATGAAACCTGCAAAACAAGGAATTGATTATAATCCACATCAGTTGCATTTGAACACAACATCTTTGATATAACCCAAAGTTTTTGAGTGTTTTAGGTGTTTCAACAACAGACCCCTCACCTAGCTGACCCTGCTAGCATCGATCAAATCCCTACCTCTGCCAAAACAGCATTATCAGTCCAAGGGTCACTACTCCTGATCCAGAACAATCTTGAGTCCCTTTCAACAGCCTCTGTGATAGTTCTGAAGGCATTTCTCTGATGTGTTCCAATTGATTGTTATCCTTGCAGAGACAATAAACTGAATATCCTTTACTGTTTACTTCAGTCGGTACACACTATATCCATCTGTTCTTTTCGTATTCAAGCTCACAGTCTCTTACTTTTATTGGCCTCCTCCATCCAGTCTTTCCCCAAAACATTAAGTTCAACCAAAACTCCCTGCCTACATGATTCAGACATCAGTATAATTTCTGGGCTTAGGGTCACTGTTCAAACAGTTTATGGGAATTTGGGTGGCATCCAAGGGTCCATCTTCAGCTGCCAGTCTTTAGCTATTTCTAGCAGCTGAGTCCTTGGTGATGGCTGTGGCCCTTTTCCTCTTCTGAGGATTGTCCATCTTGTTGAGTGGAGGTGCTTGCTTTGTGTGAGGCCACTGCAGATGAATTCAGTAATCGCTTTCAGAAGTCATGGTGTCCAGAAATAGCAGCCCTAATTTAGGTCTTCTGGGTAGCAGTTGACCATGTGCTCTAGTGTCCCTCACCCTTAGCACAGTGGATCCTCTGGTAAAAAGTATCAATTTAGTGATTAAACTGAAAATGTTCTCCAGCGTGAATTATCATCGGCATCAGTCAAACTCGAGGATGTTTAGTTCAATATGGACTGTGCCAACAATGATGAACTCAATTTTAATGCAAAATGAAGAGATGTTAGGGACACGGAATCAAGAAAAGAGTGTAAATGGTCCACTACAGCTCTGCTAGAAAAAGATGGAAAACCTTATAGACATGTTAGTGTCGCACTAAAACAAAAGAAGAATTCTTACGACAAAGAATTTAGATGCTTCTTTTCCCCTCTCTGTCAATAATAATAATAAAAGGGTAATCTGTATAGGTCACAGAGCACTACAAATATTTAGGGTCAATTATTATAAAACAGAACAAATCTGTAAGAAGTGACAAAATTGGCTCTTCTTTCTAAGAAATGACATTTGTTCTAGTACAGAAAAAAACTATATTAATACTTTTTATAAGCATTTTATAGATTCTGTTATTACATTTACTTTCAGAGGTTAGTTTGGGAATCGTAGTATAAAGAAATAAAACTGTCTCAACAGCACAAATCAGCAGTACAACTATTACTTTACAGAAGACCTCTCTCATTGTGCTATATCAAAAACAAGTAGCAAACAGGGTCGATTCTGTTCTGACAGTAGCCACCCTCTGTTTCCAACCGTAGTGGCCCACCACTCCAAAGCAGTCTTCAAACTGAAACAATAATGTTTCATTTCTTTCCATCAGCCTGCATGTTTAGGTGCACAAGGGTGAAGAACAACAGGTTTAAAAACTCTTTTGTCCCCAGAGTAAAAAGCATTTAGAGTTCTAGCAGCTGCAGAGATCCTGCTGAGTTCTGAATAATTATTGTGTACTGTTAGAGTTCATTATTCTTAATGGTAGAAATATTATGGGTGTGTGTACTGATTTTTATAGAGTTTTATTGAGTTGTTGAGATTGTAGCAATGGTTCTCATATATAGCAATGGTTGTGATATCTTGGCTTATTTTGGTTTACCTGTGTAACAAAGTCCTATTGCTTATACACTCTGGCTGAAAACAAACTTCCCTCTGGCACAATAAAAGACTATTTAACGTAACGCAACCTAAAATATTTGATAAGTAATTCTCCCTCTTAAATGTCTACTAATTTCAGTAAAATGATCATTTAATTTCCATATCAAATCCTGTGTTTAAATATGTGATGTAGGCTTAATTGTAGCAAAGAGATTTTAAAAAGCAAGCAAAGTGACATTCTATAGATTGTGCCCCCTCATCATGTTAAGAAGCCTCACATAAACCATATCAAAGAATGATTACTCCTAGAGTGCTTTATTAATAATAATGGCACCTTAAGGGCATCATGATCTGAACCTGTCCATTTTGCCTTTAAAAGCTGATCCCAATGTATCATCCTCTAGTGACTGTCATGAACATAAAGTGACTGAATACATCTAGTCCTCTGTATACCCAGCCATGCTGCCTTTAATTAAAACAGGATTATCTGCTAATAAGTATAATTAAACTAATTTGCATCTAATATAGATAGGAAGCTTTTATGTAATATTATTAACCCACAAGTTAAAACTTCTAACTAAAACAATTGTATCCTGTACATTAATTTGGAACATTTGAAAGTCAATAGGATACTTTCAGGAGATCAGTTCATTCATGCATTTTATGCATAAGAATGTTTTATTAAAAATGAGACTCAGAGTAGTATTTCTAGTAAGTATCATGTGAAAAAAAATACATTATAACCATCTGTATGCTGTAAACACCATTTTACTTGTGTCATAAAATTTATTATTGTGCAAGATTGTAATTATAATGTCTAATGTATATATAATGCAAAATGAAGTGCAATAACACTTGTTTACTCAAAAGCAAAATCATTTTTATCTTTAAAATGATCTAACCTTTTTGTTTACTCTTTGTATTTTAATGACTGATGCTGGGCCAGCTCCACATATTGTATACATAACTTGAGCACACAATGAGACAGAATAATAAGATTTTCAGAAAAGTTTTTGATTCTGCCTCTGCCTTCTTGGATTGATGATTTATCTCAGTCAAATCTGTAGAACTTCCTACAAACACTCTAATTAGATGTTCTTGGGTTGATGTTCTAGGATGTCCATCTTTACAGCTGCCTCCACCACTCAAAAGCAGGAGAACCTCTTCCAAAAGTGAATTGAAATCATCCTAAAAATAGACTTACAGTACAGGCTCACAGACAGCATTAACTGCATGTTTGGATATACTAGGAGAGAGCCTTTCCCCAGACAAACAGTCTAATTACAGATTCAATATCATGTACAAAGCAACCTTGTTCAGTTTAGGTTTCATTCATCTGAAATTACGGTACACCTTCATACTGATGATGACCTGACTAGCATTGCACTTGATTGCATCCTTCGCCTTAGAGGTGGTTATCCATCCCTAACCTTAAAGGTGGTAACCTCACAGTTATTTCATGTGGCGTCCTTGGACTAAACTGTACTAGACTGTGAGTGTTACCCAGCCACAGCCACTGTTGTACATGTTGCTTAACAGAATTCCAGTCTTGGTCCTTGAGTTGGATTATTCTTTTCTTGTTCCCGGATGGAGCAGCAGAGCTGGTCAATCTATTAGGCAACATAGGTGGCCATCTAGGATGCTGTCACCCGAGGTGCATCATTTATGATAGCTAAGAGGTGCATGCTGTGGAAATCTAAGGGTGTGATTTTAGTAACTCAAGGGGCACGTCCTCAAAGTCTAATAATACTTTAATGCAGCTATTAACACCAAGGCGTGCCGTTTGGATAAATGACCTAGGGCTCCACATAGGCTTTGAATGGCACTGTGGAGCAGTTAGTATTTGGTGTGTTGCAATAATCAATAAACATTACACATTTTATAGAAATGCACTTAGTTTGTTGTGTACATACCCCTAGAAATATATGTGGAATTCTAACAAGTGAGATGGTGTTATAAGTTGTAAAAGAAAATAAATTGGTTACTTGTACTAATAGGAAAAAAAAACAAAAAACATGCATGTTAGTTTTAAAATGTGTCTTTACCTTTGCTGTCTCTAATTTTAAAGCACTCTAAAAAGACAGAGTTAACTGTGATAAAACCTGGAAGTTAATCAACTAATGAAGGCGCACATTGTAGTGCTCCAGCTAGGAAACTCCTTTTGCTAAGTTGAACTGAATATTTTAATGGAATTTTACTTTCTTTTATACACTAAGGTGGGACTGTGAGCATTGTAACTTTACTAATTTAAAATATATCTCCGGGATTGAGAGGCCCCTGCTAGAAACACCAGAAATTTTTTTTTTGTTTTCTGTATGAACTATCTTGGTAGTGGAATTTTGGGTGCTCTTTGTCTAGCTCCTACTCTTTGGTTAATTTACTAAAGATAACCTTACAAGAAGAAAAATGCTGCCAAAAATATCTTTATTGATCCATAAGGCTTACAAGCCCCTACACTATGTCAAGGCCACATGGAATGTTTCTTTTTTTGTCCATTATACACAAATCACATATTTTTGATAGATACATGGATTAATGTTTTTGAGCAATATATGGGTTTATTAGGATATTAATTCAGTTGTAGCATTGTGGTCAAAGATGTTTGATTTAAGGGAGCAGAAAGAAATGTTTCCAACGCCTTGCTTTCATATTTTAAGTACGAGTGCTGAAAGATGTGTCTGGATTCTACATATGTCTATGTGAAAGCTCAGGAGAAACTGAAGAATGATGATCTTTGAGACAGGCAGTATTCTCTGGGCATTATGTAATATAAATAGCTGCAATACACTAACACACTAAGGTGATGACGTTGTTTGTTATGCTTGTATCTTGTATTAGAAAGTTTTTTATAGAAATACTGAAGGAAGTCAAGAGGTGTAATTGTGATGCTTGTTACTGAGTTATTCTGTGTATACACAAATCCCATGCAGATACTGAAGAGCTAAAGTCTGTTAAATGCTGATTAGACACCCACGATCTCATCTACCAATATGTAATTGGCATAAACTTCTTGATCCTCATGCACAAATGTGGAAAACATTGAAGAATGTTAAAGAAGGTGTACTGATAGAAAATGAGCTATAGAAACACATACAGTAAATGACCAAGCAGCAATCGCAGATACTGTGGTAGGACTGAGAGGACTCAGGAGCATAGTAATTACTGTTTGAAAGAAGTATGTCAAGAAAAACAATGAAAATGAGACTAAATGCCGGAGATTTAGCAGCACTGGAATAGAGAAGAAATTAGCTAAACATGACTGGAGACAAAGAGCATGGTGAGCAGCTCAAATAGTTTGTGAACATAGGGTAGCTCATTTCAGAATATAAAAATGTGAAGATGAGTTTAATTTCAAAGTCATGGTGAACAACAGTATGTTCAACACATGTGCAGTGTGTAGCGAAGTAAGTGAATAAACAGGAAGAGGAAATGTATAAAATTTAGAGAAAATGGATTATGAGAAAGACAGTAATATCTCAAGAAGAAAAAAGAACTCATGGACTGAGAGAACTGACAGAAGTAGATACCTAGACTGAAGGCAGCAAAAGAAAATGTTTGTAACATTTAAAAGGAATGTTTTTGCTATTGAGTCGTCTTAAGTGGCTTGATCAATCTACAAACCTTTACAGTCTACTTTATGAGTCAATCTTCAGCATTGAAGCACATTACAAGATGACTCAAATGATTATAGCTGCTTAAGGGCACTTGGAAAATCAAAGCATAAAATCATTCCATAGAGTTTTAACTCCTGGTGGTATATTTATTGTTTGCTGTTACTTACATTTTAGCAAAGTTGTGTCTGCATTTTTATGAGGGAGGAACTCTACAATGAATAAATGGCTACCAGGCATCTTGAATGAGTTTCCAAACCAACTTAACAGAAGTCTTGAAGACTTATAAAGTTAAGCAAAACGCCTCTTGAATGGAGTTGACACTCTTTTGGTGGCCTCCAGTTAACTGCTTTTCATTTTTCCTGGGCTCCTATATACTCCCCTGGGTTCACATCCCTGGATGGGCCAGTTTTCATTTCTCTATCTTGACTATCTTGGGCTGGACCACCACCTAGGAGCATCTGTGTAACCCTTTTGGGAACAGTGTTCATAGCATCTGTCAGGTTCCTTCTGGCAAAGAGATCAGAACAGCTTCTGAGGCATCTGATCAGACCCATTCACAAAAGAGTTAGAGCAAGCTGTGACACAAAGTATAATTCCAGCTTCAAGTCTTTCATAACGTGTACAGATAAAGATGACTCTGTATAGAGTTTATAATTATAATAGAATTATTAGCTATGTAATGCCAGAAGCTAAAAATATAGTCTTGAAACTATAACAACAAATTAAAAAGGAAGCAAAGTAAAGTGTTGCTCTGAAAAAAATAGGTTGCAGATCCAACTGGATGCCGTTTGATGTATTGGCTGGGGAAAAAGAAAATGTTCTGATGCAGATTTGTTGTTCATGTTCAAGTAACCTGAGGCCTACTTATTTCACTGGTGCAATAACATTAAGCTACTGTATGAAAGTTAAGACACATCCTCCATTGTATCTGACCCCTTTGTTGTTCATGAATAAATCTAGTTGGTCTTTTGCTTTCTTGTTTGGTGCATTTACCTTCAACTTTCTGTGTCTTAAGACTACTGAAATTTGATCTTGAGGGCTTTTTGAAAGTGGACAGGTAGGAGTACCCAAGGTGGGTCTTAATGATTCAGGTGTCATGGGAGTATGGCGTTCTGTTCCCTCAGAAGAGAGACACAGTGCTGATTTCTAACAGGAGACCCTTCCCTTCCAGTACTACCTTGAACAGATCACTGGCAGACAAGAAGTACTCGTCTCATTCATGACACTATTTTAAAGCAAGCCAGGTGAGCAGCTGCCTGCAGGGTATTTTTCAAGGAATTAAGACAGAAAAGTTCAGGAAAAATGGTATCTACTGGTAAAAGCACGGAGTGTGCATTAGAGCAACAACGTGGAAAGGACAGGACATGACAAAAGCAAAGATAGTTAAGTTCAAATGGAAAATCAGATTTAATGGCATGTGTACAGTAAATTCTTACTTGAATTATTACCATTAATTGTTGATTCAGTATTTAAATACTAAGGTCAGAGTGAAACATGGAAAAGCTGGCCCTGCAATGGAAATAAATTGATTCAGAAAGTGGATAGATGGATGGATTGTTTTATAGCTTGTGCTCGAATGCTTTGTCTAAAAAAAGTTAACCTTAAGAGACACACATCAAGAGAGGGTTTGTAATAAAATGGCCAGGACAAAGCCAACATATTCTGACCCCACTGCAGTTTCAAAACTCCCAATACTGCAAACAAAGGCTCACCCTCCTACAGACCCTTCTCTTTTACTTATCATTCCTAAGGTAATGCTGCTTCTGCTTTGTCATTGAAAAGATGTCAGCCTGACCTGCTTAGCTTCTGTAATGTGCATTCTTAAATTGAATGCAGTATCCCCCATTGAAAAGTGACTAATAACTGGGAGTCTGTGATTTATAACCTGGTTGTTTAAATTAAGTTTAGTGTGATTTGAAGGCATTATTGGATCTGGAGCTTATAAGAAACAAACTTGTAAATGTTCAGTTTGTTAATATAACAACTACTTAGAAATATTTACACTTCTTTTTACCACATGGCTATCCTGGCATTTATTTTCATAAAACAAGACAAGGATAAGCAAGTGGCCTTCATGTCAAATACCCATCCCATACCCGGTTTTCTAATGTTGTGCACCTAGTTTTTGACTGCTGCAAATTTCTGGGCCATGCTGACAACTCCACCTTTCCCAGGTAAGTTACCTGAGGCCTACATATTTCACTGGTGCAATAACAGTAAGCTAAGACACATCCTCCATTGAATCTGACCCCTAATGTAGAACAGCTTAAAGAGAGAGGTAAACCTTCCTTGGTCTTCAACAAAGTCCTGAAGCAAGGTGTTTCACCCAGTGATCTTCTGAACACGTAATACCTAGACAGACTTTTACCATTTTCAGGTAAGTTACGACAAGGTGTCCTCATTGATGTTTTATTCTGCCTCAGGCCAGATACTGAAGAGGTAAGCCTTTGTATGTCTTGAAATGAAACATTAAAGGTATGGTCAATGTGGAGCAAGCTCCACATGTTCCAGGCTGTGTCCGTATTTGCCTACAGTGAGTCACAGTAACAGAACACTCCTGATAAGGTTTCTCCCCTTATTTTGAACCACATGCAAAATAAGGTCCAACCTCATTTTGTTTTGAGTGATCAGTTTATTAAGATATGTGCTACATGAATGTTTAATTCAAATTATTGCCAGTAGGACTAGTTGTACCACTGAATGATAGATCCTCTTACTACTTTATGATGACAAAGCAGCTTTGCAAAGCAGGGTGGCTGAGACCAGCACAGAACCAGAAAGTTTATTTGTCCACTCACTTGTCAAAATGAGGCTTAATAAATTGCTCTTGTCATACTGCCAGGAGTGTGAGTATTCAGTTTAGTTTATAAACTCAATGTGCTGAGTGGAAATTGGGTGACTAGCTACTGAAATTGAAAACAGACAGAAAAAAAGTCAACAGGAATGAGGCTGGCTTTTCTTTATTACTCTTCTCTCTATCTTATTTGATTAAAAGAGATCTCTGAATACAGATTTCATTAATTAAATATTTAGGTAAAGTGTTAGATAAATATTACTGTGACTAGAATGGAGGAATGATTGATTGAGACTTGGAGGAGTGAGAACTGCTTGTCAGGAAAAATATTTTATTAGTTTATTAAAGGGCAGCACGGTGGCACAGTGGGTAGCGCTGCTGCATCGCAGTTAGGAGACCTGGGTTCGCTTCCCGGTTCCTCCCTTCGTGGAGTTTGCATGTTCTCCCCGTGTTTCTGTGGGTTTCCTCTGGGTTCTCCAGTTTTCTCCCACAGTCCAAAGACATGCAGGTTAGGTGCATTGACGATTCTAAATTGTCCCTAGTGTTTGCTTGTTGTGTGTGTGTGTGTGTGTGTATGTGCGACCTGCGGTGGGCTGGCGCCCTGCCCAGGGTTTGTTTCCTGCCTTGCGCCCTGTGTTGGTTGGGATTGGCTCTAGCCCCGTGACTCTGTAGTTAGGATGTAGTGAATTGGATAATGGATGGATGGATAGTTTCTTAAAGTATATCTCTAATCATATACAATATATAACAAGATGATGCAGATAGTTCTGTTTTTATTTTTCTTCCCATGTCCTGCTGAGCAAGTTACAGTAAAAGAAGCTGGAACCTTTAAACAGTCAGTACAAACAATACTGAAACAACTTATATACATTTTTACAAATTCAGTACCAAAGACAAGTGTTGTGCTGATCTGCAACTTCAAATTAACAGAGCATGACTTTGTGTGCATGAGTGTGCCGTATGACTGGTGCTGTCTCCAGGTTTGGTTCTTGTCATGGACCTGATGATACAGGAATCGCTGCCTTTGACTAAACTGAATAAGCAGATTGACGTAATGGCTGGGTGTACAGTACCATTCACAAAATGACAGAATGTACAGTTAAAAAAGAAATAGTATTTATAATTATCTTTTATTTTGTGCATGTGTCCTCATATGCATGGCATTTGTCATACTTTCATTAGAATGCTCTTGGCAGTAATTATGCTGGTGAAAATTCTATATTAATCAAAAAGACAATTTTATGAAAATGTAAGTTTTCAGATAACACTTAAGACACAGTACCAACCAAAATGCTTTTCAAATAATTTGTCCAGATGATGTGAGCAAGAATCAATTAACTGTGTTATTGAAAGGTCAGATTTACATGTTGGTTGATTCAAGACTCTGGGCCCTAGGGACTTTTGCTGAAGCTAAGCAATATGCAGTATGTTACATATAGCGCATACAAATGGCATGCCAGGAGCATTATTTATGAAAATTTGCATATGCCAAAAAAAACCAGATTATAAAACCTACTGTATGCACATTTCTGTATAATTTACAGTTTATAAATCACAGTCACGTTGTAAGTATATGTACATGAACATGCCTCAAATGCCGCCCTGAAATATCCATATATATGGTCAATAAATGGCTTCTAGAAAAGCAGGCATGAAGGAGTGCAGCTTGGCTGAGATGTTCCTGACCTTTTGGGCAGTTCCCTGAGAAGTGACAACAGGTAACATATAAACTGATGAAAACCAAAAAGTTACTCTGCAGTAACTTTCACAAGTGTTATTCTGTTGGTTTTAAAAATGGACAATACACTGCTATTTTTTCCATAAGAAAAATATATTCATAAGAACATAAGAAATCTGACAAGTGAGAGAAGACCATATCAAGTTCATTTCTTTAGCTAATAGCTAAGCTGTTCCAATATATCATCCAGATTCTTCTTAAAGGTTGTCAAGTTTTCTGCTTCAACTACCTGTCTTAGCAGTTTGTTCCAGGTTCCCAAAACTCTTAATTTCCACTCTTTTCCTTGCCTATGTAATTCAATGTTTAGTTGAAAGAATTCTGCTGGATCTACTTTATCAGTGCCTTTGAGGATTTTAAATACCTGGATTAGGTCCCCACGCAGTCTCCTTTGCTCAAGACTAAACGGGTTTAATTCTCTGAGTCTGCAGAGTAGGACATGTCCTTAAGTCCTGGACTGCACCTGGTTGAGTTCCTCTGTACAACTTCAAGTGCTGCTATGTTTTTATCATAGTGTGGTGACCAGAACTGCACAGAGAACTAGTGCATTATATAGACTAATCATAACATCCCTCAATTTATATTCATTTGCTACCTAACCCTATTATCCATTTCAGGTTTGTCAAAAGCTGGGACTTACTCTGTATGTATGTAGTGCATAAAGTGGGAGCCAACACTGGATAGGATGGCAGTCCATTTCATGTGCACACTCATGCACATTTCCAACACTAGACCCAACTTGCACATGGCCAATGTACTTTCACAAGTTATTCCACAGTTAGCCACATACTGTATTTTTGAAAATGTGAGGGAAAAATAGAAGTACCTGCTGGAGAAAACCCACTAAGACATGGAGCAATGTGTGAATTTAGTACAGCGAACAAGTAGCCACTTGATTCATAATTATGAATACAGTGGAACCTCAGTTCACAACCATAATTCGTTCCAAACCTCAGGTCATAAACCGATTTGGTCGTGAACTGAAGCAATTTCCCCCATAGGATTGTATGTAAATACAATTAATCCATTCCAGACTGTACGAACTGTATGTAAATATATTTTTTTAAAGATTTTTAAGCACAAATATAGTTAATTACACCATAGAATGCACAGTGTAATAGTAAACTAATGTAAAAACATTGAATAACACTGACACAAACACCCAGGCTCCCTGCTGAGCTGCATGTGCAGGCTTGCTCTCTCTCAGCAGCACGTGAGCCCTTACAATCCGATCGCTGTAAACACTCTTTTTAAATGAGTTTTAAGCACAGGGGGATAAAAAGGAACATTTGAACAAATCCGAACTTTATTTAAAAGCCAACCAAGACAGTAACATTGCAGGAGTTCACGCTAATAGCATTACAACCCGATCGCTGTAAACACTCTTTTTAAATGAGTTTTAAGCACAGGGAAAAAAATGAACATTTGAAAAAAGAGAAAAGTAACATTGCAACACTTTCTTCCCACCACTCTTCACTTGCTTAGAAGCCATGGTTAACTGCAAAAGCACACGAAATACTGTAGAGCACAAAGAGTTAACAGGTAAAGCACGTACGTCTGACTGAGAACAATGAACAGGAATAGGCTGAACACGTGCTTAAATACAGTAATCGGCGCATACGAACTGGAAGGGAAATGAAATAGAGCACAAAGAGTTCACAGCGAAAGCACGCACGCACGTGCAAGCACGCACGTCTGACTGAGAACAAAGCAACACGTGCGGAAATCATCGGCGCGCACAAACCGAAAGGGAAACTGGCTTGTTCGTATACCGAGTGTGTGGTCGTGAACCGAGGCAAAAGTTTGGCGAACTTTTTGGTCATAAACCAAGCTGTACGTGAACCGAGGTTCCACTGTACAAAAAAGAAATTAAAAATATCTAACAGTGACATGAAAAAAGTTATGTATGATTTGATTAATTAATACAATATTAATTAGTTATTAATTGTTATTAAAGTCAATGCTTCAAAAAACGCTGTTTCTGTGATTTCCTTTTATGTGTGTTATCAGGACAATCACGTTGGAGACTCCAACAGTAGTCTGCCATCATGTGTATGTCCCATCTGCCTTGATATCTCTCCTCCATCACCTTCATATCCTGGTGGAACCTCTCGCCTTGTTCCTCGCTGAAGTCTCCAAGGTTATCTGGAAATCTGTTTAAATGGCTATAGAGATAGTGCATCTTTATGCTCATATTAACTCCCAAATTTCTGAAGTTAGCAAGCTTATCTTGCACCAATTCTTCATAATTGTCTGATCTGTGATTACCCAAGTAGTTCTTCACAACAGAGACAAAACTCTTCCAGGCCAAAGCCTCAGTGTCATTCATGCATTTGCTAAAATTGGAATCGTTCATGAGTTTACGAATCTGAGGACCATCAAAGATTCCAGCTTTTAGTTTTTCCATGCTCAGTCCAGGGAATGATCTACAAATGTACTTGAAGCAATTACCCGTTTTGTCCAAAGCCCTAACAAATTACTTCATCAATCCTAGCTTAATATGAAGCGGTGGGAGAATGATTTTGTTCTTGTTCACCAGCGGCTTGTTGATGATATTCGCAGCGCCAACAATCATTTGTTCCCTTGTAGGCCATGACACTTTTGTCCAATGATCTTGCTTTGCCCTGCTATCCCAGAGGCACATGAAGCATGGGTATTTTGTGTATCCAGATTGCTGTCCAAGCAAGAAGTTCACCATCTTCAGATCAACACAAATCGACCACTGATGTTCATGATAAAGGATTTTCTGTAATACGATTTTTACATTTTCATATTCTTCTTTACGTTTTGTTGAGTGAGCAATTGGAAAAGACACATAACGGTTACCATTGTGCAAGAGAACACATTTCAAGCTTCTAATGGAGCAGTCTATAAAAAGCCGCCAGTCTTCTGGTCGATATTCTGTTAGTCCCATTTGAAGTACAATTCCTGGGATATCATTGCAGTATATAAGTTCTTCCTCTTGGTTGAAATATGGGAGAAGCCTCTCTTCTCTTGTCCGATAGGCTGTAATTTCAACTTCTGCTTTTATAAGATTTCGTTCATTAAGTCTGGATGCTAAAAGTTCAGATGCTTGCTTGGACAGATGTAAGTCTCGAATCAGGTCATTGAGTTCTTTTTGGCTTAATGGTTGAGGCGTCGAAGAGCTTCCCTCAGATTCACTTCCACTGCTACTACCTGCCATACACTCCAATCCCTGCCTCTCTTCAGAGTCTGGCAGTGGCTGGTTTGGTAGTCTGGTAAACACTGGTATGAGAATTTCATTGCCATGTGGAATAGGTCGTCGTGCTGATTCCAAATCAGGATAATCCCACCGAGCTTTCTTGTAACGATTAAAGCTTTTAATCTTTACAACACAAAAATTACAATCGTCATGGTGGTTTTTCGGTTCTCTCCATACCATTGGCACACCAAAGTTTAAACTTTTTCTTTCACCTTTTGTCCACTGTCGTAGGTGCTCCACACATGTTTTGCAAACCATATATGGAGCCCAAGACTTATCCTGGTCTTCAAGCTGTACTCACAAAGTCTGTGATATTTCTTCTTTGTTTTTCAACTATGTACTCTCCACAGATGTAGCAGAATACATCAGGATTGTTGATGCAAGCTCTTCTTGATGAAGTCATAATTTTTACATGTATTTATATATTTATTAAGACAGAACTTTTTGGGTATAAACCAAGACTGGGTTGACAAACTTATACTGTAGCCGACTTCTTTCCTTTGCAAATTCACAGTTGAATTCTGGCTTCAAAAAGTCGATTTTATAGCATTGTAGGCCTACAGATTGAAATACAAAATAATTATAAGGGATATTTCATTACCTAAGACACTGTTAAAGAGTCAAAAGACAGACCAAAAGCTATTGCATTTGTTATCACACACAAGTCGCATTGGGGGAATGCATTATTTTCATGGATGTCCATTATCTCAAAAAATAGAACCAATTCAGCAAAAGTAATGGGATTTTTTAATTCAGCACCCTCAAAATAACCTAAATCCATTCAAAAAACCTTGGCACTTGAAAAAAAAATTTTTTGTAGACCTGTGATCAGAGAATGGCTCTAATCACTGTCGAACACTGATGCCGTTCTCACATACAGTTCTTTTAAAATAAAAATATACAGTATATATTCATTGGACTTTAACTTCCTCTGTTATACTCAGGTTTTATTCCTGCCTTGTGCCTGTTGCTATAACTATGTGTGACTATGTACTGAATAAGTAGATTCAGAAAATGTAATCAATGAACATAGCCACACTTATTCTCATTAGTGACAGCTGTTATATTTCATCATTATAAAATCATTATCACCTCTTGATCAATTTAATGAAATTTATGCATATTTATGGCAACATATTTTCAACAAATGGTTTTGAGATGTAATCTCAGCCAAAACATCCTCCCATTGGATATTGTCAGCCCTATGATACCAGCTCTAAAACAGGAAAATGCTGTTATCATTATTATCTAACTAGCAAATTAATAACAATCAGATGCATGATATTGTAGTGGTTGGTGTTACTGTAATTGGCAAGTGTTTGGTGTGTGAGTGTGCCTTGTGATGGACTGGCACTCCTTCTTCAGGACTCTATTACCCAATAATGTTATAGTAGTAGTAGTATTGTCATGTGTACAGAGTACAGTAACATTCTTATTTGCATATCTGAACAACATTGTACAAGTCGACACACTCTGTTAAACACAATTATATTAAAATACATAATGTCTATTCATTTAATAGAAGCCCAACTCAGCTTACCTGATGTACTTCTTACTCCTATTTCCACTTTTTAAGTCGTGCTTCCAGTTCCCAAAACCTTTTGAAAAAATACCTTAAGAAAAATATCAGCATAGTAATTAAGGATCTACAAAGTACTGCATTTTTAAAAAAAATAGGTTCATGAAATGGATGTTTTGAGTTAACTACCGTCATGTCCTTTCAATGTATTTGTATTTATCCTCATTAACAGAGCTCCCTTCATGCCTTGATAAAGGTAAATAATCCAGGCAAAGATAGTGAGAGACAGGAGGAGAAGATAGAAATAACAGACAAATGGGCCATGCACATAAGCACGCAAGGAGTTAGAGTCCCGTTAAAATCAAACGTCTGAGTCACCAGTGCTGGTAAAATTAAATAAAATAAATTCCAGACAATAGTCTGTTGGGATTGCTAAACCCAGTTATTAATCCTTCTCTCCATCCATCTTCATTACAAGCATTAATCCTACAGTATAATCTATTTCCTACTGATGACAAATTTTATTTTTCTTCCCACTGTTTTGTGAATAAAGGCACATAAAGCCAACAGGGGTCACACTTGGTTGGATCTGAGAGAATGCAACGTCTAATTAAAGCCTCTGACTAAGGTTGGATAAATATGATCAAGACAGCTGGTATGATTCAATAGGAAATTATAATCAGCTGTACTGGGGGAAGAGGGGGTAAAATGCCGCACAGGGTAGGAGGGAGGATGGCATTGCAAATGAGCATATCGGCAATTGACAAAACCCCCACAGGAAAGACAAGCATTAAAGCAAAAGGGCAAGGAAGTTTGTGTCATACAGTCTTCATCGCTATCATTTCTAAACATACGTCAGCATTGCTCACAAAACATTTTTCCGCTGAATGCTTGGTGACACAATCTCTACATTAAAAAAGTACCAGAATCTATCTTCTGTGTGCACAGAATTCTAGGAACTTCAGATTTCTGCCTCCAGTGCAATTAGGCTGCCTAACCTTTGACCATTCCAATAAGCTGCCACAAGAATGGTGGACTTCTGAGAAAGACCTGTCAAAAAACAAGCTGTTAGAAGGCCAGAAGAGGTCTGCTTCCTACACAGTAAATTAGAAAGAGGGACAAGAAAGCTGTCTTCCTCAATAATGCTGGCTGATCCCAGAGATGTAGGGGGTGGGAGCACATGGGTTGGTGGAAGGCACTTGTACTGAGCCAAAATAATCAATCTCATTATTCTGATGTATCTGTGTGTTCAAATTCTCTGAGAAAAAGAGAGCAGGGATTTGTTAGCGAAACCAGTTCTCTGTATAGAAAACATTAGAGAGGCTGTATTCATCACAATTTAAGATTTAACTTGCTCCCCACCTCCCACCCAAAATCAGATTTCTCTGCTGTGATTGCATTGCAAAAAATATTAATGATAATGAAAATAGTACAACATAGTCTTCCATGAACTGCTAAAAATCATAAGCTCATTCTCTCCATGGAAATCCAATAATCTCCTTCATTTCATTTCATTGCAGACAGTTTTTGAAAGGTGTATGGCATATAGATGGAAAAAGCTTTTTTACAAAGTGCTGTATGTAATAGAAAAGTAACAAATGGAAGTGCTAGTAAACATCCTGTGATTGTGTGTGTGGTTGGGGGGAGGGTGCACATTATTCTGTCTATTAACTGAACACAGACAATGGAATCCAATACAGAACCTTACACAGAACCTACGTTAATACATAATGGGTCAACTTAGTTATTAGTTTTTTCCCCTAGTTACTAATAACTTCTTTTGTTTTTATGTCCTCTTTGCCATGTGCTGTGATGGTGCAGTGAATACATTTGACTTGAGCATTCATAGTCTTCATACTCTTTCTGTGTACGTTTAGCATTCGTTTGCTCAGAGGTTGATGCGCTTGCTGCTTCTTAAGCAGCTCTTCTTTTCTCCACCCTAGCGGCCCGCTTCTTCTCTTCTTTTGTCGGCCTCTTTTCACGTTAAAACTGATTAAGTCAGTGTTTGTATTGCAATTACTTAGTACATTTTCCTTAATTTTTCACTTATGCTGGCACTTAAGTCTTCAATCTGCCTCAAGAATGATTTAAGATATGAAGAGGTAGGGGAAGTGACGGCAAAGGTAGTAGGGATGAGAACGGCGCCCTGCTGGCCGCTGCCAAAAGTTGATCTATAATAATAAAAGGCAAAGCCCTCACTGACTGACTGACTGACTCACTGACTCACTCATCACTAATTCTCCAACTTCCCGTGTAGGTGGAAGGCTGAAATTTGGCAGGCTCATTCCTTACAGCTTACTTACAAAAGTTAGGCAGGTTTCATTTCGAAATTCAAAGCGTAATGGTCATAACTGGAACATATTTTTTGTCCATACACTGTAATGGAGGAGGCGGAGTCACGTATCGCGTCATCACGCCTCCTACGTAATCACGTGAACTAAAAACAAGGAAGAGATTTACAGCACGAGTCACACGCGGGAACGAAGGTAAATGATGTTAATTTTTGACTGTCTTTTAATACTGTGTAAGCATACATATTAACACATGTGCAATTAAACGTGTGCATTTACGGGGTGATTTCTCAGGCTTAAAAGCTCACCTTTTATCAAACGCGGGAACAAAGGTAACTGACGTTGTTCACTGTCTTTTAATACTGTGTAACCATACATATTAACACATGTGCAATTAAACGTGTGCATTTACGGGCTGATTTCTCAGGCTTAAAAGCTCGCCTTTTACTAAAAAGGTAAATGCAAAACTATTTTCAATCAGTTTATTGAAACGCTCCCGTTAAGGATTGCAATAACATATTCGCGAGATAAAAGAACGAAGTAGGGGGAAATGGAGGAAAAAATTAATTAAACAATTGAGAACGGAGCGAGTTAAGCATACAAGCATGTTCATAAGGGAAAGAAAGCACGGTGTAAAACGTAAGTTTAAATTAAGTTTATAGAAACGCTCCCGCTGCGGATTGCAATAACATATTCGCGAGATAAAAGTTTAATGAGAACACACGAGGTATAAACGAACCACACGCCGTGGCGCAACGTTAGGGGCAACAGTTTCAACCATTCTATGATCTGCTTCTCGCAACTGAAAGACGGCACATGGCGGATGTTAGCCGACTTGCTGACCGCAACGTTAGGGGCTTCAAGTATGGCGCTGACGCCACATCTCAGTGCCAACACTTTGCAGACTGTACTTAAAAGACACGCCCTCCTCACTGGACAGTTAAAAACACCAATCAAACTAACGATGACATCAAGTATTACCCAATCAAAAGTAGGAAAGGAGGCATCTTCATAAAATGCGTGTGGGATGATTTGCATGAGACGCTGCTTTAAAAAAAAAATGATAAAAAAAATACGGGATAAATCCCGTCCAGTATTGATTCAAAACGGGACGCACAATTTCATTCTCAAACGCGGCACGATTCCGTATTTTAAAGGACGGGTGGCAACCCTACAGTGCCAGGTAACCACCCATACAATCACATTGTGATTCAGACTAGGAATGCAATGAATGTAATTACCCCGATCTACATACAAGGCGAAAGTCTTGCAACATTCAAAGATGATGGTTTGGGATAAGTACACCATACAACATAAAAGAGCTTATGAAGCCTTGAACCGAAAAAAGCAAGATCTCAGAGATCGTAAAAAAAAAAATAGGAGGTAATGTCGTTTTACTCGCTGTAGATTTTAGACAAACATTACCAGTTATTCCACGAGGGAGACCAGCAGATCAACTCAACGCATGTTTAAAATCCATGCTTCTCCCACGCTCGGTTATATGTCGCGTGTTCTCAGGTAGGTGCACCAAAAAATGTATACATTTAAGCATGTAATGGGCAAACAAAAAATGAGGTATACCCGAAGGCACTGCAGTAGTACTTAATGTAACTTTACTTCTTAAATGTTAATGTTTTACTGTTTAATAATTTATACGCTTCTTATATGTTGTTCAAATTCTTTTATCAAAATACCACTGACAGCGCAATGCACGATAACATGGAGTGAATACACCATACGCATCCGCCCACGGCTGCCCTGCTGTGCGCAGATAGGAGTTGATTCTACAATAAAATAAAATAAAGATAAAAAGAGTAAAACAATCATCACCCATAAAGCGGATAGTAGACGTGACGTACTATATGTGTACCACATTTGAAGTGTATAGGTGAAACGGTTTGCGAGCTACAGGTCATTTAAAATCCTGGACAGACACACAAATTGCCACGGTAGCAAATTACAGAAGAAGATTTTACTGTTTAATAATTTATATTTATATGAAATGTGCTTCTTATATATTACTTCATATTCTCATATGATAATGATGTTAATGTTTATATTGATTTCTGTGTTATTAAAACTGCATGTATGTGTGTATATGTATATGTGTATATATATATATATATATATATATATATATATATACTAGCAAAATACCCGCGCTTCGCAGCGGAGAAGTAGTGTGTTAAAGAGGTTATGAAAAAAAAAGGAAACATTTTAAAAATAACGTAACATGATTGTCAATGTAATTGTGTTGTCATTGTTATAACTGTTGCTGTCTTTTATATATATATATATATATATATATATATATATATGTATATATATATATTATATATATAATATACACACACACATAAACATTTATATACATATACATATATATACATATCTACATATACACATCTACATATATATACACACATAAGACTTACTGAGTGAAACGGGCTTTCATTGACAATCATGTTACGTTATTTTTAAAATGTTTCCTTTTTTTTTCATAACCTCTTTAACACACTACTTCTCCGCTGCGAAGCGCGGGTATTTTGCTAGTTCTACAATAAAATAAAATAAAAATAAAAGAGGAATAACCTTGGAGGTCAATCATCACCCCGAAAGTGGATAGTAGACATTGCATAATGTATGTGAACCAAATTTCAGGTCAATAGTTCAAGTGGTTTGCAAACTACAGGTGATTTAAAATCCTGGACAGACAAACGGACAGCCACGGTAGCGTGTTATATAAGAAGATGGTGGATTGGTTTAAGGATATTACTGATTATGATATGTATACAGCATTTAATCTTTGAGGATTTTTGCATCATGCATAGAAAACATTGAAAAAACCTCAACACAACTACATGTAAATTAGAAACCAAGAAAATATCAGAGCTAAGAAGCGAAATTACTAGAATAGATGAAGAACAAGCCAGGCGTCCAAGCGAAGCTCTTCACAGGAAAAGGCAGGCCCTGCATACAGAACTTAACATCTTAACAACTAAAGAAACTGAACAACTTATTTATAAGTCTAGACATCATTACTATGAACACGGAGAAAAAGCTAATAAGCTTTTAGCTCAACAAATTCACAAACAAGAAGTTCGCAATGCAATACCAGTAATTACCAACACGAATGGAGAAGAAATTATAGACCATAAAAATATAATGCACACATTTAGAGATTATTATAAACCCTTATATTCTACTGAGCTCAAAGAAGACAACACACAATCTAATGCATTTCTGCATACAATACAGACACCACAAATAGATGCTTTAAGTGCTGAGGAACTGGATAAACCTCTAACGCTAACAGAATTACTAGATGCTATAAAGTCACTACAAAGCGGGAAATCAGCAGGCCCTGATGGTTACCCCGTAGAATTTTATAAGAAATTCTCCACTCAGCTAGCTCCCCTCTTATTGGCAACATTTACAGAAGCTAGAGACAACCAAATACTACCTCAAACATTTCGACAAGCATTAATCACCGTCTTTCCTAAACAAAATAAGGACTTGTTACAATGTGCATCATACAGACCAATTTCACTCCTGAATAATGATGTTAAGATACTCTCAAAAATTCTAGCTAGAAGGATGGAGAAAGTGCTGCCCTCGGTAATATCACAGGATCAAACTGGATTTATTAAAGGCCGACATCCATCTTCCAATCTCCGACGCTTGTTTAATGTTATATATTCACCAGCAAAATCAAACACCCCAGAGATATTACTATCATTAGACGCAGAAAAAGCATTTGATAAGATTGAATGGAACTACCTTTTCACTGCATTGGAGAAATTTGGGTTTGGCCCGAATATTTGTGCATGGATCAAACTACTGTATACCAATCCAGAAGCTTCAGTTTGTATTAATAACATTTGCTCAGACTACTTTAAGCTAGAACGTGGCACCAGACAAGGATGTCCCTTGTCGCCACTGCTGTTTGCAATTGCCATTGAACCACTGGCGGTTCACTGCCGAAATTCTTATCAGATAAAGGGGATTGTCAGAGAAGGACTGGAACAGAAAATTTCTCAATATGAAGATGATATGGTTTTATATATATCAGACCCAGAAAACACTGTCCCTGCAGTTCTAACAGCACTAACAGAATTTCAAAAGATATCTGGTCTTAAAATTAATCTGAATAAAAGTATACTCTTTCCAGTGAATTCACAAGCAAATAATATCAGATTGGACACCCTACCTTTTACCATAGCAGATCAGTTTAAATACCATGGGGTAAATATCACAAGTAAACATAAAGCTCTTTATCAACAAAATGTTGCCGTCTGTATGGAAAAAATTAAGCAAGACCTGGATAGATGGTCAACCCTTCATCTCACTCTAGCCGGAAGAATTAACACTGTTAAGATGAATATCCTTCCTAAACTTCTTTTTTTATTTCAAAACATTCCAATATATATCAATAAATCATTTTTTAAGCAATTAGATTCAACAATAACCTCATTCATTTGGAAGTCAAAACACCCACGTATCCGAAGAGCGACCTTACAAAGACCTCAGGCAGAAGGTGGCATGGCTCTACCTAATTTTCAGTTTTATTACTGGGCAGCAAACATACAAGCCATTAAAACCTGGACACAAATAAATGAACATACACAGGCCTGGTCCACAATAGAAATAAAATCCTGTAGTACTTCTTTATACTCCCTGCTCTGCTCTCCAATAAATGCAAGTTATCACAAATATACTAATAACCCAATTGTGCTTTACTCACTTAGAATATGGAACCAAATTAGAAAGCATTTTAAGATGGAAAATCTTTTATCGGTGGCACCTCTGCAAGAAAACCACCTCTTTCAACCCTTGCAAACATATCCAGTTTTTAATACTTGGAAAAGTTTTGGGATTAAAATGCTCAGAGATCTTTATATAGACAACATATTTGCATCTTTTGAACAATTACGTTCCAAATTCAACCTCCCAGCTACACATTTCTTTCACTATCTTCAAATTAGAAATTTTGTTAAACAGAAATTGCCCGATTTTCCCCACCTCGCACCCTCCACAATGCTGGAAAAAATACTGCTCAATTTCGAGGAATTAAACACCATTTCCGCATTATATAAAATCTTATTAGAGTCCCTACCTTTCAAAGATCCAAGAGGACATTGGGAAGAAGATCTCTTAATCAATATATCAGAAAAGGAGTGGAAGGTAGCAAAACAGAGAATTCATTCGAGCTCCATTTGCGCAAAGCATAGAATTATTCAACTAAAAATTATGTATCGAGCTCATCTGTCTCGCTTAAAACTGTCCAAAATGTTTCCAGGGCAAGATCCAACCTGTGAACGCTGCAACCAAGCTCCTGCCTCACTGGGTCACATGTTCTGGGCCTGCACCAAACTAACATCATTTTGGACAAAAATTTTTAAGTGCCTTTCATACAGCCTTGGGGTCACAATCCCTCCTAACCCATTAACAGCTGTGTTCGGGGTTCTTCCAGACGGGCTTGAAGTGGAAAAGGATAAGCAAACGGTGATTGCATTTACTACACTTTTGGCACGCAGATTTATTCTGTTAAATTGGAAGAATCCTAACTCTCCTCTGATAAGTCAGTGGGAAACTGATGTTTTATATTATTTGAAATTGGAAAAAATCAAATTCTCAGTTAGAGGATCTGTACAAAATTTTTTCAAAACCTGGCAGGATCTGATCAATATTATTTTAGAATAAGAGAAATAACTATTACCGCATTTAATTCCCTTCTCCATCTCTTAATTACATATATATTTATTTCTCCCTTTCCTTTGCTTATTGTTGTCTTATTAAAAAGCCCTAAGCAATTCTCCTTTAGCTAAGCTCTCCTTCTCTGGGGTGGGGTCTGATTTGTCTTTAATTTGTTTGGTTATAAATTGATCTATTTGTATGGAATGATTACAATAAAAATTAATAAAAAAAAAAAACAAAAAAACACAACTACATGTATTGTAGAATGCCCAGATGGGACTGGGTGGTTTTGACTTGGAACCAGTGGCATAGCAAAGGCCCTATGCAGAGCCTCAATGAGGTGGAGGGTCCTCCAGACCAAAAGTGCCTTCTCATAACCAACCACAAAAATATATTTTTGAAAGCAAACAGCATATTTGTGCATTTTTAAGTTAAACAAAACAGTGAAAAACTTCTATATTGCGTTGCCTGATGTTATAGACAGCAGAAAGGCTCATGGGTGTGTTCTGTAATACTTGATATCTACAAAAGTTAGTGAGTAGACAACAAAGAGTTGCATCATGACAAGAAGAAGAAAATAAGCGCTGCTCGAAGCAAGCAAATGGCACAACAAGCTATTGCCAGACTATGCCTAAGATAACATCTATGCTTAATTCATAATTGGGAGATTGAATTGGCAAAATGCTGCCAAAGAGCATCATGACTAGTGATTATTGTATGTCAGAGAACTTGAACATCATGGTGAGCTCAACAGAAGAGGCTTCTTCTCCTCGTCCCCCTTACTCACCTCTTCCCATTGTAGATGACCATGACCAGTGGTGTGCAGAGACTTATAGAGCAGCTAAACCAATTTCTTGGACTTTAATGTAATTATACTCCTATCTGGTCACTCTTGTCTTTATTGTAACCAGTGTTTGGAATGAATATTAATAAGCTAATGCAAAAATCTTGTTATTAAACTCAGCCAGTCATTTTCTAACCCGTTGTAAAGATGACATTCCCAGGTAGACAGAAAGGGACATCAAAGTCAGTCCTTGGGATCTGCTGGCCAGGCTATGGCACAGTATGAGTTTAATTTAATTTGATACCCGAGAAGACATTTGTTTGAATAGTTACCAACTTCAGTGGAGAAGCAGGTGAGTTTTAAATATGGCAGAATATCCATGTACTGTTTTTGTAGGGACTTAGAACTAAAAAAAGTGTTAAATGCCTAAAATTGTTGATGTTTTTTCAGAATCCCATTAGTACTGCTCTGGGTTCGCCAGGAGATAGTTCTCAATGGCAGTATGTACAGTAAAGTGAGAACGATAAATGTCTGTGTACTGAGCCCTGTAGGGCACCATATTTAACTTTTGAGTATAATGACAACGTTTTTTGTACTTACTGAAATCTATTTGATAAATATGGACTAACCTAGACAAGGACAGTGCTTGAGGGCACAATATAATTTTCCAGCGTATGTAAAAGATTAGAGGGGTCAATGGAGTCAAATTCTGCACTTAAATCTTACAACATAATTACTTAGGAATTTCCTTCATCAGGGGATATCCTAATTTCTGTAATAACTTGTAATATGTAAGATGAGACTGAAACCGATTATTGCCTAATACTTTTTTTAAGTATTTTAGAAAGAAAGAGTAAATTTGAGATAGATCTATAATTGTTAAGCGTATGTGCATCTAGCCCTGATTATTTCAGTAAAGGTCAGATAACACTTTTAATGTATTATGAATTGCTCCATTCAGTAATGAACTATTGACATTGTTAAGAACGGGTCCTGCCAGAACATCCATTGGGCTTTTCACTAGTTTAATTGCGACTGGTTCTACGGCACAAGTAGTAGGTTTCATTTTATAAATGGAACTTATGACTTCCTGTTCTGTTATTAAAATAAAATTACTGTGTATGTATGTGCAAGGCGAGACAGGGTTTTCAAATGTAATATTTAGGTTGTGAGGTGATACTGAAATATTGGAATCTAATATTGTCTTTTTTATCATTAACTAACCGTCCCCCGTAGCTCCACCCATGTAGTACTGAAACAGGACTGTGCCCGGCTCCTTACTCCTGACATCATGCTTCCTTCTCCCCTCAACCCGCAGCCTTTGTCTCGGATTAGCAGGAATATATTGCTCCTGCAAGCGAACTATGATTCTTAGCGCAATGAGTGAAGTTGCAAAATCAACCGGAATGTTCAAGCAAACTATAGAAAAAAACACAATCTAAATCCGTTAAGTAGTTCTCTTGTTCGCTAGCTAAGCGGAGATAAGGTACATGCCATGAGGCTGGTGCGTGAGTGAAGAGGTCCCCATCCCCTTCCCTTGGCCCGCTGCATGTCTCTCGGATTCGCACAAATAAATCAGTACCACAAGCAAACTATGATACATAGCACAATGAGAGAATTCGCAAAATCAACCGGAATGTTCAAGCAAATTATAGAAAAAAACTAGATTTAAATCTGTTAAGTAGTTCATTTGTGAAAAGCGAACAGACATACATACAGACAGACAAATGTTGGATTTTATATATATAGAGATGAAGTTCACAAAGTCTTCACTACTAATGTTTGTTCAGAATTCCACTGTGTTGCCCATTCTGATGCCTGCTTTCCCATTTCTACTGTGCATCAAAACTTCAGTTTGTGACATCCAAAGTCCCCTTATTTTTTCCACAACTTGCCTTATAGATGAGGAAAGGAACATGTGCACCTGCCACCCAAATTTTATACTACATCTGTCTCTAAATTGTCCGATCCTCTGCCAGCTTGCCCATGTCCCCATTCTGCCAAAACTCACACCATAATGTCCACACCCCCACTTGTGTAATCTTTGAATAATGTGGACTTTGTTCTGTTGTATAACACATACATAGCATAAATCAAATCCAAATCTTATGTCTCTGACTGATGGCCCAGTCCTTGGCCATCTTAAAATATATCTCATCCCCCAACCTGTCTTATACCACACCCAGGATAAGTACAATCTAAACCTTATTCTGCCTTTATGATTAAGATACCTATATTTCCCTGATCATAAATATTGCCCTCCTTTCCTTCGGGCCTGAAAATTTCTCAATTACTGTCTTATTAAATTGAGTCATTTAACTAAGCCTGCCAAACATTTTAGCCTCATACTATTGTCCAGATCAGTGTTTTCCAACCTTTTTCTCTGTAGTGACACACTTGTTGTAACTAAAATCATCCTGAAGCACACCACTTTACTAACCAAAAACACATATACAGTACAGTATATCTCATATACTTGCTCAACTGCCTGAAGGGGCGGGACTACTGGAGGTAGGTAAAAAGGAGAACCAAGATCAGCGTTCAAAGACATGGGACATAGTGAACACTTTGGTGGCATCTCCAAGCTGCTTCACCCCTTTGATCACCCCTCTGCCTCAGAAGCAACTTGTTTACCCACTATCTACCAGCCCTGTGAAGCTCACTGATGACCACACACACAGGGCAGGTGGACTCTAGCAGCAAGTAGACATGACCGAATTGCTCTAACAGGGTGATTTTGGAGTTGCTTTTATGCCAGCTTCTCCAGGTAGACCTATCTTCCTCAAACAGATCTTGACCACCTTGGAGTAGAGTGGAGCTTGCGTGGGAAAAAAGTCTGTGTATAAATAAGCTCATTCTCAATCACTTGCTTGTTGCTGAATTCCTAAGTCAGTTTGGTTCGGTCCATGCTCCTTTATATTATTTTTTTTCTTTAAGTGAATGATTTATAAAAGGGTGTTTCATTACAGAAATAACCACATTTTCTTTGATTTCTGAAGTTCCACTTGTGGTTTCTATCTCCCTAAAGACGCACAAACTCATTTGTAGTTACATTAATGTCAAGTGTGAACTGTGAACCATTAACATGAACATGAAATAGTGTGTCAACATTTGTCCAATCACATTAGATTAAAATAACAAAAATAATACTAATTGCCAATGAATGTGAGAGTGTCTGGGGTACAGAGAGCTGCGTCCCCAGAAAATTTTGAAGCAACTGTGGAAGGAGATCTCCGAGGAAGACAGGAATAGTTCAATCAATCAGTCTTTATTCAGTCGCAGATGAGTACATGGATTCTATGTTTTGCCGCTTTTCAGTCAGCTTTTTATATTTTCTCCCTCCCCCTTCCCCTTACTTATAAAAAAGCATAATATCGTTTACCTATGCATTTAATTTTATATTGTGCAAATTGGCCAAACATTTCTGTTTTGTGTACGTGTCAGAGGGGCCCCAAAGAAGGAAAGGCCATCTTCCCTGTGTCAAACAGACGCACTCCTAGAACGGAATTTACCCTAGGTCAGCTTCTTCACCTTGTCTTATGACAGGTGCCTGTATTAATAACCTTTTTACTATAGCAGAACAGCTTTTAACCCTTTGTAGCTTGCAAGTAGTTTTTTTTCTTTTAAACAAACAATTAAAGGGCAGCCTCATGTCCACCAGCTTGCGAAAAGATCAAGGACTTCCGTAGACTTTCATTTGGCTTTTCACTCAGGAAATATAGGTATTCATACAGAAATTAAATAAATACCAATTATATAAAGAACCAATTTTTAATGGATGTTGACATGTGCTGACACCAGGCACATTGTGGAAATAGACAATTTATTTCATGATTATTTCACATTACCTAATTAAGTGAATTTCTATGCACTTTTGTTTTTGTTTTAAGGGAAGCTACTGTGTCCAAAGCCTCTTTCAAAGTCACATTATAATTTGATGTCAGCTGATGTAAATTGTTTTCCATAATTATACGTGCGTTTCTCCAAATATCTACAAGTTTTCATGCATAGTTGATGTCTCACTATCCTTGTTTTAATCTACTGGTATATTGTAAGGGTTGAAACAAAATTATAACTTTCTGCTTTGTGTGATATGTTTTGAGACAGTCACTAATGCATAGCCCAATGTTGAAATCAGGGCAGTAGAAGTGTGTTTCGTTGTCTGATTTTCTTTTTTTTATGTTGCTTACACACAAGATGGTAGAATGTCAGTGCCTGATCTGAACTATTGACATGCCTCTTATGTTATTGAAGACTACCATAGTTTAAAGCCTTAGTGACTTCCACACTTGCCCTGACAGGAGCATTAACAGTTGCCTCATTGTGAACAATGCTTAGGGAGCTATTGCCTTGCTTGTCCTTGCACTTGATAGCAATTATTTTACCTTTTTGTCACTCAGCTTCCGTTGCACCACAGAGAAGCTTCACATGACCAAATTCACTGGGTATTTTATGGCAGATTGGTTGTACCATGCTGTGTCATGCATCAATTTCACTTTCTGTGACAATGTCTAATGACCAATTCATATTGTTATCATTATTGCTTGATTTGAATTGTCATTCCATTTTAGTCCATTCTGAAACTGCCTTTACAGCTTTTTTGCCATTGTGTTTTTCATTGGAGGCTACGCCCAACTCATAAATACAATGTTGTACCATAAAGTAGCAGAAACTAAAGAAATAGTCATGTTTTTGTTTGCAATATAATTTTATTTCATCCATTTGATGGCAGCAGAATACTGTCCCATGAGTTGTTGGGCTTAACACTATAAAGCATATCATTGCACATCACCCTGAGCCTGACTCTGATTTATCTGTAGCGCAGAAAATTCCTAGTCCAACTCAATGCACGAGGTTAATGCCAAGGAGGCACCTGCCAATCACCACCAGAAACTGCCCTCCGCCCTATAAATCTGGAGGGTCTCCCATAGTACCTGGTGGTTCATTTTGAATGTGCTGGGGAATGGCGTGTTTACTTGTGTTTTGTGGTACTTTGTACCTTTTTTTATAACAGAATTTTTTTAACCTGTGCTCTGTTTTTGACTTAATTTTGAATTCTGTTTTGAGACTATGTTTGCCTTGCCTTCTCAGGCAATTCCTTTTGTGCTCTACGAGGCTCATTGTGCTACTGAGCATTTTTGTTAAAAATAAATCTCTAATTTAATAAAGGTTCTTCAAGGCCATTTTTGTTTCTAGTCAGGGTTTTGACGGTAACCCCCCCAGAGTGCAAGTTTGGAAGTATTTATGGAATGTATGTGCTTTTGGGAGGGGCGGCACGGTGGCGCAGTGGTAGTTCGGGTTCGCTTCCCAGGTCCTCCCTGCGTGGAGTTTGCATGTTCTCCCCGTGTCTGCGTGGGTTTCCTCCCACAGTCCAAAGACATGCAGGTTAGGTCAATTGGCGATTCTAAATTGGCCGTAGTGTGTGCTTGGTGTGTGTGTGTGTGTTCTGTAGTGGGTTGGCGCCCTGCTCGGGATTGGTTCCCTACCTTGCACCCTGGGATTGGCTCCAGCAGACCCCCGTGACCCTGTGTTCGGATTCAGCGGGTTGGAAAATGGATGGATGTGCTTTTGGGACTCCCAGTTCACGACACAGATTACTGGAATTGTGTTCTTTTAGGTACAGAGATACAGTTAAATGCTATATCCTCTCAATGATATAGGAAAGTTAAATGGTTTGAAAATATGCTCTTCAGTTATTTTAATGCTGATGGTAAAGTATAACTGAAAGGATCCTATGGAGAAAAAAAAACTCTTCATGTGTCATACTCTGTACAAGTGACAGTAAACCTTTATTTTGTCTGTTGGTAGGTTCCTGTTAGCAGGTTATTCTATGTCTTGGAGTTATTTGTCCCAGAACCAGCTAATTGAGTACTAGCATATGTTGTTTTCTTGTTGGTAACAGAGACTCTTAAACAATACCTTTATCCCATTTCTTTCTAGATTTAACATTTACTTACAGTATTTGGCTGATACTTTTATGCCAAGATGACTTACAACATTTATGATATAATTAGTTACATTTCTTTTCATTTTCCATTTGGAGCACAGGCAGGTCAAGTGACTTGCAGCTAGTCACACAGTGTCAGTAACAGGATTTGAACCCACACCCTCAAGGTTTGAAGCCCAATGCCTTAACCACTACACACACAGCTTGTCTATCTAAAACATTTTTAGCAGTGTTTCTTTATCCAGGGATGATGTTAATAAATTATAACAATGATATACAAAGTTGCTTTGATAATAGCAACACATCAAACAATGCATCACCTGAAATAAACTGTTGTAACTCAGATCATAGCAACCAAACAATGCACCAGCCTTCATAAGATATGTCTATGCTCAAAGACCATAGCAACACCACAAACATTACACCAATTACTACAAAACAGTTATATTTGTAGAGAAAGCATTAAACATGGATTGAAACACAAGGTTAGCTTGGCTTTTGTCTCACTGAGTGTTTTCTGTGCTTCTGTGAGATAAAGTTGCACTCTTGTTATTGTTAAAGCCAATGCAGATGTTCATGGATTTAGTCCAGTGGTTCCCTGCTCCCTAGAGAAGCCTCTGCAGTGATCACATGCTGCCAATATGTCACTTTGTTCTGCACCAATGCCCTAAAGGTTAAACCTAATAAGCCACACCTATAAATAGGCACCTCAGCTGCATCTTAATTGGCTAATTACTTTACCTTAATTGCAAACCACAAGGAACACCAAACGTAATTGAGTTTGAAATTGATTAGAACAGTCAGGTAATTATAAATCTGTAATTAGAGAACAACAAAAGAAAACAACTATAATAAAAATAATCTGAAAAAGAGAAAAGGCTCTTTAGCATTAAAATAGTTATTCCTGTTAAACAGAAAACAGGAGATAAATTATTAAACTCAATTCACTCCAAGGTACAAAAAAACAAAAACTGTATTATACCACCAAAGAGATTCTATAATATTAATATTCACAAATAGAAAACTGAAAGTAGAAAACATAAATCATAAAAAAAGAATTTAGAATTGAATGCTAGATACAAACTCCAAACAAGACTTCTCACTGAGGTAGATAAGTCCCCAAACCAGAGTGAAATTCAGAACATTAGTGTATTTAGCACATTAGCCTGAGGCCATAAGAGAAATGAAATGTCTCTGTCTATACTTAATCAGCTTTTTGAGCTGCACACTCACACTGACACCTGCTTAGTGTAGGACCACAAACCACTGTGTTGATGAAGGCACAGCATATTATTGATTCCTGCTCCTTTCTGTTCAAGGCATTTTAAAACTCATGTTGCCTTAGATGGGGAAAAAAGCATTACCAAAGACCTTAGCCATTTCTGTTTCCTGTCTTCTGTATAATTATTCTGGATCTTTAGCATTCACACCATCTGTTTTAAGGACGGTTTTTCTCCAGCCAGTCATACTGACAAGCAGAGGTGTGACCAGAACATCATGTGTGGGTGGGCATTTGGCTTGTCTGGGGGGTGGGGGCAAAAAATATCCATCCATCCCCATTTTTGTAGGGGGGGTCAAATAATAATAACAACATAGTTTTATATAACATATAAAAGCAAAAATTGTGGCATAAATCATAACCTATTGTTCAATAAAATTAACAGAGGCAATGGAACTTGTATTACTATTTTTTGTGAATAAATATAGAACTACATCCATCCATCCATCCATCCATTACCCAACCCGCTGAATCCGAACACAGGGTCACGGGGGTCTGCTGGAGCCAATCCCAGCCAACACAGGGCACAAGGCAGGGAACCAATCCTGGGCAGGGTGCCAACCCACCGCAGAACACACACAAACACACCCACACACCAAGCACACACTAGGGACAATTTAGGATCGCCAATGCACCTGACCAGCACGTCTTTGGACTGTGGGAGGAAACCGGAGCGCCCGGAGGAAACCCACGCAGACACGGTGAGAACATGCAAACTCCACGCAGGGAGGACCCGGGAAGCGAACCCAGGTCTCCTAACTGCGAGGCAGCAGCGCTACCCACTGTGCCACCGTGCCGCCCTAGAACTACATCTACAAGGTAAATATCAATAAAGTCAAATGTATACAACATATGAGAGCAAGAACAGAAACGTGGCTTATTATAGTCATGGGAGGCTATAGGATATCAGTTTCCAGTGGTTAACCTGGATATTATCTACAGGACCAGTCTGCGGTTACTCTTGGCAAATTCTGAAAAAAATTCATTCATGTCTAGATTTTCTGTCATGTTTTTCTCATGTGCCAGAAGGACTAAATTTCTCTTCCTTGAATGCAGCATTGTTCGGCGGAGTGGAGTGAGAATGCGGTTCAAAGTAGAGAAAGAGCTTTCGCATAATAAGAATAATAGTTCATTACATTTATATAGCGCTTTTCTCAGTACTCAAAGTGCTATCCACACAGGGAGGAACCGGGAAGCAAACCCACAATCTTCCACAGTCTCCTTACTGCAAAGCAGCAGCTCTACCACTGCGCCACCTGTGAGATGCAGCTGAAGACACACCAATGATGAGTGCTGTGATGCAGACATGGCTCTGACGTGCAGGATACTAGACGCGTGTTTGTGGAAGCCGCCACCGTCTTCTTCTAGAGCTTTTTTCCAATTAGTGTAGCCGTGTTTGGTGAATATGTCCTTGCGGTCCGATTTGGAAACACTAAGTTTGCGGCTGGCAAAGCAAAAGCTGCCATCACGGACAACAGAATATTCAAGCCATGGTCGAGTCTGATACCAGCTTGCACTAAAACATCCGAGTGTCTTTCCGAATGCGCGCTTGGGATAGTTAAATAAAATAGGCTGGGATGGGCTATCCATATTTAAGTCAGGCAGACCGGACTGTATATTTTGTTGAAGGCAGAGGTTTGGAGTTCCCGACACGGGCGCAGAGCTGGAGGATTGTGTAGGCTTATCTACATCTTTTGGAGTTTCAGTTCCCGATGTGGGTGCGCTGTGCTCCGTGTTGGTAGCAGCGGTGCTGGGCTCTACCATGGAGCCAGCAGCTTGCGGAGGGACAGAGGTTGAAGATGTCTGCTTTTTAATAAGCCACCTATGCATAGCCTTTGGTGTTACCAACCAGAAAATAAAAGAAGAATGGAACGTATACACTGTTTTAATTAAAGAATGCGGTCAACAAGTTCAAAACGTGCTGCAAAATGTGCGGCGAAGTGAACTGTGAGCAGCACGGAGCCTGTCTAGTGGAGGAGACACTGACGGATACGCCCCAAATTCAAACGGGCCGATTGGAAAGCAACTCAGTTTTGAAAATCAAATATTTTCTTCTCCAGGGTTTTCATTGGACAGACAGAGCATTTCGCAGGGTGGGCACGGCTTGTCTCTGGGGGGGCAGTGCCCACCCCAGCCCCCCCCGTGGTCATGCCTCTGCTGACAAGTATTTCAGTTCTGATTGTATATACTGTCCGATGGTGCATTCATTGTCTATGCTGTATTTATTGTTGTTTTACAGTCATCAGTCTATGAGAAACACACATATGATAATTTCATTGTACAGTTCATACATAACAATAAATTTGAACTAAAGAGGATGATTGAGCAATGCCTATACAGTTCAGACCTCGTCTGTTATGGAACTGACATATTAGCTGATAGTATTAGACTCACCTAAAACAGTCGTATGGCAGAGAGCCTAAGTCTTATTGTTGAGCTTGGTAACTTGAACAAATAATCACAGCAGTCAAAGCCCAAGCTAGAATACAAAACAGCATGACTGTGAAATACTATTGACAGTCTTGCCCTTCACATTATATTTCTTACTCACTATAATAATATTTTGCTCCAATTGCTATAATGTACCTCCTCTAGTTTTTCTGTAGACTTCACATCAACCTGTCACTTGCTGCTGCTGAATGAGCACAGGACTAACAGAGCACATGGATTGTTCTGACCATGTCTTGAACATCTTATATATTCAAAGGCAATGGTGATTGTATCAGTGTTGGTGTGTATTAATATTGTTTCATAGAGCCTGGGTCCCATTTGATGTTTTTCAGTCCAGAGTTTGTATGTTCTCCCTGCATCTTCATTAAATTCTTCCTTGGACTTAGACTTCTTGTGGCAGTTCAAACACTTGCTGTCTGGCTGGTTGTGCTTAGTGTTTGAAATACCCCATTTGTAATCAGGAGGTCCCATTAGTGCTTCTTTTTCCGCAGAATACTGAAATGTTTCTTTATGGCATATTCATTAAATTAGCTATGGAAAATGCTGTCATTTAAAATATGCTGATGTTAGGTAGAGGAATCATCATACGCGGATATGCAATCTGCCAGAAAAAGCCTCTTTGAACTTTTGACCAGCATCACACACATCTGCGCCGTGTGTGCAACACTAAAATGAGTATTTCATCATGTGGATTAAAGTAATTGCATACTATGAGCTAATTTGCCACCCTGCCACAAATCAGTGCTGCAGCGTTTAATAAATGAAAGCACAGAATGCAGAAGCAGAGCATTTCATGAGTAAAGCAGTGAACACTGTCACTTTCAGCAGTCTCCGTCACTTTCTATAATTCACCATGAATTATGAATCCAAGGCAGGAATTAATGGCTATGTGAGGCTCTTGTTTAAAGTTTTTCTTTGTAAGCCTCTGCCCTCTTTCTTGAATCCTTAGAAGGTTTGCCATACTACACATTTCCTTCAACAATGGACAGGCTGCCTGTCGCTCAAGGGTCCACATCTGCCCATGCTGGTGAGGCTCTCACAAGCAGATGCTTTTTCACTCAAATCCTGAAGTTCTGTCTGTTACAATATTTCCTTGCAAATGCAGTAATGGGCACTGATTGATTTATAACACCATGACAGTTTTATATTCATCTGTGGTACTTACTTTGGTGGAGTTTAAATGTTCATCTTGTCCATTTCTAAATTATACTGAGTTGACTAAATGATAATCCGTTACAGTGGGCTCATTCCACCATTATGGATAAATCCTGCATTGTTTACATTACTGCTATGATGACCTAGGAAATCAAGTTAGATAAATTAATAGACTGAATCATTTGACTCCTTATGGTAATTGAATTTGCTTTAAATTTTGTAATTCATAGGTAGATCACGTAAATGTCATTTCAGGTTAATAATATTCCTAAACATGCTTATTTCAATTGAGCATCATCATGGCTGGAGCCTACCTTTGCAGCACTCAACCCAAGGCAGGAACAAGTTCTGGACAAGGATCCAGTCTCAAACACATTGGATCAGTTTATAAGTATCATAAGCCTTATATTCATATTTTTGAAATGTGTGAGCAGTAAATTACTACTTGGAGAAAAATCCACATTTACAAAGGGGGTTTGTAGACTCAATGCAGACAGTAACTGGGCATTGGATTCAAACTCAGGATGCTAAATCTGTGAGAGTAATTTGCCACTGCAGTGCACTCTTTACTTAGTGCAAAGTCTAATTTTAGTTTTGTTCCTAGTACAGCTGCCCTGTTTTGGATTGGTTCCTGCCTTGCACCCTGTGCTGCCCACAAACCTGTTTAAGACTAAGCAGGTTAGAAAATGACTGGAATGAAAACTGTAAAATGCTAAAACTTTTTTATTAATAGATTTGGTCTACCCTCTGTAAGAAGTTTCTTTCAGCATTGGCATTATATTGACAAACTGTTTATCCATGCATTTCTAAATTCATTACAGAGAGTTGACTTGACACACTTATTACTGGTCTAAATTGGAACTGTCATGCATGTCTTTAGGATATGTGAGAAAACTGGATTGCCAGGAGAGAAGACCCGCCCAAACATGGGCAGTGCATTCAAATTCCTCACAGTAATGGTCTGGGCAGAGGAGGAATCCAGGTCTCTGAAGTTGTGAAACAGAACTAACATCTCTTGATTGCCTCAAGGTCAACATTAGTCAGCCATTTGGTCTATATACTTGTTTCTGTTTTAAACTTGCATTTTCCATGACAGTCGGCCTAAACTGAGTCACACTGCTGCTTGCAAGTTATCCACATCCTTCCTGGAAAAAGTCTGTTTGCACAACAGCCCTGCTAATTACTAATGTTGAGACAACTTTTCTACCATAACAAGCTTGCTTTGGTTCAGTTTAAAAGATCGCCCAGATTTCTTAAATTAAATGTGCACTTAGCAGTATTGCTCAGATGAAACACTGCTTTTCTGTTCAAGGTCCATCTTCTGTTTAATTTTGTGCTGTGTGCTTATTTATTACTTCACACAAGCATGAGCAGGTGGTTTGACATCAAAACTGCCCTGCACATCCAGAAGGCAAAGCTTCAGCTCTGTTCCAAAAGTCTGTGTCAGTTAATAATAATTACAAGTGACAGAAGGAATAATTAAAATTCAACTGTTTTAAATTAATTTCAACTTAATTTCTACTTCATTTTAAGGTATTATCAATAGCTGGTTTGTGATCCTTAAAAACGTTATGAAAGTAATTCCATCACGGCTAGATTGCCTTTCTTCTCCTGGACTCTCTGGTTTTGCCAGTCTAGTTGTTTATATCCAATTGAATCCACTATTGGATGCAATGTTCTGATGCTCTTAGAACAATTTAAAAAAGTGATTGTGGGTTTACTGTGAGGCCAGACAAGAAAAAAACTTAAACTGAAGAGTGATGTTTTTGATTTAATAGCAAATGTAAATTGCTATATCTTATAATGACATACATCTCCAGATGACATTAAAAGCAATATCACAGTGTTTCTGGGGAGGTGAAATTCCTCTGCTTCCTCTGACCGTCCATCAACATTCTGTAAGTTCATAGTTTATTCTAAATTTCCCTTCTGTGAAGAGTGAGTAAGTGCAGAAGTGCGCAAAAGTGTTCTTTAATGGACAGACATTCACTATGACTAGGGCAAAGTGTGTTTAAAAAAATGGAAAGACATGAGTTTACTCATTCCATTATATGAAATACTAACTTCTCTGGTTTTAAATGGAACAATAGGTTTTGAATAATAGTATAAAGAAATTGGCTAATATTGTGAAATACTGGATTTACTTTGGTTTAAGCGCCTATCATTATTATCACTAAAAGAAGGATATCTTACAGCCTTTTTTACTTAATTTGTGTGCCACCTGCTGTGGTTAAAGTTTAAACCTGTTGAAATGCAGCAGTCAATGATGCCTGGATTGATCATACTTACATGTACAAGTTTAAAAATGTAACAATGACAAGCTGAAAACACACTAGATTGGCTGTAGCTTTTGTTGATCTCCATGTATACAAATACTTCAATACCGTTCAGATTAGAAATAATGTTCCAATAAATGTCTGCCTTGTTGAGGTCTTTAGATGCTTTATTTTAAGTAACTTGTCTGTTTCCCTGAACGTCTCCAAGGTAAAAGGTGTCCCTTGGACTTCCTTAGGGATGCCGCAAAAAACCTTCCAACTTCCAACTAGAAGTAGATGAGTGCAATGGAACAGCTTCAGGATACCAGGTAGCATTATCCGCTAGGACTAAAATATATTTATGTCCTCTAGCTGAGGGTTCCAGGGGTCCTATGATGTTGACCCCAATCCTTTTAAACATGACATCAATCAGGGCAATGGGAACAAGAAGAGCACTGTCCCTCCTAGGAATTTGTCGCAATTGACACACCGGGCAGGACGTGCAAAAGCGACAAACCTCCTTATTAATTCCTGGCCAATAAAATTGAAGCTTAATCCACTCCAAAGTTTTTTCAGAGCCCAGATTGCCTCCTAGGAGTGGGGCGTGTGCAAATTTACAAACCTGCTGCTGGAAGGTCTGTGGTATTAGCAACAACCTCCGCACCTCCCCCTCATACTGTGCTACCAGATACAAAATGTCGTTTCCAAAGACAAAGTGAGGACCCTGTGGCATGGGCAGATGAGTGTGTTGGCCATTGACAAGAATGACTGCATTATTTGCAAATTTAAGGGAATCATCATTCCATTGTTCCGTGTTAAATGAAGCTGGTGTTTCTTTAAACTGATACTGTAACTAGAAGAGAGGGTCAGGACCTACCTCAAGGGGCGTGGTTTCCTCCCGTGTTGTTGCAATGGCTGATGACGTTTCCGCCCATGGCAGTCCGGGAATTGCCACATCACACTGAGTGGCTGCATCTTCTTTCAATTCTGGCTGATTACATGGCATGGGGGCAGCTTGAGATGTATTGTCTCCATCCACGACTAGGCTCAAAATTGATTTAGGAGTGGAAGGTGTTCAACTTCTTTTACTTTTAGACCAGTCCTGCTCCAGAATCACAGAGAATGGTGAATAACACTATTGTGGTAACACATATCAGCGAGCTACAATGGAAATGTTGCAGCCGGAATCAAATAAGGCTGTGATATTAAAACCGTTAAAAAATTAACACTCCTGTATGTGGAATTGCCAGAGGATTTGTAAGTGCACAACACCCTTCCTTCCCCCTCCATCTGCATTTTCCCTTATCCCTGAGCAGATTGTGCATCTGCGATCCGGGAACTTTGGTACATGCTCTGGCTCGTGATGGTTGGGCTGGTATTTTGGGACGTATTCCATCTGGGTTTGACTAAGGGACAGTTTTGCCCTCCCAAAATGTGAGGCTTTCCTAATTGTCTCAATGAGCTCCGTGAGCTCAACCATGTTACGATATTGTTCCCAGACCAACTGGGTGAAATATTTAGGAAGGATATTTATTAACAAATTGCTGGTGATTTGCTCAACTATGTGGTGTGCATTGTTTTCCTCTGGCCTTAGCCAGTGCCCTGCCTTAGCCCATATTGAAAATGTCTACTCGTGGGTTGGCCACTCTAGGTCAAACTTCCACTGTCTTATTGCTCTCACCTGCTGGTCTGGGGCATTTTTAGCCAAGGGCTCTGCCTTGATGGGGAGGGTGGCACTCCGAGAGACTCTGGCACACACCCCGTGGTATCTAGTTTGCCCAGTTATGTGTACTGGGGACAGAGCATGCACCTGGTCTTTCTGAATTATGGGATGCCCTCCCCACTCAGAAATTCGGGTATGGTACTTTCCCACCTGGACATTAATTGAGGTTTGATCTTCCAGGATGTACTGTATTTCAGGTCCTGTTCCTGGTACGTCTTGGAGCCCAGCATCCTGCCAAATACACTAGTTGTCAAAGAATGACAAAAGGAACACAAAAAGGTTTGGGAAAGCCTCCTGTATACTTGAACCCACCTGCAAAAAGTTGATTGATAGTACAGTTGCGTACAGATTGGAGTCCAAAACAGAACTGCATGGGTAAGGTAAAGCAAGGCAAAGGAAGTGATGTCATCGAGGTTGAGACCGAAACTGACGTTATGGGGGGCAGGGCCAGAAGTGACATCATTGGGACCAGAACCAGAAGTGACCTCATCAGGGCCAGGCGGAATTTCCTGTAAATGGTCTGCAGTGGAAAGAGAGAAAGGTCACCCTATGGTCTGGCATTTAATTACTCTTATTTGAGGACTTTAGCTGCCTCCCATGCACGTGTGTGACAATATAAATAAGCATTGGGTGTTAACAGAATCCAATAATGTATGCTATCTGCCCTGTTCAAGTGCTAGATTTTGGAAGTCAGTAACTGGGCAGCATTTTGGGAACTATACAATGTGCATTGTTTATTTGCAACCTCTTTTGGCCTGAAGTACTCCTATGAATCTAATATATAAAGCAGAGTCTATATATGTTGTTTGTACGCCATACAAATCTGCACCGGGCGTCCGATCACCACCAAACTGGGCATGGGGCTGCTTTGTGAGGTCATGGGGTATGTTTGGTTGGGAAAAATGCCCTTGGTCAAGCGCAGGACACCTTTTGACCGACACAACATTCGCAAAAAATCCCCATACTTATCATTGATAAGATGGCCACACGTTGCAACAGACGTTAACGGCGGAGCCATCTAGCGGCACGTTTGATCTCTGTGCATCCCTCTTTACCAATGTTTCTTTAAATTGCCAAGAAATTGTGGAAGTGTCCAAGTATGAGAAAGCCGACTGCTTTCATCGCGTGAAGGGGAACTGCCGTATGGATGTAAAACGTCAACGACCCAGTGCGCGTGACTGGCTTTGCGTATTTGTGGTGCTATTTGTTCGCTTTCCGACATATTGTAAATAACGTACATTCATCTCACTCTGGTACTTATTCCGTACGTAATACCATGTGACACATTATAATTGTCCTGCTTTTCGCTAATATACCCATGCAACCAAAAAAAACACATGGCATTAGAAAGTCCACTTCCGATGCCACAAAAAAGTCTATGTCAAGGCCGTCTCAAACATTGCGCAAGACGTCAAGATGTTTTCATAGCAAGAATTTCGCTGATTCCGAATGATTTACCCTTTGATTTCAAACATCTACAATTTCCTGTTCAAAAAAGTCTATTTCAAGGCCATCTCAAACCTTGCGCAAGACGTCAAGATGTTTTCATACAAAGAATTCCGGTGATTCAGAATGATTTACCCTTTGATTTCAAAAGCCTACAATTTCCTATTCGTTTGGATTTTGCTGTGTCCAAATCACTCCAAATTAAAGGCATCAATTTGGAAAATCCATGCTTTTCACACGGACAACTCTACGTAACATGTTCTACAGTGGGCAATCCTCACAATTTGTTCATTTTCGGAACCCCACGACAACACAAAACATATACTGTATCCAAAGCCTCTAAAATGACCACTTATATTACCTATTACAATAAAATGTCAATCAGAAAAATGTTTGTTCAACTTCTATGTTCTGTTTCTTACATTTGTGAAATTCACCAGTTATAGATTCCCAGGCAACGGCGGGTACTCCTGCTAGTTATGTATACAGCACAATTAATGTCTGGCATAATTAGCTGCTAGCCTGGTGGGAAGACTAGAACTACAGTATCACGTTAATAACCATGAAGCTTTTAGCAGATTAACTTAATAACGTTTTTACCAGATTTGAAACAAGCAATTTCAGCACCCAAAATGCAGAAGTAAAGGAGATGCTTTATAAAAACACCAGGAATTCTGCTGTGATAGGATTCAGTTTATCTGAAGTGTAGAATGGCTTGCGGTGGGCTAAAACAAACAGGGCAGTGGGGCCAGACAGCATATCAGGTCGCTCTTAATGTCCTGCTTTAAGCAGATCTCTCTGGTTTTTCATTTGCTTTTTAACTATTTTCTGACCTGTGGCGTTGTACCTAAGCTGCAGAAACAGTCAGTCATTACCCCTGTTTCTAAGGTTTCCTGGCCAAGCAGTCTGAATGACTACAGACCAGTTGCACTCACCTCTTCTTCTTCTTCTTTCGGATGCTCCCGTTAGGGGTTGCCACAGCAGATCATCTTCTTCCATATCTTTCTGTCTTCTGCATCTTGCTCTGTTACACCCATCACCTGCATGTTCTCTCTCACCACATCCATAAACCTTCGCTTAGGCCTTCCTCTTTTCCTCTTCCCTGGCAGCTCTATCCTTAGCATCCTTCTCCCAATATACTCAGCATCTGTCCTCTGCACATGTCCAAACCAACGCAATCTCGCCTCTCTGACTTTGTCTCCCAACCGTCCAACTTGAGCTGACCCTCTAATGTACTCGTTTCTAATCCTATCCATCCTCGTCACACTCAGTGCAAATCTTAGCATCTTTTACTCTGCTACCTCCAGCTCTGTCTCCTGCTTTCTGGTCAGTGCCACCGTCTCCAACCCATATAACATAGCTGGTGTCACTACCGTCCTATAGACCTTCCCTTTCACTCTCGCTGATACCCGTCTGTCACAAATTACTCCTGACACTCTTCTCCACCCATTCCACCCTGCTTGCACTCTTTTTCACCTCTCTTCCACAATCCCCATTACTCTGTACTGTTGATCCCATGTATTTAAACTCATCCACCTTTGCCAACTCAACTCCCTGCATCCTCACCATTCCACTGACCTCCTTCTCATTTACGCACATGTATTCTGTCTTGTTCCTGCTGACCTTCATTCATCTCCTTTCTAGAGCATATCTCCAGCTCTCCAGGGTCTCCTCAACCTGCTCCCTACTATCGCTACAGATCACAATGTCATCAGCAAACATCATAGTCCACGGGGACTCCTGTCTAATCTCGTCTGTCAACCTGTCCATCACCATTGCAAATAAGAAAGGGCTCAGAGCCGATCCCTGATGTATCCCACCTCCAACTTGAATGCATCCGTCACTCCTACCGCAGACCTCGCAACTGTCACACTTCCCTCGTACATATACTGTACAACTCTTACGTACTTCTCTGCCATTCCCGACTTCCTCATACAATACCACAGCTCCTCTCAAGGCACCCTGTCATATGCTTTCCCCAGGTCCACAAAGATGCAATGCAACTCCTTCTGACCTTCTCTAAACTTCTCAATCAACATCCTCAGAGCAAACATTGCATCTGTGGTGCTCTTTCTTGGCATGAAACCATACTGCTGCTCACTAATCATCACCTCACTTCTTAACCTAGCTTCCACTACTCTTTCCCATAAGTTCATGCTGTGGCTCATCAATTTTATTCCCCTGTAGTTACTGCAGTCCTGCACATCCCCCTTATTCTTAAATATCGGCACCAGTACACTTCTTCTCCACTACTCAAGCATCCTCTCACTTTCCAAGATTCCATTAAACAATCTAGTTAAAAACTCCACTGCCATCTCTCCTAAACACCTCCCTGCGTCCATAGGTATGTCATCTGGACCAATGGCCTTTCCATTTTTCATCCTCTTCATAGCTATCCTTACTTCCTCCTTGCTAATCTGTTGCACTTCCTGATTCACTATCTCCACATCATCTAACCTCTTCTCTCTCTCATTCTCTTCATTCATCAGCCTCTCAAAGTACTCTTTCCATCTGCTCAACACACTCTCCTCGCTTGTGAGTACGTTTCCATCTTTATCCTTTATCACCCAAACCTGCTGCACATCTTTCCCAGCTCGGTCCCTCTGTCTAGCCAATCAGTACAGGTCCTTTTCTCCCTCCTTAGTGTCCAACCTCTCATACAACTCATCATACGCCTTTTCTTTAGCCTTCACCACCTCTCTCTTCACCTTGCACCTTATCTCCTTGTACTCTTGTCTACTTTCTGCATCTCTCTGACTATCCCACTTCTTCTCTGCCATCCTCTTCCTCTATACTCTCCTGTATTTCCTCATTCCACCACCAGGTTTCCTTTTCCTCCTTCCTCTTTCCAGATGTCATGCCAAGCACCCTTCTTGCTGTCACCTTTACTACATCTGCTGTAGTTTCCCAGCTGTCTGATAACTCTTCACTGCCACCCAGTGCCTGTCTCACCTCCTCCCTAAAGTCAACCTTGCAGTCTTCTTTTTTCAGCTTCCACCATTTGATCCTTGGCTCTGCCCTCACTCTGTTCCGCTTCTTGATCTCCAACATCATCCTACATACCGCCGTCCTATGCTGCTTAACTACACTTTCCCCTGCCACCACTTTGCAGTCTTCAATCTTCTTCAGATCAACTTTTCTGCATAGGATGTAATATACCTGTATGCATCTTCCTCCACAATTGTACGTGACCCTATGTTCTTCCATCTTCATGAAATACATATTCACCACAGCCATGTCCATCATTTTGGCAAAATCCACTATCCTCTGACCTTCTTCATTCCTCTCCTTGATACCATACCTACCCATCACCTCCTTGTCTCCACTGTTCCCTTCACCAACATGCCCATTGAAATCCACTCCAATCACCACTTTCTGTCCCTTTGGGTACACTGTTCATCACTTCATCCAACTCACTCCAAAAATGTTCTTTTTCACCCATTGCACACCCAACTTGCGGTGCATATGCACTAATAACATTCATCATCACACCTCCAATTTCCAGCTTCATAATCATTACTCTGCCTGACACTCTTTTCACCTCCAAAATACTCTTGACATACTGTTCCTTCAGAATAACTCCTACCCTATTTCTCCTCCCATCCACACTATGATAGAACAATTTGAATCCACCTCCAATCCACCTGGCCTTACTCCCCTTCCATTTAGTCTCTTGCACACACAATATATCAACCTTCCTTGGCACTCACCTCTATTCCAATAAAATGCTTCGAGCATTTGGTGAAAAACATTTTAATGACAGGGACAAAGTCTTTTCAAGATAACCACCAATTTGCAACAGAACAGAAGTGTTGAAGATGCTCGCTTGTTATCGTACATCAAATCTATACTTTTCTCGATCAGCCTGGTACATATGTCAGAGCACTATTTCTGGATTTTTCTTCAGCGTTCAATACAATACAGCCTCACATACTGATTGGAAAACTGAATAGTATGAATGTAAACCCATTTATCATATTATAGATTCAGGACTTTTTCAAAGTCATTCATTCAAACACAGGAAGTCCACAGGGGTGTGTCTTATCACCATTACTATTTACTCTGTACACAAGTGACCTGAGACAGAACAGTGACCACGGCTCCATTATCAAATATGCAGATGACACCATGCTCATAGGACGCATATCTGGGGAGGAAGAAAGCCACTATCTAAATCATGTGGACTGTATGGTAAACTGGTGTAATATAAACTTTCTCACTCTGAATGTAAAAAAGACCAAAGAAATGATATTTGATTTCAAGAGATAGAACTCTGTATTTTCACCCTTTGTTATTCTGGAGGAGGAGGCAGAAATAGTAAATGAATATAAATACTTAGGAACTAACTTAGATAACAATCTTAACTGGAATGAAAATGCAAAAAAAATATTCTCTAAATACAATAAGCATTTATTTCTCCTCCGTAAACTCAAACTATTTAAAGTAGACAAGGACCTCATGTTGTCCTTTTATCGCTGTATTATCCAGTCTGTTATCAATTTCAGTTTCATTGCCTGGTTTAGTGATCTAACAAACCAAAATTTAAAAAAGCTCCAGCAGATTACTAAGCATGCTGCTAAAGTTATTAGGTCTGATGTAGATGATCTGGCAAGTGTTTGTCAGAGGACAATGCTAAAGAAACTAGAAATAATCTCAACTGACGACAGACATCCATTATATGTAGAACTTAACTACAATAAATCAGGAAGGATAGTCACTTTGAAAACCCACACAAATTGCTCTAGAAATTCCTTTCTTTCTAGTGCCATATGACTTTTTAATAAGGAATATCGGAGATAATGATTAAGGTTTGATATGTATCCTGTAACAATTATTGTGTAAATATGCATTATCAAACTGCCTTACCTTAATCTGTCTTGTCTCTATTTGTTTTGTTTCATTTCTTTCTGTCTTGTTATTAGATACAACTGAGAAGGCAAATTTCATGTTTTCTTGTGTAAACATGACTAAATAAAGCAACCTTGAAATTGCAGATAAAAGACTATATCACATGAACACCAGACAAAGGAGCACAAAGCCAGAAGAACCAAAAAACTATGTAGATAGAAGGCATCTTGTGTGCATTTGTCTGTCCGGCTCGGAAGTGAGAGGTGTAGTCGGGGTAAGGGCTCCACCTCCAAGGATACACAAGCGAGGCCAGCATGTCAGCAAAACGAACCCTCCGAAGAAAGAGTCACTTGCTTAGCCAATAATACAGAAGCGAGGTGAGCACATTGGCAAAACGGTATCCCTTTTACTTTTCTTCCCACTGGTAATACACAAGCAAGGTGAGCACATCGGCAAAACGAAACCTCCTAAGAGAGAAATGCCCAGAGTAGTTCCTTTCAATTACCTGACATCTCTACATTTAACTTTTTTTTCTGACGATTTCAATAGTTTCTAGGATCCCTGCTGTGTACAGCACAGGCTTACTGTATGTATATATATATATATATATATATATATATATATATATATATATATATATAGTGGAATATGGCCCAGACACAGACAGGCGGACACCAATAGTTCACCCAACACATGTTTATTCTGCATATTTACTATTTACAAAGTGCACACAACCCCAAAACTCCCCCAAAAGTCCAGGCCACACAATGCCTCTCCTTCTCTTCAGGCCACCTCCTTTCCTCTCCTCCCAAGCTCCGTCTTGCTTCCTCCCGACTCAAGCTATCGAATGGAGGGAGGCGGCCCCTCTTATCCCCACCCGGACGTGCTCCAGGTGCCTCCCGATAATCTTACGCTGGCACTCCCAAGTGTGGTGGAAGTGCTGAGGGCCAGGGCTCCTCAGGCATTGAGGCGCCCCCTGGCGGTGACCATGGGCCCCTATAGGGTTGAGCTTCTAAGCTTTGTGTCCCATGGTCCTCAAAGCCACCAGGGCGGTTGCCCCCTTGTGGTCTGGAGGAGGCATAATCCCTTCTCCGGTCCTTCCGGGCATCCCGGCTGGGTGCCACCTCCAGCCGCTTGCCACACTATATATATATATATATATATATATATATATATATATATATATATATATATATATCTACAGGTGCTGGTCATAAAATTAGAATATCATGACAAAGTTGATTTATTTCAGTAATTCCATTCAAAAAGGGAAAATTGTATATTAGATTCATTCATTACACACAGACTGATGTATTTCAAATGTTTATTTCTTTTAATGTTGATGATTATAACTGACAACTAATGAAAGTCCCAAATTCAGTATCTCGGAAAATTAGAATATTGTGAAAATGTTCAATATTGAAGACACCTGGTGCCACACTCTAATCAGCTAATTAACTCAAAACACCTGCAAAAGCCTTTAAATGGTCTCTCAGTCTAATTCTGTAGGCTACACAATCATGTGGAAGACTGCTGACTTGACAGTTGTCCAAAAGATGACCATTGGCACCTTGCACAAGGAGGGCAAGACACAAAAGGTCATTGCTAAAGAGGCTGGCTGTTCACAAAGCTCTGTGTCCAAGCACATTAATAGAGAGGCGAAGGGAAGGACAAGATGTGGTAGAAAAAAGTGTAGAAGCAATAAGGATAACCGCACCCTGGAGAGGATTGTGAAACAAAACCCATTCAAAAATGTGGGGGAGATTCACAAAGAGTGGACTGCAGCTGGAGTCAGTGCTTCAAGAACCACCATGCACAGACGTATGCAAGACATGGGTTTCAGCTGTCGCATTCCTTGTGTCAAGCCACTCTTGAACAAGAGACAGCGTCAGAAGCGTCTCGCCTTTGGACTGCTGCTGAGTGGTCCAAAGTTATGTTCCCTGATGAAAGTAAATTTTGCATTTCCTTTGGAAATCAAGGTCCCAGAGTCTGGAGGAAGAGAGGAGAGGCACAGAATCCACGTTGCATGAGGTCCAGTGTAAAGTTTCCACAGTCAGTGATGATTTGGGGTGCCATGTCATCTGCTGGTGTTGGTCCATTGTGTTTTCTGAGGTCCAAGGTCAACACAGCCATCTACCAGGAAGTTTTAGAGCACTTCATGCTTCCTGCTGCTGAGAAACATTATGGAGATGCAGATTTCATTTTCCAACAGGACCTGGCACCTGCACACAGTGCCAAAGCTACCAGTACCCGGTTTAAGGACCATGGTATCCCTGTTCATGATTGGCCAGCAAACTCGCCTGACCTTAACCCCATAGAAAATCTATGGGGTATTGTGAAGAGGGAGATACAATACGCCAGACCCAACAATTCAGAAGAGCTGAAGGCCACTATCAGAGCAGCATGGGCTCTCATAACACCTGAGCAGTGCCACAGACTGATCGACTCCATGCCACACCACATTGCTGCAGTAATCCAGGCCAAAGGAGCCCCACCTAAATATTGAGTGCTGTACATGCTCATACTTTTCATGTTCATACCTTTCAGTTGGCCAACATTTCTAAAAATCCTTTTTTTGCATTGGTCTTAATTGATATTCTAATTTTCCGAGATACTGAATTAGGGACTTTAATTAGTTGTCAGTTATAATCATCAACATTAAAAGAAATAAACATTTGAAATACATCAGTCTGTGTGTAATGAATGAATCTAATATACAAGTTTCACTTTTTGAATGGAATTACTGAAATAAATCAACTTTGTCATGATATTCTAATTTTATGACCAGCACCTGTATATATATATATATATATATATATATATAGTGAACGATATATATAGTGAACGATAGGTGGCACTGTTGTCACTTTAAACCCAACAGACAGACCCTCAGGACACAAGGTAAAAGCACTGAGAAGTATTTTAATTCTTTTCTGTTCTCAAAACAGTGCTCCCTAAACCCTACAGCCACAAATAACAGGCAAATAATACAATAATCAATCACCAACACAATTCTCTTCTCTCTTTTCTCCTCCACATCTCCCAGGAAGTATTATCCACCTCTTCCCAACTCAGGCTTCGCTACCCAATACAACAGATTATTTCCAATCACAAAGTGAGGATCCTGTTGCATGGGCTAGCCATTGACTAGCACAACAGCATTTTTAGCAAATTTCAGGGAGCCATCATTCCACTGCTCCCTTTTGAAAGAAGCCGGTATTTCTTTAAATTGAAACTAAATCTCAGAGAGACGGTCCAGTCTGACCTCAAAGGCTGGGTTTCCTCCCGGCTCCCTGAGGCACTGGGAGATGACATTTCTGAACTATCTGGACTGTATTGCACTCAAATGGCCTTAGCCATAGTGCTACCTTCTTCCAGAGAGCAAAGGCTTGCTCCTAGGTCGAAGGTCCAGTTATTTATTTTCCTCACCTGCTGGTCTGAGGATGCCTCACATTTAGTTAGGGTCTTAACCCTAGTGGGGGGACAGCTCTGTCCTTCGAGAGAGAATTTTAAGCCCCTTTCGCTTCCCCCATAGGAACCAACCCACTCCTGTGTGTCTCTCCCATACTCTCCCTTTTAGATAGCCTGGATATATATTTTAGGAGTGGAGCCTGCTCAGGGTCTTTTCTGACCATGGGGCGAACACCCCACTTGGAAAGTCGGCCCTGGTACTCTCCCTCCTGATACATTTTGAGGTCCTGTCCCTGTTTCTTCTGGGCTTCTGAAATCCTGCCGACTATGCCAAGGTCACAATAACACACCACAAACATCAGAAAGGTTTGGGGCAGCCACTCGTATATTACGCCTTGGCTGCAAATGGTATTTTTGGTTGAGTTGTTCACAGGTTGGAGTCCAAAACAGAACTGATTTAAAAGTGCAAATATGGCAGCTTTAAAGGCCTGGACAGGAAGTGACGTCATCAGGACCGTAATCAGAAGTGACGTCATCTATAGTATTGGTACCGGAAGTGCTGTCATCAATAGTGCCTGGACCTAGCGGGATTTCCCATGGATAGTTTGCAGAGGATTGAGAGAGAAAATCAGTGCAGGTCACCACCCCCTCGTCTGGCGTGGTAGACCTATTATTCTGGCCCTTTTGCTGCCTCCAATCACATGTGTGTGACTATATATATATATATATATATATATATATATATATATATATATATATATATATATATATATATATATATATATATGTACAATGGAACCTCGAGATACGAGTTTAATTCGTTCCAGCACTGAGCTCGTATAGCGAATTTCTCGTATCTAGAACAAACTTCCCCATTGGAAATCCAGTTAATCCGTTCCGCACCCCCAAAAATATCAACATAAAAATCAATTTTCCTAACAAATAACACTGATAAATAATATATACTGTAGTTTACCTTTAATAAATAACACTGGTAAATAATATAACTGTAGTTTACCTTTATGAAGAGTCCTGGCTGGCTTGAGGGAGACGATAGGGAGGTGGGGAGGAGGAAACGAGTTACTGAGAGGCATCGTGGAATAATTATTTTCACGTTAAATGCAAAAAAAACAATGAAATCACAAGCGCACAAACGCGTAGATCCTCATGCTACGGGAGAACAAGGAACACTGAGTGAGCTGACGGGCGGGCAGCGTCAGCTTGGGTGAATCCCCAAGTTGAGGCGGATCGGGAAACGCGTCACGCATACCCACAGCCTGGCTCGTGGCTCGTTACGCGAGCCAATGCTCGTATTTAGATCCGAATTTTTCACTCATACTTTCCTCGTATCTTGAATTTCTCGTATACAGAGCTGTTCGTATCTCGAGGTTCCACTGTATATATATATACTAGCAAAATACCCGCGTTTATGAAATAATCAGCCTCAACACAGAAAAAATGGTTTGGGGTAGCCACCCATATATTATCCCTGGCTGCAAAAGGGTATTTGAAAAGGAGCACAATGTTTACTTCTCAAGTTCCAGACTGAACTGACTTGTTGTTTAAGAATATGGCAGCTTTAAAGGCCAGGACTGGAAGTGATATCACGGAACCGGAAGTGACATGCCTCTGGGAGCAGGAAACAGAAGTGACATGCTTCTGGGCACCAGAACTAGCCATATGCAAAAAGGACCACAAAGAATCTTTATAAGTTTTTATTATTATCACAGTACATGAAGCTTTGTACAGCACACAAGGCAAAAAGGAGTTGCCAGTTATGGCAATCCAAAGACAACAAGTCCCAATACACAATCCAAAAGCGATGTCAAAAGAAAACCAAAATGGCTGGCAATCCAGGCAAAATCACAAAGCACAGTAGAACACAAGCAAACTCACCATCTCCCTAGTGCATTCAAAATGAACTGCCAGGAATTGTGGAAGACCTTCCAGATTTATAGGGAGAATGGCAGTTCCTGGTGGTGACTGGCAGGTGGCCTTGCCTCTTGGGGGACCACCATCAAAATACATGGGACACAACCAAGGCACTGGTACATAGAAATTGTGAAAAATAAAGAATACAAATAAACAGAACCAATATTGATGAAAACGCAAGAATCAAAAATGTACAAAAAGAACATAAAAAATGTATTTGAACCACAGCTAGAGGAGGAACCCTGGCTGAAACATAACAATTTGGATACACCTCTAAAGGGACCACCCACAAAACATATAGAACATAACACAGGGTTAGATACAGATACATAAAATGTAAAGAATACTACACGTCATAAACAAAATAAATAGTAACACATACAAATACATTTTAAGACACAAAAGAAGTATTTGAACCCCAGCCAGGGGAGGAACCCTGGCTGAAATATAGCACATGTAATTGGTTGGAAAAAAGGCAAAAAAGTTGACAACAGAAACAAACAGTGGTTATCCCGTATAACAATGTCTTTGCTGAAGAGAACCTATTGACTGACAGGTTGTCGTGGTGGCAGTCTATTTAAGTTCTCTTTGGCAGAATGGGTGGGTCCAAGTCACCAAAGCCATAAGTGACCTCATAGTTCCTCATGTTGTCGATCTTCAGGTCTGAGGACAAAAGGACAGGAGAGGCAGTAAGTGTCAGTGCCAATCCATGATTCAGAGTGGAATTACCAAAAGATGAGCCCTGAAGTTAACTCCTACTCTCATGTGTGTGACACAATCCCCCCTCAGCCCAGGCATGTCAAGTCAGGCGGTACAAACTGAGTGGTCATAGACATGAGAAAGAACATAGGCATTGGCATGAAGAGAGTCCCAGCAGTATAAGACCTTAAATTTAAATGGTTGTAGGTCCAAGAACCATATGGTGACCCACAGATTTGATACTTTGCACAACACCATCCACAGAAGAGATCATGGTCAGTGACGGTGACTAAACTGAATTTGTGACCAAAAAGGTAGTACTTCAACTGTTGTTAATGCCATTTGATCAAAAGTCCTTAATGTTCAACCTCTGCATACCTCGTCTCCCATTTCAGTAGTTTCTGGCTCAGATATGTCATGGGGTAATCAGCACTGTTGACGCTTTGGCTCTGTGACCAGACCATTGGCCTGGAGAATAAGAAGTAAAAAGAAATCAAGAGATATCAACACAAATGCTCACGTGAGAGGCTGCTTAAGGGCACAGAATGCAGTCTCAACTTTGTCATCCCACACCACTGCATTGGGAGCATGTTTTTTGTGACATCTGTCATATATACACAAAAGGATCTTTTTCAGAGAACAAGTAATAAGTTAAAAACTTACAGCTTTTCTACAGCATTGAAAGTTCATTAAGCCTTGAATGCTGCGAACAGTTTTTACAGGTGTCCCAACTTGTGTTGATTACTTACAAACACTCTGTCTGTATAAAAGCAATGTTGGAACAAAGTGTGTTGCTACACCCTCTGAAGCATTTTTTGGACAATATTGAACTGTATGTAGCTATCAAAATAATGAGGAACAAGGGAATTAACAAAGAAAGATAGACATAACATTATAACCCTTAGTAGTGTAGGTCTTTCCTTTAGTGAAATTGCAAAGAAAGCCAATGTGTCAGTACAGTTTCCTACGCCGTTAAAAGGAACTTGGATATTGGAGGAAACTGACTGAAAGAGGTCTAGCAGACCAAAAGACACAGCAGAATCAGAAGACAAGTTTTCTTAGAATCAACAGCTTGCATCATGCACACCTCCTAAGCATTTAAAAATAGGTTTTCAAGCGGCAGGCATTAGTTGGTTTCACAGACAATTAAAGCTGTATAGCATCAGCATAAAAATGAAAGAAAATATTGTGTTTTCTATTAATCTGCCCCAGTGGTAGCATATATATTGAAAAAAGAGCAGACCCCAAAATAGAGCTCTGGGTTCTCCAAGTGAGACAATAACAGGTGAGGAGAACTGATTTCCAATATTGACAGAAGAGGTTGAATGATTAGGATAAGAATAAACCAGTCCTTAAATGAAACCAGTTTGCTCTAATTCTCCTGGAGATGTGTTGAGAACTTAATTGAATTTCAGCTGTTGAAAACTGAATTAATTGCACATAGTTTAGAAAGGCACATACCTGTGTATATAAGGTTCCACAATTCACATTATAAACGTATGTCAGGACAAAAACCAAGAAACTCTCTGTAGATTTTAACAATCGAACTTTGGTGAGGCATAGATGAGTTCAAGGGTATAAAATCATTTCTAAAACTTTGAGTGTTGCCAGGAGTACAGCATCCTCAATAATTGTGAAATGGAAGAAGTTTGGAACTACCACCTTCCTAGAGTTTACCATTTGGCCAAACTATGTAAAGAGTAAGAAAGGCCTTAGTCAGGAAGCTGACAAAGAATCCAGTGGCCATTCTAACAGAAATCCTATTGGAAGAATGATCATCTCAGCAGGACTCCATGAATTGGGTGGTTATGGTAGATGAAGTGGCTAGACCAAAGACACTCTGAGCAAAAGGTATGTGACAGGCCAAGTGGGGTTTGACAGACATCATTTAAAGGACTCTGAGAGCATGAGGAAAAACATTCTCAGAACAGAACTCCAAGCACCATGTCTGCCAAAGACTAAGCACTGTTCATCACCAACCTAATGCCATCCCTAAGGTGAAGCAAGATGGTGGCAGCATCATGCTATGGGTGTGCTTCTCAGCAGCAGGGACATGGAGACCTGTCAGAATTAAGGGAAGGATGAATTCAGCAATATTCTAAGATGTTTGAAGACAGCCAGTTCCAAAGTACATATAACCTCAGACTGGGGCAACGGTTCACCTTTCAGCATGACAACGATCCTAATCATGCAACTAAGACAACGTTGGAGTGACTTTGGGGTAAATCTTTTACTGTCCTTGAGTGGTCCAGCCAAAGCCCAGACTTAAACCACAGTAGAACATCTGTGGGGAGAAACCTTTCTGAAGACATGTTTTCACTTTGTTATTATGGGATTAATGAATGTACATTTATGAGAAAAAAAGACAAATTTATCCATTTAAAATTAAATCTACAACACAAAAAAGTGTGCATACAGTGAATGGGTCTGAATGATTTCTGCTTCCACTGGGCATATAGATGAAGTAAGAATTCATTCTTGGCATTTAGACAGATTTGTCCCACTTTCATTAAGTACAACAAGGCAAGCCTGTACCTTTAATTTTATTTTATGGTGTAATGGTAGCAACCCAGAGAGATTAAGCATGCATATAAAAGAACGCCTTATACTGATTGTGATTCATTGTCAGCTCTGAACACCAAAAAGCACATTATAATTTGGTATGCACTTTCCATTCTGTTGAGAATGCAAGTAGAATCAGATATATTAAATATGAACAATAGCATGTATTTGTACCAATACATTATGCTTTGTTTTATTATGCGCAGCATTTGTTTCTTCCAATGGGCAAAAACACAGGGAATTACAGTATGTGCTTCATGTTTTCCATTATTTACCCACACTGGGGGCAAACCATAAATTAAAAAGGAAATATTCTATGTATACTTTAGTGTTTGTCAATATATTGTGAATGGAAGTATATTTGTCATTAGGACAGATAAGAATTTTTGACACTTTGGTAGGAGCTAGGTTAAAAGCCATCTTGTTCCAGTACCCTATTGAGCTTAAAACTGAAAGGTTAGTTAAATAAGGACTCACTCAGTGTGTGAGAGAGATTGGGGTGCCAATTATGGCAATGCATAGGTGGACTGGTGGGCAAGATACCCCACCTCTTGAAAGGTTCAATATTGTATAAGTGGGCCTACTAAAGTAGCAGTGTTTCTTTTCATTTTGTGCATTTGTCTTCTTCCTAAATTCATTCCTTTGTCATTTGCTTTCAATTTAATAAACCCACCTGTTTTGAACACTTTCGCTTTCTTGGCATTACTCCATTTGGTAAAGGTTGCTTCTGTTTGTCTGTTTTTTTAATAAACGTTAATTGATGTTGCTATGGGCATTGAGAAGAAGAAGGAAAAAACTTCAGAGCCATGAAGTTACCAGGAGATAAATGGCATAAAAAAGCAGGCAAAAATTTGTCCAATGAGAACAGGCTAGAGTTAGTAGTACCACAAGGAAAAAAAAATCACTGACTTAAATAAAAAATGAAAACAAAAGTCATAGTCAAAGAAAACATGACAAAAAGTCTGAACCATATCTAGAAATCCATATATCCATCCATTATCCAACCCTCTGAATCCAAACATAGGGTCACAGGGGTCTGCTGGAACCAAACCCAGCCAACACAGGGCAGAAGGCAGGAATCAATCCCGGGCAGGGTGCCAACCCACCACAGATATCTAGAAATCCTCAGCCCTAACTAGAATACATTGTGGGAAAGAGTTTACAATTTTACCATTAATAAAATTAATGGTATTATTTCTTCCAAAAAAGCATCAAGTCGAGTTTTGAAAGTCCCTAAAGTCTTATTGTCTACCATACTACTTAGTAGCTTATTCCACGTGTCTATCATTCTTAGTGTAAAGAATAATTAACTAATGTTTGTGCTAAATTTACCCTTAAAAGGTTTACAACTGTGTCCCTGCGTTCTTGATGAACTCATTTTAAAATAACAGTCTCTATCCACTGTACTGATTCCCTTCATAATTTTGAACACTTCAATCATGTCACCTCTTAATCTTCTTTTGTTTAAACTGTTGTGGGGAACAGCCCGGACACAGACAGGTAGACATGTTGATTTCACCCAACACACGTTAATTTACAATATTTACATTCTTCGAAGTGCACAATACCCAGTGCCGGAGCACTAATCACCCCCTCAAGTCCCTTGGCCACAACACAATGCCTTCTCACAGTCTCTGATCCGCCTCCACTCCTCTCCACCAAGCTTCGTCACACTTCCACCCGACTCTTGCCAATGACTGGAGGGAGTCGGCTCCTTTTATCCACCCCGGATGGACTCCAGGTGCATCCTGAGGAGCTTCTGTAGCCACACCCCTGTGTGGCGGAATCTCTGGCGGTGTATCCGGAAGTCCTCCGGGTGTCCCCAATCCTCTTCCCCCCAGCACCTCCGGGTGTGGCGGAAGTGCTGAGGTCCAGGGCTCCAAAGGCATCGGGACGCCCCCTGGTGGTGACCACGGGCCCCTACAGGGTTGAGCTTCCAAGCTCTGTAACCGTGGCCCCCAAAGCAACCAGGGCGGGCGCCCCCTCATGTTCTGGAGGAGGCACAAGCCCTCCTCCGGTCCTCCTGGGCATCCTGGCCGGGCATGAACCCCAGCCGGGTACCACACTGTATAGTATCAGCTGTTTTAATCTTTCCTTATAATTCAACCCCTGTAGCCCTGGAATCAGCTTAGTTGCTCTTCTCTGGACCTTTTCTAGCGCTGTTATGTCCTCTTTGTAGCCTGGAGACCAAAACTGCACACAGTACTCCAGATGAGGCCTCACCAGTGCGTTATAAAGGTTGAGCAGAACCTCCTTGGACTTGTACTCCACACATTGCGCTATATAACCTCACATTCTGTTAGGCTTCTTAATGGCTTCTGAACACTGACTGGAAGTTGATAGCTTAGAATCCACTATGACTCCTAAATCCTTCTCATAAGATGTACTCTTGATTTTCGAACTGCCCATTGTGTATTCAAACCTAACATTTTTACTTCCTATGTGTAATACTTTACATTTACTGACATTAAATTTCATCTGCCACAAATCTGCCTAAGCCTGTATGCTATCCAAGTCCTTCTGTAATGATATAATGGATTCCAAATTATCTGCTAATCCCCCTATCTTGGTATCATCTGCAAATTTAACCAGCTTGTTACTTATATTCCTATGTAAATCATTGATATATATTAAAAATAGCAGCGGCCCCAGCACTGACCCCTGTCGAACACCACTCTTAACATCGGTCAGTTCTGATGAGGTTCCTCGCACCATCACCCTCTGTTTCCTGTGTCTGAGCCAATTTTGCACCCATCTAAAAACATCACCCTGAACTCCCACTTCTTTTAGTTTGATGCCCAAACTCTCATGTGGCACCCTATCAAATGCTTTCTGAAAGTCCAGATAAATAATATCATATGCTCCACTTTGATCATATCCTTTTATTACATCCTCATAGAATTCCAGCATGTTAGTAAAACACGACCTTCCTCTTCTGAACCCATGCTGACTGTTCCTAATAACTCCTGTCCTTGCCAGGTGTTCCTCAATCTTCTCCTGAATAATTCCTTCCATGAATTTTCCTGTGATGCATGTTACGCTTACTGGCCTATAGTTGCTTGGATCTGCCCTGTCACCCTTTTTATATAATGGGATGATATTTGCCATATCCCAGTCCTTCAGAATCTCTCCAGTGTGCAGTGACTTCCTAAAAATATGTGTCATTTATATATGTACTCACTAGCCTCCTTAAGAACTCAAGGGTAAATATTATCTGGTCCTGGTGATTTGTTTGATTTCATCTTATTTAATCTGAGCAGCACTTCTCCCTCTACAATTTCCAAATCCCTCAATACTTCCTTAGTAGTCGTGTTTACCTCTGGGAGGTTATCCACTTGGCAGCGCAGTGGCGCAGTGGTAGCGCTGCTGCCTCGCAGTTAGGAGACCCGGGTTTGCTTCCCGGGTCCTCCCTGCGTGGAGTTTGCATGTTATCCCCGTAATTCTGCGTGGGTTTCCTCTGGGTGCTCCAGTTTCCTCCCACAGTCCAAAGACATGCAGGATAGGTGCATTGGCGATTCTAAATTGTCCCTATTGTGTGCTTGATGTGTGTGGGTGTGTGTGCCCTGTGGTGGGCTAGCGCCCTGCCCGAGGTTTGTTTCCTGCCTTGTGCCTGCGTTGGCTGGGATTGGCTCCAGCAGACCCCCCGTGACCCTGTCGTTAGGATATAGCGGGTTGGATAATGGATGGATGAAGGTTATTCACTTGCTCACTTGTGAAAACCTCAGAAAAATGTAAGGTTAGGGCATCCACTATTTCACTGTCTGTATCTTTTAATTCCCCTTTACTATTTCTGATGCACTTCACCTCCTCCTTGAATGTTCTTTTATTACTAAAATACTGAAATAATCTCTTAGGAGCACCTTTCATCTTATCTGCTATATTCCTCTCCAACTGTCTTTTAGCCTCCCTGATATCCTTCTTAATGGTTGCTCTCATGTTCTCATACGCTCAGTCATTAGTCTTATATGCCTTATAAAGCAGTGTTTTCCTTTGCAGCTTCTTTTTTAAATCTTTATTAATCCACAGTGGAGTTTTTTTTTAATTTCCTATTAATTCCAAATGTAGGTATGTATCTGTCCTGCATTACATGTAAAACATTTTTAAATCTGTTCCAAGCAGTGTATCCTCCTTAGACATTGTCGTATCTGGTCAAAATTTGCCCTACTAAAGTTCAATTTAACAATTTTAGTCTTTGCATCTGCATTCTTAGGAAATACTGAGAACTGTATTATATTATGTCACTTGAAACTAGTGGATCAATCACTTCTACACCCTCAATTCTATCCTGATTATTATAAAATACTAAATCCAGACAGGTTTTACCCTATGTTGGTGCTTTAACATGCTGCGTTAAAAACAGTCACTGATTACTTCTAAAAACTCCTGCTGTTGTGCTCCTTCATTTGCAAGGTTATCCCAGTTAATATTTGGATAATTAAAGTCCCCCATGACTATAATATCTCCCTGTAAACTTGCCTTTTTGATATTACTAAAAAGATGTTTGTTGAAATTACTGTCTGAATTGGGTGGTCTATAACACACTCCTAAAATAAGGCCTCTTTCGCTAATATTTTCCAGATGAAGCCACGTGTCCTCACTAAGAGGACTTACATTTAAATCCTGTTTGACATAAACAACAACCCCACCTCCTTTTCTGTTCTGTCTGTCCTTCCTAAAAAACATGTATCCCTCTATGTTACACTCATCCCCATCTTTGTTATTAAGGCAAGCTATTTTTGATGTGTTACTCCTTCTACAGTACATTTAAATGTTGGCTTAGAATTTACATTACTACGCATTTTTATTTCTACACCGTTGTTTGTTTCTCCATGCATAGATCTAAACCTGTCCTGTTCCCCCCCATTCCCTAGTTTAAACAATCCTTGACTAGCCTACTCATACACCTCCCCAGTTCAGATGTAACCCGTCACGGCGAAACAGGTATTGATTACTATGGTCTGCGTCTTTTGGGATGTATGACATCCTGAAGGAAGAGTGTGGTTTAAAAAGCACGCTGTATGGAGAATTGGTTAAACAGGGTTAGAAAATAAACAGCATTTGAAACGTTATTCTGAGTGTGTCGCTACTTCAACCTAAAGAACATTACACCTATCCACCCTTCCAGGGGAGGTCTCACATTTGTGCACCCGGAAGGCAACACACTGTGTGAGACACTCTCTCTCTGGAGCACACCTGCACTTCAATCCCCCTAATGATTGAGTCCCCAACTACCACTACCTCTCTCTTTCTTTGAACTGGTTTTCAGGGGGCCTGTTGGGGATCCTCATCTCTGCCTACCACCTCAGAATCATCAGAGACACCATCCAGCTGTGCAAGGACGTGATAACGGTTTGACACTTCTAATTCTGGGGTTGATGCCCCTGAACGGTGTGCACCTTTTACCTTAAGCCTTGTGACTGTGACCCAGCTATTTCTACCTGTCTGGTCTGGAATCTGCTCCCATGCCACCTTGGGGGTGCACACTATCTCTGAAAAGAACATGTGGGCCATGTCCACCAATTCTCTACTACAACAAGGGCCATCCAACTCCTCCTCCAGTTCAGCGACCCTGAACTCAAGATGCTGGATCAGCCTGCATCTCCTGCAGATGTAGCACTTATAGACAACTGGCTCTTCCAAACCATGATCTAAAAAGTCCAACATCCAACAGGACTTGCATTGCACTGGCCTCATTATTAAAATGAGGAGCCAGAGATTTCTTTTTCTTATCTTTATGTAGTAATTTGGTAACAAAAATGTCAATCAGAAATAAAGCCTACTGGCATAGAATAAAATCAACATCACTGAGCATCTGCTACACTGCTCCATCATTCCTGTGTTTTGAACAATCTTAGGGACATGCACAGCGCTAGTCAGACCCACACAGAAGCAGAAGCATTTATACATTCTGGTAACACTGATTCTTCACTGTTAATACCTAATATAGATAGATAGATTAGATAGATAGAGTGATAAAAATGCAGATATAACAGACAATAACTTTGTATAAGGTTAATGTTTACCCCCACGGGTGGAATTGAAGAGTCGCATAGTGTGGGGGAGGAACAATCTCTTCAGTCTGTCAGTGGAGCAGGACAGTGACAGCGGTCTGTCGCTGAAGCTGCTCTTCTGTCTGGAGATGACACTGTTTAGTGGATGCAGTGGATTCTCCATGATTGACAGGAGCCTGCTCACCGCTTGTCGCTCTGCCACAGATGTCAAACTGTCCAGCTCCATGCCTACAATACAGCCTGCCTTCCTCACCAGTTTGTCCAGGCATAAGATGTCTCTCTTCTTTATGCTGCCTCCCCAGCACACCACCGCGTAGAAGAGGGCGCTCACCACAACCGTCTGATAGAACATCTGCAGCATCTTATTGCAGATGTTGAAGGACGCCAGCCTTCTAAGGAAGTATAGCCGGCTCTGTCCTCTCTTGCACAGAGCATCAGTATTGGCAGTCCAGTCTAATTGATCATCCAGCTGCACTCCCAGGTATTTATAGGTCTGTACCCTCTGCACACAGTCACCTCTGATGATCACGGGGTCCATGAGGGGCCTGGGCCTCCTAAAATCCACCGCCAGCTCCTTGGTTTTGCTGGTGTTCAGTTGTAGGTGGTTTGAGTCGCACCATTTAACAAAGTCCTTAATGTAGCCATCTTCTCTGAATATTTGGCTGAATGCCTCATTATATCAGCGAAGGGCAAGACTGCATAGTACTGTGTGCAACCCCAGGGGGGCTGTTTAGCATGATGGCTGTAGAAAATCTATGTGGGAAGCAAACAGACTTCACTACCAGCCAGGTGTACAATGAAACCCAAGAGAGCCAAGGCACTTGCAGTAAGCAAAAAAAAAAATATTCATTGTAGCAACTAGATAAAGCCAAACCTGTGGCTCAGGACCAGGTTGTGTTTCTTTAGTTTTTTGGTGGTACTAATTAGCAGTCTCTATGTTGTGAGCTTATCAGTGCAGCAGCAGGTGATGTACATTTCATGCTCTTCACTTTAATGAGTACTGAAAAATACAGCAACTAGTACACTTGTAATGATGAGAAGACATCTACTTATTCTCAAGATGAAACTAAAATCAATTGCACTACCTAATCAAAGCTGATCTGCACTCTGGCTCATTAAAAGTAGAAATTTACCAGCATAGCAATAAATAAATAAATATATGGGATGTTCTTTCCCACTAAAATCAAATGTACAAAGTTAAGATGGATACATTTTATCTTTTTGAGCTTCTGTTACACAATCTCAGGGATGACCAGCTTGTTCTTCTTTCTTTAAATTCAGTCCTAAATTCATTTGCCCTTGACATGCCATCATAAGACACATCACAAAGCTCCAGGAGTTTAGTTTCTGGTCTGGTCACTATCTGTGTAGACCCTGTGAGAACAGGAACTCCAGAATCTAGCCACATCCTAAGCTTGTGTCTGATTATTGGTAATACTGTAGTTAATTGTCTCAATATGTGTGAGTGTGTGTACGAGTGTGTGTGTTTGTGATTATGTGAGCGAGGTCTGTGTTTCTATTGGCTGATGATGGTTAATATGTGCCTTGCATTTAGCGCTGTCAAGTTTGACCCTGAACTAGAGTACTCATGTGCAAAATCACAAATACTTATGAACATACATTGATGAAAAAACTTATGAATGAAATTATGTATATATATATATATTGAAAATATAATGCAATATGTATTATGTTATGCAGGTAGTGATTGTAAAGATGGAAACAAGTTGCTATATGTTTATTCTTCACACAGGTGTGGCTCCTGAGTTAATGAGCTATTGACACTACAGCATATTTATTTATGGTAACATACTAAATGATGTCCAGACCTATAATTTCAGAAAGCATGTCTACAACAACCATTTATTTTTGTATATCCCAAAATCACACAAGGAATGCCTCAATTGAATATTTTTGATAGACCCCCCCAGCCTTGACTCTCTAAGAAGACAAGAAAAAACTTGAGAGCCCCCTTCTAGATAAGTTGGGGTAAATATAAAACACAAAACAGAACACAAGTAATTCTCTTCACTGAGCTAGATGGCCAATCTATCATTGCCACCTCAGAAATACAATACAGCAGTACAAACTACTTTGTTCTTGCAGAGCGCTGTGACAACAATCAAGGCAAAATGCAAGAACAGATATACCACTCACTAAATACAGAACACATATCCTCACATATGAGGATAGGGATTTGTTCAAATACATCAAAAAGAAAGTAAAAACTAATTAACATCAATGAAAAACAACAGTATCTGTACATCAGTTAATTGTAGAACCACGGCCAGATTGTCAACAAAGGAGTCAGACAAGCCAGACAGTCAGAGTCCAGGACTACCCTTATATATGTCATTTGTTCCAACATGGAGAATGACAACTTGATCCACCCTCACTCTGGCCAAGAGCCTATCCACAATTCCAAGGAGGTCCCCCACCTGTGCACCCAGAAGGCAACACACCTGCGCTTCAATCCCCCTAATGACTGACTCCCCATCTATCACTACCTCTCTCTTTCTGAGGATGATATGAGGATACAGATTTTTCAAATACATCAAAAAGAAAGTAGAAACTAATTAACATCAATGAAAAACAACAATATCTGTACATCAGCTAATTGTAGAACGATGGCCAGATTGTCAACAAAGGAGTCAGACAAGCCAGACACAGTCAGAGTCCAGGAGACCTTGGCAAACTAGTCACCTTGACCCACTACTGGCCATTCTACAGCTGAGTCAGTGCTGGGATGGCCAATCTGATGAAAGGACTCAATTATTCCAGTGCTTCTTTATCTGAGATGACTTTTCCATGATAGGCAAAAAACATGGCAGGAGAACAGTGGTACCAAGTGCCACATGAGGATACAGAAAGAGAGAAACATAGCTAGTTGTGGCAAACAGCCCACATGCAACTACAGTAATCCCTCAATATATCGCGCTTCGCCTTTCGCGGCTTCACTCCATCGCGGATTTTATATGTAAGCATATTTAAATATATATCGCGGATTTTTCGCTGCTTCGCGGGTTTCTGAGGACAATGGGTCTTTTAATTTCTGGTACATGCTTCCTCAGTTGGTTTGCCCAGTTGATTTCATACAAGGGACGCTATTGGCAGATGGCTGAGAAGCTACCCAGCTTACATTTCTCTGTCTCTTGCGCTGACTTTCTCTGATCCTGAAGTAGGGGGATTGAGCAGGGGGGCTGTTCGCACACCTACACGATACGGACACTCGTCTAAAAATGCTGAAAGATTATCTTCACGTTGCTATCTGTTGTGCAGCTGCTTCCTGAAACGACATGCTGAACGGTGCTTCGCATACTTAAAAGCATGAAGGGCACGTATTGATTTTTTTATCTGTCTCTCTCTATCTCTCTCTCTCTCTCTCTCTCTGCTCCTGACGGAGGGGGTGTGAGCTGCCGCCTTCAACAGCTTTGTGCCGCGGTGCCTCGCATACTTAAAAGCCAAACAGCCCTATTGATTTGTTTGCTTCACTCCTTTGAAGAGGAAGATATGTTTGCATTCTTTTAATTGTGAGACTGAACTGTCATCTCTGTCTTGTCATGGAGCACAGTTTAAATTTTTGAAAAAGAGACAAATGTTTGTTTGCAGTGTTTGAATAACGTTCCTGTCTCTCTACAACCTCCTGTGTTTCTGCGCAAATCTGTGACCCAAGCATGACAATATAAAAATAACCATATAAACATATGGTTTCTACTTCGCGGATTTTCTTATTTTGCGGGTGGCTCTGGAACGCAACCCCCGCGATGGAGGAGGGATTACTCCTCCAATATTGGCAATAAAACTATGTAAACCTTTTAGAAAGCATCATATTGTTTAAAAATATTGTCTGATCTTCATCTAAGATACAATAATAAATAAGCACACATAAATTATTGTATTGTGCTTGTAAATATTGAATACAGTACATCATCAGTGGCATCATTAGAGGTGTGCGGACTGCACCGGGTGACACCATAATAGAGAGTGACTCCCAAATGATTGTTTATAAAATGCTTGTGCAGTGTTTCAAGGTGAATCACTAAGGGGAACAAACCCCCCTGTCTGATGAAAAGTATTGGAATTACCACACTGCATTAAACAGCTGGGCGTCCTGCTGTACATCATTCAAACATTCACAGATGTAGGTTAGAAAAGGTATGTGAAACCCTATGCTCAAAAGATGTTGGAGTCAGGAGTTAGTTGGCAAACCTAGAGTCCAGTCAGTGGGACAGAATTTGACCAATCAAAAAAGTCTCAAACATTTTGAGTTTTCTATTCACAAGAAGCCTCAGTGAAAAAAGTCTCAGATGTCCTACAGTCAAAAATTGTTCATTTAGAAAAAGCTGGAAATGGTTATAAAGTAATTTCGAAGAGTTTAGAAATTCATCAGTCCATAGCTGGACAAATTGTATATAACTGGAGACAATTTAGTACTGTAGCTATCCCTCCTAGAAGTGGCTGCCCAGCCAAGATGACTCAATAGGTGCAATGCAGAATGCTCAATTAGGAAAAAAGAACCCACCCTAGAATAACAGCTAAAGGCATGAATGAATTATTGGAACATATTAACATCTCTGTTTATGAGTCTACCTATAGAAATCATTGAACAGGCATAGTGTCCATAGTAGGACACCAAGGAGGAAGCTTTTTTTTTTTTGTTCTTTGTTTCATCTTATACAATTTCTTGTATTAGGAATTTGTTAGTTTTCGCATACCCCTTGGGGTCAGAGTGCAGGGTCAGCCATTGTACAGCGCCCCAGTAGCAATTACAGGTTAAGGGTCTTGCTCAAGGGCCCAGCAGAGTAAGATCACTTTTGGCAGTGACGGGGACTTGAACCTGCAACTTTCTGGATACCAGCACAGATCCTTAGCCTCAGAGCTCTTCAAAAAAAGATGATTGCCCAACACCACCTTGATACTACACAATAGTAGTGGGAAAATGATTTTTATATAGATGAAATTAAAGTTGGATTGTTTGGGAAGAATGCTCAGTAGTGCCTAAGGTGTTAAAAGGGTATAGAATACCAACATGAAAAGATCATCCTAACTGTGAGGTACCAGGGAGGGCGCATCATGATTTGGGGCTGCTTTGCTGCCCCAGGGCTAATAGAGCCTCCCATCATTTTGGGGGAAATGAATTCCCAAGCTCATCAAGGTGTTTGACAGGATAATGTCAGGGTAGCAGACTGCTAGCAGAAGCCCAGTAGAAGTTGGGTGATTCAGCAGGACAATGACAGCAAAGATAGAAGAAAATCTGCCATGAATGGCTTCAAAAAAAGAAAACCTGGCTTTTGGAGTTTTCCCTGCCATAACCCAACAGAGATGTTGTGGAATTACCTCAAGAAAGCCATTCACACCAGACATTCTAAGATTATGGCTGAGATGGCATGGTTCAAGATACCTTCTGAAAGTTGTGTAGGTCTGATATGTATCTACTGGAAGAAATTAATAGAGGTCAATGCCCCTAACAAGATTTGTCCAATTAAATCAAAGAGTTTGCTTACTTTTTTCCACAGCACACTGTGAATAATTGATAGGTATATTCAAAAAAAGACATGAAACATTAAAATTGTTTGTGTTAGTAGATTAAGCATATTGTGTGGGTCTGTACTTTTGACTAAGATAAAGAACAGATCAAATTTTATAACCATAAAGCAAGGTAATGTGAAAGGGTTCACATACCTTTTCTTTACATGTTATAGTGCAGCATAGAGTTTAAGTATAAAGAGTCATCACATTCAAATTAAAGGTCTATGACCAAAAACGCTAGGCATGCCAGAATGGCACAAAGTTACATTTTAAGGAAGAGAGCTGAAGTAAAAGAAATGCTGTCATGCAACACATAACGTGGGCCATGCACAAACCTGAGACAGGCAAGTCAAACTAAATCATTCCATTTTCCTCTGAAATTATTTAATCCACTACAAGGTTGCTGTGGGCCAGAGTCTATTCCCGTAGCTATGGCACTGGACTGGGTGCTGCCATATCACTGAGCCAGATCTGTAAACCAATCGAAAATGTTCCTTGTAAGATGTTACCAGGCAGTTTCACCAAAAGCAATTTACTGAAAACTCCACAATGCAGGACATCATAACTGGGTGCATTAACCACTCCTTACACTTGCCATATGCAACATTGCTTACATCATGGCGGAACCAGTAAATGCCCATTAGTAACAAAGAATTTAGACATCGCAAAATAAGTAGATCTGAACTAGGTTCCCCCCACACAGTTGAACACATCTAGAATAAGGAGCATGCAACAGGTTTCAGTGACTGGCTCTATGAGTAAATGGTTCATAATGTTCACTAAAAGTGTGGGTGCCTTTTAGGTTTCAGAGTGCACATCATCTTGGAAGGCAAAGCCAGTAATCAGTACTCGTTGATTCAGAGTGATCACTATATTAAAGCTTTTCTTTCTTTCAACCTTTCTTCTTGAGTGAAGCATATACAGTATAATCATCCTATACAAAGAATTTAAAAATATTTCTTGGCTTTCAGATTTGAATTTCAGTGGGCAATTTAGCTGTTCTTTACATTTCCATCAATAAGGCACAGTGAACAGATTACGCTGAAGCAAAGGTGTTCATCAGCCATAATTTGTTAGATTCCATATAGTGCTCCTTAATGCACCTTAATAGATGATCATTTCCACTTTTTTGGTCACTATCTGAATTGCAACTCATTCCACACAATCGTTTAAAGTAAAATATTTTTATAGCCCTACTTAAGTCTTGGTGAGGAGAGCTGAATGATGAACAGTTAATTATTATCCTGCTTTTCATGTAGTTCCCAGGAGACAGAAAGAAGCTGAAGTTGGTAAAAGTGATGCTCATCACTATAAACATGATGGCAGCAAGCAATAAGACATCATAAACCAAAACAGCTATGGCTCTTCTAAACTAATGAGTCCTCAGCATGCTTGTTTTATGTGCTGAGACCAATTAAATTTGCTGACACATTATTTCAAAAACTCAAATCTGGTAAATAAAGACTGTTCTGCCTATGGCAGTTTAGTTTATGCACCTAATTATAAGTGACCTACATCTTGTAATTGTGGGATATTCTCTGGTGTGCAAACATTAAGATGTTTAACAAGTGAAAAGGAACTAAATTAGTCAAAAATGATGGAAAAATCTAACATCTTTAGGTTTGTGAAAGCCTCAATCAAAAACTATTAATCATTGATCTATTTTTATTTGTCATGTGTAACTGGATTGAAAGGATGCATTGCCTACAGCAAGGCCTGGTGAACTGCCCCTCTCTCCTTGGTGTAAGGAAGTGGAAGGCTGGGGTCCTAAGGCTCAGTCCACACCTTGAACTTCCTGATTCTAAGACCATGGGAGGGGCTTCCAGTTATGGTGACTTAACGGCCTGAAGCCTTCGTTAAATTGAATTATGCTTTAATTAAACCCTTAAGTTGTTGCTTTGCCCAGCCAACCCTTAAATCAAGAAACTAATCTGAAACACAAAGAAATGTTAAAAAAAATTTCATCAATTTATTTAAATACTCAACAGATCCAAAATTACTTGATTAAATAGATAAAATAAGCAGCAATATATTCAGTCAATAATATAACATGACATTCTAAAGTCTGTTTAATTCAATTCAGAGTTGTAGGGGGCTGGAGGTTACCCGAGAAGCAATGGGACCACTCACAGACATACAGGGCCAATTCAGAATTACCACTCAACCTAACATATGAACATACTGTACATAAAAACATAACAAAACAAGACAAACAAGAGGAGAACATTTAATCCATCAAGCCCATTTATGTCTTTTAGGATCTTGGAAGAAAAACTGTAGTACCCTGAGAGGAACCCATATAGACATGATGAGAACATCCAAACTCCATATGGACAACAATGCAGGATTTAAGTCTAGGAAGTGAGTGCTAACCATTACAGTCAGGGGAACAAAAAGTGTATTTCTAATCACTCAGTTAAATACATTTCTTAAAGTCTTGTAGTTCTCAACACTAACACACAGATTCCTTTTTTACCTCTGTCTTTCTCTGGATACCTCATTTCTGCTACTACCATTGGTGTCCATTTCTTCTGTAATTTGTTTTTCATTCTCAATTTTCTATAATTTTACTATTTTTTCTCCTTCTGTCAAAGTTACATGATTATCAGCTTCTGTTTTACTGCACAGCACAAGAGGAATGTGTTTTGTATTTTTGGTTAAAAAAGCTCCATTTTTCTGAAGGTGCTGTTGTTACCACAGTATCCTAACAGGCAGTGGTGGATTCAGGTGTTGGCAACATGGGTGACTGCCCAGGGCGGCATCTTGTCTTGGGTGAGTCAATTAATTAGGGCCATTGTTTATGAAAGTTAAGGCACGTTCCTTTGTGTACATACCATGGAATTTATGGATCCTCCCCTTTGTGTCGTTGATATAGACAGCAAGGGACAATGCTCACAAACCCAAGGTTCCAAATAGCCTTTGACCGGCACTTCCCACAAGTTTAGAGTCCTGGGGTTGAAACCCAGGCTGGACGCTATTTGTTGGGAGCTTTTTTGGGTTTCTTTTTTCCCATGTATGTGTGGATTGTTTTCCAGGTGCTCAAGTTTTTATCCCACATCTGTAAAGACAGGCATATTAGATGATTTTAACACTCTTTGGATGAGGATGACTGTGTGCACAAGTATGCTCTCCAATAAACATGCTGTGTCCAGGCTTGGTTCATTGCATCCAGTGCTGCTGAGAGAGTCACTGGTTATCTGCTGCCCTAAACTGAATAAGTGCACTGGAAAATACACAGATAGACAGAGTAACATAATAGACAGAGAATGCCAATGATTTGGGGTTCCAGATGGGAATAACTCTATTTAATTCACTGTTTTAACTACTTGAACATAATTATTGTAGATTTCAGGGCATTAGTTGTAGATGCTCCTTCTGACAACAGTTCCAACAATGAACACCTTCTCCAGGTGGTGGTTGTTCTTAAATAAAGTAGTCACAAAAGGCAAGGGGCCGTAAATGGCATAAATTGTCTTTTGACAACGTCCCGTAAAGTGTAAGGATTTAAAGGGGAGATACATTAGAGCATCTTTCTCTCCTTTCCCCACATTTCTCTTCACATAAAGTCCAATGCTGCACTCACCAATCCCACATGTCTGACAGTAGATACTCTTATTTTATACAATTCAATGCTAAGAAAATTTACATTATAGGTTAACATTACATTAAAAAACATTTGTTCTTTTGATTAAGTTTTCATTTTCTCCTTTTGGGTAATACTTTAAGCAGCTTAAATCTTAATTAGCTTCTGCAATTTCTCACATGAGCTGTTATACTTTTATCAGCATCCATACAATTTCAGTTTCTCTAGCATATCACTCAAACTAGTGGATTAATTTTTTGTTGGTTTTGTCATTGCTCAGTTTAAATGAATAAAGTAAATTCTTGCATGTTCCCAAGAGAAGAAACAGTTCTTTATTTCTGAATGACCTACTAATGTTAACAATTCTTCATATACAGTATGCTGCTTGATTTCCTTTTAGGTACAACAACTTAACTCTGGCCCAAAATGGATATTGCTCTAAAAAGGTGACTATGTAGGCTGCAGTGCAGCTGCCTTTCTCCACATCAAGATTGGGTGGAAGAGAGGAACCAACCACGGAGGAGACACCATTCAAGGCAAAACAATCTGCAAAATGATCAACACAACACTTCTTTTGACATATAAGATCATTTATAAGCACCATGAAGGAAGCTTGGCCAAGGATACCAGCTTAAGGAAAGCCAGCATTCACAGCACTGAGTGATGACCACTTTCCTGATGTGACAACTGACAGGAAGCAGACAGCTCAACCATCTGTGGAAGTGTTCCTCAGCACTGTGAGGTCCCACTAGACAGAAGGTATCAGGTATACACAAAAAGGGCTTTCCTGATTAGACTAGATGTGCTAAAAATCTCAATTTCTGTCTTTTTGGAATAATAAAATGGTAGTAGAAAAGAAAGCTAAATGTTTCACTGCAGGGAGAATGGGAGGCAAATGTATGTTGAAGGCAACAAGTGGGTGACTACAGTGTTTGAATTGTTCTGAACTATATTTATTTAGTTTAGTGAAATAAATAGACACATTCATCGCAACCCCATTTGAATTCATCAGTGACAACCATTAAGTTAAGGAAACATTGTATTTTTAAAAAAGTAGGTCTTCAAAGGTAAAGTGTATCCTTTGTGGAAGGTGAACAGACATTGTGGTTTTACTGGAGGAACTTCTACTTTGGAGTTTGATGACCTAGTATTCTGACATATTGTAAGAATGCTGCCAGCTGTCTTTGATTTCATTTCCAGAGATCTTAACTGTCTCATTTTACAGTACAGAAAGTGGTCTTGTTGTATCAGACTGAATTTTAAAGGGAGATGAGTTTATAAACAGACCTGGAATAATATGAAAATTTACTAAGTAGTTTGGTAAAAAGTAGGACTGTAGGAATGTTCAAAAGTTGACTTGATGTTGTTTTGGAGGAATTACGTGAATAGGTTTGTTTTGCAAGCTTTGCTGAGCTGAAGCATTCGCCTAGAGCGACCATTTGACCCTCAAGCACTGTCTATACACTCATGTTTGGTCCATCTCCCAACTCCCTGCCTTCACCCTATACAGCACTGGCTCCTCAATGCACTGGCACCTCTACACCATTCTCTTTAACCCCTGGTCCCTTCTTTCTTGTTCTTTTTCTTTTTTACACTGTTCCCTTTTAAATCCTTGTGGGATGCTGTTGTCACATTCATGGCTCTGGTGCTAATGAGGAAACAGGTCAATCCTGCATTTGTGCATGTGAATGCGGGATTGCAGACCCCATATCTGCCTCCAGAGTGGTGCCACCATGCTACTTATGCCCCATCCGGAAATGCAAGAATATCATATTTTATCACAATCCTACATAGTCGCTTAAATAGGATCTCTGAGTGTGTGTTAATCTTAAGGTGCAGGAGTAGATCAACCTAGTAATGAACTTGGTAAGTTTCATAAATCCCTTGATAATACATTTTGGTGCAGTTAGTAGGGTTACTGGAGTAATCATATCTTGCATCCCTTTTATGTGGAAATTTTCTAACTTTGATACCAAAGTTGTCAGCGGGCCACCTGGTCCATCCCAATTCATTTGAGCAAAATTAAAACTTAATATAAGCAGTCTGCAGAATTTTAAAAAAATGAAGATTTTGTACTTCAGGACACTGATGAAGAAAGTGGCAGGAAGGAAAACGTGCAGCCATGGTAGACCTCCAGGTACACCCCTGTTATAAAAGAATTAGAAGTTTGCTCATACATCATTACCGCTCAGATAGTATATACAATATACTGTCCTAAAAGTCTGTATTGAAAATGTTTTCATGATAAAAAGGATTTAACAGAAACAGTCCTACTTCCAAAGTTCAGAAGCCTTCTGAGATCTTCTGGGTGCAGTTATTGCCCAAACACTCACCATTGCCATTCTGAGTTGACAATATAACTCCAATGGATGGACGTAAGAGTTTAGTAAAGCATTCTCTTGCTCTTGTTGTGTTCACTACTTTCAGTTTATGTACTTTACAGTGCATACAAATAGAAAATTACTATTATAATGATATGCCCTGCTGCTTCCAAGCAAGCACTGCTGAAAGACACGGACCCCACATTTACAATTCAGTCATTTGTGCAGTCAGTATTTTTTTTACATACACATAACAACATTAAACAAGATGTGTTAAACAAGGAATGCCCCATGTGTGACATCACTACATAGTTATGAATGGATCCAGAGTGTATGTACCATAATACTGATAAGGGCTGTTCGGTCCCTGTACGATCGGTGCCAGAGCTTGGTCTGCATTGCCGGCAGTAAGTCGAACCCGTTTCCAGTGAGAGTTGGACTCCGCCAGGGCTGCTCTTTGTCACCAATTCTGTTCATAACTTTTATGGACAGAATTTCTAGGCGCAGCCAGGGCGTTGAGGGGGTCTGGTTTGGTGGACTCAGGATTGGGTCACTGCTTTTTGCAGATGATGTTGTCCTGTTTGCTTCATCAGGCCGTGATCTTCAGCTCTCTCTGGATCGGTTCGCAGCCGAGTGTGAAGAGGCTGGGATGGGAATCAGCACCTCCAAATCTGAGACCATGGTCCACAGCCGTAAAAGGGTGGAGTGCCCTCTCAGGGTTGGGAGCGAGATCCTGCCCCAAGTTGAGGAGTTCAAGTATCTTGGGGTCTTGTTCACGAGTGAGGGAAGAATGGAGCGTGAAATCTACAGGCGGATCGGTGCGGCGTCCGCAGAAATGCGGGCTCTGCATCAGTCTGTCGTGGTGAAAAGGGAGCTGAGCTGTAAGGCAAAGCTCTCAATTTACCAGTCGATCTATGTTCCTACCCTCACCTATGGTCATGAGCTATGGGTAGTGACCGAAAGAACGAGATCGCGAATACAAGCGGCTGAAATGAGTTTCCTCCGCAGGGTGTCTGGGCTTTCCCTTAAAGATAGGGTGAGAAGCTCAGTCATCCGGGAGGGGCTCAGAGTAGAGCTGCTGCTCCTCCGCATCGAGAGGAGTCAGATGAGGTGGCTTGGGCATCTGATCAGGATGCCTCCTGGACGCCTCCCTGGTGAGGTGTTCCGGGCACGTCCAACTGGGAGGAGGCCCCGGGGAAGACCCAGGACATGCTGGAGGGACTATGTCTCTCGGCTGGCCTGGGAACGCCTTGGGATTCCCCCGGAAGAGCTAGAAGAAGTGGCTGGGGAGAGGGAAGTCTGGGCACTTCTGCTCAAGCTGCTGCCCCCGCGACCCGATCTCGGATAAGCGGAAGAGGATGGATGGATGGATGGATGGATGTACCATGATGCAACAAAGCTATATAGCATCTATAATGTTCTGGTTCTGCAACACCATATAAACATCTCTTCAATTTAGCTACCATATATCATTTGCAATCTTCAGGTAAAGTTTGTTTCAAACAGTATGAAATGGCTGAGTTTCCTTTAAGGCACAGGTTATCAACGTGCAGCACATGAGGTTTAAAATTGTGTGTTTAATGTCCCCTTTCAGATGACAAGTATTCTCACAGGAATGAAACATGAAACCTCTTTCCTAGAGGTATTTTAATGTAGTACAGGCACCCATCAGTCGTTTTCTAGGTAAAATCAATTTTGTATGGTCTTTACCTTTGTACTGCAGATTAGCCTTTAGCCCTTTTCATTCCTTCCTCAATTTCTACATCTTTAAGCTGTGCTCACTCTAATAATGCAATGGAAAACCCAAAAGTTTAAAGGCTAGCTTTTTTAATTACCATGAAATTTAATTCTCTTTTTCTGCAGAAAGGCAGCCTTTTTATGCAATATTTGGCAACATTTGATGGTAACTTTGATTTTTTTCATTAATAACCTTTCACAAACCTTTACATGGATGAACATTTTCAAATTTAGATTGGGTTTAGATTTAGATTGCAAAAAGAGCTTCAATTAATGACTTTTGTAACGATGTAAAGAAGCATTATCACAGGTCTGGAATAATTAGACTCATACATTTTTTAAATTTAGTATAGTTATTTTTATTTGTATTCATGGACACAATAAAAATATAATTAGAATGTTCCCATTATATCACATTTAAGTACAAAACTGAATACAAATTTAAATAAAATTAAACAAATTACACAATTTATGTATGTATACAATATTGCTCTAAATCTATTTAACCTATAATTTTTGTCACCCAGTCAGGTCTGTTGATAAATGGGGTCTGATGATGCCACCTTTGCATGGTATTAAATCTCAGTCCAGACTCATTTCATGTGTAGCTCCTGGCCGGTGAGATGAGCTGCCCACCTCAGTATATTTTAAGAACTATTTGAAGACTGTTTTGTTTGGTGAATTTCTGTCTAACTAAGTTTTCTCAAAATTTGTCATGTCACCACCCAGTATATTATATGCCAGTGAATTCACATCCCACAGTGTTTGGGAACACATTTGGTGAATCAAGGGGGGGGGGGGGTGGGATGTACTGTGACTTGGTCACAGAGTTTGCTAGATTAAAAGCGATCATCAATGCTTTTCCTCCTTGGTGAATCAAGCTGGGGTAGGGTTTTGTCCATGGCTGGCAGCAGCTCGCCTGCAATGTTGCCACGTCCCACGGGTTGGGAAACTCTGGTCAAACTGATTTTAGCTGTTTGCAACCTATGAATTTTAACTACCTTTTGTCCTGAGCTGTTGTGCTGATCAATTTTATCCCCTTGTCATGTATTAAAAGCATCTGCTAAGCAAATAAATGTAAATGTGAATGTAAACATTAAAATATTTAGTCATCTAGTATTTTAAACATATGTGGAAAAAAAAACAACAGCACAAATTCATTCACTCACATGTGTCTTTGTTTGTGTTAGTCAGTTTTTAGTTTCTTTGATCTAAAACTCCATTTGGTAGCTGTCATTTGTACACCCCTATAAATCATCCAGCAGTTGTCTGCCATCATAATGACATCCCAACATCGCTGTTATCTTTTTTCCATGTCCTTGATATTCCGATGGAATCTTTTCCCCTGCTCTTCATTCATTGCTCCAAGATTTTCACGGAAAAATTCCAAACGTGAGACTCAAATTGCAACCCAGTTCCTTAACCTCAACTAATATATTTTTCATAATTTCTTTATAACTTGGATCTTTATTGTTACCTAAAAACTTACTAATTACTTCTTTGATTGATACCCAAGCCTCTTATTTCCAGGTCATTCATCACAATATCAAGATCTGCATCAGAAATGAGTTTTCTAATATCAGGTCCGCTAAAATACCCTTTTTCAATTTAGTTTCAGACAAGCCCAGAAACTTTTGCCACAGACACATAAAACAGGCTTCATCTTTTGATATGTTTTTGACAAACTGCTTCAATAAACCAAGGCTAATATGAAGTGGTGGTCGCAGCACTTTATCTCAATCCACCAAGCTAGGTCTCATGATCCTTTTAGAACCAAGCTGTAGCTTTTTTCTAGCTGGCCATTCCTTCTGAACCCAGAATCAGTCCTTGGCTCTGCTGTTCCACTCACAGGCCTATACAGGTCTTTAATGGCTTCATGTGCTGCTACCTGCTGCTAGGACTCATAACTATGTTCAGTTCCAGATATATTCTGGCCTTTTTATCCAATAAAATAACTGTTTTTCTTTAAACATAGATTATAATATTAAAAATATTAAATTCAAAGAGGTTATCATTAAAATCAAATATAATATTTAATTTATTTTAATGTGAAAATCAAAAACTATAACTGACAGTTAAAAATGTGCTTTGTGAAAAAATGTTATTTGATGGAGAAAAGTGCTTTTCATTTTTTAGTTCAGTACCCAAAAATATATAAAAATCACAAAAAACTATTTTTTCAATGTATATCTGTGTAGTGTTTACTAATGACATATTAATGAAAGCCATTAAGTGTTACCAATACATGAATTATCTTTTTAATTATAACTGTTTGAATATATAAACTAATAATCTGTTAATGTTTACTAATGACTTAATAATGAAAGCTATTATAAAGTGTTATTGAACATCTGATCTGTTAATAGAAAGAAGTCTCGAAGCTCATACTCTTCAAAGAGTGCCAGCAACAAGTACATATAGGGCACAACTGAAGGATTCAATGAGAGGAGAAATTTAGGTGAGAATGTGTCAGGAAGAAGCACATACATAAAAGGTTGTTTAGTCTCCAGCAATGTGTAAGCATAAGAAAATTATTTAACAAAGACTTCTGGAGCACACCAGGCAAGCAGTCAGTAATCACAGTTGACAATCTTTTGTTAGACAAAGCCTTTATAGTGTATGTATCTACAAAATCATCTTTAGCATATAGCTTATAGCTTGCTAATCTATATATCCATATTGGGACATTAGATCATCCTGTATTAAATTACATAGAGATACTTAAAGGTCTAGCTCCCTAAAGAGTTTTGTTGTTGCCTACAACATCCTTAACACTAAACACACTGTGACCCCATCGTGAATACCTTCTGGAAGATGATAATGTCAAGTGATGTAATGCCTAGGGATCATATTATGGCAATGGTGCCCTATTGCAAAAGTGACAAAATGGTGGCTCCCACCATAAACAAATTTCCACATAAAAATGACATTATATATTTATACTACCAAACAGTGAAGCCAAGCAAACCCAGGAGGTATAGAAATTAGAATTATAATGCCAGAAAATCATTAAAATCAAACACATTTGCAGTGGTTAATTATGCATTTATTTCTAATTGAATACTTACGAAAATGCCAATCAAAATAGCATAAGTTGTGAGATAATTAGTCTCTAGTGTCTTTGCACCATTTTTCCTTGTGGACACTGACATTTGTAGCAGAAAACCTTTTTTAGCTGCACATTTTGTCTGTTAAACTTTTCAGATATATTGCCTTTTGTTTGAGTAGAATTAAATCATTCTAGTTTGCAGACCCCCTTATGAGTGACATTGGTCTTTGATACCAATTTACAAATTAGGCTTGGTTATTACAAATCTGTCGATCACCTGGGTTGGACTTTGCACATTACTTTGAGTATGCTCTTTTTCTTTCATCTCCTAGACCATTTCAGACATACTTTTTATTTTCAACAATGGCAGAACAAAATGTTTATTAGCAGGTATCCTGAGTGAGAAAGTCTGAGCCCTTAAAGCTTCCATTACTAATGTAGGCCCTCTGTGTTTTGTATAGATATGATCTGCTATATATTTACACCACTTCATTTTCCCAGTAACAAGATTGAAATAGTGTCTCACTGTCCATCTCCTTTTAACTTACTGTATATATGGGTATAACGTCAGGTCATTGTAGCCAAAATCTTTTGCAGCAGTGATGGCTGCAAAGTAGGAACTGATGGTAAAGAAAATACCAGTCAATTGCAGAGCATGCTCCAATGTCAGTTTTCCTATTAACCTAACAACGTGTTGATGGATTGTGTGAGGAAACCTCAGTCACCAGAGAAAACTCACGCAAGAATATGAAAACAACACACAAATACACATCAGGTAACATTATCATGAAAGATTTTATTATATTGTGCAACAAACTGTCTCTGCATCTTTGGATCATAGACCTCATTGGAGCACTATAGGCCTACTCCAGGAGACAAGCTGCAGGCTTGGGTTGTGTGTACCTGAAAATCAGAACAGGAAGTAATGCAGAAGATGATGCAAAATACACTAAACCAAATATCAAGTTCAAGGGCAAAACCCAAATTCTATTGTAAGTAAGTTGTTAGTAGGGAAGTCTTTTCCTTTAAAAACGTTAGAGTTTGAATGCTGTAAGACATTCATCTCCATCTCGTAAATTATTTCAGTCAGGTCACATGACATGTGTGTCATGTACTGTATCTATCAGCCAGGCAGTATTAAGGAAAACAAAAGCTGAAAAATGGCAGCACAAATGGAAATCAACATAGTATTATGAATCCACTTTTGGGCACTCTTATGATCCGAGCTTGTCATTTATTTTTTGTAAGAAATTCAGTCCATCTTTTTCAGGGACTCTAATTCTGATATTGTTTTTTTTTCTAACATGCACCTGAAAAAAGTTGTACATTTTTTAAACGTTTTTTCACTTTGCAATTTTCTTTTGCTCACAGAAACTGAACCTTTGTCAGGTCTGTGTCAACCATTGCTATGGTAAATTAAGCACAAACCCCTGGCATCATCGGCATGACTGTATGAAGATCAGCACATGCAGTTTCAAACTATCCAGATATTGAATTAAAATGACTTTAGTGTAATTACTTTGTTTTTCAATGTCTTTTTTTTATCAAAAATTCTTTTCTGGCAATGAGGTCTTTGATTTCTGTTTAGCATTTTTAACTTGACAATCATGGCCTCTCTTTTGACCTTCCTTCCAGTTCTTATGTTCTAAATATTTTTTTGTGTCTTTTTTGAGTCAGTACAGACACCTTTTTTGTACTACTTGGGGCATTTTTGATATTTTTCATTATTTTTATTGTTCTGGGGGGACATCACCATGTGCCATTTTGTGGTGTTTTTTGATGGTTTCATCATTGGTGACGGATGATGTCATCATTAGAACATTAGAACCTAGACTAGAACAGGCCATTCAGCCCAACAAAGCTCGGCAGTCCTATCCACTTAATTCTTCTAAAATAACATCATGTCTAGTTTTAAAAGCCTCTAAAGTCCTACTGTCTACCACACTACTTGGTAACTTATTCCATGTGCCTATGGTTCTCTGTGTAAAGAAAAACTTCCTAATTTTTGTGTGAAATGTACTCTCAACATGTTTCCAACTATGTCCCCAATTTCTTGATGAACCCATTTTAAAATAACATTCTCAATCCACTGTACTGATTCCCTTCATAATGTTAAACACTTCAATCATGTCTCCTCTTAGTTTTGTTTTGCTTAATCTGAAAAGACCAAAACTGTACACAGTACTCCAGGTGGGGCCTCACCAGGGCATTATAAAGCTTGAACATAGTCTCCTTGGACTTGACAGACTTGTAACCATAGATAATTTTTAGAAAATTCTTCAATTAACTTGTCAGATTCAGATAACACTTTTAGGATTCATTATTTTCTTTTGTATTTATTTTTGTGTTTTTCCATTTAAACCATTATTGACATGGGTTTGGCCATTTTGTGTCCTGGTTGCTACAATTCCAATTGCTGCTAGACATATGAACCTCATGCTGCACAATATGTGGTGTCATGACAGACTCGTATATTTAGGTTAAGATACATGTTTAAACCTGCCAAAGCTTTGGTTATAATAAAGGGAAGACTCTGATCAATTAATCATTCTTGAAAGCATTAAAAATGATTTTACTATTCAGCCAAGCACTTGTCTATAATTACATGTTTGTCTAGTCCTAAGAACAAGTTTGCAGTAATCTGATGATAGTTTATTTACCTTGCCTGTTTGACAGTTCTTTAAAAGTTACCTTTCAGAATATGTGCTGCTCTGCTTACTCTTATCCATGATGAACACAAACATGAGGCGGAAGTTAAAATAATGTATGGAATCAAAGTAATTAATGTGTACTTAGCTATATTGTCACTTGAGGTTAACAATAAATTCCCGTTATTAATGACTATGATTTGGCCTGCTCCTGACACTAGGTTGTAGTAGTCATTGCATGCAAGAGTCTCATTGTACTGTGAACACAATAAGCATGAACCTGATTAGTAATAATTAGGCTGGTCATTGCAGTCCAAATACACTGCAGACATTTTATGCAAAGTGTTGCTTCTATACATAAAATTTTGTCTATATTCTTGATCAAGTTGAACGCTTACCAACATGCCTTAAGGTGACCTTGACAAATCAACAGCTGTTGTATTTCTTATTTTACCTTGTGTTCTATATATAAATAAACAGAAGAATCAGGGAGAAAATAGTTCCATGCTGGCTGCGTGGGACTAGAAGCTAATTGCGTTCAGTCTCCAAGTAGAATTCTAGCAAAGATACTGCGTCATTGATTCAACCTCCTGGCAGCACAGTTATTTTTCAGCTGGGCACCACAATAGAGTATGTCTATGAATAAGAGCAAAATAAAAGCTTTGGGCTTTATGGGAATGTTTCCAAGCAAAACACATTGATGCATTTTCTGTATATAGTCTTGAGAACACAATAAAAATCCTTGACTTTTTTTATATGAATGAGTGATAGAAAATCAGTGCATAGCATGTCTGCGTCAGTGTAAATGAACCCAGTTTCCTCTGTGTTTAGAATTTCTCCTTTTATTTGTTTAGGATATTGTCATTCCAAACACATAATGTAAGCCTACTAATAAAACTAATATTTGTTTCCCAAACACACCCTAATCAGACTGGGAAAAATTAGTTATTCAGACTGGGAAAATTGGTTATTAACCTTAGTGTTTTCTCTTTTGATAGCAACTTTTCTTTCCAATCCAGAAGAGTTGTAAAGAATGGTTTGATGGGGCTCAAGTATGCCCACATCTTTGCTAGATGTGTCGAAGAGCTAACCTTTTTTTCCTACCTAGATCTTGTGTCTGACCTGTACAAAACATATTTATTGATTTTAATGTTATTGCTACATCCTGCTCAAGAAACCACTTTACTGTATTCCATTCATCTCTCAGGTTTACCGTCAATGAATTTTTCACAATCATTTAATTTTTTTACACCATTCTCTCCATCAGCTTATTAGAAGCCAACTGACACACACGATTATTGTTTCTACGACTCCTTCCAACTGCTTTTTTACAGTTCATCACACTCTTCTGCCAATGAAGCAATATAGTAGACCTTCATCATGAAGTAAACAGAATATGGTTTTTTTCCATTAGCAGATGATATTTCCATATTGTATAATGCCCTCAATCTATCTAGGATCAGAATTCTTAATACTCATATAAACAGGAACGCAATGATCTACAGGAGATCTCTTCCTAAGCCGCCTATAGTTTCCTTCTATTAACCACCTAACTTAAACACAACATTCTTGCATGTAGTGTATTTCACAAAGCAGCGCACAACTTACTTCACAAAACAAAGCTAATTTCCACAGCCGGTGATTTCTGACACAGGAGATGTATGTCACCAATAATACAATCATAACATATCCCTCATTAAATGGTAATATGACATAACATAACCAATGACAGTACAAAAATACTATTTATGGTAAGTTTTGCAAAAAGTGTTGTCAATATAGGTGAATCAGTGAGTCAGTTGGTAGATCATTTCAAGATGGACATTTGAACCCTTATATTCAAAGACCATACAGGGTCTTTTGTAGGTCACTTTACACCCCTTGACCATAGCCACATTGATTTTTTTGTTTGTGTTCTGTCACAGGGTTTTAAAGACATCTTTAAAGAAAACCAGAAGAAGCTAATTTTTTCATTGACTTGGTTTACACATTTTCCCAGCACTGCATTCCTAAATACCATTTTAATTTGCTGCTTTTCACACCCATTTCAATCTTTCACTCCTTTCCACTCCTCCAGTTTTGCCCCCTTCCTTCCCTCCCAAATATGTAGCCTTCTGATGATGGCTATACAGTTAAATGCTTGTATCTCTGACCTTCTTTCCAATTTATATTTTACCCCTTTGTTCATAGACTAAAATGAGTTTCTCCAGTGATGCAATGTCTCTGTTACATCTCCAGATTTCTGAATCTGAATCTCAGCCTTTTCAGTGTCTGTGATGTTAGCAAATTTTTTTATATGGGTACCTTGCATTTCCTGCAATGAACTAGTTCAACATTCAAGGTTGGCTACTGTCTGTCTAATGAGCTGTGGCTTTGAGACCCTGAACTGGCTTAAGTGACTTTGATAATGGAGTGTGAGTGTGAATGTACATTTGATGGTCTGGTGATTGTTCTGGGACTGCTAACTGGCTCTGAACTGGAGATCTATGAAACAAAATGGACATAAGCAATAATCCTAAAGATCACACTCACAAATGGGTGCACTGCCGTTTTAATCATGTAGAGAATAGAATGCATTAATTCATTCATTTATTCATAATTCACTTATTCCAGTATAGGGCAGGGCCGGATTAAGAGCTTTGGGGGCCCATATCACATTTCAAATTTGGGGGCCCTTTTGGTCTGCATCATCTGAAGTTTAGATTCTGAACAGTTCAAACCGGACTAAATAATTATTTTTCTCTCGATAATAATAAGAATCTTATAATATTTATGTGAATTTTATGTGTTGGGCCCCTAAAGTTTTGTTATGTAAGAAATTTACAGTTTAAAAACGTAAAGATAATATTTTTAAAGACCAGTTTTTCAATGCTACACTTTTTCATTAAATATTGGGTCCACCATTTGGGGGCCCCCGAAATTGTAGGGCCCGTTGCATATGCTACATGTGCCTATTGGTTAATCCGGCACTGGTATAGGGTTGTGGGTAGAACTGATTTCAGTATAGTTTAAACATGAAATAATCTGCATACCATATTATTTATTATTAGTAGAAGATCTGTGGCAGTGCACTTTAAAAGACACCGTCAGTTTTCTAATATAGAGGTTTGCTTGAATGATAGCCTAAATGTCCACTATGCACTCTCTTTGTGTCGCCAACTCTCTTCTATCAGTTCATCAGGTTTACTCTTGATTTGCTAATGTTCTCATTTGGTGCTTCATTTTACATTGTTCATTATCTTTAGATATTGCCACCTTTATTACATTAAGACAAACTCTATATGCAGTGCCTTACAAATATACTCATTCTCCTGGAAGGTTTTCAGCTTTCTCTAAGTCAGAAAAGATCTATTCATAATTCTTCCTGGATTTTTTTATTCAAATGTCAAATTGTAAAACTGAATTTCATTACAGGCAGAATTAATTATATTGTAGCAACCTTCTGTGTGGGCAGATGAAGAAATGACGACACTGTGGATTGTTGAAATAATAAGAAAATAGAAAGGTTTATTCTGCTTTAGAGTTACAAATAAAATAAAAGGAGAATTGTGTGTTTAATGTATTTGACAGTACGAAAAACTGCCTTATTGATAACTATTTACATTTCTACTGCTACTTCTCCATTGTTGTGGCCATAGAGGATGACTTGAGTGCCAGCCCTAGAGTTTTATTTGGGCTCAAAGCATGCACTCTAGTTATTGTGACTTCAACTCTTTTTCTAACTGTTTCCATCCCATTCATTTCTTGCTCATTCTGCTCTGTCTCTTCTTTATAACCCTTTTGTCCCTTTTCATAGCAGCCACATGGTGCCCTCTCCGGCGAACCTCATTGGTTATGTGGAGCCCTGTGAGCTCCACCCACAGTTTCTTTCAGTGACTTTAATTTGCATAGGCTGAACTTCGCCACACAGTGCCAAATGTAAAAGCTGTTTCAGCCACTTATGCTTACAGACATGTCACCACACATCTGAGTCACTACAATATGTAAAGATATGCTTACCTTACTCAAATAATTCAGATGGTATTTTTGTACTTCATATTTGTGTTATTGTTTTGTTTTTATTTTTAAATGCAGACATTTTGTTTATTGTTGACAACACACTTTTTGTAGTTTTCATAGATCTGGCAGTCATTTTGTTTATGCAATGTGTTTTCTATGCCATGACATTTTTGCCAGGAAGCTGCACACTGATGTCATTTTGTGGAGAATATTTAAGATGGTGATGTGCCCTATACAGAACATGGTGATGTGGTGATGTGGTGATGTACAGAACCTTTGTGGTGGTAGATAAGAGACTTAGGGTCACAGTCTTTCTTTTGGTAATACCTTAGACTTTGAGTTTTGGTTTGCATTCTGTGCTGTTCCTTTGATTTCCTGCCCTTCAACCATTGCTCATATAAAGTTTTTTTTTTATTATTACAATTTCTGATCTTGTCATTTTCCGTTAAAAGAAAGGCCTTTTCCATTCTCTGCAGTACATGTGCAGTGAATACTCCAAGCTCTCACAATGTGATTTGCAGTTTCTTCTCGTCACATTTCATGCTGTTCTCATGGCAGATTTGCATCCGCTTTTTTACATAGTTTGCTTATGGGTAGCAAACTGCAAGTTAAACCACAAATATGAAGTCAGGATGAGGTAAGGATTTTAGCTTGGTAACTCAAAAACATTCCCATATTTACATTTGTGTCACTTTAGTACCTCCTCAGGAGAAATCTCCCTACAATGTAATATTTCCAAAAGCATGCTTCACTGCTACTTGAGGTATGGACATGGACTGGATTATGCTTGCATCAGACTAAATATACTGTACTGCTTTTGGGACAGATTGCTCATATTTAGTCTCATCTGACTAATTTGGATGAGTCTGTTCCTGACAGTGAGGTCATTCCATGCTGCCAAAAGTTTGAATAGTCTATTTAACTAGTTTAAATGTCTTGCAGCTCAACTGGCTAAGAAGAGGCTTACATTTTTACACTCTTGGAGATGCTAGCATCTCTCTTGGAGTGAATGTGGCTCTGGCCATCAAAGCCCTCACCTGATATACTTGACGTTTGTGACCTGAAATCAGCAGAATAAGTGTGAGCAGCAAACAATGCTTGACTACCACATTAACCTACAGCCACACACACAAGATTTGTGAGTTTCCCATTGGGATTAATAAAGTATCTATCTATCTATCTATCTATCTATCTATCTATCTATCTATCTATCTATCTGTCTGTCTGTCTGTCTGTCTGTCTGTCTGTCTGTCTGTCTGTCTGTCTGTCTGTCTGTCTGTCTGTCTGTCTGTCTGTCTGTCTGTCTGTCTGTCTGTCTGTCTGTCTCAAACGTTTACCAGGGCTCATGTGGTGGATATGCCCTGTTATTGTCAATGAATTCATCCTTTACAGTCAAAAATCCTGAATGACCACTTGGTCTGTGTGTGAAATCTACATGATCTGGAAATTTTTTGCGGGCTTATCTTTGGCTATTTCAATTTCCTTCAAATACCAAAGAAATATGTGCTAGTAAGTGAGTTTGACACATGTACGGTTGAGCTTCAGTTATTGCATTGTGCCTGATATTCTTTGGACAGATTCCAGTCTTAGCTAACTCTATAATGGAAAAAACATCTTTACAAAAAATCAATAGCTTATTTTTTCTCACAATCTGTCAGGTAAGATATTGAAAACTGTGTTATACATTTTAAAGAGAGGTATGAAAAATCTAATGTGATTTATGTGTTAATTGGTTACATATAATATATACATAAATCTGTCTTGCATATATGCAAAAATATAAAGGGATTTAAGTTTGCTTTGGGAATATGTGACACTGTATGAAATGCCAAACAAGACTTGAAATGTAAACAACCAGAAAGGAGCTAGAAAACAGAATTTACAGCTGCAGTCATAGAAACTGACAGAATATTTATCTATGTTATAGAAAAAAACAGTATATTGTATTGTTATTTAATGTATATTGTGATGGATAGGGGTGCTTGATCGGCCAGAAGACAGAAATCCTAATTTTTGTTACTTAGTCTATCTATAGTTAAATAGTACAGTTCTAACCTCTTCTGAACAACAGAGAGACTGATTTCAGTTATCTTGGACGACCTGCAATTATAGTTCCATCTACTAGTGTGTAACCATCTGGGATATCACATGTCACTTTGCGGGTGTGTCTTGGGTGACATAATGTGAAATAAAGCAGGCAAAGCTGAAGTATAAGAACAGGATAAAAAATGAACTGTGGACTGATAACCTGGGCTAATGATGGATTGGAATGAAGATGATGGCTGGCATTCATACAAAAAGCAATAATTAAGTTGAAATGGCTGAGGTCAAAATTGACTGTCAGTTGGGACAAAACTTGAATAAATTCTATTCAAGTTTTGAAACACAGGATTTTGCTTCAGAAGTAAGTCAGCAGAAGAACAGGCAGAACTGGAGCCAAGAGTCAGCCTTTCTTTGACCAGAATGATGTCAGGAAGGTCCTTAAACAAACAGATATGAAAAAAGCTCAGGTTCAGACAGAATAAGTGGCTATCTGCTTCACTCCTGTGCAGATGAGCTCTCTGCAATATTCCACTCTATATTTGAAATGTCTTTGGATTCATAGCAAGTGTCTAGTCTATAGAAACAGGCAATTGTTATTCCATTGGCAAAAACTGAGCAACCTGAAGCATTAAGTGACTTTACACCAGTGGTATTAACTTTTCATATCATGAAATCCTGTGAGAAGTTAATTAAGAGATAACTACTTAACAAAACTGTGGCTCATCAGGACCCTTACCACTTTGTGTACAGAGCAATGATGGGTGTGGAGGATGCCACAGCAACACTTCTGAATTTACTGTATGAGCACTTGGAATGATCAAAAAAACACACAAGATTGCTGTTTATAGATTTTTCATCTGCTTTTAACACAGTTCAGCCCCACATTATAGTTGACACACTGATTGATCAATTCTGTTTGGACCTTAACATGGTTGTGTGGATTCTGGATTTTTTAACAAACACAAATTGCCTAAGTACATCTGCTGGTACTCTACAAAGGTGCTGCCTGCCTCCTCTTTTGTTTATCTTATATACAAATGACTACAGGAGTTTACACAAGGAGAGATATCTCCTGAAATTTGCGAGATGATTCTGTCATTGTGAGTCTTTTAAAAGATAAGGAAGATCTTTTTACATCTTGCCTGAAGAAGGGGCCCGAGTTGCCTCGAAAGCTTGCATATTGTAATCTTTTTAGTTAGCCAATAAAAGGTGTCATTTTGCTTGACTTTTCACTACATTCATAATGGCTAACACGGTACAACACCCTAGTACCACTAGGATAATAAAGGCTACCTTACCTAACCTAATCTTTCTAGTTCCTTTATGCTTTGAGAAAAGTGCAGGCTCTGAAACCAGGAGTTCTTCTTATTCCCAAAACTGTCCATTTTTTTTCTTTTTATTATTGTTTTCACTTTCTAAAATCAACATTTTAGTTGTCTTTCAAAAAACACTTAGTAAGTATATAATCTAAAAAGATAGTTGATAAGCTACTGGTAGATGTCAGTTGTAACCATATAATTGAACCTTACTTTGGGCTAAAAATAACTACTGTAGAGAAAGTTATTTAACGCGAGTATTTTTATTGCTAAATTGATTTAGCCATAGTATCAGATTCTGCAGCTGATGAACTATAGAAAACAGTATGGAATCGGTAGGTAATCTTCTAACATAACACAATTGTGCCATCCTTTTCGGTTAGCTACATTACAAGCAATAAACAATAACAGATAAACTTTAAATATTGTAGTTCTATGGCACTTACACTTTACATACTTGTCCGATACAGACATTCTGCACCAATGTACATCTCTCCATAAAATAACATCTCTCTTTATCTCTTACACACATCAAGAAACAGAAACTGGAAATCTACATGTGAAATATTGCTGTCTAAAACAATGTGTTTGAAGAATGAGCACTTTGTTTTTGTCCCATTCTGTACCAGGATTTGAGGACAGCTGCAAGGGGTCTGAGGGCAGATAAGGAGGTGTTTGTTAGAGGAATCTGTGAGCAAATGACGCACCATCTATGGTCTAGTGACCCACATCCTGCTTACAGAGGAACTGACGCATTGCACACACCTGCATCTGTTCCTTGAAGAGTTGCAGTGAGGGAGAGTGATGGAATAGATGATGCTGCAATTGTGACAATTGTGGCTGGCTACTTTGAGCAGCTATTGAAAGCTGATCTCCTGGCAAGGACACTGTACATCTCTGGGTCCATGGTTCTTGAGGCTGATCCTCCAGTTAGCTGTGAACCACCCAGTCTTACTGAGATTGCACAGCTGGTGAACCAGCTGAAGGTAGGAAAGCTCTGCAGGGATACGTGGTAAACTTCTTCAGGCTGGTGGTAAGGCTATCCTCTTGCCAAGCAATCTTTGCTTCCATTTGGAAGTTGGCCGTAATCCCAACTGACTGGAAAATGGAGACTTGTCATCCCTATGTGGAAAGGAAAGGGTGATCACCTGGATTGCGGCAACTACAGGGGGATTATACTGGTCTCGGTGCTGGGTAAGGTCCTTGCTACAGTCATCCTCAATAGGTGATCTCTTGCTCACCTACTAGCGACGGGAACAGTCTGGTTTTACACCTAAGAAGTCTACCATCAACCGCATCTTGGCACTGAGGGTTCATATTGAGCTCAGACACAAAATTGGCAGAGTTTCTTTGCAGCCTTTCTCAGTTTTTGTAAAGCATTCGACTCGGTTGATCAAGCTGCCCTGTGGGACATCCTGAGACTTTGCGGGATCCCCCCCCAAAGTTGCTGGATATCATAGCCGGCCTGTACAATAGTACTGTGTGTGCAGTGCAGAGTGGCGGCAGAACCTTTGCATTTTTCCCAGTTGATTCTGGGGTTCGTCAGGGTGTGTTTTTACTCCTACTCTACTCAGTGCTTGCATGGACTGGGTGTTGGGCAGGCTTGTGGGGTCCAGCAGCTGCTGGGCAACTGTGGGTGAAGAAAGATTCATTGATCTAGACTTTGCCAGCAATGCTGTGATCATCATGGTGTCAATGGAGGCACTGATTGGAGCTCTCAAGAGACTGAACGAGTAGTCTGAGTGACTGGGCTTGCGGGTGTCCTGGATAAAAACCAAGATACAGGCCTTTAACGACTTCTTGGGCAAAGCCATCAGCAGTGTATTTGTCTGTGCAGAGAATGTCGACCTTGTGAAGAGGTTTACTTACCTCAGCAGTGACCTCTGGTGAATCTTTTGATGAAGCCAGTAGATGGATTGGTAGAGCATGGGGTATCATGAGGTTGCTGCAAAGGTGTGTGTAGCACTTCCTGTTTCCTGTTTTGCTATATGGTTGTGAGACAAGGATGCTATCCAGTGACCTGAGATAAAGACTGGACTCCTTCGGTACTGTGTCTCTTCAGAAAATCCTTGGGTACCACTGGTTTGACTTTGTGTTGAATAAGTGGTTGCTGATGGAGTCTCAAGTGAGACACAATACCTGCATTGTGAGGGAGTGTCAGTTACGGCACTACGGCCATGTGACGCAATTCCCCAAGTGTGATCCAGCTGGCAGGATCCTCATTGTTGCGGGCCCAAGTGGCTGGACCAGGCCGGGAGATGCCCACATCACACCAGGCTGCAGCAGACAGATGGTAATTTCCAAAGGGTGGGACTGAACCACATGTCTGCCTGGGAGGTTGCCAACTGGGATTCTGAACTGTTTTGTCATGTTGTGGGTGTGGTAATGCATCATACCAGTGCATGCTCCCCAACCTGAACTGATTTGTTCTTTTGGAATGACTATTCTTTTAACAGTCTCCTCTATTTTATATTTGCAGCCAGACGGCTTTGGTCATTTTAACATGTTGCGCTTCACAGTTGATCAACAATGTCTTACTCTGCTGAACAGAACTGGCAATAGTACAGTAAAGTAAGGCTGTGGGTAGCCTGAGCTGGAAGGATAACGTTTTCTACCATCAAGTAGACAGCTGAGCTGATGTCACCAGGAAAAACTCTGCTTGCAGTGTTCAGGGGCAGTGTTTGCTCGGCCAGGGCTAGGAGCTTCTTTTAGCTCAGGCTGCTTGTTAGAGTGATTACAATTCAGGTTCATGACTGGCTACTACATTTAACGCAGTGCAAATCTTCAAATTGAGATGGCTTATGGTGAGTCTACGGCAATACTGGATGTATTAGAGAATAATACAGAGCGTAATGTAGAACTAAAACAATTGAACCAATTCAGATGTCTGGGCTCGATGTTTGAGGCAAAAGGTATTGTGAAACAGAAATAAAAAGTTAGAGCTATGGATGGATTGAAATGTAAAGAACTGGAAGCCAAAAAAACGTAAGTTTTAGCTGTAAGACAGTAGTCAAACGAGTGTTGTTGTATGGATGTGAAACAGGCAATCAAAAAGAAAAAGGAGGAGGAGAAACAGCTGCTTATCAGAACAGAAGTGCATATGTTGAGATGCCTGCTGTTGGTCTTTTTAAGAGAAACAAAAACAAGAAATTTCAGCCGTTATGCAAATTGTAGAGAAAATCATGGAAAGTTGAATGATATGGTTTGGGCATATTGTACCCATGTTGTTGAGAGAACAACCTGTTTGGAAAACATGGTGGCTGCCATTGGAAGGAAGAAGACTGAGAGAAAGGAAGAGGCTTAGGTTAAGACACTCGACGGCAAAAGGTGACTGAGTCTTATGGCAGAGGATGCTGCACGCAGGGATGCATTGAGATAGATGATTCTGATGGCTAACCCTAACAAATAAAAGAAGATTTAAACTGCCATGTTACATTTCTTTTTATTTAAAAATTTTTGTCCTGCCTGTTTTATGAAGTTCAAATTAAAACAATGTAAAATTAAAACGTGTAATTAAATCCATACATCGGTTTGTTCCATGCATTATACTATTAACTAGTAAGCCTGCGATTCGCCAGCGAATCGGAAATCCAAGAATGGCAATCAGTTTCTGTTCCGTCGTGATTCCGTTGCCTTTGCTGACACCGACTGCTAGCAAAGTGGAGTGCAGCAAGTCCAGCCCTCCGCCCTGCGTCCATATCCGGTTTACACCGTGTAGTTTGGACGTCTGGGAATTCCGTACTGTAATACTGTAATGTGATTCACATATGTGCTGAATCCTCTCATTTTTGTTTTCTCTGTGGACGCCGCTGTGTTTGACTTTGGACTCTTGGGCGGGCGCCAAACTGAATGACCATTATGTGATCTACATTACTGGCACAGTGGATTAGAGCAAGTCTAGTTTACAGGTGGCGGGCTCGTCGCAGTGCGGCAGTGCACGTGACATCCGGTTTACAACCTTCTCGTTTCTGTGTTTTCTGTGCAGTGCGGCAGTGCGCGTGCGCCTCGATGCGCCCTGCGCCCAGCACCCTGCGTCCATATCCGGCTTACAACCTTTGGTTAGTAAGATGGATATTTCATTATGCATCGATGCGTCAAAAAAATGAATTCACAAATTTTCCATCCTCCTTTTCAAATGGCCATGTGCTTACTAGCTGTACTTACAATTGTAACAGATAAGGCCCTTGTCCACCTTTTGGACGGTGTATCTTCTGTCCCACCACTCTCCTGTCCTCCGGGGACAACTTCGCCACACATGGCCCGGCCGACGGCAGTTGTAGCACCGACGATGCCCTCCTGGTTGTCTTCCTCGACGAGACCAGAAACATCTCGGAAACTCCGAAAGCTTTATCTCCGCCCCTTTCTCCGCTAAGGAGGGTTTTACGGCCGCCCTGTCGCTCTCAGCCCTTTTCTCTATCTTGTCAGGAGACCCGCGTTTTACCTTGTGGATCTCCTGCTTACTCTGGGGCTTGTGCACAGCTTGAGTCTCTCTATTGGTAAAAGAGAGCATCCTTGCTGTCTGCACGCCCTTTGACTTGTGCTTCTTATTAGGAGGCGACGTCATTAGCACCGCATCGCTCCGGGTAGCAGCACTGTTTAGCTGTACCGGTGAGATCGGCGCTTCCCCCGCCCCTCCAGTTACCAGCAACACCTCGCTCATCACGCGGGTCGGGGTCTTGAGGTCCGGAGCACTTTGTAAGGCCGCGTCACACACATGCCCCGGCTCATCCGATCCTCCCGCCGACCACTCAGTTATTGTGCCACACTCTACTGTCGGGTTCACAGCGCTTTGACACCCGCTACTTATTTATTGTGGTGCCGGATCGCACTGTGTCCCCTTATTATGTACGATACGGGCAGGACTCACCTATATCCCCGCATCGATCAAGACTAGGGCTTCTATGCCTAATCGCCACAGGTATTCATACAGTCTCTTCAGCGGCGCTTCGACTGTGGCTCCCAGCTCCTCCAGACGTTTCTTCACCTCTTCCATCCCCTGAAAAAAAGCTATTATGGGCTCGAGCACCTCCTCGATGTCCCGCACAACCATATAGTTAGTTATTTCAGCCGGAGGCAAGGTTACTTCTGTGTTCTCCTTACCCTCCGGCCGGGAGCCAATGGACACGTCCGCTCCTGACACGTACCCTGCTGGGCTTCGCGGAGGCTTCTGGGAAATGGAGTCTGAAGAGGAACGGGTAGCCTCCAGCAGCTGACTGCGATCTGCCTCTTTTAATGTGTCGGCAGACCGTTCAGTCACCTCCCGCTCCTCTTTATCTTTTTTTAATTTCGACGCTGCTTCGCTCGCCGCCCCCTTCCCTTTCAGGGAGCTCAGACTTGTCGGGGAACAACTGACCTTCTTCCCAGCCTTTGTCACGCGAGGTCATGTGGTCATAATCCACAAATGGGCTTGTTGATTGCCGACTCTTAGCCTGGCCTGCCTTCTGGGTACCGCGGCCATCATGTCCGTCATGTTCTTTACCCAGTCAGGATTGCCCTTCTTTCCCATCGTGGTCTGCAGTTCAGCAAGGCTCACCGTTGCAGCGCTTTGTGTTGTGGGTGGTGTTTTCACCTTCGTGTATGGAAGCGGGACCTTCTTGGGGTCGTCTGCATGCACAAAATTTGTTTGAATAACAGGTCCCCTGCCAACAGACGGCCAGAGAATCCTGCCAACTACGCCAGTGTAGCAGATACGCCCTTCGTCCACCTCTTGGACCCTTAGGTACCACTCCAAACACAGGGTAAAAGCACAAGACTCTTTTATTTTCTTCTCATATAGTGCACCAAGCACCCTCCACTCCGCACTATTCATAAATAAACTCTCAATAATACAAAACTCTTTCCTCCTCACCCAGACACTTCGCCCTCCTACCTCCCAGCTCAGCTCAATGTACTGGGCTTCCCAGAGTCCTTTTATACACCCTGACCCGGAGGTGTTCCTGTCCAACAGTCCACAGTTCCTTATTCCTTCCGGGTCAGGGTAATCAGTCCTTTTCTTCACCCCGGGAGCACGTCGTTTCTTCCCGTCATGTGACCATGACCTACTTCCGGGTAATAGGGCATATAAGAGCCCACGAGCCCCCCTACAGCAACGCCTGGTGGCCCCCAAGGTATCCAGCAGGGCTGTGTATAAAAACTACATAGTCCATGAGGCCCTGCTGGAACTCGGGGCACGTCCACGCTGTCCGGAGAGCTCCTCCTGGCGGCCTGGGGGTGAGGGCCGGAGTAAGAAGCCGGCAATCCAACACACAATATATATATATATATATATATATATATATATATAGAGAGAGAGAGAAAGAGAGAGAGACACACACAAATATTTACAATATATATATATCAGACACACCAAGCAGCAGTTGCTTTCTTTCAAACTAAACTAACTGTATTATTTGATCTTCATATGCACTATTTCACAGCTGACATATTTTATAGCTCTAAAGTATTTTAAATTCCTATAACTACAAATTCCCAATCCAAGTTACACTGCAACTGACTTATTTTACTTTTTTTTGTATGTATTATGTCTTCAAATAGGCCCCATAAATGTAAGTTGGAAGACCTTCTAGTCTTAAATGTGGAAACAGTGGATGTGCAGGATGTTGTGTCTTGGGCAGAATTGTTGCAAATGAAACAGAAGTAGCAAATGGAACACACAAGAATGCATAAATGGAAACATAAATCACTGCTAAACAGTGAGTCAACTAGCTGAACATCACTTACACTCATGCAATAAAATAGAAGATTATTATAGTCACTTTCAAAACTATTAACACATTTCTGAGTAGCATTGCTAAATACTTGTGTGTCACAACACAGCATGTACATCGGGTTATGCTCAGAAGAGATGAGAAGAGAAATGGACAGTATGGAAATCCAACAACCTTACTACCCATACCATCATATACCTAAAGCTGGACAAAATGTACAGAAGATATGATGGGCTTTGTGATCTGACCTGGAAGCCATCTCAGACACTGTTTATTTATATGTTACAAAACTCTAGCACTGAGTGTAAGTAAGAGAAGCAATTTACAGTCACTTGGAGAGAGTGCTTCAGATTCCCAAGAGTCACATTCCAGTTGTCCTCAGTAGAGCTTAATGTTGTTTTGGGTTTCTGCACAGTTCTACACTGGCTGGCACTGATTGCAGGAGAGAATCAGACTCTTCAGGCTCTTGTAGCTACAGCTCTCCAACAACCTATAACTCAAAACACTGAGACAAAATTAAGCAAAATGTGCATTTTTTGCTAATGATTGTCTGCTGTAATTTATGTTGAATTGTTTATTACTAAAATATATTGTAATGTGTCATTGTCTTATCCTTTTCTCAGGCTCTGTATATTCTCATTGAATTTCTAATTCTTTTAATAAGTGGGAGGTTTCATGGTGGTTGGCACTAGTGTCTCATAGCTTTAGACTTCCAGGTTCAAGACTTATCCTATTACTATCTGAGTGGCGCTTGTGTAATCTGCATGGAGTTTCTACTTTTCACCGTAGTTTTCTTTCCACATATCAAAGACATACATGTCAAAATGATTCATGACCCTAAGTAAGCTTGGTGTCCCTCCATAAATTGGTTTAGATGGGTCAGGAAATGAATGGATGAATTAGTAGGTAGAAGTACAGTAAGTAAGAGTTACACTGTTCTTGTAAAATGTTGGAAATAAAACAAACTAAACCTTAAATACTTTCAGGTTTTCATTCACTCATTATGCAGTACCCCGTGACCCTGTGTTCAGATTCAGCGGGTTGGAAAATGGATGGATGGATGGATTATGCAGTAAATTGACATAGTGCAATGGTTCAGGGGACACCAAAAATACAAACATCTTTTTTACTCTTAAAGTACATTTTATTTCAAAAATGGCTTTAGAGCATTGTGAGCTTAAGGATAACTCATACAGCTGATTAAACTAAAAGTCACCTTTTTAAATTATGTACGGTTATAATAACATGCCATACTGAAGATTTGAACTGTGAACTAGTTAACTGTAATCAAGGCAAGCTACACTGATGCTTGTCAGCCAAACCTATTGAACTGTGGTAAGTTCTCAGACAAACTAAACTAATGGCTGTTTGCTCAAACTCAGACAAACTGCAGTTTAGCTGGTGAAATCTTTATTTGATACTTTGCATCTTTAAACTAATAGTAGTGCAGGTATTGATTTCAAATTGGGAATTTGTACCTTTTACTTTTAGAATTCCAAAAAACTAGAATGCTAGACATGCCCTGCAGTGTGCTGGCACCCTGCCCGGGGTTTGTTTCCTGCCTTGCACCCTGTGTTTGCTGGGATTGGCTCCAGCAGACCCTCGTGACCCTGTAGTTAGGATATAGCGGGTTGGATAATAGATGGATGGATGGATAGAATGCTAGACATATCAGTTATTATTTTTGAAATGTACCGTACAACAGCAGCCTGGGGTAAATAAGATTAGCATGGGCATCAGCCTGGGAAAAGAACATAGTTTTGCAATGTAAATATGACAGTGGTTTTAAGATTACCAATCATTTATGTCATCATTGTTAATTCCATGTGGAGAGAGTCCTTTACGTGTAGGATGCATGATGCACAAAGAGAGTGAAGATCTTCATCATCACCCAGACAAGACATCTGCATTTCTATTGAAGTTGACAAGATAAATGACCTCTGTGGACTGAAGAAACTTTTACACAGCAATGTACTCATGCTTGAAGAGACTCTCATCATCTGCATCCTTAAAGAAAATATTCTTAAAATACTCTTTTAAAACATGTTTACCACTGTGTTTTCTTACTTTTGCTTTGTGGCAATAGTAAGTATATATTGTTTTTTTAAGCCACTGTATAGTGATAAGATCTCGTATAGTGATAAGAGATGGTGTGGGTGTTTGCCATATTCCCACAGGGTATATCAGCTAAGAAGGGATGCCTTTAACAGGTAGCTGTATGGTGAGCAGGCACTTACTTTGGGAAGTGGCACAGATGTAGACTGATGCTCAGTTTTGAAGTCAACTATGTGGTCTTCTCATACCTGGCTAGCAAGCCTCTTTGCTTGAGGTAGCTGTCCACTTGGGGGTGAAGCCGCACAAGTGAGGATATAAAGCAGCTATACTGAATCTCATTTTGCTTGAAGCAGCTGTCCAAGTGGTGATAATGGCATACATGCGGGGCACTATGTGCTGATAAAACTATGCAAGTAGGGTGCTATACAGCAGATATAGCAGATACCTGGCATATATATTCAAACCTATACACCTTACTTAAAGTTTAAGGAAGAGGATTCGATTTAGTCATGTTTACACAAGAAAACTTGAAAATTGCCTTCTCATTTTCATCCAAACACATACAAGAAACAAAATAAACAAATAGTGTCAAGGCAGGTTAAAATTTACACAGAAAATCTAAAATATTTACATCATTTGAAATCAGATTATTTGCTAACTACTTCTAGCAGGTTGATAGTGTGTATTTACCTACATTGATTACATGATACACATGAAAACTCTACACTTCTGGACTTTTTATTATTTCCAATATTCCTTAGCCCCTCCTCAAACGGCCACCTTATCGTGGTGGAGGGGTTTGCGTGTCCCAATGATCCTAGGAGTTCTGTTGTCCGGGGCTTTATGCCCCTGGTAGGGCCACCCAAGGCAAACTGGTCCTAGGTGAGGGATGAGACAAAGTGCGGTTCAAAAATCCTCCTAGGATGAATAAAAAATTTGGACGCCGTTTCCCTCGCCCAGACGCGGGTCACCGGGGCCCCCCTCTGGAGCCAGGCCTGGAGGTGGGGCTCGATGGCGAGCACCTGGTGGCCGGGCTTGCACCCATGGGGTTCGGCCGGGTACAGCCCAAAGAGGCAACGTGGATCCCCCTTCCCATGGGCTCACCACCTATGGGAGGGGCCAAGGAGGTCGGGTGCAGTGTGAGTTGGGTGGTGGCCGAAGGCGGGGAACTTGGCGGTCCGATCCTCAGCTACAGAAGCTGGCTCTTGGGACGTGGAATGTCACCTCTCTGAAGGGGAAGGAGCCTGAGCTTGTGGGTGAGATTGAGAGGTTCCGGCTAGATATAGTCGGGCTCACTTCGACGCACAGCTTGGACTCTGGAACCAATCTCCTTGAGAGGGGCTTGACTCTGTACCACTCTGGAGTTGCCCCCAGTGAGAGGCGCCGAGCGGGTGTAGGCATACTTATTGCCCCCCAACTTGGAGCCTGTACATTGGGGTTTACCCCAGTGGACGAGAGGGTAGCCTCCCTCTGCCTTCGGTTGGGGGGACGGGTCCTAACTGTTGTTTGTGCATATGCACCGAGCAGCAGTTCGGAGTACCCACCCTTTTTGGAGTCCCTGGAGGGGGTGCTAGAGGGCTTACCTTCTGGGGACTTCCTCGTACTGCTGGGTGACTTCAATGCTCACGTGGACAATGACAGTGAGACCTGGAAGGGCGTGATTGGGAGGAATGGCCCCCCCGATCTGAACCCGAGTGGTGTTTTGTTATTGGACTTCTGTGCTCGTCACGGATTGTCCATAACGAACACCATGTTCAAGCATAGGGGTGTTCATATGTGCACTTGGCACCAGGACACCCTAGGCCTCAGTTCGATGATCGACTTTGTGGTCGTGTCATCGGACTTGCGGCCACATGTCTTGGACACTCGGGTGAAGAGAGGGGCGGAGCTGTCAACTGATCACCACCTGGTGGTGAGTTGGCTTCGATGGTGGGGGAGGATGCCGGTCAGGCCTGGTAGGCACAAATGTGTTGTGAGGGTCTGCTGGGAACGTCTGGCAGAGCCCCCTGTCAGAAGTAGCTTTAACTCCCACCTCCGGCAGAACTTCGACCACATCCCGAGGGAGGTGGGGGATATTGAGACCGAATGGGCCATGTTCCGTGCCTCTATTGTTGAGGCAGCTGACCAGAGCTGTGGCCGTAAGGTGGTCGGTGCCTGTCATGGCGGCAATCCCCGAACAGGTTGGTGGACACCGGCAGTGAGGAATGTTGTCAAGTCCGGCGTCTCAGGAGGGGGAAGCAGTGCAGTGTCAACACTGTATATGGTGGGGATGGTGCGCTGCTGACCTCGACTCGGGATGTTGTGGGTTGGTGTGGGGAGTACTTCGAAGACCTCGTCAATCCCACTAACATGCCTTCCAATGAGGAAGCAGAGCCTGGGGACTCGGAGGTGGGCTCCCCCATCTCTGGGACTGAGGTCACCGAGGTGGTCAAAAAACTCCTTGGTGGCAAGGCCACGGGGGTGGATGAGATACGCCCGGAGTTCCTCAAGGCTCTGGATGTTGTAGGGCTGTCTTGGTTGACACGTCTCTGCAACATCGCATGGACATCAGGGACAGTGCCTCTGGATTGGCAGACCGGGGTGGTGGTCCCCCTCTTTAAGAAGGGGGACCGGAGGGTGTGTTCCAACTACAGAGGGATCACACTCCTCAGCCTCCCAGGAAAAGTCTATTCGGGGGTTCTGGAGAGGAGGGTCCATTGAATAGTCGAACCTTGGATTCAGGAGGAACAGTGTGGTTTTCGTCCTGGTCGCGAAACAGTGGACCAGCTCTACACCCTTAGCAGAGTCCTGGAGGGTGCATGGGAGTTCGCCCAACCAGTCTACATGTGTTTTGTGGACTTGGAAAAGGCGTTCAACCGTGTCCCTTGGGGAATCCTGTGGGGGGTGCTCCGGGAATATGGGGTACCGGACCCCCTGATATGGGCTGTTCGGTCCCTGTACAACCGGTGTCAGAGCTTGGTCCGCATTGCCGACAGTAAGTCAAACCCGTTTCCAGTGAGAGTTGGACTCTGCCAGAGCTGCCCTTTGTCACTGATTCTGTTCATAACTTTTATGGACAGAATTTCTAGGCGCAGCCAGGGCGTTGAGGGGGTCCGGTTTGGTGGATTCAGGATTGGGTCACTGCTTTTTGCAGATGATGTTGTCCTGTTTGCTTCATCAGGCCGTGATCTTCAGCTCTCTCTGGATCGGTTCGCAGCTGAGTGTGAAGCGGCTGGGATGGGAATCAGCACCTCCAAATCCAAGACCATGGTCCTCAGCCGGAAAAGGGTGGAGTGCCCTCTCAGGGTTGGGAGCGAGATCCTGTCTCAAGTGGAGGAGTTCAAGTGTCTCGGGGCCTTGTTCACGAGTGAGGAAAGAATGGAGCGTGAGATTGACAGGCGGATTGGTGCGGCGTCCGCAGTGATGCGGCCTCTGCATCGGTCTGTCGTGGTGAAAAAGGAGCTGAGCTGTAAGGGAAAGCTCTCAATTTACCATTCGATCTATGTTCCTACCCTCACCTATGGTCATGAGCTATGGGTAGTGACCGAAAGAACGAGATTGCGAATACAAGCGGCTGAAATGAGTTTCCTCCGCAGGGTGTCTGGGCTCTCCCTTAAAGATAGGGTGAGACGCTCAGTCATCCGGGAGAGGCTCAGATTAGAGCCGCTGCTCCTCTGCATCGAGAGGAGTCAGATGAGGTGGCTCGGGCATCTGATCAGGATGCCTCTTGGACACCTCCCTGGTGAGGTGTTCCGGGCACGTCTAACCGGGAGGAGGCCCCGGGGAAGACCCAGGACATGCTGGAGGGACTATGTCTCCCGGCTGGCCTGGGAATGCCTCGAGATTCTCCCAGAAGAGCTAGAAGAAGTGGCCGGGGAGAGAGAAGTCTGGGCATCTCTGCTCAAGCTGCTGCCCCCGCGACCCGACCTCGGATAAGCGGAAGAGGATGGATGGATGGATGGATGGATGGATGGATGGATGGATGGATGGATGGATGGATGGATGGATGGATATTCCTTAGTAAAAAATATGTATGGCACTGGGAGGAAAAGAGTTTCTGGAGTAATTTGTGTGTGTGTTTTTTAAAGACTCTCCTCCTTGACTTAGTTAAGTTCTGAGCGTAGCGGATGTCTGCCATCAGTTGAGAAGATTTCCAATTTTTTTTAACATTGTCAACTGACACACACTTACCAGATCATACATCAGCCCCAACAACTTTAGTTGCATGTTTGCTAATCTGCTGGAGCTTTTTCAAATGTTAGTTTGTTAGACTACTAAACCAGGCAATGAACCTAAAAGTGATGACATACTGGGTGACACCGCGATAAAAGGACAACTTGAGGTCCTTGTCCGCTTTAAATAGTCTGATTTTACAGAGGAGAAATAAGTACTGATTGCATTTAGAGTACTGTATATGTGTTTTGTATTTACATTCCAGTTAAGATTATTATGTAAGGTAGTTCCTAAGTATTTATATTCTGTCACTATTTCTAGTATTTATATAGTATTTCTAGTATATTTATTCAGTCACAATTTCTACCCCCAAGAACAATGATGGGTGAACAGATTTCCGCCTCTTAATGTCAAGGATCATTTCTTTGGTTTTTTTTTGACATTCAGAGTAAGATGGTTCTCATCACACAACTTTGCTAATCTTCTTCTTCTTCTTCTTCTTTCGGCTGCTCCCGTTAGGGGTCACCACAGCAGATCGTCCTCTTCCATATCTTTCTGTCCTCTGCATCTTGTTCTGTTATACCCATCACCTACATCTCCTCTCTTACCACATCCATAAACCTTCTCTTAGGCCTTCCTCTTTTTCTCTTCCCTGGCAGCTCTATCCTTAGCATCCTTCTCCCAATTCACTCAGCATCTCTCCTCTGCACGTGTCCAAACCAATGCAATCTCACCTCTCTGACTTTGTCTCCCAACCATCCCTCCTCAGCTGACCCTCTAATGTACTCATTTCTAATCCTATTCATCCTCGTCACACCCAGTGCAAATCTTAGCATCTTTAACTCTGCCACCTCCAGCTCTGTCTCCTGCTTTCTGGTCAGTGCCACCGTCTCCAACCCATATAACATAGCTGGTCTCACTACCGTCCTGTAGACCTTCCCTTTCTGTCTGTCACAAATCACTCCTGACACTCTTCTCCACCCATTCCACCCTGTCTGCAATCTCTTTTTCACCTCTCTTCCACAATCCCCATTACTCTGTACTGTTGATCCCAAGTATTTAAACTCATCGAACCTTCACCAGCTCTACTCCCTGTATCCTCATCATTCCACTGACCTCCCTCTCATTTACACACATGTATTCTGTCTTGTTCCTACTGACCTTCATTCCTCTACTCTCTAGAGCATATCTCCACCTTTCCAGGGTCTCCTCAACCTGCTCCCTACTATCGCTACAGATCACAGTGTCATCAGCAAACATCATAGTCCACGGGGACTCCTGTCTAACCTCCTCTGTCAACCTGTCCATCACCATTGCAAATAAGAAAGGGCTCAGAGCGGATCCCTGATGTAATCCCACCTCCACCTTGAATGCATCCGTCACTCCTACCGCAGACCTCACCACGGTCACACTTCCCTCATACATATCCTGTACAACTCTTACGTACTTCTCTGCCACTCCCGACTTCCTCATACAATACCACAGCTCCTCTCGAGGCAGCCTGTCATATATTTTCTCCAGGTCCACAAAGACGCAATGCAACTCCTTTTGGCCTTCTCTATACTTCTTCATCAACACCCTCAGAGCAAACATTGCATCTGTGGTGCTCTTTCTTGGCATGAAACCATACTGCTGCTCAGTAATCATCACCTCACTTCTTAACCTAGTTTCCACTACTCTTTCCCATAACTTCATGCTGTGGCTCATCAATTTTATTCCCCTGTAGTTACTGCAGTCCTGCACATCCTCCTTATTCTTAAAAATCGGCACCAGTACACTTCTTCTCCACTCCTCAAGCATTCTCTCACTTTCCAAGATTCCATTAAACAATCTGGTTGAAAACTCCACTGCCATCTCTCCTAAACACCTCTGTGCTTCCATAGGTATGTCACCTGGACCAACGGCCTTTCCATTTTTCATCCTCTTCATAGCTGTCCTTACTTCCTCCTTGCTAATCTGTTGCACTTCCTGATTCACTATCTCCACATCATCCAACCTCTTCTCTCTCTCATTCTCTTCATTCATCAGCCTCTCAAAGTACCCTTTGCATCTGCTCAACACACTCTCCTCACTTGTGAGTACATTTCCATCTTTATCCTTTATCACCCTAACCTGCTGCACATCTTTCCCAGCTCGATCCCTCTGTCTAGCCAATCGGTACAGGTCCTTTTCTCACTCCTTAGTGTCCAACCTCTCATACAACTCATCATACGCCTTTTCTTTAGCCTTCGCCACCTCTCTCTTCACCTTGCGCCTTATCTCCTTGTACTCTTGTCTACTTTCTGCATCTCTCTGACTATCCCACTTTTTCTTTGCCATCCTCTTCCTCTGTATACTCTCCTGTACTTCCCCATTTCACCACCAGGTTTCCTTTTCCTCCATACGCAACCCTATGTTCCTCCCTCTTCTTAAAATACGTATTCACCACAGCCATGTCCATTCTTTTGGCAAATTCCACTATCTTCTGACCTTCTTCATTCCTCTCCTTGACACCATACCTACCCATCACCTCCTCGTCTCCTCTGTTCCCTTCACCAACATGTCCATTAAAATCTGCTCCAATCACCACTTTCTGTCCCTTGGGTACACTGTTCATCACTTCATCCAACTCACTCCAAAAATCTTCTTTCTCATCCATTAAACACAAGTTTGCTAAACAGTCTGCTTGATTTAAGTAATGGCTTTTATCCTGCGCAGATCTGTGTCCTATTAGTATGGTGGTACAGTGGAGCAGAGGTCGTTGTTCTGTCTCAGGTCACTTGGGTACAGAGGAGTTCATGTATTTCAGTCAATGACTTTTGAAAAAGTATATGTGAATGATTTAACAGAACATCTTGTATCCATAAAGTGGATAAATGGGTTAACATTCATACTGATCAGTTTCTAAATCTGTATGTGAAGCTGGGTGGAACTGAATGCTGAACTAAATCCAGAAATATTGCTCTGGAATATGAGCCAGGCTTATTGAGAAAAGTGTAGATATGATGTAGGATAACCAGCAGAGCATCTTCTACATTTGGTTTGCACAGTAAGCAAATGGGTGGTTATCCTGAAATGACTTTGTCTTTGTCATTAAAATGCGTTCAAGGCATTTCATTGGATTGGAAGTGAGTGACACTGCCCAATAGTTATTCAGACTGCTTGCCCTATTAATCTTAAAACTAGGGTAAAGATTGAATGTTTCCACAGGTCGGTGACCACTTAAAAGCAAATTAAAAACTGGAGAGCGCTGTATGAAACAGAAATTAAGGAGCCAACTTGATATGCCATCACCCCAGTGCCCTTCTAGTTTTTACCAACCATGATATTTCTCCACTTCAGTTATGCTGACCTCCATCTCAGCAATATTTCTGATATTTTTACAAAGCATCTCCCTTGCATGTGCATTATGAGTACTGAGATTGTTGTTTTCAAATCCTGTAAAAAGTCATTAAGTTCATCCGCTAAAAGCTTGTAGTCCTTGTCTGTTGGAAAGTTCGCACTTTTTACTAGAATACTGACCTGTGATTGTTTTCAGACCTTTTCACACCTGCTTTGAGCTGTTATCATTAAACCGCCTAAAGATTTTTTCCCCAGTGCATCTTTTTATTTTGCTTAATTAACCTCTTAATCCTTTTCTGTTAGCCATACACTGTGAATTTCCATGATAACTGTTCTACTTGTAACAACCATGACACGCAAACTTATCTGCCTCCAGAGTCTTTGCTATAGAGCAATTTATCCACACTTTTTATTTCTGGGAAAAGTATACATGCTTCCTGAAAGAGTGTTAATATCAGCCAGGCCTCAGAGTCCTCTCCTTTGGACGTACAGAAAAAATATTATTAATAAATTGTTTTATGGGTTTCAGATCCCCATTAAAATGCACAAAATTTAAACATTTTAAGATGAACTGGATTTTCAAATGTTCCTCACGCATATTCACTACAAAATGAGTTCCAGATGCAATAGCACTTGATTGATCTTCAGCTACCCAACAGATAAGAAGATTGCAGGAGAAAAAAGATATGACGAGATAGAGTTGGGTCTTAGCAAGATTTGGAGACAAAGAGAGTGAGAAAGGGAAAGACACATGAGAAGTGGCAAAGATCTTTATAATGCCAGTGAAAGAAGACTGACGCTGCTACAGTAAGAGTGGTGTGACGTGTGTGTATCTTCCTTGGAAAGCCAAGAGCCATGGCAACAGAAGGGAATCTTTTCTCATGATGCAAAAAGAAGAACTTACAGAGATGGCTGACTCTGCATGATGCTAGAAAGGGGCCTTGGAATGTTGGCAGAACATTAAAACATGTCTTGGCCATAAAAGAGCAACACATGTACCCAGATCTAGAGAAATGGAACTTTTCTGCCATTTTAATATAAAGAATGACAGGAGGCTTATGTGTTGTGGTCAGAGTGCTAAACATGTTCTCTGAATGGAAAATGTGTAGTCCTTTAACTTAAGACAGTCAGGGAGACATATTTCCTTAAAGACTACAAAAGACTCAGTGGTATAATAGTTTAGAGGAGCTGGCAGAGGGCAGTATGGCCTGGACAAAGCAGAATTTTGTGGACCAGCTCCTTAGTTTGAAAGTGATTCTAGGCTGGACTGGAAAAGAGGGACTTTACTGTTGTCTCACACTATTGTCTAAGTCAGCAACATTCCACATAGGTTGCCATGGATGAGTTTTAAGGAAAGCAGCAGAGATCTTTGGTTTATTTTTAAGGTGTATTCTCTAACATCAGATGAGGAGAGGTTAGTACACTGTGAAGAGAATTTGGTAATAAGTTCACAGAGCAGCTATAAACATGAAGTCATTGAACTTCTATGATTTATTGATTTTTGAGGGTGCTGAATTTATTTAATTTAAAGTGTTTTTTAATCACCATATTTCTGATGCTTTTATACCATCATTTTGTGCTTTTAGTTTCAAACATTTGTAGCAATATTGCTGGAAGAACAATGATCCATTGTAACCACATGGTGACCAGAAATACCAGCATATGATGTCTTTAGGCAGATGTTGTTTTTGATGGAGGCACATTTCTCTTGGTGTCCAGACTTTGTCTCAAATCTTATTGCAACTTGCTAGCAGACATATATATTTAGGGAGTTAGGACAAACTGTTTTTCAGTTTGAATTTCTGGTTAGCATTTTGAGTTTTAGTGATTTTGAGCTCTTTTGACTTTTTGACACCTGCATGTCATAGACTGCATATTGTTTGGCTTCAGTTTCTTGTCCTTTCTCTTTCTTGATTTTTTTTTTCATCTGGTAGAATATAAACAAAGTTAAACCACAAAGCAAAACCTGGAGCTAAATTCATTCACTCAAGCACTAAAGCGTCTTGCAGAGTCCACTAATTATGTAAACTAAGTTTGGACATCCTTAAAACCCTGAGAAAATATTGCCTGTCATGATGTTACATGTAATAATAATAATAATAATAATAATTCTTTGCATTTATATAGCGCTTTTCTCACTACTCAAAGCGCTTAGCAATTGCAGGTTAAGGGCCTTGCTTAAGGGCCCAACAGAGCAGAGTCCCTTTTGGCATTTACGGGATTCAAACCGGCAACCTTCCGATTGCCAGTGCAGATCCCTAGCCTCAGAGCACATATCAGCATTTCTAGCAATACACAGTGCTACAGTGGCCAAAATTTCCTAAAATGACAGTATGAAAAACAAAATAAAAGATAAGGCAGAAACTGTAATGTCATTATCATAACAATAATCAATATATGTAAAAGAAATAAATAAAACAAATGAGGCACTGTTTGCACAGCCTTGACACACAGCCTCTTTAAATCTAGATGGAAAGTAGATTGTGGTAAGGTCTCACCTGTGTGACAGAGAAAGGTTGGAGGTGGGTGATGGCTGTGTTATTTCATACTTCTGAGTGGGTTAAGTGGACAAGCCACCCTGCACTGTACTCATAGGTCATGTTATGATTTGTTGATAATTTTTTATGAGGTTTCCTGAATTATTACGTATGTGCTTATTTGGGGCATCATACCTGAAGAATTCAATTCTGGACTTTGTGTTCATCTAGAAGTGTTCCTGAAAAAGTTTCCCATTATGCTGCAAAACCATTTCTTTTAGGTACAGGTTCTGCTATTTTCAGAGGTAAGCATCACCCCATGGCAATGTTCATGGAATGCGCCTGGAATGTGACACGATGGATAAAGGTTGGCACATGCTTTTCTGGGGTATCTGAGATTAGGATAATAGCATTGTTGATATGTGATTCTTGTTACATAAAAAACTTTTCTTAGTTAACAAATTTTTGGCATTAAGTTCTTTGATTTTTGATTAACATTTTAAATTTGATGACAGATTGTTAGACTTTTGGAAAAAACATCAGCTTGAATTTTTGACTGCATTACATCTCCTGATCCTTTTCATTAAAAATTCCTACCATCTGCTTCTGAGTCAGTATAGGTTGAAAAGAAGGTCAATAAATTTATTATCACAAAAAAGCATTGTCAAAAAGGCTACAGGTTGGGGATATAAGAAAGGTGACTGCCCTGGGTAAACCATCTTCAAAGAGAAGAACCTATACTGGTTTCAAGAAAGCTTCTCTATGTACCAAAGTGAGAAGCAGGGTACAGTAAATGCTCTGTGTGTTCCCTGAAATGGGATTAGACAGGGGTACTGTTATGTATGAACTTGGGTTCATGTTTTTTATTGTTTTTGTTATTTTTGAAAATGATTTTTCATATTTGTATATAGTTTCTGTTATGTTTGTAATTGTATACTGCCTTTTTCCTTTGTGGGTGATTCCTTTAGTGGTGGGGTCATTATGAGGTCTCTGTTACTGTGACCTCCTCCCTGACTATATATTCTGTCTTGGAATAGGCCTAAGTAGTGATTACTTTGAAGTTCTTTGGCGTTTGTATTACACTTTCTGCTTGAATTTTCTGGCTAGTTTGATTACACTGGTCTGCACCAAAATCCTACTGTGCAAAAGGATCACTGTACAGTAAATTAAGGGGGGCTGAATCCATTTCTAAAATTGGAATTGCTCTATTACAAACTGTTTACACAATTCAACAGATTCAATGAAAAGCGCTGTTTTGAAAAAAGATATTGATTTAAAAAAAATAGTTTATAGCATAAGTATTTTTCATGCTTAGAATGTTATTTGATGTATATTTTGAGCTGTCAAGCCAGCGACAGAGACCTTTAATCTGTGACCTTGACTCTTGTTTTGCATCTGATTTACAATTCATGTTCTTTTAAACCCATTGGATGATAAGAGAAGTCCGTGTTTAGCTATTAGAGAATTGCTTGCTTGAAACATGACAGTTAGATGTGCTAAAGGCACTCTGTTATGTAAGCACATGTATACATATGTGTAGTTTAAATGTACCTACAGAGACAGTAAAGGAGACTTCAAAGATACCTGGGTCCTCATCACTGATTTAGAGAGGTATAAAAGTGATTGAAAATTTCCAGACTGCAACATTCCATCCTGTCTGAAGAAGGAGCATGAGTTGCCTCGAAAGCTTGCATATTGTAATCTTTCTAGTTAGCCAATAAAAGGTGTCATTTTGCTTGACTTCTCACTACATTCATAATGGCTAACATGGTACAACACCCTAGTACTACAGACTACAACAGAATGAAAACACTCAAATGAAAAATTGTTTATATCCTCATAAAAATTGATTCACAGCCCATTTGCAGCAGACAAGCTGGATCATGAGAAGCGCAAGCTTTGTTGTGCTAAAATGAGACTGAGATTCAGTAATCACAATAATGTGGCAGGGAAGTAGTTGTGTTCAGGTCAGTTAACTGCTGTGTTGTAGTGGTTAAGCAAACAGACCATTTATTGCCTAAGCCTTTTGTTTAAATACTGTAAAATAATCATGGGCCCAGTTGATGGACTGTCACAGAAGTAAACAGCTGAAAATTACAAACCTTTACCAATACAAGTATGTCCAAAATTTCCTTCTATTTATATTTTGCAAGCTTTGAGCATTTTTACTTTGCAGAATACAATTCTTTGTTATATGATTCTCCTGTTTAAACAATATTTAAAAAATTAAAAATAACCCTTCAGTCATTTCAAACTTTTTCTATTGTAAATATGTGAAGTACTTTTTCCTCTCTGTATTTTCTGCCTTCCATGTATTTCCTGTGCCAATTTTGATCATACTGTATGTCTTACTGTAAATCCAAAACATTCACTTATTCATTCATTTTCCAGATCTGGAGAAAGAACAACCGATTTGTATTGTTTTAAGAAATGTTAGGTTTTTATGAAAATTATAAAGACAATAATGGTCAATAACGTAATGGCAAACACTTAAATGTATTAATGTATTTCCTGCTCCCTGGTTATACCATTTAACATGCTTTGTTGCTGCCTTAATGCTTTCCGACACAGATCTAGTGCATGTTGAGCTAAAAAAGTAAGATTTTTTTGGGCATTGCAACAAGCTATTTATGACTTAGCACAGCTGTAACCACAATCCTAAACAAACAAGAGTCTGTCTATTTATACTGATGGAAAAAAGAAATCCAAGACTCACTCTTGGGTTGAATTTTCAACCATCATTTCTTAAATAGCAATAAATAAGTGAGAATAATAGGAAAAAGAAAGTGATACAATAACAAGTACAAAAGGGAAAACAAAACCTTCTGTGAACATTAACGGTAGTTGTTTTGCAGTTCTGCTGTACCTTCTATGACTGCCTGTGTTGCACATGTTTGTCACATTGAGTCAATAAGACTCTGAACATGCACTTGGTGGGATGTTATCTTAGTCTTGTGCTATTCAGTCACCTTTTCACTGAATTTCTTGGAGTCTTCTTTTGTCTTTGTTGTGTAGGTTGGCCATGATGCTGACTACACTACTATCCTACCATGGACTGAAACCCCTTGATGGCAGACAGGTGATCTCCTAATAATGGGACTTCTGAAACCAATTGGCTTCACCATTAATGATTTAAGTGTGCCATATAAATACTTATGCAACCAATTTTTTGTGTTTTTTACATTTGTAATTAATTTAGATCACTTCTCAGAGATTTGTTTTCATTTTGGCAATGAAGGGTCTTTTACTGTTGATCAGTGTCAAAAAAGTCAGTGATTTAATGATTTGTAATAGACACAACATTAAAACCACCTGCCTAATATTATGTAGGTCCTTCTCATCCCTCCAAAACCACACTGACCCATTGATGCATGGACTGCACAAGACCTCTGAAGGCGTCCTGTAGTATCTGGCACTAAGATGTTAGTAGCAAATCCTTTAACTCCTGTAAGTTGCCAGGTGAGGCCTTCATTGATCGGAGTTGTTTTTCGAGCACATCCCACAGATGCTTGATTTAATTGAGATCTGGAGAATTTGGAGGCTAAATCAACATCTTGAACTGTTTATCTTGTTCCTCAATCCATTCTTGAATAATTTTTGCAGTGTGGTAAGGCGCATAATTCTGCTGAAAGAGGCCACTGCCATCAGGGAATACTGTTACCATGAAGGGGTGTATGTAGTCTGAAACAATCTTTAGGTAGGTGGTACGTGTCAGCGTACCATTCACATGAATCCTAGGATACAAGTTTTCCCAGGATAATATTGCTCAGAGTCTCACACTGCCTCCACTGGCTTGCCTTTTTCCCATAGTGCATCCTACTGCCGTCTCTTCCAAAAGGTAAATGACACACACACACACACACACACCTTATGCTCCAGATGATCTAAAAGAAAACATAAGTCATCAGACCCGGCCTCCTTCTTCCCTTGCTCCATGGTACAGTGCTGATGCTCACGACTTCAGAGGTGAACAGGGGTCAAATAAATAGCATGTAGCAAATTATGATGCACTGTGTGTTCGGATGCGTTTCTCTTATAGCCAACATTGTATTTTTCCTCAATGTGTCCTGCAGTAGCTCTTTGTGATTGGTCCAGATGAGCTAGTCTTCACTCCCCATGCAGATCAATGAACCTTAGGCACCCATGACCCTGTCACCGGTTCATCAGTTATCCTTCAATGGACCACTTTTGGTAGGTTCTAACCACTGCATACCGGGAACACCCCACAAGCACTGCTGTTTTGGAGATGCTCTGACCCAGTTGTCAGCCATCACAATTTGGCCCTCGTCAAATTCGCTCAGATCTTTACGTTTGCCCATTTTTCCAGCTTCCAATGCATCATCTTCGAAAACTGACTGTTCACTTGCGGCCTAATATCCCACCCCTTGCCTTTGTAGATGAGATGTAATCAACGTTATTCACTTAACCTGCAGTGATTTTAATGCTGTGGCTGATTGGTGTGTGTGCGTTGAAATATTTCTTATAACAGCTTTAATTTGAGCAATATAGATAAATAATAAATAAAGAAGCGCAAGTCGTGAACTTAACTATAGCTTTGATTTGTTTCCTTTATAAATTAAGTCCTTATTGGTAGTAATAATAATAATAATAATTATTATTATTATAATAATTATAATAATAATAATAATGGTCCAGGGTATTAATGTGCTATTACTCTTTGTTACTTGATACCCAACAATATCACTTGTGACATGTGATACAGCAATAGAAAAACAATTTTAATACTACTACTACTACTACTACTGATAATAATAATAATAATAAAATAAAAACTATTCCTAGTTCCACTACTAAACATGTTTAAAAAAGTTACTTAATGCACTAAACACAGGGCTAAAATAAAGCTGAATACTTAAATTAAAAAAAAAAATTAACATTTGAATTTATCTAAAGTTGATTTGACCTTCCACTAACAGCAGATAGCAATAAGGCATTAACTGAATCAATAATGAATCAAATATATAGTCATGAAACTATAATTACATCATTAGCAGAGGTGGGTAGTAACAAGTTACATTTACTCTGTTACATTTATTTGAGTAACTTTTTTAAATAATTGTACTTCTAAGAGTAGTTTTACTGTACCATACTTTTTACTTTTACTTGAGTACATTTGTGAAGAAGAAACGCTACTCTTACTCCGCTACATTGGGAAACACTTGAATCGTTACTTTTTTTCCATTATATACACTATATTTTTGCCAGAGAGAAACCGCCAGTGGATCTACTGCATGACTGTTTCACCAATCAGACATAGCAACAATAATCACAAGACTCCGTTTCACCAATCAGACATCAGTGTCTATAAATACATTATTAACATTATTACTGTCAACAGTTAAAAGTAAATAAGCTAGTGTCCATTGCTTTTGCCATCCCTCTTATAATCAAGCACTGATAACTGTGAGTGAGTTTAAAATAAGCAGCTTGGAATCAGCAGCCATGAAACCTGGGAGACTATGGTATCTCTTCTTCTTCTTCAGTGGGTTATGACTGATGTTACTGCGTCACTCAAAGCAGCTGAAGTCTGTTGATACTGTTAGATTTTCTGTGAGAGCAAGACAGAAATAAGAACTATGTTGCTTGTAAGAAAGGACAGCCACCACACCATGTCACCCCTTAAATCTTTGTTGATTAGCACACACAAATGTGAATTTCACAGTACTCTGTACATACGACAGTAACAACCTTATAAATTAACAGTGTTAGAGATAGTGAATGCTTCTCTCTACGTGTTACCTATGTACAGATTTTTAAATTTTTAGTAGTGGTGGATGTTACACATTGACTGATTGAAATAGATATGTGTCGTTTTTGTTTAGCAGCTTGCACACACATATGTGTGAGACTGATGAGACACATTCGTTTTAATTGACTTTGATGCTAATGGGAGCAAAGACCCATTGTATAGAATAAAGGGGGGTGGGGATGTTATGGTTTACAGGATATGTTCATTTCTGTCAATTTTATTAACTATTACTTTTATCACAGGATTGCAGGGTGTCACAGCCTGGAGGCATCTGCACTAAAAGTAAAGGTAAAGTTTATTACCTGTGAAAATACTGTTTGTAATGTACTGTACATTAATTTAGTCATATCATAAAGAGAAAATGTCTATCCTTCTAATTTCTAACCCAGTCATCCAATTCAGGGCTACCTGGACATAATGCCTATTATAGCAGCAGTGGACAAAATGCAGAAACAGCCCTGGATTGAGCACCAGCCGATCACAGGTTACAGATATATACATACGCACACTCACTCCTCATACAGAGCCAATGCGGAGTAAGAGCCTTATTACCGTGAGCACAACAAGAACTGCACATTTAATGAAACAGAAAAATTCCAGCTCTAAAGTCTCTAGAAATGCCACTCAATCTGATCCTTTCTTATGCCTCTCTTTTTCAGGGCTATATTCTTCTCTTGGATGTTTAATAAATGTATCAGTTTCAGCAGGCTCTTCTTTTGGCCAAGGATAAGTAATGATCTGTGAAAAAAATGACAATTTAATTAGTGTCTCTGGAAATTAAAGAGTGATTCATACAACAGGGTAGCTGCGAGGGGGAGTAGCCGAATGTGCCTAAATGCATGAAAAGTGTGACTTCTTTACACTCGGTAGGAAAACCTTTCCATGAATCAGACCTGCCGCCCATTCACTAGCTGTTTCTTTGCAGATGAAGATACTATGGCACAAAAATATGAAATCCTGCAAGACCTGAAAGACTTTTATTATTTAAAAAAGACACATAATATAAACCTCTTGGTTACACCTGATAATGTTACAATTTGTCTAAAAGACAATCCCAATAAGTATGTGTTTGCTCCACTGGCAGAGTTTAATGAGCCTCTAACATTGCAATATCCTTTGCCACAACAGAATACAGCAGTGACACACATATGCTATTATCACACAAACAAAGCCATTATTGTTGTACTATTTATCCAAATTACCATTTTTATGGAGTACAGTTAAATTGCCACTTCAAATGATCCCAGGATGCACGAGTGTGAATGAATGTCTTTTTGAGTGTGCCCTGAGATTAACTGGCACCTCATCTACGATTGGGTCACACCTTGCACACATTGCTGCCATGACCCGTTTATTTGAAAGGAAGATAGAACATAAATGGATAAATCTTTTATTGGTCTCATAGGGGACTACTAGTGTTAAAGCAGCTTATTCATATACAGGCACTATGGTCAGCCCAGCATTTTATTTTGTGATCAGAGTTGTTCTAGAATAGCACTTCATTAGGTTGAGAAACACTTCTGTGTGGAGAACCTGAATTTATTATCCTTTACGTTTGCCTAAGTGATTGTATGTTTTTGTCCCCAGAAGCTGTACGAGTCATAAATACACGTTCTTTTCCATATCTATCTATCTATCTATCTATCTATCTATCTATCTATCTATCTATCTATCTATCTATCTATCTATCTATCTATCTATCTATCTATCTATCTATCTATCTATCCACTAAATCTGCTAACTTGACTAGACAAGACCTCAGTCACTTTGTCAGAATGATGACAATGGAGGCAGTATTAGCAAGTGTTTCAGTGATCAGGTCATCTTGCTCATATTTCATAAGTAACAGTGTCTAAGGTGATGTTGCCAAGGAACCTGGAGGAAATGACTTCATCTGTGAAGAGCAACTCTAATCGCAAGTGCATATTCTTAGTTTTATGAAAGCTGTGTATTAATCTACGGTGCAATACTAAAAATATGAGCAGCTCTGAATCAGTTGGCTTCAAATTAAAAAAAAATCTTTGGGGCACACAGAGCTGGATGCTATAGTTGAGTGACATTGGGAATATTCATAATAAGCTGAGACATAGGACGAGATAAAAGGTGTCATTCTTCACCATGTTCACGCCAAAAAACAGACAATACAAATCCTGTAAACAAGAAAAACAGATGCCTTGATAGAACAGTGAAGGATCTCAGTAATGCAGGATACATTTTTCTGGCAAGATTTCAGTTCACTCAGTCCCATAAAAGGTCAGCATTGCTGCAATTCAAGAGACGCCTCGCTACAGAACATGTGCAGTCCATCCAACTTTTTGATGAGCATCAATATAATATCACTCATGTGCCACGACCTTCCCAGTCTTCAGATTTGAAACCAATAATAGAATTGATGAAGTTGCTGAATTTCTTGAGAATGACCAGTACCATATACCTTTAGCCGAAATTAAGAACCTGGAATAATCTTTGTCATGGTGCATAGCTGGTACTGGAGGTAAGTGGATATCCAGCATCCTTCCAATTGATGCTGTGATGATATCCTTTCGATTTGGGCCACTATCTGTACACAAAAACAACTGCTCCTACCCTTTTAGGTTTTTTCTAATATATGTCAAATATCCATCTTCTCTTTGTATGTGACAGATGGAAAAGAAGTTATTTTGCCAAGAGTAGATGTGTATCATGGTAGCTTTAACAGATGCTGATTTACTAGAAATTTCTAAAGACTCTTAATCAAATTGTTTGTAAATTATATTAATTGAAGCCATTTTTCTGCCATTGACAATCCTGGCAAAATGAATGATGAGTAACCGAGCAAAGATGTGATTTTTATCTGATTCAACCCAATTTCATTACACTATCAACACTTCATGGATGGACCAGATTTAGTGTTGGGAACTGTACTTTTGAAGGTGATTCAAATTACAGTGTCACCTCAAAATCACAATAGCAAAAAAATAACCACAATGATGACACAAATAATAGGTTGATTAATAGTTGCTTAATAGTTGACACGTATTAAGATATGTGGATTGGATGAATTAGTGATGCAAAATCGACCCTAAAGTGGATGGACTGGCTCTCTATCCAGGGTTTGTTCTGGTCTTGCACTAAATGCTTGTTGAGATAGGCTTCAGGGTCTTTGCAACCCTACTCTACATAAACAAGTTTGGATAGAGTGTATTAAAGAATCTTTCACCATACAAATCCACAGTCAGGTTCTTTTGTGAGACCCACAGAAAAAGTAAAAAAATAGTGCAGTTAGGAGAGGTGCTGTAGGTGCTCCAGCTCTCATGGAGCTTGAAGAAGTTTGGAGTATGGAAATTATGGACAGCAGCAAATGATAAGCCCCAGGGTTGAGTATTTCAGCTGATTGTGATGCACCATTGTGTCTGGGGTTCTGTAAAGTGAGGTGTTAAACGCCAAGGTGTGGTATTACTTTTTGAATCTTTATGAATATATTGTTTTGGTACCAATGATTGTCTTACTTGAAGCTTAATCGCATCTTTTCTAACAGTGTTGCCTTTTCACCTGGCAGAGTTCAAGAAATGCTTTCTTACAGATTTACTGTATATAGCACTGGAATGAAAATCAAAGCAAGCAATGTAATTTAGTATTATGATAATAATAAGCAGAAATAAAAAAGTACATATTGCATATTGTATTGGAAAGAATAATATGTCATAATCCTGTGAAATTCACAGTGACGCACTGAATATTATTTTCTTCACTGCTGCCTACACATTTCTACCTCAGTTTATGCACTCTCTCCAAACTGAAGGACGGTGCCTCAGAAGAAACAGCACTGCGACATTAGACTGGCATCCAAATGACACCTTCATGTCATGCCACCTCACTCTTTGGTCCCACACTGAAGAGGCTTTCCTAGGACTAGTTTTACTTTCAGGTTTATTTTCTGCAGATTTTCTTCAAGCTAACTGTTCTCTTTTGTATTTCTCTGTTGCCTCCTGGCTATTAGCATATTCAGTGTTAATTGGTAATTTTTAGGTTTTTTTGTGTCTTGACAATCTGAGACAACCTGCTGTGAACAGTACGATATACAAACTAATTGAATTGCACTTCTCTGAGATTATCTGGACAGAGCATGCAATCAAAACAGGCCCTACCAAAAGCACATTATAATGAGATTAATGCTGGCATTTTCATTTTCTATGAATCAGGGATACAGTATTGGCATGTTCGTTGTATCTAGCAATTTAAACCTTATAGGAATCAATCATTGGCATACATAACTAAGAAAAGCAAAAAAAAAAAAGAAAAAAATCTACAGAGATGCCGTTTTTTCTTTTTATAATGGAACACTGCAAGTATCAGGATAGGAAAAACAAAGGTGATGGTCAGGTGCACGAGCGCCTTCTTTTGCAACCTATGCTCAGATAACAATTTTTCAGAGAAATAGAAGTCAGATGGAAGTTGTTTGCAACAATTCAGATTATTAGCATATGCTTGTTATAGCTTTTGAAATGTATTGTGTATGTTTCAGTTTTGTTTTTCTTTAATTTTTTGTGTGTGCTACTTATATACCTGCATGGCATAGCAAAATAGTTGTAAGACTTCTGCATGTGAGATCTGCTGTACCTGCATGACTAATAATGACAAACAATGCCAAAGCAGTTAAACTGAGCATTGTGTAATTGTAAACTTTTCAATTAAACAACTCTGAAAAATTGAAAGCAGTAAGTACAATACACATAACAAAATAAGAATTATCTGACTATATATTGTAGCCACAGGGTGCTCCAGCTGCCCAAACCTGACACAGACAGACACCAGGCACAAGTCCAGCACAACACACGTTTTTACTTAGGTGTGAGAAACTCTTTCCCTTCCTTTCCCACCAGCACCAAAGCACAGTACAGCACAAATAAAGAGCACAGTACTTTCTCTTTGCCTTTTCTCTGTCCTTCCGCCTCCACTCCTCCTCCAGCAATCTTTGTCCTCCACGTCCCAACTCTATCTCCCGGAGTAGAGTCCACTGGTTTCTTTTATGTGTTCCTTGGAAGTACTTCTGGTGTCCCGAAGGCTTAGCCCAGGAGCATTTCCAGTTAAGGCTGGAGCCCCACAAAGTAGGGCTCCCCCAGTTCCTACAGCACACCATGGCGGCACCCAACAGGGCTGAGATGCAGAACTCCAATTTCCAAGATGCCCTGTGAGAAACTGTAGTGCTGCTGCAACCCAGGGGGGCTGCCATCTAGCGCTCTAGCGGAGGTAGCGCCCTGTGTATGTTCCCTCCCCTGATGCTTCCATTATGGAGGCTTTCTGGCCGGGAAAGGGCCCCAGGCATTCATCACACTATATAAAATGCTAATTGTCTGTCTGTCACACAAATACTTATAAACCCCTGGACCTTGAACCTTGGTCTTGGTCTTAATTGAGAGCTTAAGACATGGTATGTGTGACATCACTGTAGTGGAATGTAAAAGAAGGCGTATCTAGCATATAAGTTGTTACATATTTTTGTGTGCCTTTATTTGTACTGTGAAAGAGTCAGGAAGCTGGACAAACTAAATGTAATATTAGATAATGTTTCAGGAGGCATGTTTTACTTTACAGGTAAGAGCAGCCATGTTTTGATGTTTACCTAATCAACCTCCCACATCTTTAGGAGACTGTTAAGTACTGATACAGAATGTGAAATGTATGAAATGGGACCATGCATCAAACTTGTCTGGCAAGTGTGATTTTGTATAGGTCATTCTGTAAGCCGTCCCCCTCAGGAAGGCCGTCAACTGTCTAGCTGGCAGGGACACACTACAGCTGAGCAAAGCAATTTGTGGATGGGTTATACCTGAGCGCATTCATTGGGGAATACCCCAGGAAGGGACGAGTATGCTTATTCTATTGATTAATGGAATTGGACTTTGGTTGAAATAGGATTGGATGAACCCAGGAAGCTGCCTGTACCCATTGGTCTAGAGCAGTGTTTCCCAAACTCTGTCCTGAGTGGCTGCAGGTTTTTGTTCCAACCAGATTCATAATCACTGACAACACCTGATAGCACTGATCTCATTTAATTAGCTGGTATTTTTTTTCTCTTATTCTACATTCAGAAAGCACAGAGGCATGATTTTTACATTTATAAGACATTTAGAAATATTTCTGCTTTTGCTATAGATTTAAACGCTTAACTCTCTTTTGTTGATTTCATTATATTTTGTCCTTTCTCTGTGCAGTTTTCCCCCTTCATTGTATCTTATTAATGACAATTAAAAACGAGTACAGCAGACACCCAGGCAATCAACACTGAATCGTGAAAGGCTACAACTACTTTAGCGTCAGACCCACTAAGTAGTAAATAATAGATTAATGAAACAATTAGATCACCTGGAAAAGTAGAATTAAAATCAAGATGAAAATACTGTTAAAAAGAAAAAAAATACATTATTCCCATGCATATAACTGCTTGGTACATTTTAATTTTTAATTTTTTTTTTTACCAAACTTAGTTTTTTAATTTCTATCTTGTTCCCAAAACACAGAATTTGGGAAATAACACATCACTTAATTAGCCCAGGAGTCCAATTAAAAACAGAAGCTGGTTGGAGCAAAAACCTGCAGCCACAGGGGGTCCCCAGGACCGAGTTTAGGAAGCACTGATTCAGAGCAGTTTCTAAAACTTGCGGGTTACCTCAGATGGGTTGGGAGTCATTGTTTATTTAGTGAAAATAGCTTGTATATGGGTCACAATGGGTTGATTCCTATTCTTCGATCAACTGCTGTCACAATGGGGGGCGATTATTCAAGAGGTAAAGCTCTGATAGTCTGTGCAGATTCTCCCAGCACCCCCATTCTAACGATTGTCAAAGAACATCAAGTTATGGAAGAGCAAGATGGTGTCACAACAAAAAAAGTTTAAAAACCGTGGTCTAGATGCACACCAAAAGAAGATGGGCCCATATAAGACAAGGGTCAACCTCAGCTCTCTTTTTTCTTTTTCTTTCTCTCTCTCTTTTTCTCTCTCACACCATCTTGCATTTTCTCCAAAATTAAGGCAACTTTATTTCAGCAGCCATGCTAAAAAAGGTATGTAGCCTCTTTCAGTACTCCATTCAAAGGCCATGTAGTAGCAAAGACCAAGCTTGACTGAAGAAAAGCAGAGAGCCACCTATGGACTCAAGATGCACTGCTGCTAAGGCTGTAATGGTATTTTTGTCACACTCACTTTATTTTGCTTAATATTTTGAGCATATTTTCTGTAATACAATTAATTTAAAGCATAACTCTTTGCTGTTTGTTCTGTTGCTCTATCTTGTTGCCAGGGGGCATAGGTGTAAAAGGTACTGTAACATATGAAGGTTAAAAGTTTGAAATTTAGGACATTTTGTGTAAGATGTTCAGATGTGCGTTCTTCCCTCTGAACCCTCTTTCCACTAGTATGTAAAATTACTATCACTTGAAATATCACAATTTGAGTGATTCTGTCAGAGAAGCATAATCGTTTCAAATATATTATTATGTCTATGTGGTTCTTGGCCTCCTTTCTCTCTCCCTCTGTGTCTCTATCCATTGCAGTTTTATTCACAGTGGTTTTAATAGCAGGAATTATAATATTTAGAATTGCCAAATCAATTTTACTCTCTTTCACCTTGTATATCCATCCATTTTCCAACCCACTGAATTCGAACACAGGGTCACAGGGGTCTGCTGGAGCCAATCCCAGCCAACAAAGGGCACAAAGCAGGAACCAATCCCGGGCAGGGTGCCAACCCACCGCAGACCTTGTATATTATTACATAATATACTGTGTCGTGGATGGCCAGGGCCCATGCCCAGTTGGAACTACCCTTCGACACTAGGTCCGGGGGATCAGCCATGGGCGGCACACTACTTCCCCCAGAATGCTTGGTGGCACCCCTCCTGGGTTGCATCGGGGCCACAGACATGGGACTTCGGAGCTCAGCCCTGTTGGGCTCTGTGGCCACCGCCAGGTGGAGGTGCACGGCTTCCTGAGCCCATGTGGGCAGTGATGCAGCAACACCTGGAAGTGCAGCCAGATCTAGGTCATCAATCACCTGAAGCACTTCCGGGTGGGCTATAAAAGGGAGCCAGCAGTCACCATCTGAGAGCGAGAGTCAGGAGGAGGTGGACAACGCTTGCCGGGAGGAGTGGTGGTGAACACTGCATGTGCTTTGTAATTTATCTTGTGTGCTTTGTGGGACTGTGTTAGGTCTGAGGGACATGGGGAAGACGTGGCCCCCAGCTGAAGAAAAATAAATAGTGTTTATTTTTATGTGTGCCTCCATGTCTGTCTGTGCCGGGTCAGGCGCCAATATAGCGCATTGTATCACAACTGTAACATTCCCAAACCCACTTAACTCAGTTCAGGGTCAAAAAGGACCAGAGCTCATCCCAGCAGCTCATTGACCATTGAGACGTACACTCACAGTCAGCTTACAGACACCAATGAACCTCACTTGCACATCTTTGGGGATGTAAGTGGGAATATGAGTATCTAGAAAAAAAATGCAGACAAACAGAGAGGGTGCAACACAACATTGGCAACAACTGGGCATAGGATTCTAACTCAGGACCCTTGATCCATGGCACAGCCACAGCAGTAGCCACTGTGTTACCAGAAACAGTAACAGTTACTGGTTCACTCATTCTATAATACTTATTTTATGGGGTAGTGGTCATTATAAAAATGTTCTATGTAAAATAAATTAATTGTGTTTATTGCTTAAAGTGCCTATAGATAAGAATAGAATTGAGAGTAAGCCTTTTAATGGAAGTGGTAGATGTTGTGGTGATGAGAAACAGGCTGAGGTTCTTTGAGCTAGACAGTATTGTCTAACATGGACTCCACAAGTGAGAATTCACGATTGGTGAGGCAACTGTATTGGCAAATGGGAATGTTTTCATACAACCCAAGTGTAAAAAAGGCAAATGTATGAAGATATGGATGAGATATTGAGACAGCTTAGCTATTAGCTATACAAATGAGCTTGATAGACTAAATGGTCTCCTCTCATTTGTCAAATATGTTTTTATGAAATCTCTAACAAAGAATTGCTGATCATCCCTTTGCTTGCTGTAGACTGCCAGCACCATGCAGCACTCTAGATCTCTTTCTATGCATAGATGGGCAGCAAACTTCTTCTCAAATGTTTTCTGGAAGCCTTTACACATCAACAATGCTGCATATTCTGTATCAGTGCATTGTATACACCATAATTGACATAGTAATTATAAATAAACCCATCTACTGGAATTTATTTGGTAATAACAATAATGAACAAAAGACTGAATCATACACTGAGTAATATTAATAGGCCAATTAAATAAAATACATCAAGCAAAACAAGTTGAAAGCAGTCTGTGATTAAATTGCAGAGGAAAGAAATAAAATATGTCTAGTCATGCATGAGTTGCCTTTTGAACTGAAAATAGATATTAGAGTAGAAATTATTGCCTTAAATCTTGTCAATTGTCCTGCCTCAGTGAACATACTGTAATTATGATGGATGTACTGGATCACTCTTGATTCTGTCATAAAGAGCTAAATTACATTTTATACCAAGGAAATGGTGCTGGTATTGTTATTGTTATGTCTATATGACAATGTACTGGGGGTGTGCTTGGCTGGCAAAAGATTACTAGGATTCATCTCTGTTATTGGAAGAACAAATAGCAACTTTTTAAAAAAAAATTGCTTCATGTGTCTATGGAAATATGTCATCCAACACCAACTAGCACTGTGTGAAAGCTAATTTTAAAAGAAGAAGTAATAAACCCAGTTACAGGAATAATTAGAAGCAGCTGATCGAACACTTTCTGTTTTGCTTAATATAAACCTTACTTACGCTGGCCTTTGCCATCAGAGCCAAGTTGCTAGCACAAAGATTTAATAAGCACATAAAGTACAATCAAAGGAAATTCCCTGAAAGATCAGAAAAAAAAGTTGTTGATATCTGTCTGTCCAGGAAACGCTATAAAGCCATTTGGCTTCAGGGCAGCCTGAATCACAGTGACAGCCGTAGTCACCAAAAGGAAAACGCTTGGAATACCAGAAGTGACCAGCATTCCAAAACTACTCCAAAGGTGCACTGTAAAATTATCTAGAATGATACAAAGGATCCTAAAAACATCCAAAGAACTGTAGACGCCTCTTGCCTTGGCTAAGTTAGTGTTCAAGACGTAGCATTCAGAAAGACACTGGGCAGAAATGGATTTCAATGAAGAGTAGTAAGACAGACACCACTGCTAACCTAGAAGAACAAACTGTAAATTCTCAACTCTCATTTCCTTGAAATTTCCTTGATGGAAAGGCTTGATGGTCCCTAAGCCTTTTGGAAGAATCTTCTGTTATCATATGAGCCAAAATTGACCCTTTCTTTTTGATTACACGGGTTCTGTTATGTTTCGTTTGAAGCAAATGCAGCATTCCAGAGTAAGAGTGTCATACCAACAGTCAAACATGGTGGTGGTAGTAGTTGATAATTTGATGGTGATTTGCTACCTCAGGACCTGGACCACCTGAAACAACTGAATGAAATATGAATTCTGTTGTATATCAGAAATTTCTTAGGGAAAATGTTCAGACAGCAATTCCAGAGCTGAAGCCGAAGCATAGTTTGGCCATCCATTCAGACATTTATCCAAAAATACAAAAGCCAGTCCACAACAGAATGCCTCAGAAGAAGGTAGATTATGTTTTGGATGACCAAATCAAAGTCCAGACTTAAAACCAATAGAAATTCTATCATATAACCTGAAATGAGAAGTTTAAGCTCAAAAACCTAACAATGTTTCTGAATTAAACCAGCTCTCAAAGAAGAGTGGGCTAAAATTCCTTCACAACAATGTGAATTAAAAGGAATATTTGGTTGCTGTAGTCATTGACGTTGGCACAACTGATTATTAAGTGTATGGGGACAATTAGTTTTTCACACAGCACCACATGATGTTAATTCTCTTCATTCAGATGGTGACATGAGTAAAACTTGTTACTTGTTCCCTTGGATACACTTTATGTAATATTAGATTTTGTTTGAACACCAAAAAACATTTTGTGTCTAATATTTGAAAAGTAAAGAAAGAATGGGGTAAATATTTTCATGGCACTGTAAACAAACACCTAGTTATAATGTATGGTCGGTCCAGTGGGTCAGAGTGCCACACAACATTTGCCATATGTGACCATTCTTTCAGTTTTTGCCGTAACCACAGTGTTGTACGTTCTTATGTTTATACACACTTTGTGTCTAAATCTAAGCTTATGGGAAGACATTATGATGTTCTTTTGTATTTTATTTGTATGAACAATATTAAAATATACACATTTTAAAAAGACCATTTAAAAGTGAGCACTAGAAAGACACATACATTGTTTTACATCAGACGACCTGTGTGAACTGCTTTACAAAGCTCTGTGTAAAGTTCTTTTATCATGTCAAGGTTGAATCAAGTACAAATTTGTTTTATTATTTGTTCTACACAAACAGAACACACTTCGCACTTCTTCTTTTGTCCCTGCATCCTGTTTTAATGAATGTGTCTTGTGATCTGCTGTCTCTGATGTGAACGGTGCATCACCCTCTTGTTGTAGGAAGCACTGGAGTGTGAAATCAATAATGTCCATCTTACGTAACTGCATTCCTGTGATGGTAGGTCTAAAAAGACATCTAAAAATAATTTGTGCATGATGAATGAAGTTACATGGCTACAAGCATTGTTGATGCCCATATTTAGAAAGAAGTTTAATAAATAGATGTATTTGAGGAGTCATTATGTACAGCGGCTATGCTGTTATTTACCAATGACTGTGTTCACAATGGTTCAAATAAATAACATGTAGTGCTACCGGGATGGACACACAATTAACACAGAACATTCAATCATTTTCTCCAGCTCTTTTATCCTTGGTATTGTTGGGAGGTGCACAGTGCATATTGAAACTCTAACTTGTTGTTTGTAAACAAATATGTAAACAGGCTAATAAAGAGATTGCGTAATTAGTGATGGAAGAGAATGTTTTATGAACAACCAGCATTTTTTGTAGACCTCTCTGTGATGGTGCAGATTGGCCCACACTACCAGGTCCATCCGGGGGTGGGGGGGCTCTTGAACTAGCTACCACCGATAATTTTCCCATGGGATGAGCCAGTTGATGATGACACAACACACATTAAGCAAGGGGTAGGTGTACAAACTTCAGTGTTTTTATCAAAAAAAGTCAAGACCAATGTGCTCAAAACAGTGCAGTACAAGATTTCAATAAATTAATAATCCGTAAAATAAAAGGTGCTGGTGGAGGTTAAATTTCTTATAAATAAACCAAGTAAAAGTGAAGTTAAAAACATACATAGTGGAGGAAGCTGTCCATGAAAACGTGAGCCTTGGTGCACTCCTTTAAAAACTGACATCTCCTTTCTGCACCTCTCTCAAAGCCCTGCAGCAGAGGGGACGCCTCTCTGACAGACACAGCCTTCCTTCTAACTACAGGTTTGAGTCCCTGCTGTTTCCATGGCTCAGGTCCTTACCATCCATGGAGCTCAGTAAGGCTCACAATCCAAACCTCTGACTCCCCCTGCCTTCCCAGAAAGCCTCTTGCACCTCCGATCACACCAGCTCCATAAGACGTTCAGCTGGAGCAACCACATCAGCAGCCTTGAGTGTTGGCTGCATATTTTCCTCCTGGGGTTCTGCTCACAGCTGCCTGCCTCTCCTCTCGCTCACTCACTCCTGTCTTCCTGCCTGCTTCCCTCTCCTTACTTTAACTTCCTTTCCTTTCGTTTTTCCCTTCCCATTTTCTCGTACCGGCTCATACTTATATGTCTCTATGGGCACAGTGTCCCAATCATGCACCGCAGGAAGCCAACGAAGTGATTAAGACAGGCTGCACCCTCACATGCAGGTGCATCTCACCCCAGTTACCTCACCAACCTCCTGCAGCTGCATGAGCATGGACACACAAGGTGATCGAGCTGGCCAATTAATTATTTATTTAAAAATCAGCCACCTTTTTCAGGGTTGTGGACATTAACAATAATGACAGGAATTTAAAGGGAACAATTCTTTGCAGTGTTGCTCATTCTAGACAGCTGAGATATTGTCTATGCTAGCTGCTCATTAGAGGAGCAAGGATAACCATCTTTGCCTATTCTCATGTTTACTGGTGTTAACAGTGGGGTATTCTTTGCCAAAGAAGTTGAATTTAAGTGTTGGAGGCATGTGACTTTGTTATGGAGTTTGGTAGGGAAATCAGTGATAAGAGCTTTCTGAGACAGCTCATTGTGTTAGGAGCGTGTGTATTTCTGATTCATTGTGGGATTGGGCTTATCTCAGGAGGGGGCTGAACTCAGCCCCTGTTACAATACTGTCACATTTAATGTCTGTAGGATGTGACACCATCGGCATGGGGTGAATATAAGAACAGCAATTTTAATGGGGAAGATGTATCCAATATTTGGTGTTGGAGTAGGTCAAGGTAAATTGACTCGCACATAGTGATGCTAGCTGCCCGACTGGTACGCTTTCTTTGTTCACTCATCAGGCTAGTTCATTTGAGTCTCAGGTCTCTGGAAAGCATGAGAGTGAAAGGAGAGGAGCTCAGTCTCAGATAGGGGATCAAGATAACACACTCCCCCCACTCCACCACCAATTCAGTAAGGAGGTTTGCACTTTGTAATCTTAGACTTTTAGGAGGTAGAAATTAAAAACAGCATTTTGAAGCATTAACCCTCCCATGGTCCAGGACATAGCATCCATCTGCTGATATTTGATTAGTCATTTTTCCCTTTTTTCTGGAAAAAAGAAGACCTCAGGTGGATGACTTTACTTTTTTTTGTTACTTTAATCAATATTATGTGATTTTAGGGATATACAACTAAATTGTCGTCTACCTAATTTCTTTGTCCACTTTTCAGTTCAGAATTGTCTGACTACTTGGTTTAACAGCACTCAATGATGAATGTGCAGTCTTTCACAAGGCACACTCACACACACAACCATGCACACTCATACTAGGCCTATTTAGAGCCATAATTTAAACTAATGTCTGTAGGATATGACACTATCGAAATGGGGTGAATATGCAAACTCCATGTGTACAGTGTTCCAGACCCTGGATTTGAACCTGGGGCTGTAAGCTGTGAGGCAGTAGTGTTAAAAACTGTACCTCTCTGTCACTGAATATGTTATTTTGGATTTATCCCTTGTCCAATGTATAAAGTAGGATACTTTGTCAACGAGGTGATAATGTTTAAATCAATCAACGAGAATGTTACACTTCTCATGACCAGGCCCTCCAAGAGGAATTTTATGAGGTGTAAAAATTGTTTTCAGGGCCCCTTTCCGGCTGAGTTAACCATTGTGTTTTTATCCACAACGGTTTTAAGTATAAGGTCAAAAAAAGGTATAGATGATGAGTGAGGGGTGGAATGGAGCGCTTTGTTGATTTTCTGCATTTGAGGCCGTGTGTCCTTATGCTCCCTACTACGTGATAAAGAGTGGATAGAGGGCTCAAAGAGAAGAAAGCACGTCTGAACATCTGTATACTCTGCAATGCAGAACAGGAGAAAAAACACATTTGAGTATCCTTTTCTTTATACTATAAATTCTAAAATGCAAATAAAATGAAAGACTTATAAATCAGAAGTAAAAAGATAGTCTTAGTATATACCTAAAATGAGCTTTCCTGGCCTTTTCTGTGAAAAATCTTGAATGGCAGCATCAAACGTAATTGTTCTAGTACAGTAATGTTCTAGTCAATATTCAGCCTAGCCAAATGACATTCTTGAGTATTCTAGAAAAAAATTCTTAGTCTACTTGAGTTGCTAAATGATTTCACTGCAGAAGGTATTGTTGTTGGAAATATTGAATGTATTTGAAAGCCATCTCATACACATGCACATAAGGGGCACCTTTATGGCTTTATGGTGGTAAACGATACTACCACAGAAAGAGAGGGGACACTGTTGCTAACAACCCTGTCTACCCTCCATATCACTGAAGGACTGCGGTGAGAGAAGGCTGGACCATGCCCCCGTAATAGTCCTGAGCCCCGCCCCTGTGAAGCTACTCAATATAAGTCTGGGTTATTTTGTTTTGGACCAGCAAGCCAGAGAGAGACAGTGCTACAGAGATGCACTTCATTAGGATTACTCGGATTACTCTTTCAGCTTGATTTTTTTTGTATTGTTTCCAATATTTTATAAGCCATTGTTAGTTACCATATATTTACCAAGGCTAGATGTTACATTTTTAGTTCAGGAATTATAGTGGGTGTTGGTTTGTTTTCGATCTTATTTTTGTAATAAATTGATTGTTCAAATCCTGTACAATGCCAAAAGGGACTCTGCTCTGTTGGGCCCTTGAGCAAGGCCCTTAACCTGCAATTGCTGAGCTCTTTGAGTAGTGAGAAAAGCGCTGTATAAATGCAAAGAATTATTATTTATTTGTATGGAATGTTGTGTGATTTGAATACAATCAGAAAAAAAAAAATTGTTAGTTTCCTATAATACTTAGGAAAATGATTTTTTGTACACATTAAATATATCTTCAATGTAAATAGTTCATGACAAAATAACTAGAAATAATTACCAAATCGCATTATCATGGAGACTTGGGCCTCATTATGATGCATTGGCGTAGGGTCTACTCATGGCTACTGCATTGTCATTTACAGATACTGTATATATGTAGTGCATACTTTTTGATGTCCCGTTTCTTTCAGATATTTCTTTTCTTTTGTTACTTTTGAATTTGTTGGTACACATTTAGTACATGTTTTTTGATGGTTATGAAATGCTTTCTAAACCTTTGCTTCTGTTTTTTCCAATGGGTATTACTTTCGTATCCTTAAGGTTGACTCGTCATTCTGTATTTTTAATTTATCTCTAAATATCTCTGTTTATTAGTAAGATAATGCATTCTGAGTGCAATATTTATGTTGATATTACAAATCTGGAAACTTACTGTCATTGTCTTTTTGTTATGATGTATAACTTTTGATTTACACTAATTACTTTTCATATTTATGTTGGTGCTTTACTTTGTATTTTTGTGTCACTCATCTATTTTATTTTCTTTCTCTTCTCTTTTATTGTGGATACTTGTTATCACATTTACTTTCCTGTTTACCTTTTCTTTTTTGTTGCTTTAACTATAAGCAGATATTGACAATTCTCATTGCTTAAATCAGACTTTTTGTCATCTGTGGAATATCTCAAGAGCACACTTTATCTCACCTTCATGGATATTAAATTATTTTTTGAAGGGCTTTTATTATTTCGTATTGCGTGTTCTCTCTTTTCCCATACAAATATGTGCAACTATGAGAGATCGCCTTGAGCTGAGTCTGTCACGACTCTAATTCCCCTGTGCTCCCCTGCTGGTAAGGCTTGTTCTGGTTTGTGGCATTCACTCACTGGAACATCTCTGTTCCTGCATCTCCAGGTGAATGAATATTCAAAGGCAGAAGAAAGGCCCATCTCATCTGTAGTTCATTTATTCAGCGCTTTACATTCTTCCTTTGTCCCTGTTCATTTGTTGATTCTAATATAGCTCTGTAGGCAGCAATGAAGTTCAATCAATATTACATATGTTACTGTGCTCTGTGTATTGAATAAGACTTGCATTCATATACAGTACATAAACTTTTTATGAAATACTATTCTCTGTTATACAAAATATATTAATTCTACTATTATTATTATGTTACTTTTATTAGCCTTCCTTTTTATGTTATAGATAGTACATAATCTAGCTTTATGTTCTGAATATTTTGCTGTGTCAGTCCCTGAGAAAAGTATTTCTTTAGCTTGGTTTGCAGAGATGTTTAGCAAAAGGGGCGAAGCTCCTTGTGAAATGCTGGCTGGTTTATTGTATCAAAAATAGGAATGAGGTTATAAAAAGTTGTAAAACACATTACTACCCTCTGCCACTTGAAACCCCCACAATTGCTGAGCCCTGAACATGCTGTGTGGCCATGTGTCTCTGTCAGTCATCTTATTTAAGACTAAATGTCATGTTACATTAGATGACTTTTCCAGTGATTCTGAGTCATGGCCTTCACTTACATAATCTTAACAAGTTGAGGGCAGTTGGTGCCACACTCCAGCAAAGATCGCTCATCTGGTCTATCGTACCCAGTGACTCACTCCAACTAGTCAGCCACAGGTGTGATTTTGTCTTTAGTTGCAGGGGAGGGACCTGTGTGAATAAGAGCTAACAACCAATGAATGCTCATCTGGAAATACAATGTACTGTACTGAATGCATCGATGAGGAATAAGGAATGTGGGCATTTTGGACCTCTCAAACAAAACAGAATGCTCATCTTTCTGATGTCTTATGTTTTACATACCACAACAGAATGGAAAAAGGAAAAGCAAAACTCACTGTGGCTGTTAACACTTCGTAAAGCAGCGGCTCCGTCAGGCAGCACATTACTGGCTGTCACAAAAAGGGGACAGCTCAGTCTGTAACTGTGACATGCCAAGCAATTGTCAGGCGTGTAGACTGACTTAATCCAACGATGAAATCAGTAATGCAGTTGGCAAAGCTGACTTAGCCGATAACTTGAAGTCGTGTAATGTGCTTCTGCTCTGTCACTGTCAAAACTTTACTTATAATTGGAAAACCTTTTATTAACTTGATTAAACTACTTATTCTTGTAGTGTATTTTTAAAAGGCTTTTTGCCTGAATTTTTGTTTTCAACCAAATGTAGGCATCTGTGCTTTTTTGTTCTAGCATTTTCTACTGAATTGCCTCCCTCACAGAAAAACCTCTCACTCACTTGCACAATTTTTTCTATGGTCACAACAATAATACATTTGAGAGAAATAGACACTTTTTCCCCCAATTGTTTAAGAAACCTCCTGACAAGCCATCCTTTTTTGTTTTAAACACACAATTATCTTACATTTTTTGTGGTAAAGTAAAATGTCTTTTGTCAGCTTAACACACCAGTCTGATGCCTATTTAATGTGACTTGGACAATGAAGATGTAAATTTCAGTGTTCAGTAGCTGCTATGCTTTCATTGCTGGCTGTCTCACTTTCAACATTAAAACACTTACTAAGTATTTTAAGTCTAGGGATGATTATAGCAGTGCAGGCAAAGTATGAAATATCCCGCTGGCTCCAGCCTAAACTGCAGGAATGTTTTGAGCTCTAACGAGAGATAAAAGTCTGTGAAATACAATAAAAAAATAGTTAAGTTTGCTATGTAAGTGTGGTGTGGGTGAAAATCTGCTTTATTGTCTCTTGCACTAAACACTCTTTTTAGTGTTAAATAGAGCATTGAAGCAATAAACAGCATACATAAAATGCATATGATATAAATGAGTCAATTCTGTTCAAATCAATTAATTTTTGTGTAGCACTGAGTACTATCTTTCATGTTTCCAGTAATAAAATGACAAACTTTACTTCAGTTAAATATGGAAATATACAAGTTATGCTGAACACACAATAAAACAGCAGCTTTCGAAATAATGACAATATAGTCCATTAGTATTTTAACTGAGGTATGAACAAAGTAGAGGAAAAGAAAAATTCCAGTTAGTAGCAATGCTAGGGTATCCATGGTCAGTTATACCAGACATTGTCACAGTCAGCGTCAGACAAAATCTAAATTCTGCAGACTTAAAACCAGCTTGGCTACCCAGTGCTGGAATATTACATACTGGGCAGACTAATAAAATAATTCAATCTTTTAATCTTTTGATTCCAAGTCTCAAATACCTCTGGTGTCACTTCCCATGGACAAGAGTAGCAGCTTGGCAAAATAACAGGGACACTAAGTACCACAGCAGGATAACTAGAAGAGAAACTGAATAAAATCAGGCCAGGAACAGTCCATAATTTTTGTTATGCTTTTAGTTTGGTCAGATGACTAACAGAATGAACAGCTAATGAGCGGCCCTAAACATTCTTTGATAGACTAAACTAGTTAAGTCTTCAACCTGGATTTGAATGCTGAGACAGTCTGATTGTTTCACAGCTGTGAAGCGAATGTCTTCATCCCCCCCTTCTTGTTTTTCTTATTCCTTAGAACTCTTAGAAGACAAGCATCTTGAGATAATCTACATCATGATATGGATGTATGGATAGATTCAGGTAAGAAAACACAGCCAGTATCATATACAAAGAGGAGGGATTTTGAAATAAGCACTTAACTTTACTGAAAGTCAGTGTAACAACGTAAAAACTGGAGTTATGTTGTCACTGTTAGTGGTTCTTGTGATTATTCTTGCAGCATCATTTTGGATTAACTGAAAACTGCATTAAGAATAACTTGACCAGCATTTGAATAACATTCTGCAGTACTCCGTTCTTCTAGAAATAGATGCATGAATTAACCTCTTTGTGTCTTTTATATTTAGAAATCTTCTTAATTTCCTGTATTTTAAAATGGAAATTGGAGGTTTAAGATTGTGTTTTAATGTGTGTGGTAAAGGACTGCTGTCAAAGACAATATCACAATTGTGTAGTAAATCTAATGTTTATGCCAATGACTATAATGAGTAATATTCATAAACAACATAAACAAAACTACCTGGAAGTCCAATTTGTTCTCAACAGCCTGATGCTGCTGCTGTACACGACTCTACAAGCAGGCATGTGAAACGACTGGCCCAAGATTAGTGTTCATGAGTGTGCCTTATAATTGGAGTGTGCTCCACTCAGGTTAGTCTTCTGCTTTCTTCTTCATGCTGTCATGATATGCTTTATTTTCCATCCATCCATCCCTCCATTTTTCTAATCCACTTATCCAGGGTTGCGGGGTAGCTGGAGTCTATCCCAGCAATCACAGGGTACATGGCAGGAACAATACCTGGACAAGGCGCCATTCCATCACAGGCTGAACACACACACATTAGTGCATGTTTATCAATCATTAAGTAAAAGAATTAAGAGTAATGTTTTATTGTACAGCATTGTACTGGACTGGTACTACAGCACAATAAACATCCAGATGCATTAAATTAATAGCCATTCAAATATTATTTACATTTCAGAAACAGGTCTCCAGCATGTCCTAGATGAGTTCAGTCTTTCAATGCACAGTCGGAATTTCCAAGTTCAGTCCTGGGGTACTATGGTGGCTGTAGGTTTTCATTTCAAGCAGTTTCACAAATACTGTAAGTGGTTCAGTCTTATTTCTAAATGATTATCATTATGAAGTGCTTTGAGGAACTGGGGTGGAGTCATGTCATCGCCTGTCTGCCAGTAGACCTAGATCCATTTCAATTTGCTTATAAAGCAAAGAGATTCACGGAGGATGCTGTGGCTACAGCTCTTCATGTTCCCCTGACCCACCTGGAGCAGCAGGGGAGTTACGCCAGACTGCTCTTTGTGGACTTCAGTTCGGCGTTTATCACCATCCTCCCACAACGACTGGTGTCCAAACTCTAGCAGATCTGGGACTTCCATCACTCACCTGCAGTTGGATACTGGACTTCCTGTCTGGTCGCTCCCAGAGGGTCAGGCTGGGTCCCCACACCTCCACTGTTCTCAGCCTCAACACCGGGACTCCGCAGGGTTGTGTGCTCAGCCCACTCCTCTACACCCTCTGCACATATGACTGTGTTCCCACCCAACCCAGCAACAAGATCATAAAGTTTGTGGATGACACAATGGTGGTCGGACTCATCTCAGGCAAGGAGGGTGAGCTGGCATACAGGGATGAGGTGGAGTGGCTGTCAGAGTGGTGCAGAGTCAATAACCTGCTCCTCAACACCACAAAAACGAAGGAGCTTGTTATTGACTTTAGAAAAAACAAAACTGACATCCATCCACTCGTCATTGCCTCTTCCAGCTTTTGCCATCAGACAAAACATACAGAGCAATGAAAACCAGGACAAACCGCCTTAAAAACAGTTTTTATCCAAAAGCAATCATGACCCTGAACTCAAATAAAACTGCTCCATATCATTCTCTAAATGTGCAATATAGACCTTAAGTAACCAATGCAATTTGTACATTTAAGCAGTGCAATTTGTATATATTTGTAATGAACTTTTATTACTATTGCTTTTATTGTTTTTTAACTCTCATGCTCACACTGAGTCGACAGCACCTTCAATTTTGTTCTTTTGTAAAAGTGACAATGACAATAAAGATCTATCTATCTATCTATCTATCTATCTATCTATCTATCTATCTATCTATCTATCTATCTATCTATCTATCTATCTATCTATCTATCTTTTTCTTCTCTGATTTTGCATTCAGAATAATGTGCTAGTATGTTTACATGCTAACAAAATTCTGAAATGTGCAATTTTTTGCCATATCTTTAAATGTTCAGGTCCTGATCTGGGATCCTGAGGAGGTTCGTTGTGTGGTGGGTGCAGCAACATGCTGTATCGATACAGGCTCCCAACCTCTCACTCTCTTGAAATGTTAATTTTCTTTTTAGTTAAATCACATCTAGGAGATTCAGATAACAATCCCAAGTATCATTCCTGTGCTCAGGGACATCCTTGAAGGTACTTTGACCAACCCACTAGAGCTCCACAAGCATCCCTCCCTGCATTTCACCAGTCATCGCTCTTAGGCTTCCTGCCCTTTTTAACTTGCAAGGTTCTAATTAATTCAGGCAATGAACATTTGAACAGTTTACAACATTTCTTCTGGTCTTCTGTCAGTCCTCCATGACTTCTCTCTTACATAATACCCAAACAGTAAATACTTCCTGAGCACCTATTAAATAAATAAGTCTTTGCACCACCTGGAATCTTCCTTTAGTTGCCCTTTGGTGCTCCTAACCCACACACTGACACTTTACTATCACAAGAGTGGAGTTTTTTTCAAAAATTCCAAATCTGTTGAGTTAGTCCCTGTCTTTCTCCCTGTCTACCTCCTCTACTTCTAACAAACCCATACTAGCAAGACAGCTCTCTACATTTATTGTGGTTAAGGAACTCTGTGATATTATTTAGGCATGATCAATATTGGCATTTCTCTGTTTTTGCTATCAAATAAATTAATAGCAAAGGTTAATATAATATATACTTTCTTAGTGTGTTAAAAGTCCGTCAGTTTCAGACACCTTCCTTACGGTGACTCAGCCAAAGTTAAGCGTTTCCTGTGGAGTTTACTCCTTTAATTGCATCCAGATACTGACGATTAGCAGCCCAGACACAAGTGCAAATCACACTGAATACTAAAGGGAAGCAGCTACTGCATTATAAACTAATTAGAGAAAGGTTTAAATTACCAGAATATCATTTTTTATTATTTGCATATTTTGCTGACGCCTTTATCCAAGGAGACTTACAACATTAGATATACAATTGGTTACATTCTTTCGGTTTTCCAATTGTAGAACAGGTAGTTGAAGTGGCTGGCTCAAGGTCACACAGTGTCAATAGCAGGATTTGAACCCACATCCTCAGGGTCCAAAGCCTTAACCAATATGACACACAACATCCATCCATTATCCAACCCGCTGAATCCGAACACAGGATCATGGGGGTCTGCTGGAGCCAATCCCAGCCAACACAGGGCACAAGGCAGGAACCAATCCCGGGCAGGGTGCCAACCCACCGCAGGACATACACAAACACACCCACACACCAAGCACACACTAGGGCCAATTTAGAATCGCCAATCCACGTAACCTGCATGTCTTTGGACTGTGGGAGGAAACCCACGCAGACATGGGGAGAACATGCAAACTCCATGCAGGGAGGACCCAGGAAGTGAACCTAGGTCCCCAGGTCTCCCAACTGCGAGGCAGCAGCGTTACCCACTGCGCCACCTTGCCGCCCGACACACAACATAAAAAGAGCAAATTCTTAAAAAGAATAATTAATGTCACACATTCCATTAAAAATTTAGCAAACCCATTTTGTCATTTCTGAATTGACACAAAAAAAGACAAAAACTGAGCAATAAGAGCTTGTTTAATAAAGGTAGGAGTTTCATTTAAAGCAGAAGGTGGGTAGGATGAACATCTGCAGTTAAGGTGGTCCACAGGACTGAACTTTAGTTAAGCCTTTTATTGCTAATTGGCACACAAATGAATGAAACATTGATGTCGCAGCTCGGTTTTACCATTCTGTGTCATTTGGAGCTATGTCTGCACTGCTCATCACTAATTGTCAGTATTTGGATACAATGTAAGGAGCAAACTCTAGAGAAATAAGGTGAATTGAAATAAACATGCTAAAAAGAAGTGAAGTGTTTAAAACTATGACAAGGAAAACACATTTCTGAATTTCTTCTAAATGCAATTACCCTACTAGAGCACTTTTTTGAATGCAGAATAAGAAAATAAACAAAGGGCAGCTAAACAATGCGATTGACCAGACATAAGAGTCACCCACTGATTTGTGAAACTTGTTGGAATGAAAGCCTTGTAGCCACAGTGGTACACCAGGACTGAATGTGGAAACCCCTCATGTAGGGCATTTGGAAGCACTTATAGAATTAAAGGATGTCTGATAGCATTTAGAATTAAAAAGCACTTTAAAATAACTTCAGGTGGAAGTTTAAATTGTACAAAGATGTTAGAAAATATCCATGCAATAGAAATAAGAACATCTAAAATATTTAATGAGAACACGCTGTTCAACCTAACCCACCTTATGAATCTCAAACACAACGTAACATTGTCAAATCAGCGTAATTCTCGTTAGTATTCCACTGGCCTGGAGTGTATCCTGGCAGCATCAGGTTCAAGGCAGAAACCAACCCTGGGCAGCATGCCAGTCCACTGCAGAGCCCACTCATACACACACCCACACTTAACTTTCACACAGGGAATGTTTGAGGATGTCGGGGCAAACAGGGGGAAAATCAAATGCCCCATCTCATCTAACACATCATCCTTACATTCCGTTGTGACTAAATGGTTGCCTGTCCATGAACACAGCACATTTTCTGTTACTCCCTACCCAAAAACCTCCTTTTCAGAGTTAAATCACCAGCATGCAGATCTATAACTTTCATCACCTGCTCCTTATTAGATTTGTGAATAAATTGTTGAATATCTTTTCGTCCATTGGTCTTTTTTTTCTGGTGCCTGGCAACCTAACACAGGGACAACGTTTTTAGAAAAAAGAATGGGTGAGATATGCTGCGTAATAAGAAACGTCTCATCCAGTCCTTATTCCCAGACATGGATGTGGCCTTTATGCTCAGCAGATAACAGAATTCTGAGTTTCAGACTGCATCCTTTTTTCTTTTTTTTTTATCATCAGTGCATATTAAACTGACAAAATCTTCTGAGACATCCATCTTAAGGCTTCTGCCGGCTATGACTCATCTGTAAAGTGCTTCAGTGCTCACGGATTTTATATTAGGAAAACTAGTTAACGGAGGTAACTTGTGAAGGTTTATTTATTTATTTATTTATTTTGAAGATGTGACCTATGAGTCATATCAGACAGACTCTGAGTGCCGCTGAGTGTTAAAGATAATGCTATTTTAAGCAAATAATAAATAAATAAATAGATCACATTAAACAAAACCTTGCTGGCCTCTCCAAATGCCAGATATGCTGGAATTAAAGCAAATACATAGTTTTCATTAAAAATGATCGTGTGCAAAACCTCCTTAAGACTGCATAAATATTCCCAGTTTTATGCAAAGGTTTTATTTTGTGAGTCCAAAAATAATAGGTGTCAATAGGAGTATTGGGGTTTTATGCACTGTACCAGAATACTGGTTCTTTAATGGCACTTTATGGTTTGTGTGGTTCCTCATTGAGCTTTTGCATCACAAAACACCATTTCATTCTGGGAAGGATTCTGAGCATATGTAGTTGGTTCTTTGTGATTTGAAAAACTTCCAAATATAAAGACATAAAACAAAATCTTTATTGTCTGGTAGGCTACCTAGCAGGACCCTTACCCTAACACTTTAAGAAAACCTGGACTTAGCCTATGTTATTGTAGGCAGCAAGAGTCCTTTTAAAATCATGACCTGTTGGTGATTTGCTAATCTGTTACCATCTATTCATGGTTATTTACTATATGGAGCCTGTTTCTGATCTAAATAAATAAAGGTTCTTTCTAGAATCTTCATATTATTGGGTGTTTTGGGAAACAAAAATGGTTCCCCTTTGGCATGGCTCTGAAAAGCCATGCTAGTACCTTTATTTTTAAAAGTGTAGCTGGCCATGTTGCCCTCAGGCAGTCCTTAAAGTGAGAAGGTGATGCAGTGCATCCAACAGCTACCAGATAGCAATCTACCCAGGGGGGCAGAGGACTTTGCTGGCTTAGTAACTCTCTTTGCCAAGATGTGGCATGCTGTTGATTACCACCTTGCCCTTGTACAGCAAGTCTAGTGTCTGAAGGGGAGTTAAGATAAAGTCTCACTGGCAGGAAGTTAGTGCTGCTAGACACATTAAAATGGAAGGAATGAGAGGAGGTGGGAAAAGGAGATCATTGTACAGTTTTATTGAGTGGCGTAAGAGAGTGGGAAACCACTGCTATAAATAGACACCATGACAAAGTTCACATTCAGGCCAGTGGTACTTCATTTTTTCTTAATTTATGAATTATTTTACCTCCCTCATGTTTCTGTTAATGATTTTATTATTGTACATGTGTGTTTTGCAATATCTATGAGCCAGAAAAACACAAAGGATGCCAAAAAGTAAACAAAAATGATACTTTATTAACAAAAGGAAAGAGTGAAAACAGGGAGAGGAAACAATTACCAAATTTAAGAATATAGACACCAAAGCCCCAAATTATACAGGCCTTGAACCCGGTCAACACTCAAGAACTCACCTGCAATTTGTGCTGCTTGTGCAGGGCAACAGCAGTTTTAAAAGAGAAACTGGAATCAGAAGATGGCACAGAATGGTCTAAATTCAAGCAGAGAGTGGAACTAGGAAGATGATAATTAAATAGACAAAGCTCAAGACGTGGAGCCAGAATTATGATCACAGAACAGAGTGATAAGTTGTTAAAAAAAAAAAAGTTACACAAAACCAGAGCCAAAAAACAGTGAAGAGTAATTAGTAGCCAGAGAAAAATCACCAGAACCAATGAACTCAATTAATAACAAGAAGTAATGATCATTTTTTTTTTAAATTACTACATTCCAAATTTAACTTTCCAGCAACACATTTCTTTCACTATCTTCAAATTAGAAACTTTGTTAAACAGAACCTGCCCAATTTCCCTCACCTCCCACCAATCTCTATTCCGGAAAAAACATTGATCAGTCTTGAGGACTCGGACAGCATTTCCATAACATATAAAAACATTGTAAAGTCCCTCCCTTTCAAAGATCCCAGAGTACAGTGGGAAAAGGATCTCTTACTCAATATCTCAGAAAAGGAGTGGAATTTAGCCATGCACAGAATTCACTCAAGCTCAATATGCGCAAGGCATACAATTATTCAACTCAAAATTATATATCGAGCTCATCTGTCTCGTTTAAAATTGTCCGAAATGTTTCCAGGGCAAGATCCAACCTGCGAATGTTGCAATTGAGTTCCAGCCTCTTTGGGCCATATGTTTTGGGCCTGCAACAAATTAACATCATCTTGGATCAAAATCTTTAAATGCTTTTCAGACAGCCATGGATTTACAATCCCTCCTAATCCACTAACAGCTGTGTTTGGTGTACTCCCAAAGTGGAGACGGACAAACAAACCGTAACTGCCCTCACTTCATTATTAGCACATAGACTTATCTTGCTCAACTAGAAGAATGCTAACTCACCTCTTTTAAGTCAGTGGATAACTGATGTTATATCCATCCATCCATCCATTTTCCAACCCGCTGAATCCGAACACAGGGTCACGGGGGTCTGCTGGAGCCAATCCCAGCCAACACAGGGCACAAGGCAGGAAACAATCCTGGGCAGGGTGCCAACCCACCGCAGGACACACACAAACACACCCACACACCAAGCACACACTAGGGCCAATTTAGAATCGCCAATCCACCTAACCTGCATGTCTTTGGACTGTGGGAGGAAACCGGAGCGCCCGGAGGAAACCCACGCAGACACGGGGAAAACATGCAAACTCCACGCAGGGAGGACCAGGGAAGCGAACCCAGGTCCCCAGGTCTCCCAACTGCGAGGCAGCAGCGCTATATATTATCTAAAATTGGAAAAAATCAAATTCTCACTTAGATAATCTCTAGAAAATCTTTTCAACACCTGGCAGGATCTAATCGATAAGATTTTAGAATAAGCATTTAAATTGAGGAAGTGTATTCTCTCCCCTCTTTTTTATTGTCTTTATTTTGATTAATTTATTTATTTACATATGTTTACTATTATTAAAGTTTTACTGTGCTGGCCTAGCTCTCTTTTTCTTGGGTGGGGGTTGATTTGTTTTGAACCTAGTTTTGCTAAACTTGACTTGTTTATATGGAATGTTATTTGATTTTAATAAAATGTTTACTAAATAAATAAATGAATGAATGAATCTAATCTTGGATGACCGGTAAATGCCTGATGCTGACCATTAAACATTTGCAACCAGTCTTCTAAAGGAACAATTCTAATCTAACAATGGCATAGGAGCTATCAATAAAACTATCCCAAAATGGAGGTACCCATTAGCAAAACAGGACAATGTGAATCATATTTAACAACTTTAAACCACAAGTGAGCACAAAATAAATAAAACAATAGATTTCTTGACCTTCAAACATCCAGAAACTTTATTGATATAATTAACAGTGGATTTAGAAAGTATTCAAACCCCTTCTCTTTCTGCATACTTAATTGCAGTGTAGATTTAATTTTAAATAAACAGAGTGTAGAAAAGGCGCTATATAGGTGCCTGACCCGGCACAGAAGAACACAGAGGCACGTATAAAACAAGGACTTTTTATTTTTGACCCACAGGTAATACACAGTCCCAAAAGCACTCTATTCCAAACAACAACAATAACAGCACTCTTTTCTCCTCTCCCACCACTCCTCCGCAAGCGTAGTCCTCCTCCTCCCAACCCTGGTTCTCCGAGTGGTGGTGGCCAGCCTTTTTTATACCCCACCCAGAAGCATTCCAGGTGCTTGACCACCTGGTCCTAATTGCATTTCCGGGTGGGGCTGCAGATTCGACCAGCCGGGCTGCAGACTCCAGGCAGCTCCCCCTAGTGGCCATCCGAGCCCCCAACCAGGCTGTGGAAGACTCCATCTCCCATGGAGCCATGCGCCAGGTTGGGGAATCATCGTCTGCCAGGGAGGCTGCCACCAAGCGTGTTATGTTAAAAAAAGTCTGGTCTTGATGCTGACAATCTTAACAATTTCTGGCCTATTTCCCACTTACCTTTTCTGTCAAACGTTCTTGAGTGTGTTGTAGCCTCCCAGCTCACCAATTACTTAACCTCTAATAATTTGATGGAACCCTTTCAGTCTGGTTTCAGGGAGCAGCACAGCTGTGAAACTGCTCTTCTTCCGGTAACCAATGATTTGCTTATGGCAACAGACTCTGGACAAACCAGCATATTAATTCTGTTAGACCTCAGTGCAGCATTTGATACTGTCAGACATGACATTCTATTGTCCAGAATGGAGAACATGCTCAGTATCTCTGGCACTGCACTCCAGTGGTTCAAGTCCTATCTGACTGATAGGCAAGAGTTTGTTAGTCTTGGCAACAGAAGATCTAGCTCAGCGCCAGTCACACAAGGAGTTCCTCAGGGCTCTGTCCTCGGCCCTCTTCTCTTCTGTATTCATTTGCTTCCCCTTGTCCATATTATTTGTAGCTATGGACTGGGTTATCATTTATATGCAGATGACACTGAACTCTATTTCAATGTCAAAAGTGCAACTTCATCAGAGTTTTCTCAGCTCACAATTTGCCTCAGTGAAATTAAAACCTGGATGGAGCAGAACTCTATAAAATTAAACTGCAACAAAACTGAACTCCTGTAAATTGACACTAAAGTGCTACTTAAGAAAATGAGCTCCTTCTCAGTCACTCTTGACGGCGATCTCATCAGACCTTCTTCTGATGCAAAGAATCTTGGTGTTATTTTTGTTTCCTTCCTTTCTTATTCCGCCCACATAAACCTCATTAAGAAACTTTCTTACTTTCACCTCCATAACATATCCAGTGTTCGCTCATTCCTCTCCTTTTCTAATGCTGAGAAACTTGTCCATGCTTTTATCACATCCCTCATCGATTATTGTAACTCGCTGCTGGCAGGTGCCCCTTCTAATCTTATATCACAGCTCCAGTTGATTCAAAACTCTGCTGCAAGAGTCCTTACTCGAACCAGCAACAGTGAGCACATCACACCCATCCTGCTTCACCTTCACTGGCTCCCTGTGTCTTACAGGATTGAATATAAAACTCTATTAATAACGTTCAAAGCTTTAAATGGCCTTGCACCGGACTACATCAGTGACCTTCTCCATCACTGTGCTTCTGTTCGCCTACTAAGGTCCTCTGATTCTGGTAATCTTGTTGTGCCTCACACTAACCTGCACTCTATGGGTGACAGGGCCTTCAGCTGTATAGCGCACAGACTCTGGAATGACATCCCGAAATTAATTACATCAGCTGACTCCATTCATTCTTTTAAAAAACAACTTAAAACTCATCTATTTAGGACGGCTTTTAACTTAACTTAACATTCTGCTCTTTCTTTCAGTTTACCTCTCTATCCAGGTGCTCAAGATAATTTGTGTGTCTGCTATATCACAAATTAGGTTATTTGTTAGGTTTTTCTTTTAGTATTGAATTTAGTATTTTACTCTGGTTTATTGACCTTTATTCTATTTAATGCTTTTTTATCTGTTTGATTGTTCTATGCAGGAAAACATTTGTATCCAATGTTACATATACCCCTGTGGTGGGCTGGTGCCCTGCCCGGGGTTTGTTTCCTGCCTTGTGCCCTGTGTTGGCTGGGATTGGCTCCAGCAGACCCCCGTGACCCTGTGGTTAGGGTATAGCAGGTTGGATAATGGATGGATGGATGGTTACATATACCCTGCTGTTTTTTTTTTTTTTTCTCCAAGACTCTGTGAAGCGCCTTGAGCATGGGAAAGGCACTATATAAATAAAATGTATTATTATTATTATTATTATTAAAAAGCACACATATGTAGAAGTTGGTATTTCTTATTTGTAGTTGGTGTCCCTTTATTTTATCAGTTTTCTGTACATTCAGTATATTCAAACTATAAAAAGTGTTGCAGAAACATAAAGATTTAAGTGTGAACAGGAGTGCTCAGACCCTAATTCGATTCCTGACTGGAGTGCCATCTCATTGTCTTTTGCATGTTCTCTCTCCATTTTCATGCCGAATTCTTCAAAAGATGCTTAGCTGAGTTGAGGAATGGTGTCCCCGTCTCCCCCCACCTCCCCCAGTAAAATTTCTGCCTTGTGCCAATAACTCTGTCTGCTGTCAGCCCTGAATGGGATAGGTAGCTAATTAAAATGGATGGCTATACAAAAAATGAATTATGAATGATTCATATTTGTTGAAGTATGTCTTTTAATTACATAAAGGATATTGGAGATCTTCAGATGTAATATTAAACATTACTGTATATTGTGCACTGTAATGATGTACATACAGTACGTTCATGCACAGTGTATGTTACAGCATACAAAGGTAACATCTTTCTTGGGAAGCATTAGCCAACCCTACATAAAAGCAATCATTCAAATTAATCATTAATAAGTAAACAACAGATAATACAGCAGGGTTTTGCTGTTTTAAAATACAGCTTATGAATAAATAATCTTTATTGGGTTTTCTTTGATTGTTCACTGCAACAGCATCCCTTGGGTCCTGCAATCATCCATTCTCTCCCTCCCCTGTGTGGTAATTCTCCATTCTTCTCAATCAGGCTTTTCCCACAGACTCCAATTTGACTTGACACACTGTATTTCTCTTTCTTTCCTGTCTTTTTGGTCTTGACATCTACAGTGCCATTTCCTTTTCTGCTTTTCATGGCTTCTCAGTCATTTTCACTTGCATTGCAAAAATCAACATGAATTTAATTTCATTGTCTGACAGATGGATAGATGAGCCATAGTTTGAACTCCTACAGATTCATTCACTGGGTTGAGGCATTTATTTCAAGATGTGCAAAATGTACAATCACTTGAGAATGTTTGTGTACATGGATGAATGTCAGTAGTGATGTACGGTTGTAGGTGGCACAACAGGGACTTGCATCACAGGCAGACAACAGCATTGCCCAATGAATCCCTAAGATTAGAAAGGTACAAACAGAATGGTGATGGTGAGCAACATGCTAGGTAACAGATATTGTTGTGATTTTTGGGTATAAAATCCTGAGTATGATTTTTATATACAGTACCTTTAAGGTTTTTAACAACATTTTGTTATTCTGGTGACACCATATTGTGTTCTGTTTTTGTATGGTCTTTCCATTGGCAATTTCTTTGCTCACTTACAAAAGATGGCAACCAGCAGGGTCAGTATCTAAGCTGTGAGATAATGTGCACATTCAAATTGCTCAAGAGAAATCTTTAGTTCTCTTTTTGTGAACCTCTGCTTGTTAGTTTTGTTTTTTCTTTTGCTTTTGAATTACACTTTGGTTTTGATCTTTAGTATTCTTTAGGTTCTTCAGGTATTTTTGAACTCCTACTTTGGCTTCTCCTTCAACATCTAGTTTACCTCCTGGTCTTTTCTCTCAAAGTACCACCTACGATCCATCACCTTATCCAAGGGGAGATGGCAGCAACAGGGATGGTATACATGGACATGTTGTCAGCAGTTAGCTACTACTGTATGTTTACTGTTTAATGTCACCTTTTGATGCATTGTTACTTTCATTTGTAAGTATTTCTATCTTTATCATTATTTTGATGTCATCATTTTAGTTTCTTTTGTGAATTACTTTTTTGGGTCCAACCTTTCTCTGTGTGTGCTCAGTATTATTCTACATGGTTGCTAGGCAAGAGGTGCATTTGCAATAACATCATAGGGATCGTGCTATAAAAGATGACTGCTGCATTAAATCATGTCCAAACTTTAAGCAACTAAAGGAAAGACCTAGTGAGAGACTAGCATCCAAATAAAATTTACAAATAATTTGGAAAAAAATTCTGTTTTTAAACTTCTTTAATTTTCATTGTGACTTTGGATTTATTCCTAAAATGTGATGATGTTTAAATAACAACCAACATGAACCTTTTGGTTTGCTCCCTTTGATTTCCAGTAGTCATTAACAAATCTACCCAACCGGGCACACCTTACACTCAACTCAGTGATGAATGTTTGGTTTTTACAAATTTAGAATCATATGCTGTATAATAAACACTGCGAGCATACCAAGGAAAGGTGTAAGAAGAACTCTGAGATTCACCTTCAAACATGGGAAGTATTCACAAGAATATGAATGATGTTTTCACAGTGGGTAATGGGGGCCCTTCTACCATTGGTGGTAGTCAAAAAGCAGAAAGGAGATAAATAAGGCACCTCAAAATGATAGAGACTGAGGAGTAAGCTTTATGGTAATGCGATTGAGGAAGGACATGAGGCAAAGAGTGTTTGACATACACAAACACGAGCAATACAAGAAAATGTATAGGAGGACCATTGAGAGTCGCCTTTGAAGGTGAGAAGTATTTGCAAGAATACTAAAGATGTTTTCCCAGTGGGTATTGGTGGTAGTCAAAAAGCAAAGAAAAGATGAGCAAAGGCCCTCAAAATATTACAGTCTAAGAGGCATCCTTTACTTTAACATAGGCGAGAGAAGAAGCACCAGCCAAGACAGGTTGAGACAGTTGTGGATACCAAAGACAGATGTTTCTGAGGTACTTTTATGTCAAGCGATTTCAAATAACAACTATTTATAAAATTATTCTATTACCTTTCTTTGACAGGTAACATTGCTACATTTAGTATAATGTTTGTACATTTATTGGGAATTTGAAGGTGTTTATTATGTTATTGTTCCGTTAGTGATATAATTTCAGCACATTTTTAAATCACTATTGGTTTTGGGTGCCACCATTTTTTATACATCTTTGATTTGCTGTATTGTTTATAGTTAGTGTGCCCACTCCCAGTCACATGGCACAGAGATCATCTGAAGTGCTTTGCCCTCATGCTGTACCTATAAAAGATGGAGGCACCCAGAAGCACACATCTGATTGTGGATCAAAGATAAAAATAGATGTTTCAGGTCTAGTGTAAGTTAGGGGCAAAAAAAAAAAATGCAGGCTAGTATTAGAAATTTTGCTGTGTTATCCTTGTGTATGCTTTAGATTTAGTAATTTGGTTTTGATACCATCTTTTTATTCTGATCCAAGAGAGAAATTTAACTAAGATTCTATTCAAACCTGGCATTATCCTTCATTTGGTTCTTTATCAGCTCTTAAAAGATTACAATGAACACCAACTACCAACACAGGCATCTGGGGCATTGTCTGGCCCTTTAAATGTGACATGAGGAATTAGAGGTGCAGGAATAGCTGGGGCTGGCAGAGTGAGCTTTAGAAGAATGTTCAGAAGTATGAACATCCAGGAGTAATTATGGAATATTTTTTAAAAGTGAACCCAACCTTTTGCTTGCATGCCTGTTGAGCTAGGAATTGGAAGGTGAGTTAAGTCTATGGATTTAACTAGACTACTTGGTTTGGTATTGAGGTGATGAGTGGACCATCCAGCCTACTAAACATAAAGGGTAGCTGGCATTTGCTAGAAGGCTAAGTAAGGCAACTGGGTTAGGTATTCTTTGTTTTTTTTTCAGTTTTGTGACTCCTTGTGTTCATTTCTTTATTTATAATAAAAAAAACTTAATAATAGTGGCCTTCTTGGAACTCAATCTGGGTTTTGGCATGTATAGAAAGCATCTTTCTGTATTCTACAGGACTGCAACTTAAATTTCACTAAAGATTTCCTTCTACTATAATTTTTTCTTCTTTCTTATACATCTGGGAGTTCTTTTTCATGTGTTGTTTAGAAGAACATAGCAAGAGAGAGCAATTGCCTTACTTAATGTCTCTTTGCATAGTGCTGAAAATGTGAAATTAAACGTATTTATCTTAAAGCAAGGATCGTAGCTTGACAGTGCTAAACAACTCTATCTGACCATCATGGCCAAAGGATAAACTGTGAAGGAATTCCTGAGTTTTTACTATACAATAGAATAGTCATCTAGTACGAACAGAATGTGCATGTACAGTAACTAAAAGACACCTCCTTACATCACTATCATGGCTTACCCTATTTGAAAGCCATTAGCGTGGATAGAGGTTATATATTTTTAAAGCTCATCAGTATTTTGGTCTCCATCTACACATTTAGTGCCGACCCCACTTTGTATTCTTAATGGATTCTCTGAGGAACTGCGTCACAAAAAAGAACGAAAAAAAAAACAGTTGTGAAGAATGGGCTGGAGTGGTTGTCCTGCACATGTTGCTTTTGTATGTGGAGTTTTGTGCACAGTCAGTTTTTGTATTTTTTATGGTAGGCACCAATAGGAGTAAAAAAAAATCCAAAAGGATCTTCTTCAGTTAAAGCACCAGGAATAGATAAAATGGCTCAATTCTCGATCATCATGTGTTTTTTTTTTTCTTTAGAGTAGCTCCTTTTCCAGTAACCACCATCATAAAAACTCTCTGGGAATCGCCACCTGATCGTGATGAAGAGGTCTGAGGTCTCCTGTGACCCTGGGACCTATGTTATCCAGAGCAGAGGGTTCTGGTAGGGCCTCCCAAAGCAAATTAGTCCCAGGTGAGGAGTCAGACAAAGAGTGATTCACAGCCCCTAATAATGCAGCTCCATAAAAATAAAAAGAGTAGAGTATGGGGTTACCAGGGTCTCCTCCTGGAACCAAGCCTGAGAGAAGTGTCTGCAGGTGAGCGCCTAGAGGCCGGGCCTTCCAGTGGGCCTGGTCGGGCACAGCCCGAAAACATAACGCAGGACTGCCCTCCTGTGCGGCAACCATCTGCAGGAGGTATAGGAACCGGGTGTAGTGTGACCCGGGTGGCAGTCAAAAGCAGAGATTTTGACAGACTGGAACCACACACAAACTGACTCTTGGGACGTGAAATGTCACCTCTCTTGGGGGCAGCCATAGTTGGCGAGTGAGGCAGAGAGCTTCCAACTAGGCCGTACAGGCCTTCTTAGAGTCACTGGAGGGGATCCTGGAATGGGTCCCACCTGGGGACTCAATAGTTCTGCTGGGAGACTTCAACACCCATGTAGTTAATGATGGTGACAGGTGTGATTGGGAGGAATGGCCTCCCTGATCTAAACCCGGGCTTTTGTTTGTTATTGGACTTCTGTACTAGGCATGGCTTATCCATAACAAACACCATGATAAGGTGGTTCATAAATGCACTTGGTATCAAACACCGTAGGCCAAAGATCTATTACCAGTTTTATAATCGGTGGCAACCCAAGGACCCAATGGTGGACAACAGAAGTGAGGGATACCATCAGGCTGAAAAAGGTGGCCTTCCATGTATGGTTATCATGGGAGACTCTCAAAGGCAGCAGAGAGATACCGAAAGGCCTAAAAGTCTGCAGCTTTGGTCTGAGAAGTTTGGAGAGACCAAGGAAAGTGACTATCGATTGGGCTCAAAGTGGTTCTGGCAAACCATCAGGTGTCTCAGAAAGGGAAGGCAGGGATTCACACAGGCTGTTCTCAGCAAGGGTGGAGAAGTGCTGACCCAGACTGGTAATGTTGTCTGGCGGCTGTGGACATTGTTGGGATGTCATAGTTGCAACACCTTTTCAGTGCTGCATGGTCATCGGGAGCTGTGCCTCTGGAGTGTCAGACCAGGGTGGTGGTTCCCATTTTTAAAAAGGAAGACAGGAGGGTGTGCTCCAACTATCGCGGGATCCCTGGGAAAGCCAGGGTACTAGAAAGGAGACTCCACCCAGTCTTGGCACCTCAGATCCAGGAGGAGCAATGCAGATTCCATCCAGGCCATGGAATTGTGGACCAGCTCTTTATCCTCAGAAGGATTCTGGAGGACACATGGGAGTATATGCAATTGGTCAACATGTGTTTTATGGACTTAGAGAAGGTGTGTGACCCTGTTCCGCGAGGGATTGTGTAGAGGGTGCTGGGACAGTATGGAGTTCCAGGGCCCCTAATAAGGGCTATTTGGTCCCTGTATAATCACAGTGACAGCTGTGTCCGAATACTCGGAAAAATGTCAGCACCGTTTCCAGTGTGTGAGGGACTCTGCCAGGGCTGTGCTTGTCTCCTGTCCTGTTTACGATTTTCATTGACAGGATATCAGGGCACAGACTTCTACTTTGGTGGCCTTAGAATCGTGTCACCTCTTTTTGAAGATGGCGTGGTCCTGTTGGCTTCATCAGGCTGGGAACTCCAGCACACACTGGGACAGTTTGAAACCAAATATGACGTGGGAGTGAATGAGGATTAACACCTCCAAATCTGAGACCATGATCCTCAGTAGGAGAAAGGTGGATTGTCCTCTCCAAGTGAGAGGCACACACAAAGATTAATTTAGCATTGCCATTCCTACTAACCAGCATGTCTTAGAACTGTGGGAGGAATCCCACACAGACACAGGGAGATCATGCAAACTCCTAAGACATGAACCCTGGTCTCCTTACTTGAGGGAGCAGCACTACCACCGTGTCACCCATACAATACATAATCACTATTTAATACCGTATATGACTAATCAGCATATCAGAGAAGTATCAATACCTCCAACACCAGAAAAATACTCCTTAATGCCTCAAACACCTTATCCTGCTTACTTCAGGATGAAAGGTTAATTGATCCCTATAATGACTTCCCTTGACCAGATACATTAAAGTCACCAGGATGTGCTGCTTCCACCCATTACTTCAACCTAAACTTCCTTTCATCGCTTGCTGGTAGTGGATTGTCCTGGATGGCCTGCAGTGCCAAAAGGAGAAGAGCAAATAAATGGCTATCCCATGATAGGCCTCCAAGTCCACGTCCTCATAGCATTAAGGTGAGAGCAATGATTGCAGAAAGTTGGTAACACTGTTGTCTCTTCTAACCAATGTGACTTCTTTTGAAGTAGGGGCTCCATCTAAACCTTTCACTTCTTTTGCCATTCTGGCCTTGGGTACCCATAAACCAACAGCTGATATGGAGGCACAACAAGAGAGCCTCCCTCTTTCTTATATGTTCAGGTCTTCTGCAGTTGGCTCCCTGATCTTGTCATGCAGCCTTTGCCACTATTATTTCCTTTACCTGTACAATCTCTATACATGTTTAGCCTGAACAAGTGACACTCTAGGGTCACAATTCTATTCTTATTTAACAGAAAATCAGACCCATTTTATTTCCCGAAATGTGTACTGTTCATTCTTAAGCCTCTTTTATGGCCTATTTCTGCTAGCACATCTGTGAAAGTAAATCTAAAAGAAAACTCATCTTCTTTTTCCTTATTTGCTCTTGAGCTTTAATGAACTGACAGCTTACTCTCCCCTGCAAAGCTGTATAAATGAAGTAACTTTGATTCGAAAAGGTCAGTCAGGAAGGCTAAGGAAACACTAATTGATGAATCCTGTAGCACGCTCCTCATTCTGCACACAGGAGATGCTTTTCTTTTAATGTCTCGATGAAACGTATGTTTTATAGTTCACTTGCATGGGGTATGGACAGACATGTCTCCTGAAGGAGGCCGGAGATCAGGCTATGCTGCTGAAGTGGTGACGTTGGCCATAATGCTTTAAAGGTCCAAGTGCATTTTATGAACACTACCTGAAACAGAAGGTCCTGTCATTTCAGGATAGTGATTTACTCCAAATGAACAAATCGGGAAAGTAAAATTCAGAAGTCGGTGATGCCTCCTAACAAGCACAGTTATGAAGAAGCTTTAACTAGAAACCCTGCACCCTACTGTGCAGACAGGAAGAAGGGAAGAGCAAGGACAAAACAAAGAGAACAGAGGAGATTTTACACACATAAGTTTACCATTTTCCTACCTAATGAGATACATATAAATGTATTTTCCAATATAAAAGATTTTTTTGATTTTATTCACATTTTCCGACTTGAAAGATCAAAAAGTGTCCTAACATCATTAAAAGCACCTTTTAAATTTTATAAACACTACATAGAGTACTGTAGGTGGTACCTCACCACTGTGGTTAAGGCTTCAGCCTTACAGTTCCAGAGTCCTGGGTTTGAATCCCAGATTGTGTGCTGCCACTTTGGACTCTCCTTTTGTCAGAATGACATGCAGATTCCAAAAAAATCTAAAGGCAAATGGGTTTATTATTGGGAAAAGGTTTTCAGGGGAGAACAAGGGGAAAGAAATACACTCGAAGGGAAAACAGCAAACATGAAATAGGCTTGCCTATTCACTGTAGACCTAAATCACCCTAACTTAGAACATTCATCCATCCATCCATTTTCCAACCCGCTGAATCTGAACAGAGGGTCACGGGGGTCTGCCGGAGCCAATCCCAGCCAACACAGGGCACAAGGCAGGAAACAATCCTGGGCAGGGTGCCAACCCACCACAGGACACGCACAAACACACACACACAGGCCAATTTAGAATCCCCAATCCACCTAACCTGCATGTCTTTGGACTGTGGGAGGAAACCGGAGCGCCCGGAGGAAACCCACGCAGACACGGGTAGAACATGCAAACTCCACGCAGGGAGGACCCGGGAAGCGAACCCAGGTCTCCTAACTGCGAGGCAGCAGCGCTACCACTGCGCCACCGTGCCACCCACTTAGAACATTCATAAGAACATAAGAATTTTGACAAATGAGGGGAAACCGTTCAGTAAATCAGGCTTGTCTGTTTATCTAATAGCTAAGCTGTATAATATTTATTCCAGATTCTTCTTAAAGGTTGTCAAGGTTTCTGCTTCAACTGCATAGCTCAATAGTTTGTTTCAGATTCCCACAACTCTTTCTGTAAAGAAGTACTTTCTGTCTTCAGTCCTAAATGCACTTCCTCTTAATGTTTACTTGTGTCCTCGAGTACGTGATTCACCGTTTAGTTGAAAGTATTCTGCTGGATCTAATTTATCAATGCCTTTGAGAATTTTGACCTGGATTACGTCTCCACTCAGTCTCCTCTGCTTGAGACTAAATAGGTTTAATTCTCTGAGCTGGGCATAGTGGGACATGTCCTTAAGTCCTGGGATGCCTCTTCTCTGTACAGCTTCAAGTGCTGCTGTGTCTTTCTTGTAATGTAGTGACCAGAACTGCATACGGTACTCCAGATGTGGTCTCACTCATGCATTATGTACACTAAACATAATGTACTTTGATATATATTATCATTCAAACATTTGGGGTCACCCAGAAGTTTTCATGTTTTTGATACCTTTTACAAACACAATACTGTTAAACTGATTTAAAATTATAGCCAAGGCATTACTAATGTGTATAATGACCATTACTACTTTAAATGACAGATTTTTGGTGTTGGTTGATGGTTGCAAAGCCCCTTATTCAGAAGCCAGTGTCAGCTGAAACAAAGAAAAGGTGACCCCAGGATGCTGAGCACAATTTGCTTTTCCAGTCATCTTCTGTCCAATGTCTGTGTCCTTTTCCCCATTTTAACCTTTTCTTTTTATTTGCCACTTTCGGATGTGGCTTTTTCTTTGAAACTCTGACGCTAAGGCCAGCATACCAGAATCATTTTTTCTCTGCTGCAGATGACATGGGTATTAGCAGGTATTTGAAGAAGAAGACAACTAAGGACTGTAAAGCATTTATTTCTCAAGCTGCACTCTCTGGTGTTCTTATCCTCTTATGTAGTTTCCCATCTGGGCCTGCCCCTACTTTTTCCATCCTGGTTAGATTCAGTTCTCCCCGTTCTCTCAAGACAGTAACAGACACCTTTGTATGAAACCTTTCAGTTTCTTGGCTATCTGTCACATGGAATACACTTCATTCTGAAAAACAACAACAGACAGGCACATTTCTTAAAGAAAGCTGCTGGATTTTGGCCATTTTTGAACCCAGAACTGAACTGAACAAGTGAATGGAATATCAGGTTTCAGTGGTGCTAATGTAATTAGAAAATATTTCTCTAATAACCAAATATCTTGTAAACATGAGTAAATGAGGATAAGCTAAGGGAATTGACCATTAGGAGACTGACGTTTTGCAGTCATGTATGAATAATAAATTAAAAATCAGTCATTTCAAGAAATACTAGCCAATAGAAACACTAGTAATGTCTTGGCTATATTTTTAAAATCAGTTTAGTGGTATCTTGATAATAAAAGGAATCGATGTCTATCAAAAACATTAACATTTCTGGATGTGTCCAGACTTTTGAATGGTAGTGTGTATTCCACAGTTTTTGTACTATAACCCAACATTTTATTTGCCATTTAAATAGCTTCTACGCTTTGCTTAGATGATGAAAATGTTCTGTTATCGTAAACTCCCTTACTCCTTTGCAGAAGTTGTTTGATTTTAGAACAGTGACTCCCATCTTGTATTTATAAGTGTCATTCCCTTGCCCACATGTAGCACTTTTTAAACTGCATTTTTCAAGCATTCAATCTGTTCCTCCTACTCCTCATATCGATAATGATGGCATATTGTTTTCCACCTCCTTGTCAAGCATTTCTTGACTCTAAGCTTGTGTGTGACAGGAACAGGAGGTCCTTATCATAGACTAGCTGTGTAAGCCTATGCTGTAAAAACCCTGTAGTCTTAGAAATTATTGAAATCATCAGAAAAAAAATTGAAATGTAGAGATGTCAGGTAATTGAAAGGAACTACTCTGGGCATCTCTCTCCTAGGAGGTTTCGTTCTGTCGACATGCTCACATCGCTTGTTCATTAGCAGCAGGAGGAAAAGTAAAAGGGATACCGTTTTGCCGATGTTAGTGGCTAAGCGACTTTGTCTTTCTTCTTAGGTTTCATTTTGCTGACGTGCTGACGTCACTTATGTTATTAGCGGCTAAGCAAGTTTTCTGTTTCCTTAGAGGCGGAGCCTTTACCCTGAAACCACCTCTCACTTCCGGGCCGGACAGACACACACACTTACACGCATAGACGTTTATATATAAGATAAGTCGGAGGTACTGTACTTGACCCAGGATGAAGTACTTCCAGTGTTCTGGCATTTTTTTCATACTCTATTGGGTTGTCCACCTGTTAGATTTACTCTAATAAAAGAATTTTGATAGAAAATGGACAAACAATATACAGTATGAAAAATATGAAACGTACTTTTTTATCATACCAAAATGTTATTGGCCTTGATGTTGCATCTGTTGTACATGTGTCAGTAGAGTTATGTGCAGAAACTGAGAGGACACATGTGAAGACTTTGACAGCAGATCATGTAAATTATCTTCAAAAATCTGTGGCACCAAGCCAACAGCTGCCCCAACCATCGAAGGTGCTATTGCCTCCCCAACCAGTCCCAAACTCTTAAATAGGAATTTTCTGTAAAGCAAACCTACATGGCTACAACACTCTGTTGCTTCCCTCTACACTCTTAACAATAAAAGTCCAAGAGAGGTTCTTCAGAGCGATGCTATAGTGAAGCCATTTTTGGTTCCGCAAAGATCCATCCACAGGAAGGTTTGAGAATGAACCTTCATTTATTTAGTAACAGGCTACGCACAGTAGATAACCATGAATAGATGGTGACGGAATTGTGAGATACCAATGGCTCATGATCTGAAAAGGACTCTTGCTGCATATAATCACACAAGTTAAGTCCTTGTTTTCTTAATCTGCTAGTATCTTACTAAGCAGCTTACCAAACATTGAAGATTTCAGGGTTTTTTCTACATGTTAGGAAGTTTTAAAAGCACAAAGAACCAACTTCATATGCAATGTACCCTTTCCCAGAATGAAATGGTGCTTGGTTAAGTAAAAGTTCTATGAGGAATCATACAACCTAGTAAAGAACCATAAAATGGCAATAAAGAACCAGTATTTGAGTGTAGTTCACTGGTGGATCAGACCTGTCCTTCAGAACACCTTGTAGACCCAACCAGGCAGTGTTAAAAATAACCTCTCGAACAGAAGGATGTCCGGAAAGTGTTCCAGACACTACCCAGCACAGAATGAAGATCTCTGTATAATGTGGTCATGGTATCCAGCCGTCCTTCACACTATCCAGACATGAAAGTGTGTGTGTGTGTGTGCACCACCACAGACTGGTAGTCAATCCAAAACTGGTCCCCACTGTGTGCTCAGTGCTGCTAAGATAGACCCCCTCAACTGGATATGCGAGTTAGGAAGTGGAAGGGTGGAGATTCTGTAGAATATTCAAACTCATTTTGTTGTTCCAAGCTTTTAAATCTTTAGAGATGAATGCTACATAGAGTGGTCTCGTATTACATGGACCCTGTAACATTGTCTTAAAAATGTTGGTCTGTCTTGAGAATCCAATCATCAGGTACAAAAAGGGTAGAATTTTATGTTTGATTAAAATTATTTAAAAAAGGAAGCAATTCTAATTAAAAACAGACCCCGTGGTGAAGCTAACAAGTGACCATTCCCATGTAATCCCCACCTCTTCACTACTTTTTATTCAACGTGTGCTATTTACTCTCTAAGCAGCGCACAGTTGAATTTTTATAAAAGTGCTACCGCAGTATTTCTCATAGGATCTTCACTAGTAGCAGTTGCTAAGGGAGATGCTTAATAATGCATGAAAGAGAAAGAAAAAGTCTAATATTGACTTTGGTATGTATGGAGGAGATGAGTGTTAATTAAAAGATATTGTTTTCCTAAAGTGTGCTGCCTATAATTATCTCAGCTAATGTCTCAGAGAGAGCAGAAAATGAAGGCAGAATCATTCCACATTTTTTTGGAATGTCCATTAGTTTGTTTCTCCTCATGTCTTGTGCAACTTTAAATAAAGTTTGATTGCTAGATATTGCACGACCTCTGTTGTGCTAAGCCCCCCATGATGTCGGGCATATTTGTTGGATTGTTGGGACTTTATCACACCATGCCCTCCCTATTATTTCAGACATCTCCATTGCCATTTTGGGGTGTTTTTTTTTTTTCTTCTCACAGTTTTAATTCATTCTTCTATTTTTGAACCCACCTATTTCAATTCCAAGTCATTACGAGGCACGGCCTGTTCTCACAGCACCATATACAAACATGGAAACATGCTGGTCAGGATGCTAGTTCATTGGGGCACACAGACATTCCTACACTTGTTCATATTGCGCCAGTTTGCAAGTGCCAGTCATCACTGTGGAGATGAGAGGAAAACCAAAGCACCTGTAAAAAACCCTGCAAACTTCACACAGACAACAGTCAGGCTGAAGACTGAACCAAGCTCCTACGATCTGTGAGACAGCAATCTAACTACAATGCACTCCACAGTAATAAATGCAATAATAAATCAGTTTATCAAGTTCTCTTTGTAAGTTCAGTTTGTTCTGTTATTAGAATTTAGGTGAGCATGGCAGACTGAAGATGCTGTGACCAAGAGAACTTCTGTGTTCATGGTCGTTTTCCCTTTCATGTGTGGCTTACTCTTAAAAATAAATGTGCCAAAGTGATATCAAAGGCTGATCATTTCTGGTTTCCAAAAGACCCATCCTCATGAAATGTTACAGAAAGATCCTTTATTTATTTAGATCTGTAACAGGCTCCATACAGTAAATAACCATGAATAGATGGTAACAGGCGGCACGGTGGCACAGTGGGTAGCGCTGCTGCCTCGCAGTTAGGAGACCCGGGTTCGCTTACCGGGTCCTCCCTGCGTGGAGTTTGCATGTTCTCCCCGTGTCTGCATGGGTTTCCTCTGGGCACTCCGGGTTCTTCCCACAGTCCAAAGATGTGCAGGTTAGGTGCATTGGCGATTCTAAATTGTCCCTAGTGTGTGCTTGGTGTATGGGTGTGTGTGTGTGTGTATGCCCTGCGGTGGGCTGGCACCCTGCCCGGGGTTTGTTTCCTGCCTTGCGCCCTGTGTTGGCTGGGATTGGCTCCAGCAGACCCCCGTGACCCTGTGTTCGGATTCAGCGGGTTGGAAAATGGTTGGTTGGTTGGATAGATAGTAACAGATTTGTGAAATACCAGTGAGTTCCTGATTTTAAAGGACTTTTGCTGCATACAACACCACAGATTAACTTCAGGTGTTCTTGATCTATTGTATCCTGCTAGGTACCCAACTATACATTAAATATTTCTATTTAGTCCCCATATTAGGAACCGTTTAAAAACCCAAAGAACCAATTTCCTGTTCAAACAGCCCGTCCTGGAAAGAAATGGTTCCTTGTCAAGCAACAAAGGTCTACAGTACAAGGACCCTGTGAAGTGTCATTTTAGATCCATTTTTGTGGTGCGATGAAAATCAAGCCTCCTAAGCCAGCTGAGTCAAAGGAAACTTTGGGTTTGTGATCATAAGGACATCATTTCTACACTTTGTAATAGGTCAGGTGACACACTGAATTTCACTCAACCGCTAAATGACCCTGATCTCCTGAATCCAGGTCATGGCTGACTGAGCCAACACTTTGTCACTGCCAGCTCCCTTCAGATTTCAGTGGCAGGCTGCCTTCATGACAGCTCTGTGACAGTAACACAAGTGTCTGGGCAATGGGCAGTCTAATTATGAGACAAAATGAACACACCAAATGACTCTAATGCGCTGAATTTCTAAGCTTTCTGTGGTTCCAACTACTGTGAAATTCTTTATATGAGCTGATTTTGGAAAAAGCACTATACTGAAAAAAATGTCCATCCATTCTCTCAAAATTGCATTTGCACCACAGGATTGAAGGAAGCTAGAGATTATTCTGGCAGCATGGGGTGCCCAGCAGAGCACAGCCTTGTATGTAAAGCCAGTCCATCACAGGACATATTTCGCCTATAGAGCGGTTCAGTTTAGAACTGACGTTTAACCTAAGCGGCTTAGCTTTGTGGTGAAGCGCTAAAGTAATTATAACAAAATAAATTTACGAGCACAAAGTGCGAATACATAGACTCCACACAAGAGTAATGAAATCTGCAACACCATAGCGCCTTGACTCAAATGTGTGTGAGAACGTCTGCTTTAAGAGTAGGCGCCTCTCCGCTGACGATTCCCTCTGAGCACGCAGCGAGCCTAATGGCGCTCTCTTACGCTTGTTCTCAGCAGCTGGACGGAATTGTAAAAGAATATATGACGTCAATATCACAGGCTGGCAGGATGCGATCGTTTGATACATTTTCCTTGACATTGATTTCCAGGATGATCCTTTACCACTTAATTGCATCGCTCCGTTAGTCACACCTTGTGGCCGAGAGAAACGCCCGGCTCCGGAAGCGTGCAAAAGTCGAGAGAAAGCGTCAGGTTTTATCCAAAGCAAAATGATTGCCTTTGTCCATCGATCTGCTTCCAACAGCGCTGTTGTTCTCCCATCCCAATGCAAGGTGTTTAACTTGTACAGTGTGTTTTGTTTATAGCATCAGCTCGAAAGGGTCAAACCGTATCATCCTGCATTCGCTCCTCCTTGTCGCAAGCTGACGGGTTGCCGTTGACTCAGCTTTCAGGGCGAAAGGCTGAACCGCGCAGGCGGGGGAGAGCAGCGCAGCAGGCGTCGTTGGGAGGAAGGCTGGGGTGCAGTTCTACGGGCCTCCTCACACCCGTCACAAGTAGCGGGTCACCACAGGGAAAAAATGATTGGGAGGAGTTTACTGTTATTAACAAAAATAGAAATAATTATCTATCATATAATGCGATCGTATTCAGAATCAAATGATTGCATGCATCTGTTTTGCCGACGCCTTTATCCTTAGCAATATTTGAGAGATGCAATTAGTTACATTGCTTTGTGTTGACAATTGGAGCGCAGATAGGTGAAGGGACTTGCGTATAGTCGCACAGAGCCAGTAGCGGGATTTGAACCCATAACCCCTGGGTAGCAGGTCTTAACCAGTACACCACACAGCCTTCCCACCCATAGAAATTCAACCGACTTGTATTCTTTTAACCTTCTGAATTATTTGAAGTTTTTCAGTTTAAGAAAAGCAAGATTAAGAGGTGACATGATTGAAGTGTTTAATTTTATTGAAGAGAATTAGTACAGTGGATCGAGACTGTTACTTTAAAATGAGTTCATCAAGAACATGGGAAAAACAGTTGGAAACTTGTTATGGGAACGTTTTGCACAAACATTTTTGAAGTTTTTCTTTACACTGAGCATAACGTTTGCTATGGTACATTTGGCAAAGTTACGACGGCGTGACATTATTATTAGGTATTTAGGTGAAGATTGTAATTTGGATAATAAATTACCATTGTTAATAAGACTAAGAGATGCACTGAACTGAATTTCCTGGGACTGGCACAGACGGCTGCAGTGCCAGGGGCCCCAGGCCCACAGCCCGACAACAACAAAAAAATAAATAAATTGTAAGTCGGGGCCCTGCGCGGATGCGTATTTCGCATATGACTAAGAACGTCCCTGTTGAGTGGAGTTTCCACATCCCAAATGTGGGCTGATTTTCTCTGTTATTTTCACGAGTCAAAAAGGAAAAAAAAAATTGTTTCGCAAATGTATTGCATTATTTCGCAGTAGTGTGTAGGCTGAGTCAAATTTATGTTAATATTTGAATGGCAGAAACAATTTATTCACAAAGCATATTTCATATGTGCAAGATGATTTACAGGAATGTCTCAACCTGTTCACCATCATGTTCAGCATATGTACCATATGTGGCACATAAATTGTATATAAGTATATGCATAGCAGTACCATTACTGTTAACATAAATTTGACTCACCCTAATTTTTGCCTTATTTCCTTATTATTGACCTTATTTCAACAAAGTATTGCCTTATTTCGCACTATTATCCCTCAAGTGTGGGAAAGGTGCTATACAAATAAAATGCATTGTTATGATTATTATTATTAAAAGTGAAAGAATTGCATTATTTTGAAATAATAATTGCGTTAGCGAGAGCTATTGAGGGAAAGCATGCAATCAGAGGACAAGAACTGAATAGAACTTATAGGCAGTCACTACAGCAGCGGTCTCTTTGAACATACCTCCTCGCATCATGCAAATACAAGTACTCCCAAAGTCCTCATGTCCATCGAATGTGAAAATACCAAGGCTCTCGAAACTAGAAGTTTCTCTTCTACTGCATAAACCTTATGTCTTAACTCTTTCAGGGCTGATGTTGACTTTTGTCAAAAAGAGGAGTTGACAATGGTAATCGACTGTAAACTATGACAAAACCCACCGTTACATTTTAGTTGGACTCTCGTTACTAGAAAGAAAGTTAGATTCATTAGTTTGACCGAGATTCCCTGCACTCTCGTGAGTAGCAAGGTGCACACGACGGCAAAAATGGCACTGACATCTGGCGAGAGATCAAAGCAAATGTGTAAAGCAAAACACTCCGTGGACGACTTTATTGCCTATTATCTCTGAACTGGACTATGACTTGTCGGACTCGAGTTTTTGATACAAGTGATCGAAGATGAATGTGAGGTTCCAGCTTCAGCTGATTGGTTCCCAGCTAGCCGTGGCACTGACAATGTTCGCCAGGGAGGACTGCCACTTAACAATGATAAGAGGTAGAAACCAGATTGTAACGCACTGCGCCTGTGTCCCAGCCACACAAAGACAGCCTGGCAGCAAGCAAGCCGCACATTCTTGGCAAACTGATGGCCACAGCATGCAGCAACAGACGTTTTATGTTGACTTCTGAGTGAAATCATTGCTTTTTGGAAAAAATATTCAGCCCTCAAAGAGTTAAACAGTACAGACACTTATACACTGTATGTCCACTTCAGGCAGTAGTTATAGGCACAAATTTAGTTTTATCAGACAAAAGTTTAGTAAATTTAGCACAGACATTTTACCACTGGCAGACTGAAAGGATAGATCTGTAATTCCTGCCTCACAGCACAAGGGTCTGCATGAAATCTGCATGTTCTCCCCATATAGAGTAGTGAGTAGTAAATGTAAAGAGTTATTATTCTTTTTATTATTTGTGGATTGATTGGTATCAGGGAATGTGTTTAACTGTGCATGATTTCCTGTTTTAGCACTCAATGCTGGAACTGTGTCAGCAATACATTTCAATCAACAAAATATGCTGTGTTGTGAAGTAAATTACATCCATTCCCATTTTCGTCTACCAAACACAAGCCCTCCAAAGATTCATGTTATGAACTGTACCACCAGATCTCACTGTTTTAACATACCAATACAAAATAACTGGATTAAACAATAAGCAGATATTTTATTTATAGGTTTCTTTTACTATATTGCACACAGCACGCTCTTTTCTGCGTTTAGTGTATGATTAGGTCCTGCAAAGGACCAGAGTACCATCCACCATGTTTGCATCTTGCCTTACATTCAGTGCTGTGATGATAACCACTGGCTCCTTGTAACCCTAAACTAGGAGGACTAAATTTTCCTCTCAGCACACACAGGACTAAATGTATATACCAATGAGATTTGTTCAGTTTTTATCCTTTAATTGCATTCTATTCATATGTATATACCTCTTCCTTGCTAGCTGACACTACCAGACAAACCACACCACAAACCGCACCACAATAATAGAAACCACAGTAGGCAACATCTTTGTGAAATAACATAATACATGTGAGAGTGATTAATCTTCAATAGGAATAAGCTTCCAGCTATTGATAACATATATTCTTTATCAGTTTGTGCAAAAGTTTACTTAAATAATGGATATCACTCATCTATTTAAACTGGGATTGTCCAAAATAATCAGGAACAATAACGAAACCGTGAACAATATAATCGAGCAGCTGCCTTGCTAAGTATTGCCATATACTAGTATAAAATTGTGACGACTCCGGGTGGTGCAATAGACGGAAGAATGGAATTAGCCTCTTTACACTGATTGCTGGTGAGGACTGTTAGCATCTTCAGTGCCCACTCCCACTAGGTCTTCTGTGGGTACATGCACTCCCACTGCTTTGTCCATTTGCCCGCTCATACATGCCGCCCGGATCCACCTCAATCCGCTCACCCAGGGTCAGAGGTACCCTATATGCCACATGACACCCTGGCCGTATGAGCTGACCCCAATGCCAGTGTCCACATCAGAGGATCAAAGGCAGCCACACATCAGTGAATTTCCCCTTGGGATTAATAAATAATAAATTAATAATTAATAAATTAATAATTACATCATCCATTCTGCTGTTGCTAAGTTACAAACGCAGCAACCCGAGGCACTTGTGCTAATTGCTGGAGACTTTAACCATGTGACGCTGGACAAAACATTACCTGCATTCTCCCAGTATGTGGACTGTAACACCCGGGGAAATAAGACTATTGATTTACTGTATGCAAACGTTAAAGACGCATACAGTGCCACCCCGCTGCCTGCGCTTGGGAAAGGAGATCATAACCTGGTTCTGCTTCAGCCTCACTACAAACCAAAAGTGAGAGTCCTACCTGTAACCACACGATCATTCAGGAAGTGGACCCCGGAGGCTGAGAATGCTCTGAGACAATGTTTTGGAACTACAGACTGGGATATCCTGCAGGGATCACATAGTGAGAACATTGAGGAGGTTGTTGACTGCACTACTGACTACATCAACTTCTGTATGGACACTGTAGTTCCAGTAAGAACTGTACGCTGCTATGCTAACAACAAGCCATGGATTACAAGTGACATCAAGGGCCTTTTGAACCAGAAGAAAAGGGCCTTTAAAGACGGTGATCAGCATGAGCTCAAGCGCGTGCAGAAGGAACTCCGAGTCCAGCTCAGGGCGGCGAAGGAGCAGTACAGGAGAAAGCTGGAGCAGAAGTTGCAGAACAACAGCATGAAGGAAGTGTGGGATGGGATGAAGATCATCACTGGCTGCAGCTCGAAGCAGGGTACCACCATCGAGAGAGACGTGAAGAGAGCAAACCAAATGAACATCTTCTTTAACAGGTTTGACCACCCTAACCCACTCTCACCTTGGAGTACTGCACTCTCTACACATCCTTCTGCTGATACCAACATAGGAGAGACATCCCCACCCACAATTACAGCAGCACAAGTGAGCAGAGAGCTGAGGAAACTTCGTGCCAGCAAAGCAGCAGGTCCAGATGGAGTATCGCCACGACTGTTGAAGGTCTGTGCATCAGAGCTGGGGGGTCCTCTACAGCACATCTTCAACCTGAGCCTGGAACAGGGGAAAGTCCCGAGGCTGACTTCCGGCCTGTCACTCTAACATCACACGTGATGAAGACCATGGAGCGGCTGCTGCTTCACCACCTGAGGCCACAGGTCCAACACGCCCTCGACCCTCTGCAGTTTGCATACCAGGAGAAGGTGGGAGCGGAGGATGCCATCATCTATATGCTACATCGATCCCTCTCCCACTTGGACAGAGGCAGTGGCGCTGTAAGAATTATGTTTCTAGACTTCTCTAGCGCCTTCAACACCATCCAACCTCTGCTCCTTAGGGACAAGCTGACAGAGATGGGAGTAGATTCATACCTGGTAGCATGGATCGTGGACTATCTTACAAACAGACCTCAGTATGTGCGTCTCGGGAATTGCAGATCTGACATTGTGGTCAGCAACAAAGGACCGCCGCAGGGGACTGTACTTTCTCCGTTCCTGTTCAGCCTATATACATCGGACTTCCAATATAACTCGGAGTCCTGCCACGTGCAAAAGTTTGCTGACGACACTGCTATCGTGGGCTGCATCAGGAGTGGGCAGGAGGAGGAGTATAGAAACCTCATCAAGGACTTTGTTAAATGGTGCGACTTAAACCACCTACAACTGAACACCAGCAAAACCAAGGAACTGGTGGTGGATTTTAGGAGACCCAGGCCCCTCATGGACCCCATGATCATCAGAGGTGACTGTGTGCAGAGGGTGCAGACCTATAAATACCTGGGAGTGCAGCTGGATGATAAATTGGACTGGACTGCCAATACTGATTCTCTGTGCAAGAAAGGACAGAGCCGCCTGTACTTCCTTAGAAGACTGGCATCCTTCAACATCTGCAGTAAGATGCTGCAGATGTTCTATCAGATGGTTGTGGCGAGTGCCCTCTTCTACGCAGTGGTGTGCTGGGGAGGCAGCATTAAGAAGAAGGATGCCTCATGCCTGGACAAACTGGTGAGGAAGGCAGGCTCTATTGTTGGCATAGAGCTGGACGGTTTGACATCCGTAGCAGAGCAACGGGCACTCAGCAGGCTCCTATCAATTATGGAGAATCCACTACATCCATTAAACAGTGTCATCTCCAGACAGAGGAGCAGTTTCAGCGACAGACTGCTGTCACTGTCCTGCTCCACTGACAGACTGAGAAGATCATTCCTCCCCCAAACTATGCGACTCTTCAATTCCACCAGAGGGGGTAAACGTTGAACATTATTCAAGTTATTGTCTGTTTTTTACCTGCATTTTTATATTACTCTTTAATTTAATATTTTTTGCTGCTGGAGTATGTGAATTTCCCCCTGGGATTAATAAAGTATCTATCTATCTATCTATCTATCTATCTATCTATCTATCTATCTATCTATCTATCTATCTATCTATCTATCTATCTATCTATCTATCTATCTATCTATCTATCTATCTATCTATCAGAGTCAATGGCCTTAAGCAGGAGACACAATCGAAGTCCTCTCTAAGAACAGTCTTTGTGCTCCCTTTGTACCTGCTGCTCACAAGGCTGCTTCTCCAGGTATTCCTGTCCCCTTGGACAGTCTGCGCTCACCTGAGGAACGTGTTCCTTCCAGGTCTAGACCCCGGGATGCTACACTATTGAGACACCAAACATTTGCTTATTTGTCACATAGTTGCATGTTTGTAATTATTACAGATCATTTAATGATATAATTTGAAGTAACACCAGATGGGAAAACATTCATTGCATTGTTCACTCTTTCTTATAATTTACTCAGTTAGAAGAATTTGAAGCCCGCCCCATAACTCACTGTGAACTTTATAAAATTAGAAAAGATCACATCTTCTCAACAATGATAGTTTTTTTTTAAAGAATTGTGCAAGACTTTATTAATAGTGTGATAAAATAAACAAGTTGGGCCTCTGTTAACAGCTCACTATCTATGATGGACAGCTTCATATGAGCTCACGTAGCTGTCTTTCCAACAGTTTGTTCCTCTTTTGTGCCTGTTTCTGCTGGGAAAAGCGCGGCCCCTAATATGATTCCTAAAGAGATTATGCTGGTTCAGGAAATTAACGGATGTGCATGTAGCCAAGTTTACCTGGGGCACAGTGAATAAAAATGAAAACATCATAGGCACTGCCAAATGTTTTAACATACACATCCACTGTCTAGATCTCTTACAAGCTGCTGTTGGAATCGGTGACTCAGTTTAGAGGCATCCCTTCTCTTTATAAGCCCTTTTTGTTGTTCTTAAACTGCTGCTTTTGGAGATTGTGAGCATTTCATCTTTTTCCGAACCCATTAAAGTCTGAAGTACTAAAGGGCAGAGCATGTTACCACTATCCACTCTAACTAGCAGACAATGTTGAGCACAGTATTTATTTTTCTAATGGGTTTTAAAATAGTTTTTCAAAATATAATGGATATAGCTGTGTACTTGTCGAATGTCTTAAAATGATAGTCTCTACTAGAATGGTGCTATATGAAATAATTTTGTGCCATGAATTTCTGAATGTCTGTGCTGGGCAAAGCAACATGCTGTTCTTTTCAGTGTATTGTGTGATAAAGGTGCCCATTCCACAGGAGGGACATTGGTAACTGTACTGTATACCAGCCACATTTGGTGCAAAAGCGTAACCTGTACTGGATTCCTCTCACAGTGAATGACTGGAATCCAGTCACCAGCACTTGGCCAATTTACTATTGACTAACCTGCATGGTCTGAGAATATAAGACCAGGCAGATCTCATCAATAGACACGAGACAGGAAGATAAGCTGGACAGGATAACATGCACACACACACAAACACAAACACAAACATGGTCATTTACATTACAAGGTGTGAGAAGAAGCCAACAAACAAGTCAACTATAAGCCCCAGTTAAGAACTGACCCTGGATGGGATGTCAGCTCATGGCCAGGCACACTGATATTCACACCCACATTCACTCTACAGTATCAGGCAATTTTAGAGTCACCAGTCAAACTAAGCAACATGTCTTTGGGATGTGGCAGGAGGACTGTCAGACAGAGGAGTAAAAACTGGTCTTGCTACATAAAGAACCAGCAAACTCCACACAAACAAGCCTGGTTTGGGATTCAAATGCAGGCACAGAGAACTGACACACAGCAGCTCTAACCAATGTGCCACATTGGTGCTATCCTTTGAACAAAAAACTTTTAAGTTGTAACCTTGTCTTTCGCACTATGTTCTTGTCACCCTTTTTAAATGAAAACAATGCATTCCTTTGCTGAGCAGTAGAACCTTGTTCTTATGAATAATTTAATTTATGCTACTACAGTAAGTGAGACCTGCTGACATATAAAAATCCATGATTAAGGCATTAAATTGCCACTTCCCTTCACACACTATATGATGTGGGAACAAACATAATAAGGTGTATATCTAACCAAATCCTTACTAGCTTAATGCATGCTGAAGGTCTCAAAGATCCAATATCCATATCATTACCAACAAGTGCAAGGTAATGGCTAGCCACCTATGAGAGTCACCTGTGCAACTTTATAGGAAATAAGATATGTGGCAACTGAAAAAATTCTTACGGTTCATAACAGCCTTACCTCAGTGATAAGAGTCAAGGAGACGTGTTGCTTTCTACACCAACCCCTTTTAACAGATGAACTAGCTTTATATGCATTACTGAGCTGAAACATCAAACAGCCATTTTAAGTCTCTCACCTTCCTAAGTAAACGTCACTCCAAAGCTTTTTGCACATAAAGGACACACATATAGCAGGCGGCATGAGCTCGCTGAGAATGAGTTCTTTGAATGTTGCAGTCCTACTGAAACCAAACAAATCCCTTCCTCCAGTGCCCATGGCAGAGATATTAAGACAAACATAGTATAGTGCCTGCAGTGGGTTGGCGCCCTGCCCTGGATTGGTTCCTGCCTTGTGCCCTGTGTTAGCTGGGATTGGCTCCAGCAAACCCCCGAGACCCTGTGTTAGGATTCAGTGGGTTGGTAAATGGATGGATCGATGGATATTATAGTGCCATTTGTTTTTAATATTGGATTACACCCCAAATAAAAAAATTCAAATGAATCGTATGGAACAGCTTGATTTTAAAACAGGATCTTCTTTTCAGAGGAGTGAAAAGTATTTTTTTTCTATGCCCAGCCAATAGAGATGACTTCTGATTTCTTAAATAAGCTTCACACTGTCCAGGGAGTCTTAACAATGTCATAATTTTGTCGATAGTTCTTCATTTGAAAACTCAACCAACAATGTAAGGACATTTTTTCAATAATCTCCTATTCGGACTGTAACTGTGTTTATTATCCCTCTATTGGCCACAAGTAGAGAGATGGCTAATGTAACCAGTTTGCTGAAAAATTCCATCTCATAGCTTTTCTTGAAAATCAATGTAGTTTTGATAGCTGAGGTCATGACCGTACAGTTCTAAACACATTCTGACTTAAACACAGTCTGACTCTTCTTCTATCTGGTTCAGCTCTCTATGGTTAAAACTGCAAAAACAAGCTGATGAAGTTCTGCATTTAGAATGTCGATGCCCTTATAAACAACAGCACCAGTAATTATCCAGAATGAATAACTGTCCTCATTGTGAATTAACATCGCAGCCCTGAGCAAGACATGTCTTCCTGCCGAGAGACAGCTAAAAGTAGAAAGAGGAGGAGTAGGGTACGCCTTTTATTGAAAGGGACTATCTGCCAAAAAAATTGTGCAGCCGGCTTTGCTACTTCCTATTGAGAACAAAATCTTCAGCCAACTCACCTGCATTTTTCATCAGCAGCAATGAGTAACTCGAGATGCTCCACCTGCAGCCAAATAAGCATCTTTCAGTAAACAGTGGCTGCCATTCAGCACACAGTGCAAGTTCAAATGGCCTCATTCCTCTCAGGTCTTAAGATTGAATGCTGCTCTGTTGCAATACTGAAAAGAGCACTGAACTGTAAATCAGTAATGGAAGATGACATCACTGAAATAGTCCTGCAACATGCATGCAGAGTTATACAAGAGTCATGGCGAGGGACAGTAGCAAGATGTAGAATAGGAATGAAATGCCACCAGATCTCAGAAATGCCCACATTGTGACACTCTTCAAGAAGGGCAACACATTTGAGTGTGCATGCTGTCACAGGATGTTCCTGTCCTGCATTGCTGGTAAAACCAATGTGTTTCCAACATATCTGCCCTATTAGTCAAGAAAATCCATCCAGTATGCCTACAGACCACCCTGAGTCTCTACATGAATGATAGAAGTACAAATATAGAAGAAAGGCTTGTATCAGCAGGAAGGCTATGGCGTAGCTTTCATTAACTTGACAAAGGTCTTTAACTTCATCAGTTAAAAAGAATTCTATAAGATCTTGTTCGGATGTCATAACAAATTTGCATTTGCATTGGGGCAGAAAATGTTCCTTTTCAGTATCTAAACATGGGCCAAGCAGTGTTTTGGGATCCGTGCACTGTCGTTTTTTCACAATATACCTCCACCTTATTCTGCTCCTAAATATCAACCACTGTGCTTGTGGCTTCAAGATTGAACAATGGTCTGACAAGAATCTCCAAACCTATAATGCCTTAAGGCTAGAACAAAAGAAGAGGACAAAAATGATCAACCTTCAAAATGAAGATGATTGTACAATTTTAATGTAAGAACCTCAGATTAATCTCATCACTGAGGCCTAAAGAGTTTAGAACTGGGTAAAAACCAACACGGGTAAACCAATATATTCCACCTAGATGCCCCTGACCAGGAAAGTGAGCCAACAGCAATCACCATCTTCAGAGTAATTCTGATATTTGTTGACCACTTTTCTGTAGTAGTAGGGTTTTGTACTGTGTTAGCCATTATGGATACAATAATAAGTCAAGCAAAATGACACCTTTTATTGGCTAAATGAACCAATTACAATGTGCAAGCTTTCAAGGTTACTGAAGGCCCCTCCTTCATGCAGGCTTACCATTGACCACTTTTCATAACTTGGCAGCCAACATTCCCAAAATGTATCCACTTAGGAGGCTTAGACAAACAACAAAGGTTGCTTCAGAAAGCAGAGTCATCCAGTGTTCAAAAACAATGACCTGAAGAGCTATGACCTTTTCATGATGTTTAAGTCTATTAACATACTTAACCAAAGGCTGGGACACCCTCGTTCTGTAGCCTCACTATTTATTAAATTGTACTTCATTATGAGACAGACCACATCTAGGATGAATAGGACAAAAGATGACAACTGAAGAAGATGGAGGATAAACTAAATTTTTAGAAGTCACTTCCAAAAGGAAACACCTTGCCCTTCTGTGTAAAAAGTCTATGACTCTGGGATTAGATCGAATGTCACAAATGTATAGCTTTTATGGCCATTATTTTTATTTCATATGAGAGAGAGAGGGAGAAAGCACCCAATATTTCAACATTGCAGAGGTTTTCATTTACTTATTATCTCTTGCTGTTGAAGAATGAGACACATTTCTAGACTGAACAGATGTGACCTGTCTTCCAGTAACACATGAGGTTACGCATTTACAGAATATGCTGTAGAATGACTCTTGGATTGCCCTCTATTTGTATTCTAGTGTAGCTGATCTTCTCCTACGTGTTGTTTGCTTTCTTTACTATCCTGCTGCAAATTTTCATGTGCCATAAAGAGTAAATTGGTGTGGGAAGTGCCAAATTATACAAATATTGCTATACTCTCATCAGAAAACTATAAAAAATAAATAACATCCAACAATGAAAGTAGGTAGTTTCAATATGTGAATGATCAACATACAATTATCAATAGATTTCAGATTATTTCCAAAATAATCCTTTGCTGGTAAAGGGACACTATATTATATTTAGGTCAAATGACCAGAAGTAAGTTGATGAGCCATTCATTAAGGATGTGTAGAGACCAAAATCTGACTTCTTGTATGAACTTGAAAGAGACACCTGCCTAACAGTTATATGAAAATGTATTCATATCTGAATGTACTTCTGAGAAGGTGTTGACAATGAAAGGTAGTATATTACAAAAATAGGGATTCTACAGTGTTTAGCACTGTTACTGGCCTCAAATTGTGACCTGGTTTTAATCTGTGTAGGGTTTTTGTGTGTTTGCATGGATTTTTTTCCAGATTATTTGTTTTCTTTACCAAATCACAAAAGTGTGCCGATGATTAACTGGTAACTGTCTTCCTTTTCATCTTTTCCTGCATCTATGTGGGGTTGATGTGCTTGATCAACCTTCTCCAAACAGCTCAGTCCTGTACCTCCTCCATGGTCAAGCATATTTCCTTTGTATCTTCTTTTACTTTATCCACCCACCTCTGATTTAGCCTCTATTGTTTTCTCTTCCCCTGTACTTCCATGTTCATCCCTCTTTTGCCCACATATTCATTATCTCTCTTCACCTCATGTCCAAACCACTTCAGCCTACTTTTCCTGTACTTTCTTAGATATCTCTCTCAATGTTATTGTACCTCTGATTTCTTTTTCTGTCCTTTTTTGTAACTCCAAACATCCATCCCAACATTTTCAATTCTGCCACATCTAACTTCTTCTTCTACACTCACTTTACTGTCTATGTCTTCACTTCCTAAGTATTTACTGGTCTCACAACTGTCTTAAAAAACTTACCTTAATTCTTTGATCTCACCTTACTCCTGATACCTTCTTCCAATTGTTACATCCACACTGCACTCTTTGGGTTATCTCTGCATCTAGTTTCCCATCTCGGGCTGCCAGATATTTAAATATATCCACTCTTTTCAACAACTCTCCCTGCAGGCTAACTGCTGAATCGTGATCATAATTAAACCTCATATATTCTGTCTTTCTGCTATTTTTCTTCATCCCTCTATCTTCCAAAGCCCTTCTTCATTCTTCCAACTTCCTTTCCACTTGCTCTTTTCTGGTGCTACACCACCATCAGCAAAAAGCCTGCACCAGGGGGAATGGTCTTTTATTCCATGACTCAACACTTCCATAACCAGGTCAAAGAGGTAAGGACTTAAAGAAGACCCCTGGTGCAGACCTGCTCTAACTGGGATCTCAACTGTTACCCCAACATTGTTTTTGCTTCCTCATACAAATCCTGGACAATCCTCAAAAACTTCTCTGGTATTCCCATCTCTCTCATACACCTCCTCATTTGGCACTCTATCATAAGCCTTCTCCAAATCAATAAACACCATATGTTTTTCTTGATGCTTCTCTATCAGCTCTCTCTCAATGCAATGCCTAAGAATGTCCCTGAAGAACTAAATAATATTTTCACCTTCAAAGGGATAATACTTCGTATCTTTTCCTTTTTATCAGCCTGCTAAATCAGAAGAAAAGAGTAAATCCAGAGTCTTCTACATCATATTTAGGTATCCTCTCAAAGATGGAAAATTCTGTTCGTAGAAAGCCAGTCTTTCAGCCAGTCCCCCTTCCCCCAGCACACTTTATTTTGATTTAGTTGCCTTTTTATTACAGGAAGGAGTCTGCTGCTGTTATTTATCTAGATTCATTTTCTGCTGAAGCAAAGGCTAAATTAATGGAGTATGCAGTGCTATTACACTTTTTGGCATTTTAAATGGTGGAATGTACAGTTATAAATAATTCTGATATGTGAAATATCATTTTATACTTCAGATGACATTTGAATATTGTTATATATCTTTTGTAACCTCATATACTGTATACGGTTAAAATAGCATCATTTCAGTTAAAATAGCATCAATCCCTTTAGGAAAAAGAATATCTTTCAGATTTCTTACATGAAATTAGTATCAGTTATATATACTATATGACATGTTTAATATGGTTGACCCTGATTTTTTGAGCTGGGTAGAAAATTAATGAATGAACATATTTTTGAAAAAAAAAAACACTGCAGACCAGCTTGACGGTATTCCACAATGGATACATGAACCTATCAAATACCTATAGCCCCAGTTTCAGAAAATGTCCCAAATTGAATCAGCTCTGTAAGTGGCTTAAGCTATTGCAATAAATTATAAGAAACCACCTGCCTCAGGTCAATGGAAATTCAATTCCTAACAGACCAGCAGGATCAGAGGCTCCCATTACCCACACCAAACGGATTAGAGGGTTTCACATCCTGGAGTCCTTTTTTTCACTCGTGTGTTTAATTCAGATTCACAGGAGATGTTTCCCTAGTAACCCAGGCAGGCACATGCAATAAACGGCTGGCATTACTAAATCCCTAGGTAGAGTCTGGACAACGAGACTTTTTTTTTTTTTCTGCTGCCTCTTGAATTCATGACTTTTGCACTTCTTACTAAACAGATTGCCATTCACCGACTTCCAAATGTGCCTTTTTGTTTCAAAGGAAATTCTTCTAAGTAACGAGTTAAGCACTAATAGCTCACTGTCCAAAAAGACAAGTGTGAAAAGGCTTTAATTTAATGTACTCTAGAAAGAAATCTTTTATGACATTTATGTGAAATTCAACATAGTAGATTATCCTGGTTGAATATGTAAATAAGGGGCTGTCGACCTGTGACCCACCTCTCTTGAACATGCAGCCGAGAAAAGCTCCATGCACTCACAAACTATTTGCATCAGGCATTCCTTTGCACCTTTATGTTTTGTGGATTTCTAACATCACTCTTTATGTAATTCTCTTTTGGGTGTCTGTCAAATCAGTTTATGAGAACATTTTATGATACCTCATGAATTCTTCTGCTTGTGTTTTTCCCATATGTAACATGACTAAGATGCTTCAATGGCAGACAGTTAGGAAGTTGGTTGGGGGAAAAGGAGAGGTGATGGCAATCAAGAGGTGGCGCGCTCTAAATGAGAGTCAGAAAATTAAATGATGAAGTGAGCTGTATGTAAAACAAGTGTAAGAGGTATGAATATGTAAATTTGTTCTGCTGCTACTCCTCATATTTGCAACACTGGCACTGTGAGCTCACCTTCTCTACAATGTGCCAAATTAGTGTCCCTTTCTCTGGGTCCGTCTCACAAACAGTAATCTGTAGTCACTCACCTGTCTCTTGACTGAAGAATTTATTTTGTTCAAAAAGAACCACTGATATAAGCATTTGTTATTTGTGAAAAGAAATGTATGTAAAAAGCTGCCTAAATGACTTGTAGAGGGTACTTTAAATTATTTATTGAATAAACTGTGATGGGCGTGTTGGTTATGTTCTTACTATTTGTTTAAAAAAGGTGGTTTAGTTTATCTTTATTCAATACTCTTCTTCACTTCTTATAAAGATTTGGTTTTAAAAAAATCTAAAAAATTTTAATGTCAATACAAGGTAGACATGTGTTTTCTGCTATATTTGCAGGCCTAATATTTAGTTTTGTTTTCAAGGAAACATATTGATTTATTAGTGTGTGGACCACTTAACTTATTGACAGCTGTGGCCTTCAGTGACAACAGGTTGCAAACCACTGATGTAAATGATTTGTTTTTCATGTCCACTACATTCATGGCTGGCTACCTCAGAAGGATCTTGCAATAGTTCCACCATAAAAAGAGACAATAATTAGAAAGAGCTGAAAGACATGACTTTGATGGGTCCAGAGATTTGGTTTTCATGAGGTTATGTGGTCAGCACAAAATATTGTAGCACATGTTGAACCTTTGCATGTGACCGTAGGGTGATACTGGCTACAGTTGTTGCATGGAATGGCAGGCACAGAGTAACGTCACCCAGGGAGGATTGGCACATCATGCAGCAGCCTGTCACAACCTCAATGCATCCCACTATGTACAGAGGTATATGAAGTGCCAGGACACAGCGTGCAAAGAACAATTCTTCTGGAAGCAGTAAATGTTCCATTGAATTCTTTTATTTTTCAAAGCAACAGGGACACTAAAATGAGGAGTCTACGGCACAGTTCTTCAGGCCTTAAACTAACCTGAAAGAACAAAATCTAAACAGCAGTCCTAAAGTGAACCCAAATGGGTTTGCTTCACTTGTCAGATAAGTCGGGAGTCAGAGCAAGCATCTGCCCATCATCTAGTACAAAAAGTTCTGCACTGACTGTGCAGGGAAGCAGCAGTTGTTTTTATAATTGGAATCAGGAGATAAAATGAAGTCAGGAAAAGCAATCTAAGGTCATAACCAGGAGTCTAATAAACTAAGCCCAGTAAGACAAAAATTGAAATGATAACATGGAGGGAGAAGATCGAAGGCCAGAATAATTTGTGGTGCTGGACCAAAACAAAAGACATAGATTACAGAGACAGAAAAGATTTTAAAACCATAGGGCCTTTCAATGAACAAACAAATAGATGACGTGTCTTTTAATTTGAAACCAACCTATATGAACTAGCACCATCTCCAGCTGAATGTGGCAAAGACAGACTTTCTTGTTATCCCAGCTTGTCCATTTATTTAGCAGTCCATCTCTATTTAGCTTGGAACACTACAGATAATGTCTTGTAACATCTGGACAATTCCAACTCTGTACTCGCAGGAGTACCTGCATGTGCTGCCAAGCTACTGCAGCAGTCTGTCTGGTGTTCAATCAGCTGAGGTGGGCACATGTCAGTCCTCTTTTCTCTATAGCAGCATGTATTAAGCTCAAATCCTTGATGCTTCCCTACAGAGTAGTCAGTGGGTCAGCACCTAAAGTGTATATGGAGACACTAGTGAGGTCACTTGGATTTAGTAAAGAATTCAGTTAAGAACTGTACGTGTTTGATGATTGTGACTTGTAAGTGAACAGCAGGGCTCTGAAAATGAATCTCAAACAAACATTGTCAGAAAGCATCAAGGCCAGAGACATATGTATGTGTTAGGGCTCTGGTGCTACTGTTATTGCTCCAACATGTTGATTTCAGCCATTTTATGAATATCATGCTATGTCTATTTGCTGGTTGTTTCTAGCCATTGCCTTCCACTTGCCATCACAGAAACTTTGAATATTTTAACTTTAGTTGATGGTTGCCATGAGCCTTGTCTCTCCGAGCAGCCAGGAGCAGAAGACAGGTACTAGAAAGTGAAGGACATTTCAGGTAATAAGGGAATCAGGCAAAAACCTTGATGAACTTCAAGGCACATTGGATTTTCACATTAATAATCACTCCTTCTGGTACAGAATGACAAAAATGCACAGCACGTTTATCTCAGGAATGGCCACAGGGTATGGTTCATGTTTCTTTAATGTGTCATTAGTCATCAGTGAGGGATCCTATTAGATTATTAAGAAACCTTGGTCCTGATCTTGTCTGGTTTCATTCTCCCCTATGCCAAAACTAGCCAGACACACCAAGATAACATAACATAACATTACATAGCATAACAACATAGCATTCTCAAACCCACTTATTCTAATTCAGGCTTACAAGAGGCCAAAGCCTACTCTGGCAGCGCAAGGCAGAAGGCAGAAAACACCATAAACAGGAGGCCAGTTCAGCGCGGGGCCTACTCAGGCACACTCACACAGTGGTCAGCTTGGAATTGCCAACTAATCTAACCTGCATAACTTTGCAGAGGAGTAAGTGAAACCAGGGTGCCTGAAAAAACAATCCACTCACACAAGGGAGAATGTGCAAACATTACACGGAGAACAACAAATGTAGGACACTGGACTGGATTCAAATGCAGGACACTAAACTCAGGAGGTGTGGAGGCGGCAGCACTAAATACTGGACAACTGTGGCACCCCCAATTTAAACTACACACTGCAAATGGAGATACCATGTTCTATTAGACAATATACTTGGTGAAAATGAAAAACCTACAATTTGGAAAGAGTAACGGGTGTGGCCTCAGATTGAACAAATCAGCTCAAACACCACAACAGCAAATCAAGTAGACCTTAAATGTTAGATCAGTTCTTGTTCCCATTGCCTTGCTCCTTCACTCCACCTTCTATAACCAAACCATAGCCTTAGCTACACATGGGAAACATTTATTACAAACCATAAAGGCCAAAGAAAGGGCAGAAAACTAATAAATAGTTGGATGAGGTGGCATGGTGATTTCAGACAATAGCCAGGCCTGGAGTCATATTTAAGATTCCCATAGCTGTGAGGCAGCAGCACTACTTACTGCTTAATAATAATCTGATCAATTTTCAGATTCATATTTTGGAGAAACAAAGCCTTTAATAGAACAGTAGCAGCCCATGACACCACATAGCTGTCGTCCAGTCTACTTTTCCCCACAAGCTCCATACTGCTGGGATTTTCTGCCCAATTGACAGGGAGAAAAAATTAAAAACCAAAGCACCCTACTTCACTGTAAGGCATGTGGCTTGATCACAGATGTTCTCCCATCCAGTGGAGACTTGACATCCTCAGTTAATTGTTTTCTGTTGCTCAGCATGTCTAGTAATTGCCTCACCTGAATCCCTTCAATGACCACTCATCATCAGTGTGTAGGTAGTGTCCGCCACTGTGAGGTCCTGCTGTGTGTGTATCACATCTGACCTGCTCCATCTCTCATGTGCCTCTTGATCGCTAACTTTCTATACTGAGGCTTCAATCAGTGAACTAATAAATCACTGGAGGCAACACAATCATTAACTAAAAAAAGTGCAATTTTTAAAATTAAAATATTACATAAAATGAGTGCAAATAATTAAAGATTAATATATGTAAATAAACATATATACATAAAAAAATTCTAAATTCTGGTATCTATGATCTAAGCCATCAATAAGGCTGACTGGCACCTCAGAAATGACCTTATGGCTGTGTAACTGACCATTCCCCATCATGGACTGGTGCAGCCCTCCCAACCCATTAAGAGCACTAGTCCTGTGGGGATAATCATAGAACAGGGGTCTTCATGCTTCGTCCTGGAAGTCCATAGAGGTGTCAGGTTTTTGCTGCCAGTCCTTGCCAATAACCAAACACATTTATTTTATGGCTTGTTAGTGTATTAATTCTTCCATATCAGGTCATTTAGATATTGTAGATTTTTTTTTCCTCTTTCTGAGAATTACCACCAAATGATTTCTGGGCTGGAACAGATTAGTAATTCTCAGTTGTTCACTTTTTTTCCTTCCATTTCTTTCCAAATATTTTAATAAAGCAGATGTTTCATGATGATCACATATATTGTAAATGGAACCCGATCCAGTCCCAAGTCAGATGGTTAGCTGCCAGATCATTTGCCATTTGCATTGCAGTGTTCATTGGCACAGCAAAACAAGAAGCCATTAAAATAGAGAATGAAGTCATTTAAGACTAAAAGAAGCCATTAAGGGTTGGAAATTTTAAGATTTGAGTTAAGGCCCCATCATGCTACACAAGTTTTCCAGCTATTTTCAGTCACAGATTTGATGTATATTATCTTAGCAAGTTGAAAGCAGCCAGAGTGCACTCCTGTGACTAGGGGCTGCCTTAGGCGTGTGCAAACTGTGAACCTGTACAGGGCCGCCAAATCCCATGGGCCACCACGCCAATATATATTGAATATAAAACAGAAAGAGAAAATAACGACACAGCTGACAGCAATGTGGCCGAAAAACATTGTGTTTCTTGTTAATTAGTACGCTGTATTTACTAATGTCGCTAGAGTCGGAGCAGTAAGCTATACGTAGTATTATAACGTTCTGCCGTAATGAGAATATCATGGGCCACCACTTGGTTTTCAAGTTACGGACACGCGTATATAGAAGCGTGTCATGAGCACGAGGCGGCTATGCAGTGTCCTCAACGGACGTGGCCATCCACCGTGCATAAGATACCATATTGACATTGGCGGGCGAAGGGGCCACCGATTCTTTCTCTGCCCAGGGCCTCCACAAGCCTAGAGCCGCCCCTGCTGTGACCAGTGTGACATACGTACCCAGCAACTCAGTCCACCTAATCTGTGACTCATCCTAACACAACTAAACAAGCTTGTATTTGTCTTAAGTTGTATGGGTGAGCTGTATGTGCACGAGAGGTGACAATGGGCAATCACCTGAAGGTTCAGTGCCAGCACATGGGTGCGGGTCCTGCTCCAAGCTCCTTCTTCTTGTTTTGGGAGCCTCTTGAACCCACCACCATCAATAATGTAACCAAATGACCTGTGCAATGAGGACAAATCACACATGGAGCAAGGGGATGGTGTAAAAGTTGTTCAGTGCTTTTATTAAAAACAAAAATAAAACCAAAACAGTGCCCAAAGTGCAGTGCTTCAAGAATTCATTTAATACATAATCCATAAAAAACAAGTGACTGTGTAGGTTAAAATCCCAATTAATAATTTCATAAAAAAATGAGGCTGAAATACTGGCTGGAAGCTGTCCTTTTTAAATGCCTGGTGCCTTCTCCTTTTAACTGGTGGCTCCCCTGCTTCTCCCATATGGACCTTGCAACAGTGGAGTCGCCCAATCTGTAGGTGCAGCTAACTCTCCTACTGGTCTGGTAGCCTTCTGTGGCTACGTACAGCTCACACGCTGGACCGAGTCATGGGTCCCCAACACCCAGGGCGCTCAAGCTAGGGCTCTCCCTCCCAAGCTTCCTTGACTGCCGCTGCCTGCTCGGCCTTACGCGACAAACCATCCATGATCTTGGTCACTCCTGTTCTCCCTGCCAGGGCTCTCCTTCCAACTGCCTGCCTTCTATCCAGCGAGTCTGCTCTCTTCCTCACTCACTCCCACACTGGCTCTTTTCTCCTCCCGCCTTCCTCTTCTCTCCACTAACCTCCATTCTGGGTTTTCTTTCTTTTTTTTGCCCTTCCACACTCGCGCTTCTCCTTTTCATAATGGGGACATGACACAGGTGTGGCGATTAGCAATTACGGACACAGGCGATCCTGCATCTGTGCATTTCAGTGCAGAAACACCCACATCCCATCGCACTCAGAATCCGCTCTCGCCACACTAGCACGCACCCTACTTAAGTCACGAGTGTGGCGATTATTTATTTAAAAACTGGCCATCAGTTTAGAGCCACGGACCCGCTATATCACAGTGGGATAAGGAAAATGGGTGTTATGAAATGTGTAAACAGAAGAGATGCTTGTCTACCTGATGTCTTATGTGTATCATACCATAACAGAAAGGGAAAAAGGAAAAAAAAAATGGCCAAGATTGTGGCTGAATTCACTATACCTGGTAAACCTTGTACAACACCAGCTTTGTCAGGAAACACTTTATTGGATTTGGATTTAGATTTGATATACTTTGTAAATCCCTGAGGGGAAACTGTCTTTTTACATTACCTTGTTGAGGACAGGGTTGGCTCCTCGACCAATTTTCAGGTTAAAGGCCTTGCTCAAGTGCCCAACAGAGTAGGATCCCTTCTGGCAGTAACAGGATTTGAGCTGGCAAGGAGTGAGCTCACAATAATTAAGAAATACTTGTGGACTGTATAAGGAATGGGCAATAGGGGGAATTTAGGGATCTGACTGGAGCTTTCAGTGACTGACGTCATAAGAACTGCCTGGTTTTGAACACAACAGAGACTAATAATAATAATAATAATTCATTACATTTATATAGCGCTTTTCTCAGTACTCAAAGCGCTATCCACACAGGGAGGAACCGGGAAGCGAACCCACAATCTTCCACAGTCTCCTTACTGCAAAGCAGCAGCACTACCACTGTGCCACCTGTGAGGACTAAGGAGATGATTGTGGATTTCCGCAGGTCTAAGCTCTCCCTTCAGCCTACTGTATTAACATCTGAGAGGAGGACATTGAGGTGGTGCCTTGTGCTAGGTGCTGACCTTGATGTCTGTGAACACTTACATCCTCTTCCGGATCTTTTTCCTCAGAAGACTTAGATCATTATGTATATTACAACAGTATATGTACAATGCCATCTTTGTTCTATCATACAGTGTCTTCTTTTTTGCTGCCATTTGTTGGGGAGGCATATGACAGATATATGACATATAAAGAGGCTGGACAAGCTGGTGAAGAAGGCCAGCTCGGTGCTGGGTAGGACTGCGGACTCACAAGGAATTGTGGTGGAAAGGTGTATGTGGAAGAAGGTACAGGCTATCCTTGACAATAGCAGTAATCCTGTTCACAACATTTTGGTGGGTCAGAGAAGCAAATGTAGCAGTCATCATCTCTCACTGTCCTGTAGAACAGAATGCTTTAGAAGATCATCTGTTCCTACTGCTGTGAGATTTTATAACTCTGTTGCTATCTATCTATCTATCTATCTATCTATCTATCTATCTATCTATCTATCTATCTATCTATCTATCTATCTATCTATCTATCTATCTATCTATCTATCTATCTATCTATCTATCTATCTATCTATGTTTGAAATTGTGTAGGAAGGTTTTCATGGAGTCATGTAATTTGTCATCCCCTGATTTCTAGTCATGTAAACTGACATCAGGCGGTGAGATTAGCTACTGTAGTCATCAAGTTTAACATCCCCTCCAAGTAAAAGTCGTGTAATGTGCCACTGGTCAGTTTTAACTAAAGAAAAGCACAAAAATGTTGCTTGAGCAATAATGACATTAGAAGCAAGCACTAGATTCTAATTAAGAAATTGTTTTGGAGCAAAAACCTGCAAATGGTGTCAAGGACACAGGGTAATAAGGATAAAGAGGACACAGAAATAGATGACTTGTGAGAATGTACTGTTTTCAGCACATTTTAAGTAATATTTCAACATTAGTCTAGCAATCCTGACTCTTCGGATTACAGCCAAGCACCATATCTGCTTGATCCTGAACAGAGAAACACAAGCCAGTCATGTTTAACTTAAACTTTCTTCCTGAAATGCAGCCAGTTAATTATGCAGACCAAAGCCCTTTACCCACCTCCTGCCCATCTGGTGACTCTATTATGCCAGTTGGCTCAGTGAGCTGGACACTTGCCCTCAGTGGCCTTACCTTTGGGAATGTGTCAGTATCTTTCATTTGTTTGTTGTTAGGACGCATATACTTCATTTTATTCTTGCTCCTTTGAAGCTGTCGGAGCTGCGTGTCCAGTTTCTGACAACTTAACCTCCACAGCGTCATCTTTTCATTTTGTACATTTTTGTGATTTTCAATGCAAATTTCTGTTGGTAGCCATGCTCAACATTTCCAAGAGAGGGTAGAGAGCCAAGCTATGCCTTACAAGGGAGATAAGTGTGCTTAGTTGCTCATCATGTCTAGTGAGGTGATTGCATGCGAATGGGTACACTTAGGACTATTGTCCCCAGAAGACTTTATTCATCAGGTGCATATTGTGGTGGAAGCTAGTTACTCTTTAGGTGGACTAATGATCTTCTGATAGACATTGAGCAACAGCAACATTTCTTTCTACAGCCCATTTTCATACACAGGATGTAGCTAAAAGTACTTTAGAAGATGTCAAAAAAGGGTTACAAGAAAAGCAAAACAAATTAACTTAGGGAAGAATAATAATGAATAAGTAACAAAAAATAAATTAATGTGGGTTTATATAGTAGTACAAAAGTGCAATCTAATATATAATATTGTATTCGAAGTCTAGGTCAGATTTTTCGTTTATTTAGTTTATTCAGACCCAACTCCCATTACAGTATTGTTAGCATAGATCAACTGGACCTAAAGACTCCTTCTCTCTTCATTCTACAGAATTCTTCATGTTACACTCCAGCTGCTGCAGCATGAACTGGTGAGCAGCTTCTGCCTTCTTAAGACTTTTTAAAAAGGTTTCAGATTCTGAGAAATTGGATGGTTTTCAGATACTTCCCCAAGAAGGTGACCCATCTTCTTTTCCTGTAATTTTAGTGCTGCTGTCAGTATACCACCTTGTGGCCTTGTATGCCAGTGATGAAGTTCTTCTCATGGTCTACAGTAGAGCAGAGGCATGATGATGGAACTCTGGTTTAGCTGAGGAGTGGTGCACAGCTAGGCACAAGATCGCGAATACAAGCGGCTGAAATGAGTTTCCTCCGCAGGGTGTCTGGGCTTTCCCTTAAAGATAGGGTGAGAAGCTCAGTCATCTGGGAGGGGCTCAGAGTAGAGCCACTGCTCCTCCGCATCGAGAGGAGTCAGATGAGGTGGCTCGGGCATCTGATCAGGATGCCTCCTGGACGCCTCCCTGGTGAGGTGTTCCAGGCACGTCCAACCGGGAGGAGGCCCCGGGGAAGACCCAGGACATGCTGGAGGGACTATGTCTCTCGGCTGGCCTGGGAACACCTTGGGATTCTCCCGGAAGAGCTAGAAGAAGTGGCCGGGGAGAGGGAAGTCTGGGCATCTCTGCTCAAGCTGCTGCCCCAGCGACCCGACCTCGGATAAGCGGAAGACGATGGATGGATGGATGGTGGTGCACAGCACACTGTGGCATACAGTATGTGTTGGTATAATGGAGAGTTGACCAAACAGGGAAGAGAGGGAAGAAGGCTATAGAGCAAGAGAAGGTGGTCCTCAATGGATGTGGCCCACAGTCTCCTGTCTGTTTGACCCAATGCAGCAGTCCTTCAGCTGGCATCACAAAGGCTATAAAGGCTATTGGTCTTCTTACCAGAGTATCTGTTTTGATTCTCCCTAAGTAATTACAATAACTTCCTCCCAAAAGAAAACTGAGAACATTAACTACAATTATGACTCTGTTTCCTTAAACACTAAACAGTAATGAGCTAGACACCATATGTTCAATATCTGATTTTTAGGAAAGACCTGGACAAAACCATTACTGTATAGGCCTATGTGCCAGCACCTGTGTAGTTTTCTACCTTCTTAGTTTTACCTGTGAATTTCCCCTTGGGATTAATAAAGTATCTATCTATCTATCTATCTATCTATCTATCTATCTATCTATCTATCTATCTATCTATCTATCTATCTATCTATCTATCTGTATATACAGTATGTGTGTTTGCAGGCTAATATCGGCACATATGCATGCATGAGCATACAGTGGTGTATGTATAGGTGTGCTTACAGGCGTATGTGAATATATTTGCACCTTCATTTATCTTTAAATGAATGTGTGAGTGACTGAGTGCTTGTGTCTGTGGGAACAAATGTGTGAACATGCAGGTATGTGTGTTATGTGAGTGTTTAGGCGTTGAACATCTAAATGTGTCTGCATCAGTAAATGTGCAAATTCCAGTTGTGTATGTGTTAAGTTGTTTATATGTGTCTTTATGTATGTGGGGTGACACATATGGCATGCATGCATTTGAGTGTGTTTTTGTGTATGCATGTATGTTTGTGTGTGTAAAAATTAGTGTCTATAGAGATGTGTCTGTGTGATTCAATATGTGTGCATGTTTGTATGAGTTCAGTATATCTGGATGTGTATGTGTGTTTGTCTGTTTTTTATATGTGATGGAGTTAGTTATGTATGCAGGTATTTGTCACCTTCTGTGTCTGTGTATGAGCCATATCTATGCATTTTTATTGCTATTATATTTATGTTTGCAGGGTGTGTTTGCATTTAGATGTATGCATGATAAACACTTTCACAGGTCATGCAGGTCTGAGAATGAATGTGTGGGCTGTTGCATGTGTCATTAAAATATATTGATTTTTGTGCTTTTGCACATAAGCATAGATGTTGGCAGGCATATGAATAAGCTACAGTATATATGTGTGCATGCACCAATGTATATGCCTGCCTGTGTGTGTTTTTGTGAGTATATCTTTATGTGCATCTGTCTGCTTGGGAATCATTTATCTAGTTATTGGTGTTGTGTGAGAAGGTTATACAGGCCTTATGGGGACTGATTTACAGGGAACAGACTGTGAAGAAGCACCGCAGCTCACATGCATGTCCTTTTATTATCTAGCCAAGAAGCCGTTGACCTGGATGAGGTTTCCTAAAGTCCATCTTTAATCTGGCTCCAGTTCTGCCCCTTTTTGTGCCACCCATTCATTATGGCGTCTCTACTTTGGACCATCAAGTCTTGACAGAAGCACCAAAGACTAGCCTTGGGCATTAGAATTTCTATATTTTTTGTTTGTTTTAACTTCCATCCATGACAGTTAGTAATTAAACGAAAAGTTCATGGAGGATCCCTAACCATTTTTTATGCCTTTTTATGTTTTAACTTTACAGAGTGTATGTATACATGTGTGTACTTTGTATACTGTCTGCATGGGACACATGCAGCATGTGTGAATGTATTTGCGTGTTTGTACTTTATGTGTATGCATTGTTATATCTAGTGCTGAGTTGTGAGTTTGTGATGCAGTGTATGAGTTTACGCACGACCCCACATACCGTGCTTGTGTTCATCGTATGCCTGCATACACATCCATCTGTGTCCGTGTGTGTTCCAGCAGTTTGTTTTTAAGAGCGCATTTCATCACAAAATCAACATTATTAGATGCCGGGGCATGACTCCAAATTTACTCATGAAAATCATTATACAAATGTAAAAACATTTTGGAAGTTTCTGAACCCACATTTTCTTTTACTGCATAATGAAGAAGCTAAAGGCTTTCCTAGAGGCCCTGGGTACTAGGCAGGTATTTAGTCTTTGCTGGGATTTCAATTCCGCTCAAGAAAGGCACTCCCTCACTCATTCTCACTACTAGTAGACCTAGCAGTGGGAATAAACCTCACAGAGAAAAAATATGGAGAGAGCATACAGATTCCAAACAGAGACTGTCTACAGGCTCTTAGAAAAATTGCACTCCTTAATCTTTAGTGGATTTGCCTTTAAAGGCTCCGCTCCCTTGTCTGTCCCTGAGCAGTGCCCCAGTAATACCCAGTGGACTTAGCACACAAAAGCCATCATGCATCACTAGAACAGAGTGCGCCCTGCTACACTTTTCATGTTCTGCTCAGATTTGCTGACTGACACAAGAAAGCGCTCTTCTTTTTCTTCTTCCGCACTCACCCCTAAAGAACAGGAAGAAACTATCCAATTAACGCACATTTAGCTGTGTATAAATGAAGCCTGTGATTTATCTGGCTCATCAAGAAAGTTCATTTTCAGTTCTAATGAAGGAGGGTGACCAGTGAGTCAAACAGCCCTTCCTGTCCCCTGCCCCAGTGTGCTGCTCATCCTTCGAAGCAGAGGGTGACTCAGTTTTGCACCAAGACCTCAATGCATTACCTGATGTGACTTGACTGTAAATTGGCTCTTGTGACGTCAAGCCTCTGCTGCCACTGAGATCAGCGCTCTGAGTTTCTTTCAGTTGAGTAAAAGAGAACCAGAGCCATATTGTCACTAATAAGTAAAGGTGAAAATCTGCTAAATTTAGAGGATCTTATCATGTCGTTATCATCAGATCCTGACAGGCTTAAAAATCAATCAAGTATTTCAAATAAATTGCCTATGTTTCGGGGTTTGCTTTTTATATCATTACCTAATACATTTTTGAAATCCATTTTGAAAAGAGCCATAACAAGACTTGAGACAAACCAAGAACAAATTCATGCACAGCTTATCCACTTTTAGATTTTATTGTACAGTATTTTAATTAGTTTTTGAGCTATTGTTCATACAAAAAAAACTCTTTGCATATCCAAAATGGATGTCCCAGCACAGGGATGCATCTGCCATCTGACAGGGGTCTTATAAAGAACACAGAAGACACAGGGAAATGGAGAGCACAGCAGGTAGCCAGGGGGTGGTAGGTGGAGTTGGAGTAGTTACCAAAAGAAGTAATCCATTGCAGATTAACCATTACTTCTCCCAAATTATAACAGGATTTTTTACCCATTAACCTGTTGGCAGTGCTGGTACCCTCAGCACAATTGTAAATGGCGCTCCCAAACCTTATGTATAGGGCACTGTTGTACATATATTACATTGAAAAGTGGGTGTTGTACCCACTCCCTCCTTGGTGTTTCGAGTGAGCTGAGCTAAATAAATGTATGTTAGGTGGGGACCCCCTTAGTGTTATATTAAGTCTGAGTATTGCCACCATCAAACCTTTTGCCGCTCTAGGCAAATGTCTACTTGCTTCTTAGAAAAACTAATTCAATTACTAATTACTTAACTAAAAGTAATAGATACTTGTGACACAGGACCGACAAGGCTGTAAAATTCAAAGTGCTCTTCACCTGCATGAAAACAATTGTGCATCTGCAGTACAAACCGAACAGGACTGAAGATCAGGTAGCATACTCACCTACTCAGATGTTATGTGAGATGGAATGTCTGCCCTTCAGGACATTTATGAAATTAATTTAGGATGTGCTTAGATATTCATGCAAGTAACAAAATGTTAACCAAAGTAGTAACTGAAATGGGATTACAAGAATGTACTGTAATGTGTTACACTTCAGAACTTCCCGTAGCTCATAACCCATCAACACTGGTGATAGGCCCTGTAAAGCCGAGCTGTCCCAGTTTCCAGACTAATGTGTCCATGCCAATAGATTCTCAGAAGTGGCACCAGCATTCCAAATGCAGAACTGACCATGGACCATCTGCAGCCAGGGAAACCACACAGGATGTGCGCACAGAGACTGCTGCAGGCCTCTTACTATAGGAGACAGCCCTGGAAGGTTGTGATTGGCTAGGTTGTAAATGTTACGTTTGCACTGAGATCTTTTCCTCTGAGTCTTAAATAGCCAAAGGGAGGTCTCAGAGTGGTGACATCAAAGTGAGAAACCATCCACAACAGTACATCACATGTAGATATTAAATAGAACAAGCATAACAATATTAACAACTAATGATTCTAGATTCTTAGTACAAATGCACACAGGAAATCTTACTCAACTGTCCAGTTAGGCACATGAAACATAGTACCGGCCACCCACCCATGTACAGTATGTGACAAAACAAATACAGTACGGAACACTGACATGACTAGACAGTATGTTGATAGATGTTTAATGTACAGTTTACTTATTCTAACCATGGCACACATTATTGAGAAGATGGACTGTAGAAGGGTAAAATCTGTTATGAATCAATTGGGAGTACTAGCTTTGATGGTAGCATATCTACAGGTTGATCTCAGTTTAGAAACCAGACTAAAGGTGCCCAGGGTGCCCTGTTTCTGAAGTGTTCGGTATGTATGGACTCTGTCATGGGAAGAATAGAGCCAGTGATACACTGTGCCTGCTCGCCACCTTTTGTATTGACCTCTATAATGGAGCCATTACCATACCAGACTGTGATCCCTCCTGTCAGTACACTCTCAATAAAAATGACTTTGTATTTGATTCTGCATACCACACTTCAGCACGGACTTCACGGCCCGAGTAGTGCATGGGTCTAACACTAAGTAGGCTACGCATCTGAAGAAGTGAAGGTGCTCTTGTACTTTTTAATGATGGCAGTGGTGCTTTGTCACCAGTTTTGATACTCTGAGATGTACAGACCGAAAAATTCCACCTCTCCACCACTACCCATCGATGCAGACTGATGAGTCGGTCACTTCTCCCCTCTTGAAGGTCACAATCATTTCTTTAAGTTTTGTTGATGATCCAAGTTGAGGAAGTTGATGTGACACCAGTTAGCCAGACTGTTATTTTCCTTAGAGTATGCAGTCTTATCGTTGTTCTTAATGAGTCTGATGACTGTGGTATCATTATAACAAATACATCAAAATAAACAAAAATGACAAAGAAAAAGAAAAAAACCCTGGCTAAAGCCTAACAATAAAGATATTTAAAAATCATTCACAATTTATTTAATTACTACACTGTACTAACATCAAAGACTGAAGCAGAATTGCCTTATCATATTATGGACTTGAATAAATGTCTTCTGACATGAAACAGAAAACATTAGTAATTTTTTGTACTCACTCAGCACCCCCTTTCTCTTTCTCTGGTACTTAGTCTGTGATGCTTACAGCGGACGGATGGCACCCTTACACGGCCGGGATGCCTTGGTGATGGAGGAACCAGGGGAGAGAGCATGTGCAGGGCATTATCTCCCCCAGACCGCCAGGGTTTCTACAGCATTCCGGCTTCCCACAGGGCACACTGGGAATTGGAGTTTGTGGACTTAGCCATGTTGAGTTCTGGGGGTGCCGCCAGGGGCTACTGCAGGGACTGGGAAGCCCTACTTGGTCAGGCTCCCACCTCACCCAGAAGTACTTTTGGACCATGCATACGGGACACCAGAAGTACTCCTGGTTGCAGCATAAAAGAAGCCCACTGCCTTCATTCCAGGAGTCAGGAGGAGGAAGACGAAGCTTGCTGGGAGGAGTGGAGGCAGAGAGAAAGAGAAAAGAAAAGGAAGAAGAATAAGGGATCATCATTGTGGCATTTGCTGTACTGTGCTTTGGTGGTGGGAAACACTTAGGGAAGAGTTTCCCACAGCAAAATAAAAGCCTGCGTGTGTTGTTGAATTTGTGCCCGTGTTGTCTATGTTGGGTTGGGGGAGCTGGAGTGCCCCCTTCAGACCACAAGCTTTATTAGCAATATCACAAAGCTGTCTGTATTTTTTATTTCTCCTGTATTTTTCTTATTGTTCATGCACACCTCACCTTATAACACTAAGTGTGTGCTATTATAGATGGTCAATGGCATTACCCCTGCAAAAATGTATGGTTTCATTTAACAAAATGTTCAATGTAATATACAGTAATCAGTATATTTTACATTTATTGTCATGTGTATGGAATGCAGTTAACCTTGAATAACCAACACAAACCACATGCCACTTTCTGGCTGCACACATCCCTTTTCATAATTTATGAACATCAGCACAGGATAAGGCAGGCTCAAAGTATTCCACAGTGCTCATCAGTCCATAGTGTTAACTTACTAACTACACAGGCCTCTTATGATAACCACCGACGCCTGCTCTGTAGCTGACTCTGATCTTTACTTGAGTTCAGCTGGCACACCTGGCCCTCCTGGGTGACATTGACAGTCTGGTATCCTAATATTTTTTTTAGGCTTGATGGGCTGTTTGTATTGTGGTGAATGCCACTGCAGTGGGTTACCTTGTTGTCACAGAGCCCCTCCAGTTCCTTTTGATTGTCACCTAACAATGTGATTTGTTTGAGGCAGATAAGGACAGCAAATTGGGTTTCAGAATAGTTGGATCAGCTTTCACAACGTGTGAAGAGAAGCCATGTTGCTGTCTTGTCAGATGCTGAAGCCTGGCTTGGCTTGAGACTGCTGTCGTTGCAGATTGCCTGCTGTTTTGGAGATGTACCGAGTGATTCATTCCATTGCCAATGCTACTGATAAGAAAGTGGTAATGACATTTTATTTTTATATTAATATTTCATTACCTTTCATTATGTGAATACATTGCAAATTTTGCAGGTGGCAGAAAAGGCCTTGAAATGATTGTACCTTTTTGCTCAGTGTAATCCATTCATTCATTCTCAAACTGGCCTATTCTAATTCGGGGGACAGAGCCTACTGTAGCAGCACTGGGCAAGAAGCAGGAACCCACCCTGGAAGGGGTATCTATCCACTGAAGGGCATATTCAAACACATTATAAAGTTTAAATACCATCAGATGATATCTTAACGGATATCATGCCCCGTGCAGCAGAGATTTAATTCATACATAACATTCCTTAGGGGCATTTCTGAAAGTATCGGTGCAGGCTGAATGACTTTTAAAATAGTCTTTTTATTTAGGAGGCAGAATATGACAACAGAACACAACTCAATTAAGCGAATGGAAATAACATAGCAAGGACAACAGTATTAGTTAAAAGCAATGAAGTTCAGCATTCAACCCTGCCAGAACAAGAGAACGTGACAACTGAAATTGCCAGTTGTAGTGACATACAATCACAACCCGGAAAAAGTTAGGACAGTATGGAAAATGCAATTAAAAAAAGAAAGTAGTGACTTCAAAATGTACTTTGACCTGTAATCCATCACAAACATTATAAAGACAAGATAATTCATGTTTAAGCTGATCAAGTTCATTTTTTTCATCAATATTCATCCATCCCTTCCATTGAGGGCCTGCAACACATTCTAAAAAAGCTGGGATGGGGCAATTTAGGTCCAATAATTTGTTAAAAAAAGATGATAACAATGTGAGTAGAAACAGATAATGTTCAGCAGGTGATTGTGATCATGATTTGGTATAAAAGTTGTATCCAGGAAAGGCCCTGCCCTTTAGGAGCAAAGATGTATCGAGAATCGACAATTTTCCCACAAATGAGAAAATTGTTCAAAAGTTTGCAAACAATGTTTCTCAAAGATAGATTTAGATATTACACCCTCAAAAGTGCATAATATAGTTAAAAGATTCAAGGAATCTTGAGAAAGTGCACAAAACACAAGTGTACAACATCTAACCTGACTGCCTGTGATCTCCGACCCCTAAAATGGCACTACGTCAGGAACTGTCATGCATCAATAAGTGACATAACCTCATGAGCTCAGGAGTACATTGGAAAACCTTTATCAAGTAACACAAAATGCAGTGACATCTATAACTGCTGGTTACAACTGCACTGTGCCAAAAGGAAGTCCCATGTTAACAGTCCCTCTGGGATGGACCATCACACAGTGGAACCATGTAGTGCGGTCGAACAATCAAAATTGCATGTCTTTTATGGAAGAATTTCTTTAATAATTCTTTGCATTTATATAGCGCTTTTCTCACTACGCAAAGCACTCAGCAATTGCAGGTTAAGGGCCCAACAGAGCAGAGTCCCTTTTTGGCATTTGCGGGATTCGAACCAGCAACCTTCCGATTGCCAGTGCAGATCCCTAGCCTCAGAGCCACCACTCCACCTAAACTCACATTGTGTCCTCTAGATCAAAGAAGAAAAGGGCCATCCAGACTACCAGTCCCAAAGACAGTGTCTGTGATGGCATGGGGTTTGTGTCAACGCCCTGAGCAAGGCTAACTGCACTTCTGTGAAGTCAACATTAATGCCTAAAAGTACCTAACAGGTTTTGGAGCAAAATCTTTTTTACATATTAGATTTTTGGAGCAAAGATCTTTTACTATCATTTACTAGTCACTGCTTTCTGTTTTTATTTGCATTTTTCATACCATTCCAATATTTGCTGAGTTGGGGTTGTAGGATACAACAACAAATAAAATAAAAAGAGAAGATAGCTCTAGCTTGGTTTATTTAGAATAATGTGAAGGAATTTTTGCCAAATTCAGAAAAGAATCTGTTTATATTCCCATAAAAAGAATTAGATTTTTTCCAGTTTCAGAAAACTTGGAACATCGCTTTCCCATTCAGTCAGGGAAGGTGGACTGGGATTCTTCTACATGAGTAAAATTAAACTTTATGTAAGTAGTGCAGTAAAGAATTTTTAATAGCATGCTTTTTTCCAATATGGGAGTTCAATTGGGGTTAAGATAGTCTCTCACAAAAGTTTGAGACCACTTGAAATATTTGGAGCTACATGATTTATTAACATGAATACAGCAGTGAATCTTGAATAACAACCAATGTGAACTTATATTTTTCTTTGCTGTGCTGTCTTTAAAGTCAACTTAGACAAAGTAGTGAATACAATGCATTTGAATAAATTCACCAAAATATAATCTTACTCAAAATGAACGAGTTATTAACTCAATTTGTTTTTTTGAGTTTGTGGTAATCGGTTTAGGTTATTGTGGCCACCAGGGGGCATGGCGACCCTCCAAACACCCAACACAACAGCTACAGACACAAGTTAAAATGTTAAGGAGTCTTCTATTCATGGAAAACTCTTCCTGATAAGCATTTCCCACCCCTATAGCCACAAATATACCAAATAAGCACTAGTACAGTACAAGCACAGCTTTTTTTTCCCCTTCTTTCCTGAGTCACTACCTCCTCCACTCCTCATCACAAGCTTTGCCCTCCTCTTCCTCCCGACTCTGGCTCATCCTTGTGAGGTAGGCAGCGCCATTTATTCTGCCTGTTTCTGTCTGTTTCATTAACAGCAGCAACTGGTTACTAAGTGGCGTGAATGAAAATCTGAAACCACAGTTTTATGGCAATCTCCAAAGCATGTTTAATGGGCTTGAGACCATCTCCTTCAAGGTTTCCTTCACCATTCTGCTGTTTGAACCCTGCCTCTGACAGGCAGCAGGATGCATCCACTCACAAACTGCTTATATAAAGAACTGTGTTGCTCTCAGACAAACCCACCGCCCACCTCCCTGGGACTCATGAGACTGACAGGACAGCTTGTTATGGAGGACAGGCTGCAAAGGGTAGGCCTGCTGGAAGGGAGAGTGAACATCTGAATTAAGACCATAAAGAGATGAGGTGAAATGGTTGAATCTGCCTATCAATCTTCTTTGTAAGAATCAGTTAGTTGTAGTCCCAAACCCAACCCCAAACAACTTGAACCAGCAACTTTGTGAGCCCCAGTCCTGCAGCAAAGCAGGAAAATTACACCGTTTACCTTGCTGAGCTAATAAAATATTACAGCAGGCTGGAATCTTCTCTGTTTTGGTGGAGATGACCTCATTACACTTATTGTCACCTTCTCACTTTGTAACATTATTAGAAAAAAACATATTATTATATTTAGATAAAATGTGCAATCCTTCATGGACCTACACAGGCCTCTGTTAAATATGCAATGTATTCAGGTAATGAAATATTAATAACAAATAAAAGAAGATGTCGTTTCCACATTTTTACCAGCAGCTTTGGCAATAAAATGAATCACTCAATAAATCTCCAGACCAGCAGGGAATCCACAACAGTAGCTGCCGCAAGCTAATTTCTAACATTTGAAAAAAGAGCAACATAACTCTCTGGCAATAACTAACTTGCTAATGTGAAAATAAATCTGCCTCCCTAACTCAAGCGATCAAAAAACTCCCATTTACCCAAATCAATCCAATGTCTAAACCTTCAGGAGTGAATGAATAACACAATTAGCAAATGCCAAAGCAGAGTTTCACACAGAAATATATAAAAATACACTTGGCAAGGCAGGGGATGCTGACATTAGACTGAAAGTCAGTGATTTTTCTTTAACCAGTAATTTAGATGTTCCAAAATGCAGATGGCAGGGCCTGTGCTCACTCCCAATATCCTCAGAAGCTGTGCTGGAGGCAGGGCCAGCAGGTGGCTACCAGGGATGTCACACCAGAGTATCCAGAGAAAGCCCACACAGACACAAGGAGAACATGCATATTCCACATGGCCAGGACAGTAATAGAGCTCAGATCTCTGGAGTTGTGTGGCAGAAGCACTAATGACTGTACTATCATCGACATATTCTCTGACCCATCCATATGCAGTTTTGTGCTCTTCTTTATTAACTATTATTCAAAATGATCTGAGAGGCAAACCTATGAAAAAGTGGAGTGAAGAAAGTATGAGAAACTTAGATGAAGTGGGTTCAGAAAATGAGTGAGAAGATAAATGGATATTTACATGGATACTTACAGTAGAACAATGAGAGGCAAATGAGAGGAGACCATTCAGTCCACCAAGCCTGTTTGTTTAGCTAATAGCTAATCTGCTCCAATATCTTATCCAGATTCCTCTTAAAGGTTGTCAAGGCTTCTTTTCATCTACATGCCCTGGTAGTTTGCTTCAGAGTCACACAGCTCTTTGTGTAAAGAAGTGCTTCAGTACTTCAGTTTTAAATGCACTTTCCTATAATTTCCATCAATGTCCGAGTACACGATTCACCTTTAAAATGAAAGAATGTTGCTGCGTCTACTTTATCATTGCCATTTAGGATTTTAAATCCCTGGATTAGGTCCCCACGTAGTCTCCTCGGCTTGAGACTAAACAGATTTAATTCTCTGAGTCAGTCCTTAAGTCCTGGGATGCACCTGGTTGCTCTCCTTCAAGTGCTGATGTGTCTTTTTGTACTGTGGTGACCAGAACTGCACACAATACACCAGATGCCGTCTTCCAAAATGCATTAGTTTGAGCATAACAACCTTTTACTTAAAATTAGCAGTTTTTTATGATATAACCTAACATTTTATTTGCCATTTAAATTGCTTTTGTGAACTGCTTAGTTGATGAAAATGTTGTGTCAACATATACTTGTAAATCCTTTTCAGAGGTTGCTTCATGTAGGACAGCGTCTCCATCTTGTATTTATAGCTGATGTTCCTTTTTCCCATGTGTAGCTCTTTGCACTTTTCTAAATTAAACTGCATTTTCCTAGTGTTTACCCAATTCTGAAGCTTGTCCAGGTCATTTTGAATTAACTTTGCTGCCTCCTCAGTGTCTGCCATCCCTCCAATTTAGTGTCATTTGCGAATTTCACAAGTTTACTAACTATACTAGAATTAATGTCATTAACATAAACCAGAAAATGTAATGGACCAAAGACAGACCTTGAGGGACTCCACTGGTGGCCTTGCTCCATTAGAAAGATTCTCCTTTTATCTGTATTCTTTGTCTCCTGCTGGTTAACCAACTAGACATCCAGTTTTGTATTGTTATATTTGACGCCTACAACTTCTAGTTTCACAATTCATCTTTGGTGTGGGACTGTATCAAATGCTTTTTGAAAGTCTAGGTAAATTATGTCATATGCTTTGCTTTTCTTATCCATTTCCCTGAGCACTGTTATAATTTTTATAAATGGTGGTGTTTGGCTGGTCTGATTTTTATGTTTGCTGATGGCACAACAGTGCCAGTGAAAAGTATTCACCCCTTAGATGTTTTAACATTTTATTGTTATACAACATTGACTCACAGTGGATGTAATTTGGATTTTTTGACATTTACCAACAGAAAAAGACTCTTAATTCCATCCATCCATCCATTTTCCAACCCGCTGAATCCGAACACAGGGTCACGGGGGTCTGGACTCTTAATTTGTGAATGTAAAAGTAGATCTCTGCAAGGCAATCCAAATGAATCACAAATACAAAACACAAATGAACTAATCTTGTAAGTGTTTGTAGTCAAGGGCTTTCAGTTAATTGTAGTCCTAAATATTCTTAATCTGGATGGTCTAGATCATGGTGAGACAGTGGACTTAACCTACCCAATATAGACAAAAGAAAATTCCAAGCAGCTCCATGGAAACACGATTGAAAAGCACAAAAAATCCAAGTCAATGAATATCCTCTTGGAATCCAGTTAATAAATAGTGTCAAAAATCTAGACCAACATGGCCCACTAGTGAAAGCTCGGCTTAAAAACCAGACTGGGCCAAAAGTGGGATGGAGAGATTGGCTTGTGATGATATAACTGTCCATTTGGGAAATTTTAAAAATGAGTATTTTTTTTAATTTGAGGGTTTCAGTGTCAATTGTAAACTAAGGCACAAGGAACTGAATGTTTGAGTAACAGACTGAAAAGAAGTGGTACACCATCACCAGATTGAAAATCCAGGGTTGGGCAAAAATTAATCAATGAATTGGAGGATCTGGGCATGAGGGCACAAAATATTTCTTATATAAACACAATGAGATTTGTAAGAGAGTGGGATCATCTTGAAGATAGAGAGGAAACTCGGAATCTGTGTCATCGTTGCTAAACTGCTGTAAAAATATAATTTTCTTTCTATTATTTACATTTTTGCATTTAATCTTCCAATTTTCTATTTTAGTCTTTTGTTTTAATAAATATGATAAATTCTTTTAAGATTAATTTGGTCTAGATTCTTATATCTTTCTGGCCTTCTAGGTTCAAATCAGGGGTGGGTGTCACCTAGGGGGTTTCATTGAAAGGCTAAGCAGGGTTAGGGATGTTAAATACAAGTCTGTGAGACAATCGCCTGCAGGAAGGAACCCAACTTGTTAAAGTCTCAACACCAGGTACGAGAACCAGAGATCTGGAACTGCAGGCTAAACCTTAAAAGGCCCTAAAGTTACCATTGCCTCCAAATCTCTCACCCCTTAGCCTAGGGAAAAGAGATGGATAAGGCACTATATGAATAGATAGATAGATAGATAGATAGATAGATAGATAGATAGATAGATAGACTCACTATGGTCTGAGCAAACACCAGAATGACTAAAAAGTAAGAAAAAAACATCTGTCTTGGCAGTCACAGTCAGTCGTTAAGAATAATCATAAGCATAATATAATCATTCATTAAGAAATGGAAAGAGTGTAGCACAGCTGTAAATCTGACTGCAGCAGGTTATCCACAAAAGCTAAGTGATCATAAAAGAAAGACTAGTAAGAGATGGCACTGAGAGACCTATGAGAACTCTGAAGGCTTGTGAGGACAGAGAATAAAATGAATGCATCAAAATACAGATACATCCTGAAGAAATACATGATGAAGTCTGCAAGAGACCTGCACCTGTGGAGAAGATTTGCTTTCCAGCAAGACAACAACCCCCAAGCATAAAGCCAAAATTACCCATAAATGGCTTAAAAAGAACAAAGTTAAGGTCCTGGAATGACCAAGTCAGAGTCCTGATCTCAATCCAATTGAGAATTTGTGGCTGAACGTGAAGAAGGCTGTTCACTCACGATCTCCATGCCTCAAGCAGCTTTGTAAATAAGAACAGGGAAAAATGGCAGTGTGCAGATGTGAAAAGCTGACAGAGAGACCTGTGCACACAGACTCAAGGCTGTCATGGCTGCCAAAGTTACAGCTACTAAATCCTGAGTTGAAGGGGGTGAATACTTATGTGATCAGTTATTTTATGCTTTATATTTACAATTAACTTAGATCAATTTGCAGAGATCTGTTTTCAGTTTGAGAATAAAGAGTCTTTTTCTGTTGATCAATGTCAAAAAAGTCAAATTAAACTTATTGCGATTCACTGGTATATAACAATATAATGTAAAAACATTTAAGCTTGTCCAGTGCTTTTAGGATCCAAAGATAGCAGATGTTAGGGGGGATTTATAGTTTAACAATTAATTCCAACCAAACTGCATACGCTACAGATTTCACAGACTGTTCGGCTATACACCTGCACTGAACTGTTGAGTAGAATCGGTTGTGTTAAATTATTAGCTTATAGACATTTCCACACATTCTGAGGGAAGTGAGTTCAAACCTAGCTTCTAGTTGTTGACAACTGCATGTTCTCCATGTGTCAGTATGTGCTATCCTCTGGGTACTCCGGTTTTCGTCCCACACCCTGGTAGACATGCAGGTTAAGTGTCAATTCCAAATTGGCCTTACGTGGATGTTGGTGTGCACGTGAGTGTGACCTAAGCTGGCTTCTGCCTCACTCCCAACATCGCTGTAATATCTTCTGGTCTCCTGCAACCTGGAAATGTATTGACTAGGTTTCAGAATGTTATGTTGTCAATGTCGGGGTTGCTCGCATGTGCCTACAGGATCTAAGCAAGGGGAATCGCAGGAGAAGGATAGGAAAACTCGCATATCTGTCTGCTTCTTCTACAGCTCCAAAGTGACCAACCCTGAAGATATACGAGACCCCCAACACCAGCTAACTCGGCCTGCTCACCTCTCCGCTCTTTGTCTCTTCTGCTGTGCTGAGCTTCACTACATGGCCGCTCAGGTTTGGTCCAAGAGTGCCACTGTAGCTGCAGGTTTTGTTCCAACCCAATTTCTTAATTAGTACTCAAGTGTTGATGGCAAATTAATCATTGCCATAGTGGCATTTTTGAGAAGATTTCTAGCCCTTAATTGTTTATTTTACTCTGAGACCAATTTTCATTTTTTAACGACTTTTTGTTTTCTTTACAAGCTACCAGTTAACAAAGAGATGTACTGTAAATGACAGTAGAGCAGGCAAGTTCACTATCTAACTTGGTCTGATTTTTCTACATGTCTTCGTAAGGAAGCATCTGCTTCATTACAATATTCAGAAAGAACTGGAAGAGAGAAAAAAAGAAGGAATAAGAATTGCTAAACTGCTCCAGGCTCCAAGGTATCTGCAGAAAAGGAAAACTCAACAATATAAACAATAAAACAATATAACAATGACTTGATGTAGCACAATTAAAGTCATACAGTTAAATTACTCAAGTCACTAGCATGCCTAAAGTGTGCCGATTCTAGAGTCATATATTGCAGATGTGTCAGATAATTCCAAAGAATTACCCAGGGCGAGGATTGGGGACGAGGAATAGTGGAGGTGTTATTTTGGAAAAATGACAGCTCATTCCAGAATTTATTGTTACGATGTGCGTACAATGACTACTGACTGACTGTTGAGAGCTGACAGCTGTGCTTATTGCTGGCAGTCTCCAAGTTGACTTTATGTAAATGAATTTTCGGTGCTGACGTTCACATCAGTGCACACACCTGTAAACTGCGTTCAACTAGTACTGAGTGCGCTTTATATGAACACATACGCTGAGGGATTATGCAAGATGTAACGTGAATAATGCACAGCAAGCAGTAGTAAGCTATCATGGAGAATGTATGAAGCATCTGAATGAAATATAGGTCCTGGAAATACTTACCAATCCAGTAAAACTCCCATGTAAAAGAATTGATTCTTCTGTTTCCTTACTTTTGCCTCTCAGGTCGCCATTTCACTCTGGCTCAACAGCACCCTCTAGAGACTATAACTGAGGTATGTAGTATGTGACTGATACAGAGGCGCCCAGTATGTACCCAGATGTACCCAGTAAAAGTGTGCAGGAATAGATAACAAGTTGTGCTATCAGCAGGGACTGGCGTCTCATTAAGAACAAAAACCTGCAGCCACTGCAGCCCACCAGGGCGAAGCCTGAGAATCTCTGCCTTATAAGATAATGAAGTGAGGGAGACTTCAAAGGACCTCCGACAACACTCAAGGACCATTTGTCTAATGACCACAAATGGCTATTTTTGCAGAGTGTGTTTGGGAATACCCGACATGTCTTGACACAACTTATCCTCCCCAATGTTTTTCTTTACGTTTAATTAATGAATAATGCAGACTGCAACAATATTCTGGCACTCCTTAACTCAGCTGGAGTCTCCATTAGCTTTACTGAATCAGCATTTAAGCATTACCTTTGACATTAGCATATCTTTCCAAACACACATTGCACAACTTCCCAAAACATATTTTTTTCCATTTTGAAAGTGTGGAAAATTGAGATAGTAAGGCAGTGTGGCAAAGTGGTTATGGCTTTGGACTTCAAACCCTGAGGTTGTGGGATCAAATCCTGCCAGTGACACTGTGTGACCCTGAGCAAGTCACTTCACCTGCCTGTGCTCCAATTGGAAAATAGAAATGTAACCAATTGTATCATAAATGTTGTAAGTCGCTTTAGATAAAGGCTTTGGCCAAATAAATAAATGTTTCAAACTATGCAGGATACTGAAAAAATTAAATTCATTCATTTATTACATGCAGGATTCACTACTGCAATGTGTTACTAACTGGGTGTCCAAATAATTCCTTAAGCAATTTTCAGTTAATTTAAAATACCACTACAAGAATATTACAAGAACTAGAAAGTACAAACTCATACTTCCAGTTTTCAAGTCCTTGCACTGGTTCTCTCCGTATAAATCTCTAAATGGCCAAGGCCCTGTCAATTTGACTGAACTCATCATACAAACCATATTAACTATCAAGATGCCATCCTTCTAAAGATTCCAAGGATTACTAAAATGAGAGGGGGAGGTCGAGCTTTTAGTTACAGGGCCCCAAAGCTGTGGAACAGTCTGTCGGCCATTATAAGAGGTGACCCTTCAGTTTCAGCTTTTAAATCCCAGTTTCTGTTTAGCACACCCTGACTAGAGCTGCTGATCAGCTGTGCATAATGCATATCTGTTTGTTAGTCATTTGTACAAAAATATAAGCATTGCAATAACTATAAACTGTGACTAACCCTCTTCTATTCTGTCTCTCTTCTCTGTACCAAACTGAGGCACGTAGTGCCATGGCTCAGCTGCCAGGCTGCTTTGCAGCCCATGAAAAAATTCATCTCTAAGATATTGCAAGTCTTCAAATCAATGAATAGAAAGATTCTATCGTCAGATTTGATAGCCGGCACAGAATCCGGTTAGGTGGACAGTTGTCTAAAGTCTTCAAAACTGCGACTGTGTCTGACTTTGTCTTTGACTTATATTGTTATAACTGACCGTGGACCCCCAAAAGGGTTCTTTTCTCCAGGGATGCAGCTGACTGGAGTTTTTGTTTTCCTCTCCTCTGCTGTCAACTGACTGTAGTTCAGCACTTAATTCATGGACAGATAACTGGAGTGTAGGACTCCATTATTGTTAATCAGATTCAAATTACCTTTGTTATTTTATTCCTTTCATTTGTTGTTACTGTATATCGAGTGTAACGTAATGGCAAAACAGATATTGATAATGTGTAGTTTGAAAAAGAAGAAATCCTAACCTATATTATTTCCCCATTTTGATATGTTCTAGTGGTAGGTGAGAAATGAAAGAGGAAGCATGTGTCTAAGAACACAAATCACATTGCACTGCGTTCTCTTGTTTTCTAATGCTTATGGTCATGTACATTTTTGTGTCTAAAGCATCTCTAAACAAAATGACAAGAACCTGCCCTCCTCCCCAAAATTAAATTTCCATATATATTACTACTGCTTAATCGTTCTTGGTTTAAAATATTTCATGGTGCCTAGCAAAAGACTTGTTGAGGGTCTTGACACAGGGCTGTCATAGGCCCTGGGGCAAAGTAGTGTGCTGGGGCCACTGTTTTGACAGCAAAACAGAAACATACATAGGTATCAGAAACATTGAGGGCCTCCAGCCAACGCCCATGGTGCCCACACATTAAGACAGCCCTGCGTCTTGGAAGTGAGAACTGGATCTCTGACTTTGTGCTTCCCAGTGTTGAGCCTGTGACCACACCATCACAAGGCCAGCAAACAACTGTTTCCCATATTGCTAGCAGCGTGACTCACTTCATTGTCTCCTTTGATGATTATGGGCTTGTGCCGGTAGGATTTTTACCATTGACTTTCATTAAAGTCACTGTCTGTGACTTGGAATGGAGGCTTAAACAAGTTGCTAAAATGGAATCAATGCTGCCCGGAGCGATCTGCTAGTGTACTGGTGGCAGAACTCATTGGATTTTTTTTCTTTGTCGGTGATTACAAGCCTGATTTAACCATACAGGTGTATTCTTTGTCACACCGCCTGCTATTGAAAGATTTGTTGCATGAGTCATCTGGCTGAGATTTGGGAAAGGAAAGGAAAAAAATGAAGGCACTAAATATTAACTGCTGGCTCTCCACTGATAAGATAGTAGAAAAATAAAACACACCCTGGAAATGCAGCATGAATCAGTCATTAAGTGCCAGTTATTACTGTGGCGCAGATATGTTTTAAGGACCGATATGACATATGAGATTCATGGTATGTGTTACGATGATTTTAATTTAACGGCACTCCACATGAGGGCTTTGCTTGTTTTATTGAAAAGCTCTTTTTGCGTCCTGTACTGTAGAGATTGTTGACAGATCCTTGCCCTCTCACTGACTATAACTGCTTGTTATTTAAACACATTAATAATCTCCACCTGTAAAAATATTATTCATGAATAATTCACCTTTAATAGAGGTTAACGGGTTATTTATTATTTATTTTAAAGCAAAATTACCAGCCTCTTAAGGGTAATCAAAAATTCTATATGATGCTGGTTTTATTTTGTCATCATTGGAGGATTTCTTCCTGGAATGTAATCACTTCTTCTTAGTAACAATCCAGCTACAAGGAGTGTGAGGCAGAAGTCACCCTTGGATGGGACCCGCGCACTGCAGCAATCTAGAATTTTAAGACAGAAAACTAGAGTTAGCTAGAGGAGAACCGGAAAGACACAGGGAGAATGTTCAAGTCTGTAGAGAAGGACGTCTATCCAAAAAAATGAAGCAGGAGATGGGAAGACTGCCACTGTAGTCACCAATGTGACTGACCTCTTGTTGTAAAGAACAGAGATAGAAATTTTACAGGACATCAGGAAAGGCAGGGAGCTTCTAATTGTAATCCACATTAGGATTTCACTTTCATCCATTTGATTGGGGGGCATGGTGGTACAGTGGTGGGGTTGCTGCCTTGCACTAAAGAGTCCAGGCTTTGTATCTTGGGTCCTCCCTGCGTGGAGTTTGCATGTTCTCCTGTGTCTGTGTGGGTTTCCTCTGGGTGCTCCGGTTCCTTTCCACTGTCCAAAGACGTGCAGGTTAGGTGGATGGGTGGTACTAAATTGGCCCTAGTGTGTGGCTGGCGTGGGTGTGTGTGTTAGCCCTGCGCTGGACTGGCACCCTGTCCAGGGTTTCTTCCAGCCTTGCACCCTATGCTAGCTGGGATAGGTTCCAGCAACTACCCAAACCTGTTCAGGACTAAGTGGGTTAGACAATGACCTTCATTTAGGCCTTTGCTCTCGTGGACTGGATACTTGGAATCTCCAATCATAACAGTTCCCAACTCAGAGGTGCACATTTCTTCGTAACAAACTTGAAAGTCAGTTACTCAACATCAAATATAAGTGGGACCACCTCGAGAGAAATAGCGAGGGACTTGAGGGAAGAAAATGAAGAGCATATGTCCACATTTAATATGGTGCACTTCTGATGTCATTTACACCCTAAAAAGAAAGTCAAAAAAGCAAAGAGGCTGTCAAAATTGACTGTGCTTGAAGTGCTCCTTTGGTTCTACTCTTCCCTCACATGTCATGAGGTAGTGAGGACTACAAGGCAGGCAGTGTGGTGTAGCGGTTAAGGCTTTGGGCTTCAAACCCACTACTGACACTCTGTGACCCTGAGCAAGTCACCTCACTTGATGGGCTCCAATTGGGGAAAAAACAAAGAAATGCAACCAAGTATCTCAGAAGTTGTAAGTCACCTTTGGAGCAGGGTGTCAGCCATGTAATAGTAATACAAGGCTGTGTCCTCAGACACCCTGTCAACTCACCTAACCTCCCATGATGTAAATATGAAAACAACGGTCACAATGGATTTATGAATCACTTTAGATTAACTAAGATAAAATATAAGTTTGATACTCGTCTCATCCCTACACACAAACCTGTAAACCGTGCAAAGATGATTGCCATTGCCATGTTCAGCTTTTTATAACTGATTTTATTTTAGGGTGTTTTTGTTGCTTTGTTTCAGACATAGGACCAGGCCGATGTCGCTATACGTCATGTATGTGGGTCACATAGCAGGTCAACCTCAAATCGCCCTCAGACCCCTTCCTGCGATACTGATAAATTAAATAATAATATTAATACCAACAAAATGACCGTGAGAAACAGACAAGGTAAAAATAACTTATTAAATCAATCTTATAAAAACTATACAGACATAAATGGCAGTAACCAAATTCGTGGACGCACCTCCCTCCTCTACATGTGGTATGTGAATATCTTAAAAGAAAGAAAACCCTTCAACAAAGACAAACCCCAAAGACCAGGCAGTTTTCAGACACTTATGATAATATTAGTCCAATTTCCTTGTTCTCTTTTCCCCAGAGTCTCTAAACGTGCTACCCCACATAAGCAAGGATCGCTCTTAGCTTACCCACGTTAATTTCTCCTGACTGTCCCAACCGTTTCTATTTCAGAGTGGGTCGTCCGGAAAAGTCTTTGAGGTGGCCACCTCCGTAGGCTGGTGAGGCAAATCCTTTCTCTGGCCGTGGGTAGTCTGCGTTTGCTGTTTTGGTCCCACTTTAGCAGTTGGTGTTTTGTTTGGTTCTTTTATTTTTTCTTCTTGCCTTTTGTGGCCTTTTTTAACTGAATCTCCATGACAACCCCAGGAAACTACAGCAACAGACCACGCCCCTCCCAAAGGTCTGTCCAATGTGCCCGATTTTTTCGCCTTCCCCTCCACTATATTGCTTGGGCAGCAACCAGGTTTACATTGGGGATGGCAAAGAGACAAAAGCAAGTCAGATAGCATTTATATGTCAGTGCCACAACACTGGCAGAGGAAAAAAAAGGACCCAGAGAGAAACAGGAGTCGGAGGAAAGGCCATAAAAGTTTCAGACACCTAGGACATAAGCCAAAATGAAATGGTAAACCTGAAGTCAAACCATGCAGTGCTCAAAGAACTTTTATCCCACATGTGATTTGTTTTTCAGATCATATCTGAAAACTCTGACAATATGAAAGTCTCAGGCACTGCGTGATGATCCATGACATCTCGCATAGTGTCATCCCGGCCATCACTGCTAAACAATAAGGCACAAAATGGCAACTTCTGTGGAATTCAAAAAAAAGAAAAAATTTCATCACTCAAATAACTTAAATTGAACAAACTAAAACCAGAACTGGGTATTGTCATCTGAACCGTGGTACAGAACTGTAAAAATAAAAGACTGTAATCGGCGGTGGCGTTTCTGCATTAACTCTTTGATGTCGACTTTTGTCAAAATTCAGGGGTAGAGGACAGTAATCAGCTGTAAAATATGACAAAACTTGCCCTTATAGAAAGAAAGTTACATAACTTTGTTGATTTAACCTCAATTCCATACGCGCGCATGAGTAGTGAAGGGCAAACACCCTCTAAAATGGCATCGACATCTGGCGAGAGACCAAAGCAAATGTACAAAGCGAAATTACTCCATGGACGTTTTACGTAATTTCGTTGAATAGGATTCTTACATGTCGGACTCCGAGTTTGATGCAAGTGATTTGGAGATGGATATTGAAAGCAAAAGTGAGATACCTGCATCATGTGATCGGTCCCCAGCTGATCTTGAAGCAGCTGATGCACCTACAGCAGCATTTGCCTGGGAGGACCACCACGTACAATGACAAAAGGTACAAACCATATCGCTGCCCACCTGCTGTGTCAAAAACAGCCAGGCAGCCGGCTCACCGTGCATTCCTGCTGACCATCGAGGTGCCCCCATGCAGCCACTGCTGCCAGAGATGACAAACATACGCCAACAGCAGCCACAGCACATAATAGCAACAGATGTTGACTTATGTGTGAAAACATTGCTATGTGTGCTTTTCAGAAAACTGCATTTTTTGGAAAAAAATATTCATCCCTCAAAGAGTTCAAGAGTGGGGCACATTCCTACCAAATTTTGTGTAAAATAAAAAATAATATCTTTCCTCAGTAATTTTAATTACTGTATTATTAAAATGTTTGGAACAACCCTCAGCTTTCTTAATCAAGTTTTTTTGCAATTGTCTATCATATACATAACATACTTATTTAGAAAAATATTGCTTCTTGCAGTATGTGAAAATGCCCGGTGCTGGAAGCCTAGTTCAGCTGAGAGTCTGGACCAATTGGCCCTGCAGTGGTCTCTGTATCCATTGGTGGGTGTGCGTGTGTAAAGCCTGAGCTTTCCTGTTTAGCAGTGAGGCTTGAAGGTCCACAATGAGCGACTCGTTAAGCATTTCTGGTTCCAGCTTTTCCATGTTCGGGCACTACATTACAGCACACGCCAGTGAAGAGGTATGAAGAATTCAGTACCGTTTGCTCTCTTAAAGGTAACCAATGAAATTTTAAAAAAAGAGAAAGGAAATTAATACCAGGAAGGTGTTGTTCACAAGACATCACACTGCATCCTGATTTTTCACCCATCGCTGAGGGAGACTGCACTAAAGTTGACAAAGTGACCAAAGGAAGCCTACGTGTAGTGTGACGCTCCTGTTTCAAACACGTGTAGAGTACTGGTGTTGAAAGTATAGGTACTGTATATATGTAGAAAACCCTTTTTTCAGTTTTTGGCTAACTTCACAATAACCAGCAAACACCTGACCCGCCTGGTGGTTAGTACTGCAGTGTGTAGTTTGAGTCATGTAGTGTGTGTAGTCTGTGTCTTCTTTCCATGTTATCGTGGCTTATACTTTTAAGGCATTTGATTCTAAAGTTGAGGTGATGCTGCTTCAATTTAGGCAGCTCATAGTCCATATATGTTCCTTTGCAGTGGCTGGCTCTCACTTTAAATCTCAATGGCTGTGTTTTGTGAGATGATGGAAATATCAGAGGATATCACAATGATCTGATGCCAAGTGGGACAGACAAAGCACCAGCATCCCATTCTTTGATTAATGTATTTCGACATGAAAAGTGTGTGAACTTGCATGTTTCATTACTCATTTGCTAAAGAAGGACAGATACGGTAACACGATAAAATAAAAGGTGCCAAAGTGGTTCTTCAGAGCAATGCCATAGAGCAGAGGTCCTCAATCCCAGTTCTGGAGGGCCGCGGTGGCTGCAGGTTTTTGTTCTAACCCAGTTGCTTAATTAGAAAGCAATTCTTGCTAATAATTTAATTTCATGGCTTGTCAGTGCTTTGATTTTGCTATGACAGGTAATTCTCATATCCTGGATTTTCTTCCGCTTTCTAAACATATCATCCAAATAATTTGAAGGCTAAAATGGATGAGTAATTATCAGTCCTTCACTTTCCTTCCAAGTATTTAATTAAACCCAATAGTGCATGATAAATACACGCAGGTGTAAATGGAAACAAGCTAAATGGAGAAATGCTGGTCTCCTTTGTCATTTGAATCTTATTACTTAAAAACCTAGAATGCAGCTGTTTAAGACTAAAATAAGCAATAAGGGTTCAAAATCTTAATGAGCGAGACAACTAAAGTGAAACCGAAGTGTTACTTGAGCAATAAGTGCTTCTTATTAAGCAATTGGGTTGGAGCAAAAACTTGCAGCCACTGTGGCCCTCCAGGACCGTGATTGAAGACCCCTGCCATAAAGGAACCATTTCTGGTACACAAAAGAACAATCCACATGAAGGCTCCATAAAGAACCTTTCACTTAGATCTGTAGCAAGGTACATAAATAGACAATAACAGACTTGTGAAGCACCAGTGGGCTCATGATTTTAAAAGGACTATTTCTGCATACAATAACACAGGCAAAGTCCAGGCTTCCTTGATCTGTTGTATCCGCAGCCTGCTATACATTAAATGTTTCTGTTTGTTTTGTTCACATATTACCTTTTCAAACTCCAAAGAACCCATATGGAGAGATGAAATGCTTCTTTGTCAAGCAAACGCTCTAGGAGGAACCACACAGCTCAGTAAAGAGCCATTAAGGAACCAGGTAGGTTAGGAGCACGCCCTGATACAGCGCATTGCTGCACCCACCACATGACACACCAACTCAGGATCCCAGATTAGGACCCGAGTGCAGCCATGCAACAGGTGACACCTCAGAATCACACTAGCTCAGGTGGAATGGAACCAGTGTGAGGTTTTTTATGGTGGCTGGAGTGCCAATTCTACCACCAACCCCCAGGTTTTTCCCTGCAGGTTCGAGAGCCTACATGCTGGGCTGGATGCAGATTAACATCGTACCCAGGACGGAGCAATTGCAGGTTAAGGGCCTTGCTCAAGGGCCCAACGGAGTAGAGTCCCTTTTGGCATTTTCGGGATTCGAACCAGCAACCTTCCGATTGCCAGTGCAGATCCCTAGCCTCAGAGCCACCACTCCGCCAGGAGTGAAATTAATGTTTACATTTGAGAAGTCTGTACACATACTGTAAGGACCCAATAGACTTTTCATGCCAAAAATGACACTATTGAGAAGTAAATAATAATAATAAGAGAGTTTGGTAGCTTCCAGAAGCATTATTTTAATGGCAAAATCTAATGTTAGTTTTGAATTTATGGAATAGATGGATGGATGAAGAAAAACTGAATACCAAAAAAAAAGACTTATTCTAGAACTGTTTGAAATGAAACACCCCTAGATGCTGCACTAACAATGAAGATGGAAAAATGTTAAGTAATTAGAGCATTATAGAGAAAAAAAATACTTCATAAGCATAGCCCGTTTTCCCCAGAATTCAAATGTTTTTCTTAACGAAATGGGCAAAAGCAAAAGGGTTGTTAGTATTTATTTCATTATTATTTCTTAATCATTTACAACAGTCTGTTCATTTTGAAACTGGGTCGCGGCCGGGATATTAAAATCGCCAGTTAGCTTAGCATTCATGTGGGAAGAAACAGGAATGCCTAGAGAAAACACCTGCGAACACAAGGCAGTGACCGAACTTGAAACAGAGCTGAAGTCCCTGGGGCTGCGAGAAAGTAGACATAAACACGACATACGAGCCACCATGACGGCTCTTTAATTCAATGCAACAAATATAAACCACTGCCACAAACCGTCAGCACCCGAGGATCTATTCATGTGAAAAAAACATCAGCAAAACCAGCAAACGGGGCCGAAGACGCAGCTCAGCAGGAAAGCATTGTTTGTGCGCTAAACTGTACAGGAAATACAAAAAAATAGTGGAAATATAATATCAGCGTCTCTAATTTAAATGAATGCCTTTCGCTGGTGGGGGAAATATGAAACGATTTCAGACCTCACGCTATTATTGGCTAATTTAATATTTCGGCAAAGAATGAATTATCATATTAGTCGGTGCGCTGAATTTAACAAATAAGGCGGCATAAAGACGGGTTACCCCAAGACATTTCCCTGTTGAGATTCAACTCTTACGTATTTGTTAGTGACGTGAACGTCAGGTGGCCGCTGATAAAATAGAGAGCGAGCGAGCGAGAGAGAGAGAGAGAGGGCGTGAAAGCAAGAAAGAGCTGTCCGTGGTGCTGAAACGGGATTTGCACGCAGACAACAGAGATGCTCGCGTCCCATTCGCTTATCTTGTAAACTGACTTCCAAAGGTGAGCTTTTTTAAATTATAATTCAGTATGGATGACAAGAAAAAAGAAAAAAAAGCTTTAACTTATTGTGAGCGAGCTAAAACGAGACAGGTACTGTTCAATTTTACTGCGCGTTTCAATTCTTTTTTTCCCTTGTAAAACAGCAACCTGATGCACTTTTGAATGTTTACATTGTATATTGTGTGTTCTTGTAAGGAATCTTTTCTTTTAAAATTAGCTGGTTATTCTTGTGTGCAGTACGGCAACACTGAACACTTTACTAAGCTTTCTGCGCAAAGCCAAAGCGATGTTAAATGCACGCCTGTGTGTCTCTCAGACATCGCGAACTTAAAAATCAGTGCACAGCGCTTCTTTTTTTCCAGTGGTTTAAATCACTGGAATTTTTTTCTACTCTAACGAAATAGTAAAATGATTATTCCTGGGTGTTGTTTTGCAACAGGCTGACGGAGTTACCTTGGAAACCGATTATGGAGAATTGTTGCTCGCTTCCTAATGTGAAATTAACGCTCAGCAGTATTCCTTGAACAATTCGGATGCTGTTACTTGTCGCCTTAATATAAACTTTTATTCTTTAAGTGCTATACGCTTTAAACTAATACATGGCCATTTGTTGTCATTTAAAATGACTTGAGAATGTAAATCTCAAAATGCCATTGCTTTGTGTGCCATTATACTGCTGATGAGACTTTTTTTTCCTGCTTTCAGACATTAAGAATGCATCGGCATAAGATCTCTCTGGCCGGAGCAGTGGTTCTCACCTGCAGCCTTCTTCACACTTGTTGCATCGATGCGTTTTCATTACGGCAGCAAAGGCTAGTGGAAAATGAAGCAGAGAATAAGCGACAGAGCCCTTATTTCATGCCCAGTCCGGAGATGCTTAAAGCCTTGGGGTATATCGAAAACCTCAAGCAGCAAACGACTGGCGAAGAAGCGGTACCGGACTACGACATTGAAAAACTGCGAGCTTTGCTAAGACTTAATCCTACACCAACCATGGAAGACGCTGTCCAAAGTATACTGGGAGACACGCGGGGCGGTAGGGTGGAAGATACATCTCAGCGCTTTAAAATGCTGCTTAGGGCGCTTCAGCAGGCGGATAAAGAGTCTAAATTCTCTCTTAAAACTCCGAACTCACAGTACGTCTTCAACAACAGGCAGTATCCAGAAGACGAAGGAGTAGCGGAAGACTTTGGTGATTATGGAGCCTACGCTTGGCCAGAACGGTCGAGACCCCTGAAACAGCAGCAGCTCCTTTTTGAAGACGAAGATTCGAGAGAAAGCCCCTACAAGCGCACAAATGAAAACGTGGAAGAGCAGTACACACCGCAAAGCCTGGCCACGCTGGAGTCTGTTTTTAAGGAGATGGGCAAGTTGACAGTGCCTACCAACCACAAAAGAGAAAAGCTAGAAGAGGAGCAGAAAATGTACAAGGATAATGAAGACGAGACGTACAGGGTGAATAACTTGGCTTATGAAGATGTCACCGGAGGAGAGGACTGGAATCCAGTGGAGGAAAAAGTAGAGACCCAGGAGATTGAAGAGATGAAGAACAGCAAAGAGGAAATCGACAAAAGCTCCGATGAGATCGATGAAGACACCAAGAGGTCGAGTCCACCTAAATACAACAAGGATCCAGAGGATCACGAGACAGAGGAGTTCAGTAAACGCCTTGATCAATACCTTATGAGGATTCTGGAGAATAATCAAAGGGAAGAAGAAAAACGAGTGAGGGCGGAAAGGGCAAAGGATGCGGCAAACAGCGAAAAAAGGATAGCTAGACCTTTTGGGCCATATGATATGGACCCCCGGGCCATATATCAGCTAATCGAACTATCTAGGAAACTGCAGATACCACCCGAGGATCTGATAGAAATGCTAAAAAGTGGAGATTCAAAGAAACAAGACCTGGTGCTGGATAACCCAGACGATCAGGATAAAATCGATGAAAAAGTGAGCCAGACAGTTTCTTACAAAAAAGACAAGGGGGGGAAATCTCACAACAGGCGACCACAAGACCTTCTTCCAGAGGATCTCCCAGATGACTTAAACACCGAAGATATACTGAACATCCTTGGCGTAGACAACGTGATTAACCAAGCACCCAAATACACCTTCAAACCAGTCAACATCAAAAACGGGCCTGGCAGATCGTCTGCCGGAGGAAGACGGGGGGACTATGCTGCAGCCCAGACTAGGTGGCTCCCAAATAATTCAGACAGAGGCCCGAGCGATAATGGAGAACCTGCGGATGAGGACGAACTGGCCAGTTACTTGGCTACAGTGCTAGCAAAATACCCTCAGATCATCAACTCCAAAGACGCCAAAAGGGTCGCGCAGTCTTCGTCGGCGGAAGATAAAGTGGCCTATGGGAATTACGAACAAGCCATGAAAGATTACTTTGATCAGATGGGTGTTTCCGACAGCGCCTCCACAATTAAAAGATTGTCGGGCCCCCCAGAGGAGGACTCCAAAAACATACCGCACTTGGACGAAGAAATGTTGCTGAAAATGCTGGAGTATATCAACCAAGAGACTGGGGAAACGGAGGACAGGGACCGCTACGCCAAAGTAGTCAATGGAATGTAACTGGGGAAAGTCTGTCCATTGTAATCTCAAATGTGTACGCCATCCGCGCACTTCTACTGTATAGTCGAGTACGGTGTCTGCTTATTTGTAACCCCCATGCGACAAGAAACGATAGCTTAATTAACTAACTGAGCTGACCGATATGTCCTCCTGCGTTTTCCATGGTCCTTAGTTTAGAGCAATTTACAGTATTTTGTCGTTTTTGTTGTTCTACTAATCCCGTTCGAAGAGAGGTTCTCCGTACACCGCAGGTACAACACACTGTTACATTTTCGAATATTACCTTTCAGCACAGGCTGTAATCCAGTAAGTTTCGGGTATACTTTTGATTCAATGTTGTTTTATTAATAAAATATCGTGTCTTCAATAATGTGTGACGTATTGAAGAAGAATAAAGCATTCACTATTATTTTCTTCTGATGTGCATTGTTATGTTATTTTTACATTAAAATGAAGTAATTGCCGTGCAACATAATAAACAATGTTGTGCTTGTGAAAGTCGCAGAGCCGACTGTGAAATCCGATTTATTTTGGGCGCAGGGAGTAAAAGATCGAAAAAAACAAAAGCGTGGACGTGTGAAGAATGTTTCAAGTCTGAATGTGGCGTGCTACTCAGTGTTGCGGCAAATACGGGGCTGTAAAACACATTAAAGGCGCGCTCTCGCAAGGGGGGGGGTGACACGTTGTTGTCGGTGGCTGGCGTTAGTTTGTGTGCGGTTGTGTGTCACTCAGTCCTTGACAGCTGCCTCAGGCACACACTTCATAGGACCCATCTACGTCATGGATGGTAACAGCGGTCAAATGTGAAACTGAAGTCACATACCGTTTGCATTTTGATTTTACGCGAGTTCTGGCTGTGACTGTTGGAAGGCAGGAACAAACGGATTTTTAGAGAGGAAAGCGAAGCAGGCGACCAACAGCTGATGCACAGAGACGATCTGCAGTAACGACCTAAGCAATAGCGTCCGCGGTTAATAAAGGATACCGCGTAAAAGCTTTCATTAATAATTAACTGACAAACATTATATAATACTTGTTTACGTCTTTATAATCGTCCGCTTATTATTTGTCGCCAGTACCTATAATCCAAAATTAAAGCTATCCATCCATTATAAAGATTTGTTAATTATAAAGGATTACTAGATACTGGATATACACAGGTTCAATAGTAGCTAAACGGTTACCTATATTAAAAACACTGGCATTCATTTTTACATCTATTTTATGGGCAGTGGAGTCGGATCTAAGCACCGCTACACTGGTCTCAAGGCATAACAAAATAACATGAGAATGGCTACAAACAAGTCCATTACAGGACACAAGCGATCATGTGATAGCAAAGGAAAAGTCATCAAAAAGTTTGCATCGAGATTGCCCCAAACCGTTTGTCAATCTCCACTTTTATTAAGAGTGCCTAAATTGTACAGAGCAGCACCGGTGTGAAACATATCTAAAATACAAAAGATCGTTAATAGACTTTTAGATTTCGTAAAGCAACTGCTTTAAGCAGAATGCGTCTTGTATTACAAAGAGAAATTATGCAAAATCTTGACTGCACGACTCTGTGTTAACATTTTGTAAAAGGCAATCTTCCATTTGAGAAATACTGACTTATAAACTATTGAGTGAATTATAACAGTTTTTAAATAGATGGGATACTCAGGGGAGGCAACCTTTATGTTTGCTTTTTAAATCGTTTATCATGTGTTATTACTTTTCTTTTTATAAAAATGTAACATTTCTCTAAAAAGTAACTGGTGAGTAAAATTCTGCAGTAAAATGCTGACAATATTATGGGCGAAAACAGTTGATTAATGAATTATAATAAATATTCAACAGTTTGTCCTACACAGGTTTACAGGTAAATAATTGGATAATTACACACACACACACATACATCCATCCATCCATCCACCCATCCATGTTTTAATTCATTTATGTAATCTATATATCTATATCCATCTCTCTCTCTATATTATATATATATATATATATATATATATATATATATATATATATATAGAGAGAGAGAGAGAGAGAGAGAGAGAGAGAGAGAGAGAGTCAATTACACATTACAAGAAAAATTACTGCATTATGTATATCTACATGTACAGAGTAATGTAATAACTCTGTGAAATTTGCACATGCTAAACAACATGAAACATTTCACTAGTCGCTGTGGAACATTCATGTTACCTGTCCAAATGTTGAAAATACTTATCACTATTATTATTTACAAATTTGGATGATACCATTATTCAAGACAACTTTAGTTTGAAATACAATTGGTTAGGTTTCCTTTGTTTTTGCAGGTGAAGTGACGTGCTTGGGCTCACACAGTGTCAGTGATGGGATCTGAATCTACAACTGCAGGGTTTAAAGGCCCCATCCTTACTCACTACCCCACAGTGCCTGCCTAATTATTTGAACAAACAATGCTGAGAAATAAAAAGCAAGGACAGTTTTTCAACAAAACATCCTGACTTTTCTGACTAATTCATAAATGAAGACACGTCACATTTTGTTTTTGAAAAAATAAGTTTTATAACTATATAATCAATATCCTATAAAAGCTGATATATTCTAGTTATGGTGTTGACTTATGCTGTACAAAAGAGTTCCAAAATGCATTGATATAACCATATAAATCAAATGGAATCCCCTCAGAAACATGGAGCACCACAATTTGCCATCTATAGCTACATACACAATTACTATATTCTAGTTTATTTAAAATATGTATTACAACAATCATATCTAAATAAATACCTTCAACCTTAATAAGTTAGTTTAACGTTCCCCTCCATTAAAACAATCACATGCTGTCAAAAGTCTATAATGAAGCAAAAATAAAGAAGATTTACTGGTTTTGTGTTGCTAGGTTGGCTGCTGGGGGTCTCTTTAAAAGAAAGAAGAGAAATGAGGAGGTCTGTGAAATGGCAGGGACTAGATGGATTATGGTGAAAGGTGTGGAATGTAGGATGAGAGGGTTTGGGCATGTTGTATGCAGTAGGGAGGAAGAGATTTAAAGAAAAACTGATCCCAAAAGCAGAGGACGATACACACAGCCGAGTCCTATAATCCAGGTGGTGCAAAGTGGTTTCAAATAAAAGAATAAGACTGAAAACCAGAGTAAATTAAATTTGAATGTCTTCTCTTCAACCTGTAGTATCTGTGTAGATGAAAATCAAGAAGCAACCAACCATTACTATGTAATATCATTACAGAGTTTGCATACAAAACCATCTTTATACTATTAAAATGACAGTTAAGCAGTTAATCTTTTTTGTACTACATACAGACCATGCACAGATACAGAATGTAAAATGAATTAGTTATTCTGGCTATAGTCCCAAAAAAGGTACAACTTCAATTCTGAACTACTTTACACTTCAAGGTCAGTGATGCATCTGAAGAGAGGTGCATTTTATGGCAGATGTAGGGACTTTCACTCAGGGCACAAATTCCAAAACACAGACAACTTCCAGTGCAAATGTTTGAGAAGAATCTGCGATTCTGGTTCACTTCATGACAGAAATGGTTAAGAGAAAAAAAACAAACTGCTTTAAGAGAATACAACTGGATCATAGTATTTGTATAGCACATAAGGCAAGAAACTTAATACTTTCAAGTATGCTTACTTTATAGTATTTCAGAATAACAATAAAAATGAATAGCTGTTTACAAAAACAGAGCACATAAGCACACAGGAGAAGGATAGATAATATTAAACCGTAAAGACTCAGGGACTGTAACAAGGAATATGTCCTCTGAAAATTGAGGCGTCATCACTCAGTTTAACTTATAATATCATACAACATTCAACTTTCAATATATGTTCCTCATCTTACTTTGGATATTTTACCCCAAATAAAGTCGGACATTATTAATCCACAAATATTTCAGGATGGAAAAAAGATTATTCAGCTATGCGATATTTTATAAATAATGAAGTGAATGTCACAGGAGGATACATGCAGATCCACCACTGAAGTGTGTAGTACTGCACTTTAAGTGGATATTCTACACTTCAGCATCTCAGAGGTTGTACCGGTTTATATTAGAAATGGTAGTGATTTAGTTCGTTTAAAAAGCCGGTTTACTCATATATTCTTCCAAAGTCTGGAAAAAAAAAAAAAAAAAAAAAAAAAGGTCAACTGAAAATACACCTTCTTCAAACACATTCCTTTCTCCATTTATGTTAATATTTTGAATCCTTGAGTACAAAGGAATGCTGTTAAATTACACACATTTTATAGCATGGTAATTGTGAAATATTTCTATCATTTTTAGCAATTAAACAAAAATTGTGATAATCACTTGCTGCACTTAAAAGAAAGTGAGGAAGTATTAATATTAATTTCTTTAACATGGAGAGATTGTGTTATGATCACACATTATACACCAAGAAAACCAAATTTACAACAGTATAAATATTACTAACTTACATAAAGTATAAAATGTTAGTATTTTCACTTACGTAGTTAATGCAAATGATAAATAGCTCAAGTTTTATTTCTCTATGCTTCAAACAATAGCACTTGAAGTTGAGAGTTACTGAGAAAATGTGCAGTTTAAAAAAAACAAAAAAAAAAACACACACACACACACACATAGCATCTTGCATACATATGAAAATCGCTAATAAGTGTACTTTCTTGGTATTGCTCAACATTTCTTAAAGCAAATATATATACACTTTATCTATGGTAGAAAATATGTAACATAAGGGACATTGTAAAAATAAAAAAAGCGAGAGACAGAAAACAAGAAATCCTGACCTTCTGTGTTTCAAGTAATGTGTGGCTCACCAAACTTCCTACTTCCAAGGTACCACAATAAGGCGATCTCGCTCAGGCCTGTTGGTTCTCTCTCACACATGGAGCTAGCCACTCCTAACTGTCACCTGGAAGCCTTCGCACTAATTCTGTAGTAGATTTAGAAAAATCTTTGCTGGCTTCAGGAAACTTTCAAAGCCATTCTAGAGTCATGCCCAGAGTTAAAGTAGGCCCTCCTTCAATGCTCCCCTACCCACTCCAATGACTCGCACTCCTGATCTCTACAGAGTCTCCATGCTTTATTTTTTTTAGTGAGACAACAAAGTCCCACTTTGTGTGCTGCTCTTCAACAGCGAAGAAAAATGTATTCCTTGGCTTTACTCTTAATGGGGCATCATAATGCAGACTTACCATGGTAGAGACCATGATCTGTCACCAAACAACCTAAAAATTCTCAAAGCATCTGTTCATCCTGCATGGGTTCTCTCTCAGAGTACGCCTGGCAAATGCTCTATAATGTCCTGAGGGAAACTGCTTTAGGTGCTCACAAGTACCTCTCCTTCTCCCTGGTACCCTAAGGAAATGTCACTTCTCAGGTACTACCACCACAACTTAAACAGTGTCTACTGTCCAATAGCAACCCACATCTTCTCACACTGGCCATCTTGGATACAATGCCATCTCCCTCTCAGTATTCTAAAGTTTTCCAATGGGGCTCTCCCCTGCTACACTGGAGGCATATATTCCCAGGTAATCTTTAACCATTGAGGCAGCCCTCCAGCACACGTTTCATACAAGCACAAAAACAATTTTCAGAAATGCAGTATATTTTTATGCACATTTTATTAAGATTAACATTTAAAATCTTAAACGCATTCATACAGTATATTTGTAAGTCACACTTGTATAAAATAGCTAATACCTAACATTTATTTGTAATTTAATGTATTTTTAATTTAATAAAAATGTAAAATTTGGTCCTTTTTTAAAATTATTGAATTTACATACAGAGCATCAAAACAACTCCATTTAACTCATTGGCCTAATAAACAGATGCAATTTACGAGTGCTAAAATACTGTATGTTACCGTAACTAGGTATTCCACTAAAGCCCTGAGCCATATTTTAACAAGAAAAACACTTAACCACATTTAATATGAATATTATACATTTTGACAAAGCAATTCAGTCTACCACAACACCCAGATTTTTATTAAAATAGTGCCAAACTACATTACTTTCAACTTCTGTATAATACTAGGTAACCTGTGCCATAATACATTTCTCTGTGTAAAGAAGAATTTTCTAGCACTCTGGGAAAATGTATAGTTTTCATCTATGCACTGACTCTGACTCTGACTGACATACTGTAACTTGTTTCACAAGACAATAACTCTTCCCTATTTCTAATTAATATTCATTTACTAAGCCTGAAAAGATTCTGCTCCTTCCATTTTTGCTCATTGTTTATATTCAATAGGGTTAAGCAGTCTAGCTAGTGAATCGTTTTTGGATTTTCTGAAGCGCTCTTATGTGCTCCTTATGATAAGTAAGTGCAAAAACTGCACACAGTATTCTAGCTAGCCTCACAAGTACAGCATACAACCTGCTTTGACTTGTACTCCACACATCACACAATATATTTCAGCATCCTGTTTGCCTTTTAAAACACTCCTATACAGTGCTTGCTTGTGAGCAGTGCTGAATTCTCGATAAGCATTTTTCACAAGTTATAATTTTAGATCTATTTTCCCAAAGTGCAGTCACGTGTATCATTTTTGGTACCTATATGCAAAAATTTAAATAACTTACTTTTAAAAACTCTAATAAGAATTTCAAAAACAAATTACATCAGTTTTCTACATAGTCACCCAGCATCGTACCAACTTTTTAATGTCCAATTATTATTCCTCCCACCTTCACCATTTTTCCAACGAAAATATTAAAGTGCAGAAATTTTTTGGACGTCCCTCGTACTTGATTATATAGTCATAAAAATATCACGCTCCTGCTTAGTCTATTATTGGAACATTCTACCTTAACTGATTACTACAGCATTTTTGGACAGAAACTAATGCCTGAGAGTTAGTAAGAGGTATATATAACCTCTACAAAAAGGGCAACACAAGTGTTTGTAAAAATTGAATTCACTATGCAGGTTTTCATATGAGCATATCTAATCCTAGGCCAACAAGTTAATAACTCTTTACAAACTGGGTCATTGGAATGTGTTTAACAAAAGCTGCCAAAGGAAATTTTGGGAAATGCAAGATTTCTGAAAGCTTTCAAATATAAATGATAGAACTGGTACAGTAGATAAATGAATAGTAGATAGTATTTTAATTATAATCAAGTATACTAACAATATATACTTCCGTAATGTCCCAAAGATTCTCTGGGACTAATCACTATTCAGGGAGAGGTCATAGAAGTGGTGCAAGGCCAGAGCACACTGTACTTCCTGATAGAGACAGGTCTTTTGATGTATGCCGCAAGTTAATGGAAATGTTCTACCAATTCACAGTAGCCAGTGTTTTGTTCTACACTGAGCTCTCCTGGGGATCCAGTTTTGAGTTTAAAAGATACACAATACCTGAACAAACACCAGGAACGCCTGTTCCATCACAGGGCTAATCGAGGACACACTGGAAGTTGTTATGAAAAACAGGAAGATGGCAAAATAAGATGCCATCATGAAAAAACCTCTCCATATCCCCAGAATGTACTCTTTTGGAGCAATTTTAGCCACAGGCACATTCCTCCACAGTGTGCCAAGAGGTGTCTCTGGTGATTTTTTTTGCCTGCTGCTATCAAGCAATTTAATGCTTCCTCCCGATATCCCAAACTAAATGCTTATACTCTCTAAAATCATTTTGCAACTTCTGTACAGTATTTACTTTAACATATATTACTCTGTTATTCTTATCCAAGGTATTAATTAGCAAACATACTCGTCATGTGACCTTTACCTTTTTACTCTTAAAAAATTAGTTAGGTTACAAAAACTTTATAGGTTTATTAAAAACACCTCACATGCCTTCTATTTACCTTTTTAAAACTTACCTCTTGCAACATATCTGACTCTTCAATGGATTTTGAGACTGAGAGTTTAGAGGTTTCTTGAATTTCTCCTCCCATGAGAAATTCATCCAGTATAAAATATGCTTTTTCAAAATTAAAAATGATGTCCAACTCACACACCTTAATACAGAAAAATCATACAGAGCGTTCTGAGAAACTGTTCATTTAAATTCATGCATTTTTTATAGTTTCCCCTATGTTAAATATAAGCAAATACATACTTTTAACTAATATTATTTTTAAAGGCTTAATCTTAAACAGTACATGCTCAGAATATAATAAATATAAATGGAAGCAAAATGCAAAAAGGTACAAATAATGGAAAATTAAAATAAAACAATGTAGACTTGCACTACCAGTCAAATGTCTGGACATACACAGAAATTTTGATGTCATTAAATACTATTAAATCAGTTTTAAAATATAGTCAAGACATTACTAGTATTTCTATTAGTGCTTGAAATGACAGATTTTTAATTTATTATTCACATATGACTAAAAAGCCCCATTTTCAGCAGCCACTCCTTCAGTGCTCTAAAGGTAAACTCGCTTGGCTTATCCTTGGTTATGTATAAATGCTAACTGGTTATCAGAGAAAACTTTGTAATTGCATTAGCACCACTAAAACCTGTTATTCTGGTGGTGTTCCTAAAGTTCAATACTGTGTTCAAAAATGTCCAAAATGAAACAGGTTTTTCGAAAAAAAATGTCAGTCTAATGTTTACTTTATTGCTTTATTTAAAGTTATTACATGTGACCCATTGCCAAGAAAGTAAGATGTCATACTAAGGTGTCTATTACTGTCTTGAGAGAAGAAGCCAAAATGGATCTAACCAGCACATAAAAAGAAGGGGATGGCCCAAATACACAAGTACATCAGAGCCCATAGTTTGAGAAACATATGCCTTACAGGTCCTCAGTTGACTTCTTTCTTAAATGGTTATAAATACCATTGTCATCTGCAACAGAGAAAAGATGACTCGAAGATGCTGACCATAATACAGTATGTTTTTACAGTCATCTTCCATCCAATGTCTGTGTTATTTTTGCCTATTTTAACCTTTCCTTTTATTTGCCTGTGACGATGCAGGTTCAGCACCATAGTCCCATCTCACTTCTGGGAGCTCTCGAACCCGGCACCATTGGTAATGTCACAGATGAGCTGGATAGTGAGGCACAACAAAGCAAAGGGACGGTGCAAAAAGTGCAAAGTGCTTGTATTTTAAAAATTAACAAAATCAAAACAGTGTTCAAATAAATAGTGCAGTGCTTCAAAAATCTTAAAATAAATAATCCAATAAAAACAAGCGAAAGGGTGGAAGTTAAAATCCAATAGAAAAAAAAATCCTTTTAAAACCGAGGTTAAAACAATGGCTGGAAGCAGTCTTTTAAAACAAAGCCCGGGGCCTTCTTTTACTGGTGACTTTCCTGCTTCTCCCATCCAGGCTATGCACCAGGGGAGTCACCCTACATGCAGCTGACCTTCTTCACTGTACTGGTCTGGTGGCCTTTCTGATCCCTGGCTCCAGTTCTGCTCACCCAGACCGAGACTTGGGTTCCCCAGCGACCAGGACGCTCACACTGGGGCTTCCACTTCCCAAGTTTCTGACTTTCGCTGCCTTCGCTTCAGCGAGCCAACGTTCTCCTGGTCACTCCTGCTCTGCTCGGGCTTGCCCTCCCAGCTGCTTGCAAACATCGCAAGTCTGTGCTCGCTCGCTCGCTTTCTTTCTCTCTCTCTCTCTCACCGGCTTTCTCCGTCCTGCTTCCTTCTTCTCCATTAACCTCCCGTTCTTTTTTTTTCTCTTCCCTTTCTCTCATCCGCCTCGTGCTTCTATTATATGATCCGGGGATGTGGATCAGGTGTGGCAATTAGCAGCTCCTAGCAATAATTACAGATGCAGACAACTCCTCACCTGTGCACTTAAGCGAGGACCGTCACATCACGAATCACCCGGGAACCGCTTTGGCCACACTACCACGCCCCCTCCCTTTCTAAGCCACGAGTGCGGTCATTATTTATTTAAAAAGTGGCCCTGTTGACTTGAGCTGTGGACCCACTACACCATATCGCCAGTTCCAGATATGGCCCTTTATTTGAAGCCCAGTCTCTAAGGAAAGCAGACCCAAATTGTATTTTCTCAATTGGAGATGAATAATATAATTCAAGATATCCTTAAAACAATTTATTGGTATCTTGACAAAAAGTCATCAATTTCAATCAAAAACATGAAAACTTCTGGGTGTGTCCGGACTTTTTACCAGTTGTGTATTTTACATAAAAAATTTTAACAAGCTTTTGAATATGACAAACATTAGGACAACAAAAAATGCACAGATTTAAAAATATGTGGAGTACTTCTTACATTTCCAAAGTAGTTATCCAAAAGTTCAACATAGCGGTGCATTAACTCCAACGTCAAAAGTTCATTATCTTGGCCTTCCATAGCACAGCAGAAATACAAACTAGCATACCTTTCAAAAACAGTGAAACAGATTAAGGCTATGTTGTCTGTAAAATCTGAAAATATTTTTTCCACATTTAGCTACAAAGCTAGAACAGGCAAGAGACACAATACAGAAAAAAATTGCAATAATTGCTATTTGCTATAACTATTTTCTGAATCGTCATTCATTATTCAATTTTGTTGAAGTTTACAATTAAAGAGGAAAAAAAACAACTTTTTTTGCTTAAAGAACAATAGCCCACGCTGAAACATGAACCCAAAAATGCCAAAATACCTTTTATATACAATTTTCAGGTCCTTCCAATCAATAAAATTGCAGGTCTGAGGTTTTCTCCCCAACACAATTTGTGTCATCTCCCTGGTGATCTTTTTTTTCTCCTTGTCTCCAATGGATACATACCATTTCTGCAGCCTTAGTTTGCCCTGCCGGCTGAAAAGCAACATGAAGCGCATCTAAAAATCAATAAGAAAGCAGGTTAATCAAAAGGACTGCACATAAATAAGGCAGCAATACCTTTGTAAATCAGTACTATGATACAGAATGACAACCATTAACAATAATACTTTGCTAAACTGCTGATAATTACCTCTGCAGCAGAGTGTCAAACTATAAAAGATCACTTACAATATCTCCCCAGAACAGAATTAACAGGAAGTGTGAACACCTGACAGATGAACTACCAAAAGGTGTTGACATGCTGAACAGTAATTGATATGCAATTATAGCCACAAGTTCAAAGGGTATGAATTAACAAGAAAATGCTAAAAATTCACAAGTAACTTTGTCAGACAGGCATGAAACTTCAAATAACTGATGATGTTTACAGTATAGCTTATAAGATTCCAAAGATCCATAATAAAAAGAATAATAATTAAGTGCAAAGTAGCGAGGTATGCAATTTGAGAAAACATACTTAAATGCACATTTTTGTAACCCTGATCATTTCAATATTGTTGTCATAGTGCAAAACAGCCATGTTTTACACGTGTCAAACTGCATTCATTCATAAACACTAGCAATTTCAGAAATACTGAAGCTAGTAACTGTGTACCCTATACATGTCTTCCTGACTGAGGTTCTTTACAGAATGCATTATCAAGAATGCTTAATTAAACAAAACTTTTGTATAAAAACAAGATGAATCATTAGCACCCACTGAAATGACGTATAAATATAACCATTAAAATACTTCTGCTGTAACTTGAACTAATTTTACAAATGAAACACACATATTTTAAAAAGTCTAAAAATAAAATATTGGGTTTTGTTTATTAAAGACATTGCTGTTTAAAAAGTCCAGTTACAAAAGTGTTTTTTCTTAAAACTACACTATTTGTCCCATTATTTTACAAAGACAATTATGAACACAACACATTTAAAGCTCTGTGATCACCTAATTATTTAGTATTATAAAATCATTATTTAGAAAGTTACTGAAAACTTAAAACACATTGAAACTGGTCTTAAGGAATATTCTGTATGAATTACTTATAAAGATTAACCAGAATCGGCCAGCTACACACAATGGAGTTCTCATTTCACCTCTCACCACAATCACTTTCCAAATACTTGAACTTTTAACATATTGGACCTCTTTTCGATAAATAAGTACACATCACTTTGTTGAAAACAGATGTAAGTAATGATTATAACATCAAAGGAAACGCTGTCCAGCTGCTTTACTTATATTGTTATTCCAAGCAGGAAGTTAATAGCTTCATTAATGTGCTACAGACGATGGGAACTGATATAGTGAAGTATCCTTTTTACATAAAACTATGTTCTTGATGTATCCAACTTTCCACTTTGTAAACACAGTGAGCAGCACCAAGCAACAAGTATCACAAAGAGAGAAAGTGTTTGGACCACATATACAAAATGTGGATCTCCATCTTTTATATATTATGGGTTGTGAAGAGAACATTAATTCAAGTACAAGTAAGAAGATGATGGTCTCTAATTTGTCAGCCTTCAACTTATTCATATTCCCCACATATACTAAATTTTTCACAATAAACCACATAACACTGATCTACATCACAGCCTGCAATGGTCTGAATTTAGCAGTGTAGGAATCTGGAAAGCAAATCTAAAGACATACATGGTAACTGTAATACGCCAAAGGAAAAATAAAGCACTGGTGTAAGAGACATGGACAAAACAATGCATTGTTGGAGCCACTTGAAGAAATTGCCATACTATATTTTTCATCCCTCTTTATTATTTTTCCTTAAAAATATCCTCAGACATCACATTGCCAATTATTACAAAACTCCAATACCGGTAACCCACCAAAATACTGCAGAAATGGAACACAGTTTATGAGACAATTGCTCAAAAATACTGATACACTATAACTAAAGAGTTAGCAACAGTTCATAATGCTTAGTAAGTATAAACTTGATTAAGGGTTTCCATTTTAAAAGAAATGAGTTCCCTCTGAAGATAAATCTATTTTTTTCTAATCATAAAATAAATGTATTCATCATTTCCCAGTATATTATGGCAGGCAGGTTAGAATTTAATTGAGCAAGACGAGACAATCTGCTGTAGTCATAACATAAATTATTATAAAAGATTATTCTCTAACCAGTAATGCCTTAACCATCAGGTGTCATTCCAAATGGAGATATTAAATAGTTACGTTTTTTGTGATCCAAGGTCCTATACAGATATTAATATTTTATTCCAACATAGCATGACAAACCCCAAAAACACGAATCCCAAGGAAGTAGGCTGCTCAGCACATTTCTCACAAGTAAGATAACTAAATTTTCAAAGTCCGAGTTGAGAGAAATGTGAACAATGAATATTTCTGAGCAGAGCTTAAACATCATTTAAACATATTTAAAAAGAATGGATTTTTTAACTCATCTTTTAATTTCATTAGCTGAAATTCTAATTTAAGTCTGTGAAGGTCACTTTATTAAATGTATTTAATTTATTACTATTTGGATATTTTAGGGATAGCAAAAATACATTAATTATCGTGGAATGGTTTAAATAACAGTAACACTTCGGCCTGATGATTTTGAGTATGTACTGTATATTTATTTGTATTTAAATTATTTATAAAATCTCTAATTAGACCATTATTCTTCTTAAATTAGGAAGAGTTATACATCTTATATTTTTGAATGCACAGCTTATTTCTCAAAAGTCCAAGCTACTGTTTTCATTCCTATACTAGCATATCTTTTTTTTTTTGATTTTATTGAAATCAGACAACATTCCATACAAATAAATCAATTTTTACAAATATAAGATTGAAAACAAAACAATCAAATATACTAGCATAGCTAATATATTTTGCATGCATTTAATACTCCAATGTCTGATTAGCATTTTCTTCATATTCATAATATAGATAGATAGATAGATAGATAGATAGATAGATAGATAGATAGATAGATAGATAGATAGATAGATACTTTATTAATCCCCAAGGGGAAATTCAGAATAATGGAGATTATCCAGACATATAGATATCTGTATATTGGCAATACATTTGCATCCATTGATCAACTATGCCTCAAACATAACCTTTCATCAAAACATTTTTTTAGTACATACAAGTTAATGATATTCTCAAAAGAAATCTGGCTAAAATTCCTGATCTTCCCTCATCATCACCTCCAATAACTATACTTTTAATTTATGAAAAAAAACACAAATAGCATTTTTGGACTTGACAAGTGTTTTCAAAAGAATGCATCGCTACATAACCTGAAACACTGAGAGCAGTACCTTACATGCATATTTTTGGATAATGAATAAACTTCATTATTAGATAAAATACATTTCTAAATGTATCTAAGGTCAAAACACACCTGTAACTGTGAAATATGCCTTCAAGCACTTATGTCCTTGGGTCAAATATTTTGGTAAATGCCCCCTACCTAGATACTATGAAATAAAATCTTTACCTATTTAGTCAGACATCTTGGAATCTCAATAACCCCTAATCCCTTAACAGTGTTAGATGTTACGGAGTTTCATATTCTGCACCTTACTGCCATTAAGGCCTGAAAATCATTATGTCAATTAAAAACAAAAATGAAGATGAGCTCTTTTCCATCTTCTAGCTGAATGTTGGCTATTAAATGCAGTTAGTCCACTCTGTTAGTCCACCATACTGCTCAGTGATGGACCAGAAGCAGTCCATAACCCATCCCCAACAATTTCTTGTAGCTGAAGGTAAAAAAGCATCCCAGATATTTCTATCAGTTTAAACAGCTTCAATTCAAAAGCACAGAAAACTCTCAGGTTGTTACCGCAAATTTTCTAACATTGTGTACATAACTGAATATCAGCTAAGCCGAAAAAAAAGACTGAAGTGCACAAATAGATGTGAAAGATAAAACCTGTATACCTTCCAAATAATGCACAAATTTATGTCCACATATACAGAACTACAAGCATACAGTAAGTACATTCTAGCTGTGCTGTCCATCTAAATCTAAGTAATCAACACAGACCTCAGTATTAATGTCTGTACCAAACCATCTACTGGAATAATTTTTTAATGCATTTAGTAGTAAAATTAATTGCATTTGAAATTCCAACAGGCAGTGCATCATAAAAATCTGTCGTAATAAAATGCAGTGTATTTGTCATTCCAACAGATGGTGCCTCTCTCAAACATCTGTAGTGATAAAATGAATTGCATTTGTCATGACAACAGATGGCATATCTCAAACATTAACAATGCTTGTACAAACCCTATACAAAATGCCATATAACAAAGGACAGACACAGATACACAGACACGTGTCCTTTTATTGAGATGGATAAATCACTCTCCGTTAGAAGTATTTAGAATTAACGTTTGCAGTGCAGTGTGTATGTCAATTTCTCTTATATGCTATTTGGTAGGTGATTCATAAAAACAGTGCTAATGTTTGTGATGTGCCATCTAATGGATAACAGAGACACAGCAATTGGACAGACAAACAGACACTTGGCCTTTTATTAATAAGGATAAGTACTCAGAAAAATTAACTAAAAGGTTTGAAAAGAATTAAAAGTATTAGTAATTAGTTACCATCTTCTTTGTGTGTTCTAAATATAGCAACTTGGATCTTTTCTTCATGGTTGATCTTTAAACTGCCCTGCAATTTACATTTGTTGAATAATGCTGTTAAAAGATGCCCTATTCTTAGCAGTTTCTCCATTATAATCAGAAAAGACGTACATCCAATGACACTCATAGAGAAGCATACCTTTCTCTTCAGCACAATGAGTGTTTTTTTTTCTCTTGAACCTGATATTGCACAATTCTCACATTGATTGCACTGGTAAACTCTCTCCACCTTGAAGTTTCCAACCACAATGTCATCTAATATCTTATTGAAGAAAAAGCTCATGAAGAATGTGGCACCATTTTCTTCCAAAAATTGAAGACTTACAACAATGTATTCTTAAGCTTCTTGAGGTCTGTAGTTTTATTAAACACAAATTAGCAGTAAATGAATTATATTTGACTGTTTTGATAATACAGGTTAAGTATCCCTGGTGCAAAATTTCAAAATCCAAAAAGCTCCAAAATTTGAAACTTTTTGAGTATGGACATGACGCCACAAGTGTATAATTCCCCACCTGACCTCACTTGTCCATGTGAGACACTGAGCCAATGTACCTCCTAATGTTTTTCGAATTTTGAATTTCTACAAACATGAATGATGAGCAGGTTTGTTTGTTGGAGTCATGGGTGAATTAACAAAGGTTGAAATGTACAATAACAGCTGTGTGGCTCTTCCAAATTGCCGCACATGAGGTAAAATGAACAACGTAATTCAAAAGTGCACTGCAGTGCAGCTTAGTGGGAACATAAGTTCTGACGCTCTGTTGGCGTTTTTTTAATTATTATTTTTATTTATTTTTTTTTAAATCAACCATTGTCACGGGAGGCACGGTGGCGGAGTGGGTAGCGCTGCTGCTCTGCAGTTAGGAGACCTGGGTTTGCTTCCCGGATCCTCCCTGCGTGGAGTTTGCATGTTCTCCCCATGTCTGCGTGGGTTTCCTCCAGGTGCTCTGGTTTCCTCCACAGTCCAAAGACATGCAGGTTAGGTGCATTGGCGATTCTAAATTGTCCCAGTGTGTGGGTGTGTGTGTGTGTGTGTGTGCCCGGCGGAGGGTTGGCGCCTTGTGCCCTGTGTTGTCTGGGATTGGCTCCAGCAGACCCCCGTGACCCTGTAGTTAGGATATAGAAGGTTGGATAATGAATGGATGGAACCATTTTCACTGCCAGACGTCTGTGCACTACTCACTGTGTTCTTTGCTTATTTTCTATGTCCAGTAACCTTTTCATCAAAACACAGCCTAGTAGATGGAAAATGAAAGCATGCCATTGTTTTTGCTGTTGTTTAACAGCTGAAGCAGGTATTCAAATGATATTACATGCTGGATATCTACACTGATATGGACTAGGTAATGTGTTAGGAACGAAAGGATGTAACATCATTTGATGGAAATGAAAATTATCAACCTACAGAGGACTGAATTTGAAGATACCACTAAAATGCCTTTTCAGCAGCTCCGTGTATGACTGTATGTGTATGTGTACTTTTCTACTTTTATTTTTCTATTTTTATTTATTGATCACTCCTATCACTTTATTTTATTTGGATTTGTTCCCTGGACACACTTACTTTTCTGTTTTTACCTGCATTATTATCAATCTTTAATTTAATATTGTTTTTTGTATCAGTAAGGTGCTGCTGGAGTATGTGAATTTCCCCTTGAGATTAATAAAGTATTTATCTATCTATCTATCTAAATCAAAGTGAAAAAATGATGCAGCAGGCTTGTCCATTTTGCCGAAATTTCATTGCAGCAACTCAAAATCGTACTCAGTAGTTTGTATGGCCCCTATGTGCTTGTATGCATGCCTGACAACGTCAGGGCATGCTCCTAATGAGAAGACGGATGGTGTCCTGGGGGATCTCCTTCAAGATCTGGACCAGGGCATCACTGAGCTCCTGGACAGTCTGAGGTGCAACCTGGCAGCATCAGATGGACTGAAACAATGTCCCAGAAGTGTTCTATTGGATTTAGGTCAGGCGAGCATGGGGGCCAGTCAATGGTATCAATTCCTCCATCCTCCATGAAATACCTCCATACTCCTGCCACATGAGGCCAGGCATTGTTGTGCTCCAGGAGGAACCCAGGACCCACTGCACCAGCATAGAGTCTGACAATGCGTGCAAGAATTTCATCCCAATACCAAATGGTAGTCAAGGTGCCATTGTCTAGCCTGTAAAGGTCAGTGTGTCAATCCATGGATATGCCACCCCAGACCATCACTGACCCACCACCAAACCGGTCATGCTGAACAATGTTACAGGGAGCATAACGTTCTCCAAGGCGCCAGTGGTGGGCCTGCCAGTTCTGGTATTCTATGGCAAATGCCAATTGAGCTCCACAGTTGGTGGGAAGTGAGCACAGGGGACACTAGAGGGCCCTCAGGCCACCCTGACATTCACACCAGTGGCCTACTGGAGGTTATTTTGTAGGGCTCTGGCAGTGTGCATCCTGGCCCTCGTTTCCCAAAGGCGCAGATACCGGTCCTGATGAATGGTTAAGAAGGACCTTATGGCCCTGTCCAGCTCTCCTAGAGTAACTGCCTGTCTCCTGGAATCTCCTCCATCCTCCTTCCCTTGAGTCTGTGCTGGGAGACACAGCAAACCTTCTGGCAATGGCATGGAGAAGTTGTGCCACCTCTGTAGGGTTCAGGTATCACCTCATGCTACCAGTAATGACACTGAGCATAGCCAAATGCAAAACTAGAGAAAAAACAAGAAAAGATGAGGAGGGAAAAATGTCAGTGGCCTCCACCTGTTAAACCATTCCTGTTTTGGGGGTCGTCTCATTTTTGCCCCTTTCATTAACACCAAAGCAGCTGAAACTGATTAACAACCCCCTCTGCTACTTAACTGACCAGATCAATATCCCAGAAGTTTCATTGATTTGATACTATACTCTGATTAAAAAGTGTTTAATTTTTTGAGCAGTATATTATATATATATATATATATATATATATATATATATATATATATATAGTGTGTATACAGTGATCCCTCGCTATATCGCGCTTCGCCTTTCGCGGCTTCACTCCATCGCGGATTTTATATGTAAGCATATTTAAATATATATCGCGGATTTTTCGCTGCTTCGCGGGTTTCTGCGGACAATGGGTCTTTTAATTTCTGGTACATGCTTCCTCAGTTGGTTTGCCCAGTTGATTTCATACAAGGGACGCTATTGGCAGATGGCTGAGAAGCTACCCAACTTACTTTCTCTCTCTCTCTCTTGCGCTGACGTAGGGGGGTGTGAGCAGGGGGGCTGTGTGCAGCTGCTTCCTGAAACGACATGCTGTGCTGCACGGAGCTTCGCATACTTAAAAGCTCAAAGGGCACGTATTGATTTTTTATCTCTCTCTCTATCTCTCTCTAACTCTCTCTCTGCTCCTGACAGAGGGGGTGTGAGCTGCCGCCTTCAACAGCTTTGTACCGGCGGTGCTTCGCATACTTAAAAGCCAAAAAGCCCTATTGATTTTTTTTTTGACTGCTTGCTTTGCACTCCTTTGAAAAGGAAGATATGTTTGCATTCTTTTAATTGTGAGACAGAACTGTCATCTCTGTCTTGTCATGGAGCACAGTTTAAACTTTTGAAAAAGAGACAAATGTTTGTTTGCAGTGTTTGAATAACGTTCCTGTCTCTCTACAACCTCCTGTGTTTCTGCGCAAATCTGTGACCCAAGCATGACATTCTAAAAATAACCATATAAACATGTGGTTTCTACTTCGCGGATTTTCCTATTTCGCGGGTGGCTCTGGAACGCAACCCCCGCGATGGAGGAGGGATTACTGTATTAAAATATAAATTGTGTGTTTAGACTTGGATCCCTTCCTCAACATATCTTAAAATTTGACATACTTCTGGTCTCAGGCATTTCGGATTAGGGATGCTCACTCTGTAATTTTTGCTTTTCATATGTCCTCCCACTTTCATTTCTACTCAAAACAAACATTTTTCCATTCTATTTTGTTGCTTCTCCAATGTATTTACAATTGGCACCTTGATATGGACGTTCACCTGACCATTAAATCATTTTTTCGTTTACAAGTCTATGTGTAATGCCAGTGTAGAGGGCATACCTGCAAGATGTATGTGATTCATATAGTGCTGCTTTCACCTACTGTGTACTTGGACCATTTCTCAATGTCTTGGCCTGGAGAGTGTCAACTGTAACTCAGCTTGTATGTGGCAGTTAATTTCCTAACTCATGGGAGCCTGCACCAACTCTAATGTCATTCCTATCGGTCTGTGTTTTCCCAGTCTACCAGTATAACGTTTCCCTCTTTTTTACACTTTAATTTAGGTTTCAGCATATTATGCTTTGTTGTGACAGTGCTGGTGCTTCTTTTTAAAAAAAAAAAAAAAAAAAAAAAAAAAAAAAAAAAAAAAAATTATAATGCAACTATTGAGAATTAAATGTTGCTGGGAGAAAGAGGGTAAAACCTTAATACTGTACAATGTTTGCATAGATTTCACTAAAATGAAAATATGCTTATTAATTATACTACGTTTTAGTCCCTTTTGTCATGTAAAACTTACATCTGATGAGAACTACGCATATGCCCACAGTACAGAGGACATTTTAAAAAAATAAATAAGATGAACCATTAGTGGTTTTCCTCTTTACAATGTGGTCAAAATCATAATTGGCTTTTGCTTACTTGAGTCTAACTCTCCATTACTGGCTTTTTCCCATGGCAGGAAGCAATGCAGATAACTACTACCTTCAGTCTCTCAGAAATATGATCAGATATGTCAAAAATAAGATGATTTAATGTAAAAAAAATAAGCATTCCACAGCTTTCACGAAATTAGTGTTTTCAGAAACAGAAGTTGTGCAAAGTTCCTGAACAGAACAGGAGGCACAGCAGCCTTTAAATAATATTCAATTCTTAAATATACATACTGCAGGTACAGTGCAAGATAATTTCAAACACATCAATGACAATGATGGGTATCAAATTCTACTGCAATATATGCACACTAAATGTTTATAATGACCAGAGTATTACAAGTGCAGATAAAAGAAATAATACATTTTACCTTCTCAACTATCATCATCACCATTACCATCAACCAGTTTAACCATTAACAATTGAAGCTTTTTCAGTGCTCTCACTATCCAACTATAGTGGATTAAAATAAAAGTCATAATGCAATTCCGAAGACATTTTAATCAGTTATGGAAAAATGGAATTATGGTTATTGTACTTGAGTAAATTATGTAGTTAATTGTACTTTTTAAAGTATTTTAATATTCTTACTTTTCAAAAAGTATATTATTTAGTAGAGATGCTACTTTGTTACATTTTGAAGGAGGATTGTTATAAAATACAATAGATTGGCTGTGTTCAAAATTCCAAGTTCACAACAGCCATGTAGAAATAAAACTTCACATATAAAATACAGTGGTGTGAAAAACTATTTGCCCCCTTCCTGATTTCTTATTCTTTTGCATGTTTGTCACACAAAATGTTTCTGATCATCAAACACATTTAACCATTAGTCAAATGTAACACAAGTAAACACAAAATGCAGTTTTTAAATGATGGTGTTTATTATTTAGGGAGAAAAAAAATCCAAACCTACATGGCCCTGTGTGAAAAAGTAATTGCCCCCTTGTTAAAAAATAACCTAACTGTGGTGTATCACACCTGAGTTCAATTTCCGTAGCCACCCCCAGGCCTGATTACTGCCACACCTGTTTCAATCAAGAAATCACTTAAATAGGAGCTGCCTGACACAGAGAAGTAGACCAAAAGCACCTCAAAAGCTAGACATCATGCCAAGATCCAAAGAAATTCAGGAACAAATGAGAACAGAAGTAATTGAGATCTATCAGTCTGGTAAAGGTTATAAAGCCATTTCTAAAGCTTTGGGACTCCAGCGAACCACAGTGAGAGCCATTATCCACAAATGGCAAAAACATGGAACAGTGGTGAACCTTCCCAGGAGTGGCCGGCCGACCAAAATTACCCCAAGAGCGCAGAGACGACTCATCTGAGAGGTCACAAAAGACCCCAGGACAACGTCTAAAGAACTGCAGGCCTCACTTGCCTCAATTAAGGTCAGTGTTCACGACTCCACCATAAGAAAGAGACTGGGCAAAAACGGCCTGCATGGCAGATTTCCAAGACGCAAACCACTGTTAAGCAAAAAGAACATTAGGGCTCGTCTCAATTTTGCTAAGAAACATCTCAATGATTGCCAAGACTTTTGGGAAAATACCTTGTGGACTGATGAGTCAAAAGTTTAACTTTTTGGAAGGCAAATGTCCCGTTACATCTGGCGTAAAAGGAACACAGCATTTCAGAAAAAGAACATCATGCCAACAGTAAAATATGGTGGTGGTAGTGTGATGGTCTGGGGTTGTTTTGCTGCTTCAGGACCTGGAAGGCTTGCTGTGATAGATGGAACCATGAATTCTACTGTCTACCAAAAAATCCTGAAGGAGAATGTCCAGCCATCTGTTCGTCAACTCAGGCTAAAGCTATCTTGGGTGCTGCAACAGGACAATGACCCAAAACACACCAGCAAATCCATCTCTGAATGGCTGAAGAAAAACAAAATGAAGACTTTGGAGTGGCCTAGTCAAAGTCCTGACCTGAATCCAATTGAGATGCTATGGCATGACCTTAAAAAGGCGGTTCATGCTAGAAAACCCTCAAATAAAGCTGAATTACAACAATTTTAAAAAAGATGAGTGGGCCAAAATTCCTCCAGAGCGCTGTAAAAGACTCATTGCAAGTTATCGCAAACGCTTGATTGCAGTTATTGCTGCTAAGGGTGGCCCAACCAGTTATTAGGTTCAGGGGGCAATTACTTTTTCACACAGGGCCATGTAGGTTTGGATTTTTTTTTCTCCCTAAATAATAAAAACCACCATTTAAAAACTGCATTTTGTGTTTACTTGTGTTATATTTGACTAATGGTTAAATGTGTTTGATGATCAGAAACATTTTGTGTGACAAACATGCAAAAGAATAAGAAATCAGGAAGGGGGCAAATAGTTTTTCACACCACTGTATATATTTAAATTATATACATTAAATATATTTGGGGCCAATCACAAGAATTTTACTGTACATAGTTCATTGATGTTCTATTTTTCTATTTATATATAACATTAACTGTAGTTTAAGTTTTTAAAAGTTGCTTCTGTACACTGGTGCTATGCAGATTGTACTTATCTAATGTCAACATGATTCAAAAGTCCTTCATCATTTGATGTCAGAACCCTTTTCATTTTTATGTATGCTACTAAATTTGTTTGCAAAACTGTATAAGCTTTTATGGTCTCTCTATTGAAGTCTGAAGTGAAGTTCACTTGACCATGTTATCAATACCCTTGCAATAGTCACTATACTACTTTTTTTCCTCTCTTGAATTCTAGCAAATGCAGTTTCTAATATGCACAAGTGTACTTATAATACAATATCAACTGTGTACGAGTTTCATCTTTTACTTTTAAGTAACACAGCTATATTTGCTTGCATATTATTAAACTGCATAAAGTTACAGCATCCTCCTGCAAAATTAACCTGAGTTTATCATTTGTTCACCATTGATCCCTAAAGGATAAATTAATTGAAGAGGTCTTCTCAAAACACTCCCAGATGAAGTGCAGACAGTACATGAACAGAGAAGTCCATCTTGTTCTGAAAAAGTCCATCAACTCTACCCACTTTATAGATTTTCTGTGGAATTTTGTCTTCTCCATTTTTTACTGTGTCTCCAACCTTCTGCATGGTATCAGAGTTGGTATCACATGGATGAGCTGATTTTAAGCCAATCAAATATTCTTTCCTCTAACGGTTTCAAAAGTTAGTCACAAGTCACTGCTTATAATGTAGTGTTACAGCCGTGCCCGAAGGTGTCTCTGATGGCATGCAAGTAATCCTTTTGCCAACCAAATAGTGAATGAGTGTTAATGGCTGGGGTTCACCAAGCGTATTGTGCACATACAGTTGTTAAGAGGCCTAGAATTCAGCACAGCTTCTACCTCACTCAAAATGGTACACAGCTCCCCAAAGCTTAAAAAGCCCTTACCCAGCACAGACAGAACTCGATTCATGTCTGAAAAAGCACTCTTTCAATTTATGTTCTTTCATGGATTTCCATAGATCTCTTAAGTCAGCTTTCTTTAAGGTCTTTGCATTAAATGAATAAATTACCTTGCATATTCTTCTAGCTATAAATCTTCTCTGAGCTAGAAGAAAGCTCTCTGTGGTCAGATCTGACACCACTTCTAAATGTACAGCTCGTATAGCAGCACAGGTGAACAGTGCTATTTAAGCCCTTTTTGCCCAGCTTTGATCTTGACATAAATAGGGCCTGCAACGTCTACACCTGCAACGTCTATTTCAAAGTGGGGTGATTCACCGATTCTTTCTTTTGGTAACACTGCAGTTACTTGCTGTCATTGTCTTACCTTTAAGCTCCAACATATGTTACAATTCGCTACAACCTACTTAACTAGTTGTCTGTCTCTTATAATCCACTATAATTCCCTAATCTGCCCGAAGTATGTCTTTCATAAATCATTCATGGCTTTGTTGAACCAGCAGCAGCTCCAAGTAACAATATTTTGTTGGTAAAATCCATGGGTGCAGCTCTTTCACGTCGAAGTCCAACTATCACAGTCTTTCACCAACACCAAGCAAGCTGTGTTTATTAAGACAGGATACAGCATCATTCTATTGAAACTCTGCTACAGTGTAATCTTACTCCAATAAGTCTCAGCTGAAAAGAGCTCCTCCGCTTTATGCTTTCATCGAATCCTTGTGTCTGATCGGGGCATTACTTATGAATCTCTTTATTCAGGCTGTTACACTGAATACAACTTTCAGTTTACTGTATCTCTCTAGATCTAATACAGGTTCAGTTATCTTGTCAGTCCTGCTGCATTGCATTGTAAAATGGAACATGTATCACTAGAAGCTCTTTACCTGTGTCTTCTGTTTGACTGACCAACATTAGAAAGTTAGGCCAATTTCTCCAGATGTGGTTCAGCAGAAGAACTTCTGCAGTCAGACCTCTGGTAGGAATATCCAATGGATTATATTTATCTTCACAATGACTCTAGATTTATTAAACTCTGAATTTCTGTAACTCTGTTAGACACAAAAGGCTTCCATTTCTGGGCTGAGCCCTGAATCCATTGCAAGGTGATTATTAAATCTATCCACATCCTACGCTGATACCTTTGCAAGTTTAAAGACTTCACTTGAGTGCTTCCAAGTCTAGCTCCAATTTATGTACCTATTAAAGGTAATTTTTTTAATGGGACCAATCTAGACCTTGAAACTACCAAATTCATGATAACTTCCCCAACTTTATTTTCTCCTTAATGTATGCCACTTCACTGTATGGTCTATCACTGACATCATAAAATATATTCAGGAAATGAGAATGACAACTTTAATGCATCTGAATTTGATACCATCAAGGAATGGCAACTAGGTGAAGTTGTGGCAACTCTGCTCACCACTGACTCCATTCACTTGTGAAACATGAAGGTGGTTCCTCTTCTAAGTAATATTCCCTCTTCCTCATTTACTGAAACAAGCATTTTAAGTGGTCAAGGTCAAATACAAAGACATCCTTCTCTGGTTGCCATACTAAATCCAACACCTTTAGCACTATCCCATGGGCGTCAAAGACCTTACTATGTTTAGCAATGACTTCTTCCCACCTCACTCTCAATTCTGAGGAGTGGGCTGTCCACCTACATAGGTTCATGTCAGCATTTAACAAAATCACCTTTGCATGAACATTTACAGACCACACCTCTACCACATCACATAAACCTGCAATGAAGTTGTCTATACAGAGTAACTCTTAACAGATTTGTGATGTCGCAGCTCATATTTTTTGAGACTCCTTCTAATAGTAGCTGCCAACAAAAATTGGTTTGGGAAGACTCCAAATATTACTCAAGTCCTTCTTAGGATATGTAACTCATCCTCTGTGTTTATTTGCCAAGGACATATTCAAGACAGCTTTTGTAATGTCTGCTGTAAACATTATCTTGTGTAATCTGCATTTAATGTGCAAACTCAAAAAAATCTGGATTCAGGCTAGGCCAAGTAAGCAGACAGTCATTTAGAGGTTGACAGTCCACCTTGTGTTATGAAGCATTAAACACAACTCTCAGCTTTGTGATTACATTGTCTTATCTGACTACATTATGATAGGGTAGGTAATATCTACCTACGCTAGGTAGGGAGTTTAATAAAACTAGACCTGATCTATTCAAATGTTAAAGATTCCTTTGCATAAACTACTGGTACCTTTTGGCAGATCTGACCATGAGCTGATTCATCCTATTTCCAGCTACAAGCCTATGACTAGACAGAAACATATTACCACCAAGATAATGGTGAAGTGGAGCCTACAGGGCAAAATGGTACTGAATAAGTGCTTCTAAATGACAGACTGGAAAATGATTTGCGAGTCACATAGGAGAGGATATTGAGGGACTCAGTCTCTGCATCACAGACTATATTAACTTTTGTGTCAACACTGTGGTACCCTCAAAGACAATGCATTGTTTTCCAAACAAACAACCCTGGATTACCAAGGAGCTAAAAGGTCTCCTGAATGAAAGAAAAAAGAACATTCAAATCTAGTGACAAAGAGGCCAGGAAGAACACACAGGGAGTACTAAAGATAAAGTTGCGTGAAGGAAAAGAAGCTTACAAATGTAAAACATAAAACAAACTTACTCAGAATAACATGAAAGAAAGATGTCTGGAATGGACTGGGCATAATTACTTGAGTCTACCAATCCAGGACTCAGGTGCTAGATGGAGATGTGGACATACCTAAATGCCCTGAACCAATTTTTTAATACATTTTCCCTCTCACTACCACCTTTATCCAATGACCAGTCTCCTCACACCATTCCTACTGCATCAACAACTCCTACCACGTCAACTGGAATGGCCAGTGATGTGTCCACCTCTCAACATTAGTATGGGCTGTCTATAACTGAAGAGCAAGTAAAGAGACAACTGAGAAAACTACACACAGGAAAAGCTGCTGTACCTGATGAGTTCCTAATACCTGTGTTGACCAACTTTGTGGTATCCTCTGTCACCTGTTTAGTCTGTCCCTAAGGCTCCAGAAAATGCTGCTAATGGAAAGCATCCTGAATCGTTCCTTTTCCAAAGAAAGCAGACACCTCTTCAACTAATGACTACAGACCAGTGGCACTTACATCTCACATCATGAAGACCTTTGAGAGACTGGTCCTGGACTATAAGACTTCTTTTGCAGCAGACCACAAGGACCCACTGAAGTTTGCCTATTGAACAAAGACTGGAATGGAGAATGCAATTATCTGTCTGCTCCACAACGCTTATTCTCACCTGGACAAAGCTGGCAAGCTGTGAGAATTATGTTTTGTTTTTATTTCTCCAGTGCCTTCAATACCACCCAGCCATCCTAGTTAAGTGGTAAGCTCTGAGATATGAAGTGGGTCGAGCTTATGGTGTCCTGAATAATGGGCTATAGGTTGGGCAGACCACAGTTTCTGAAACACATGAAGTGTGTTTCATTCTGTGCACCTCAGGCTATAAATATAACACCAGGTAATATCACTTACAGAAATCCTCAAATGATTCTGCACTTACATAATTATACGTATCTGGTGTAAAGTGTTACATAATTTTTCAGTTTGCATTTTAGGCTTTCACATCTTTTCTTGACAATTCTAAGACTGTCTGGCAGTTCGAGACCATCTTGTTGCCATAGAAAGTACCAAATGGAGTTACAATTTGTATATTATTTGTATATCTCACTGCTTCTTCAAATCTTTAAAGAGCTTCAGAGACTTCTGGTCCCTCTGCCAGCTGGACAAAACCTAGAGACTTAAACACCCATTATGCATGCAGCTGTTTTGAGATTTCTGCATCCACATCTAGACTGATGTGCATGCACATGATTTCTGTCATGCTACAGATTAGTATAGTCTGTGTACAGAACAACCAATTGTTCATTCCAAACCCACTATTGTTTCTGTCAGCCTTTCCAGATACAACTTCCCAGTACTAATTAACACTAAGAGTTCAGTTTCATCTGCGCCACCTTAAGGCAAACCTGGAAGGTGTAGTCCCTTTCTTTTTAGCTCATTTTGAAAGTGTTCACCAGGGATCTGCATCATACCAATAAAGACTTGTGGAGTTTCAATTGCCTCAGTTTCAGTTTTTTGCTGTTCATTACATACATTTTTCAGACTTACTTTGATTGCATTTTGTTTGGGTGTTAAAGGATTGGGGCAACCAAAATGATGAAGATTGTTTCTTGCTTCAGAACTGATAACTTTAACACCTACACCAAGGTCTCTTGGATCAATCTTCTCTAACTACCACCATCCAGCAAACAACATACAATTGTCCTTCCTGCTGGTCCCCCCATCCAAGCTTTAGCTATCTGCAACAACACAATGGTCTGGTTATTTGGTTTTATTTCAATTGTACTGGGCATAACAAAGGACATAACAGCTATCAACTTATTTTCAATTGAGGGCTTTACTTCATTTTTATCTCATACTGTTTGGTGATGTCTTTGTCCACATTTAGTACATGTTAGTCCCTGGAGTTTGCAAAACATTGCTATGTGTCTGGGACCCAATCAAATAAAACATCTAATTTTCTGAGTTTCTCTTTTCATGCAGCTACTGCATTTCCTGGGTGATGCTCTGCCACATGATTTGCAGTTACAAAACAAATAGGCATTAGGGCTAGCTGTATGTAATGTAGCTACTAACAGCATGATTTGTTTTTTAGGTTTAATATCAGAAGAAAATAATGGCCTTATAAATGTTTTCTGGGTTGACTGAATCTCTTTCTGTGAGATACTAAATCTATTGAGTTGAAATGTTCTTTCCCTGCATTCAACTTCATTTTAAGGGCATGTTATAAGCTCAGGCACACTTCCTTCACCATCAAAATTTGCCTAGCAAGTATAATCTAGTGCAATGTATTATGGTATCAGACAAAATGGACTGCCATACATATCACAAAGCAGTCCCAGGAATTCCAAACTATGTATGTAAATTTCACATTCATCATACATCTGCCTCAGTGCTGTATGCCACATAATTTTTTTTACAGGGTTTAAATTAACCAATTTTCTTACAAATCTGTTCTGCAGCCAATCGCTGCTTCATAAGAGTTGTCACTCAATGTCAGCCCTGCAACTGCCTTTGCTACTGAAATACAATTTCAGTTAAGTGAACTTTTCCCTTTTGCACAGTGCACCATTGCTATAAATTGCCATCTCAAACTCGCTCCAGAGTTTTTGCCAAGAACTTACTATGCCATTAAACTTCTCTATAATGAGCTTCAGTAGTTTAACTAATCATCAATATAGCACTCTCTCTCTTTTCTATCACTTGCATCACCGAGTCTTGCATAGTTACTCACATATTCATTGCTCTTTTCTATTCTTCTTCTTGCATGAATTCTCCACATAATTACATCTTAATAATCTTCTGTGCTTGCTACCTCCAGCTCCTGATCAGCTAAACAGACCCCTCTTTGATTTCTTTTTTCAGTTCCACAAAGAAGTATTCCTTGATGTACAGCATCAACAACATCTGTCCGAGTTTCTCAGAATATGAAGTTCCCTTGTTCATCTCCTTCGAAAGGTCGGTTAGAAATAGGGATGCTCTGATCAGGTTTTTAAAGTCCAATACAGATCACAGATTTCATGTTACTGGATCGGTTGATTCCAAATTTATTTTCTTTATCCCTTTAAAAAACTTTTTACACTGCATAAACAGATGCACACATGCACTATGTTCTATATTTAAGTGTTAATTTTCTTATTTTCACCATTTCCCTAAGAAAATTATATACACATACAAACACACACTGACACAATCGATTAATTGATATTGGCAATTTAAAACCTATGTATTAAAGCAGTGTTCATCATTAATTACACTACAACTTTTTTGCCTTTTAAAATATACATTTATCTATACTTATCTATACATGTATTTTCTTATCCTTCAGTGCACCAGCTAGACTTTGGCAATTTTTGCGGTGAAATTATAAATAAGGATTACCATTTTAATAATACTGTACCTTTTCTTACCAAAACATATACTGTATGACAACACAAATAAGAGGAAGAGTACAACTCTTTAAAAAAAAGTCTTAAACATATGAAATTATCGTAAGATGTTTATCAAAACAACACAAGGCTAACATGCTTAATAAATTCACAAGTAAATGACAAATTTTACTGTTAATCTAACAAGTCTGTTGTTTATTAATCAGCAATTTCAAATTCTTTTTTGTCTTTTCTTTTTCCAATTAAAAATGTAAACTGCTGTACATAACATAAGCTCTGGGCCCAAACTAAGACAAACAGTGTCCCATTTTAATTAACACTAGAATTACCAGAGCCTACGATTTAAGGCCCACCTTAAATCCATTCGCACCTCTCCCTCAGCGTCTTTTGTCCTGTAAATGTGCCGATTAAGACAAGCAGCCTGCTATTCCATCCCCCACCGCCGCGGACAATGCACAAACTTCTCCCAGCTCATGCCTTGATTGATTATCTGGGAGTGAAGTGCTGGAGTTTTAGAGTGGAAATAATAGATTGTTATTTGGAACACATGCATTTCATGTGTGTTCCGTTTCTATAATAATCTGTGTAAACACATTGTTAAAACAGAAACGTTTGTCATATTTTAGTAGTAAATAATAAAATGTTGACATAAACTATATAATGTGTGAAGCCTGAAGTCCAAAGATCAAATAAACACTTTCACAAAAGGTTCAAGGACGATACAAAAGCTTCCGTGGCATAGCGGTAAGATTTTCTGACTTGTAATCAAGAGTCCGCGGTTTGATCCCGTCTGCCTCCTGTATTTGCCGTTTTCAGTAATGAGCTGCTCTTATTGTTAATATTATACAGTACACACATACATTTGGTTTGCGTCTGTAACAGACGGTGTACATTTATAGGACTTGTGAAAGTTACCGTTTTTTTTTTCACTTTTATTCTCTCAGTCACGATCGTGATACATACTACCGCCCTAGGGATCTGACGCTGTTAGCTTTTATTTGAAACTGGGAGTAACTGTAGATGTGAGTGGTGTTTTGAGGCAATGGAACTGGACATTCTCCGATCGAGAGGGATAAAAGCTGGCACACAAACGCTGGTGAATCTGCCTTCTTCGTATCTCACCATCACTTGATTTTTTATATTCAGTTTTATTGAGTGTTCCTGCTCACACTGAATTAGTATTAGGCTATTTCATGGGCAGGTGTGGGCAAGTCCGTCATTATGTCATTATCAATTAAGCAGATAAAAGGGAGTTGATTTGAGGTGTTGTAGCGAACTCCCCTAATTGTTGAATGAGGAGCCCGGAACACACGAAAAACTCCTACTCTTAGGAAAAATACTACTATAATGTCCGAAAACCGACAGAACCTTCGACCCAATTTTGATATCCCCAGATGAAGTTGTTTATGGATTTATACAAAAAAACAATGAAATAATTACCCAACAGTTGTTTAGCCAAATCAAAAGAATATATATTATAAATCAAACCAATAATAAACACCAAGTAATAGGACCCCCCCTTTTACCCTTATATAATATCCAGAAAGAAAGCAAGAAAGAAAGCAAGAAAGAAAGCCAGGAAAAGAAACAGAGATATATCCTATTTAACAACACCCCCCATAAATTTACAGTAAATATCTGTAGGAATACACATATATACACATATATACAAATATAAATTAGATATACAGTCTCACAATCCCCACTCGTTCCCCAGTCCCTTTTATATATAGTGGATTTAAAGAGTTTAGCCACACGGCCTGGGAAGTCTGTGAATAATCCAGTAATCCAGTCACTAAGCTCCGCTGACTAGAAAACTGCATTTAAAGGTAAAAAGGAGCAATCTCACTGGCTTGGCGACGATTCTTCGTTAAAAACTGCAATCCGTCTCACACGGGAGTCTGAGCATTAGCATCCTTCCATGGCCGCTGCCCTCATCACAAATCCAACTTAAAGCTGTGCCCTCCGAAGATCACAGCTCTTCGTTGCGTCCAACCGTGATTTCGGAGCCTTCCGTGCTTTACCAATCGCTTCTTTTACCAATTCCGTTCTCCTTCCCAGCTACTTCTTTTAACCAACTTCCTTCTTCCTCCGCCCTCCTCGCTTCTTTACTTTTTCTTCTCTCCCTTTTTAAACTACGCGCCTCCTTGCCTTTTAAGGAAGATTTACATCACACCAAAGTTCATTTCGGCAGGGACCCTCAGGCGTTGTTTGGACCCCTACTCCCCTTAAAGAGATATCCCATAAACATTAATTGCCGGGGACATCATCACTAAAGGGCAAGCGGCAGAAACAGTTAAAAGCATATAATAAAAACAATATGTGACAACCGTTACAGTGTGGTGCTTGCATGTGGAAGATTTTGCTGTGAATAGATAACATGCTGTCAAAGGAGCTCTCCATGCAGGTGAAAGAAGCCATCCTTAAGCTGCGAAAACAGAAAAAACCCATCCGAGAAATTGCTACAATATTACGAGTGGCAAAATCTACAGTTTGGTACATCCTGAGAAAGAAAGCAAGCACTGGTGAACTCAGCAACGCAAAAAGACCTGGACGTCCACGGAAGACAACAGTGGTGGATGATCGTAGAATCATTTCCATGGTGAAGAGAAACCCCTTCACAACAGCCAACCAAGTGAACAACACTCTCCAGGGGGTAGGCATATCGATATCCAAGTCTACCATAAAGGGAAGACTGCATGAAAGTAAATGCAGAGGGTGCACTGCAAGGTGCAAGCCACTCATAAGCCTCAAGAATAGAAAGGCTGGATTGGACTTTGCTAAAGAACATCTAAAAAAGCCAGCACAGTTCTGGAAAAACATTCTTTGGACAGATGAAACCAAGAACCATTCTCTACCAGAATGATGGCAAGAAAAAAGTATGGAGAAGGCGTGGAACAGCTCATTATCCAAAGCATACCACATCATCTGTAAAACACAGTGGAGGCAGTGTGATGGCTTGGGCGTGCATGGCTGCCAGTGGCACTGGGACACTAGTGTTTATTGATGATGTGACACAGGACAGAAGCAGCCGAATGAATTCTGAGGTGTTCAGAGACATACTGTCTGCTCAAATCCAGCTAAATGCAGTCAAATTGATTGGGCTGCTTTTCATGATACAGATGGACAATGACCCAAAACATACAGCCAAAGCAACCCAGGAGTTTATTAAAGCAAAGAAGTTGAAAATTCTTGAATGGGCAAGTCAGTCACCTGATCTTAACCCAATTCAGCATGCATTTCACTTGTTGAAGACTAAACTTCAGACAGAAAGGCCCACATACAAACAGCAACTGAAAGCCGCTGCAGTAAAGGCCTGGCAGAGCATTAAAAAGGAGGAAACCCAGCATCTGGTGATGTCCATGAGTTCAAGACTTCAGGCTGTCATTGCAAGCAAAGTATTAGAAATGAACATTTTATTTACAGTTATTTAATTTGTCCAATTACTTTTGAGCCCCTGAAATGAAGGGATTGTGTTAAAAAAATGCTTTAGTTGCCTCACATTTTTATGCAATCGTTTTGTTCACCCCACTGAATTAAATCTGAAAGTCTGCACTTCAACTGCATCGGAGTCATTTTATTTAAAATTTATTGTGGTAATGTACAGAACCAAAATTAGAAAAAAGTTGTTTCTGTACAAATATTTATGGACCTAACTGTATTACACCCGTTTCTTTAATGTAAAGGCTAATATTCCAATCATTTCTCCCTATTTGGTAAAACAAACCTTGACTTGCTGCTCTTTGTTTACACTTCAGGAAGTTCACTGTAAAAACAAAAGATGTACACTGGCTTAACTACCTTGCATAAAGAAGCACTGTAACTAATTTTACTTAAAAGCTTAGAAAAGGATCGCTTTTTGTGATTGACAAATTTACCAATCACTGCACAAGTCTTTTGTAGTGAAAATCAACTGATATAGACTGGCAGCCAATTGATTGGAGCATCCCTAATCAAACGTTGTTGTAGATCCTTGCTTTTGTCTCATCCAATCAAATCACTCAGCCATTTCTGTTTACATGCTAGTTAAACTTCCTTGCAATTTCCTGGTATATTGGCACCAAAATAGTGATGTAGAACAGAACTTCAGTTCTATACAATGTGTTGTTCTTTATGAAACAAAATGTTTACTTATAATTTAGTGTAAAACAACAATAAACAAGTTCACTTAACCACTTTAACAACAACCTTACAACAATACTTACAATACACACATAACTGTAACAGTTTCATCTTTTACTATTAACACAACTATTTTTGCCTGCATCAGCCTTATCACTGATTACATATTAAAATCATTATACTTTGTACTGTGGAATAATAAAAACATGTTGACTTTTCATATATTTATCTTTCATTCCTTGAAGGTAGAGTATGAGGTACTTTGCAGTTAAAGAAGAGACAATTTTGCTATAAGTATGCAATAATAATTGCTGTTTGAAACTGCTGTGGTGTTTATTAGGTTTGACAATTAAAATAGTTTCATATGTTCAGGTACAAAACTGCAAACAAAGAGATGATACTGGATGTTGCTGTCACATTTGTTTTATGTTTGTGATTTTGACATATAGTCTGTCAATTTCTAACTTTTTATAGAAAATTTAACATTTACAGTTTCGCAATTTAAAATTTTCTATTGCGACTAGCAATAATAGTGTATGGTCTACTTTTAAAACTTTAAATCTCATTCCAGTTACAATGTACTTTCCAAATGATAATGCAGTCAATTTTCTACAAATATGAACTAATAATTCCAATTTAAAATCAATAAAGCTGTTGTGTGGTTTGTTTAGATTTTCCAACAAATGATTTTGAACATAATAAACATGTAAAGCTGAATCTTTTGGAATATAATTGCCATATACTACACAACATTCCATTTGTTTCTGTGTGCATATATGTGGTTAATATGCTTTTAAATAAATACAATTTATTTTATCACTATGTATCACTGCTTATGCTTTATTAATTTAGGTTGATTTTTCCTAAAGTAACTGAATTTCATTTTTCTCACCCTACATGTACTGTTTTACTTTTATCCATGCAATAGTACTTCAACTTTTCTACAGCATTAATAACACTGAAATTTTCTTCAACATTTCTACTTGAGTAGATTTTTTTTAGCATTTTGTCCGGCTCTTTAATGAACAAAAACTCACCTGTGTAAAACTAATTTTCATTTATCCATTTCAAATTGACTTGTCCAGTTCAGGATCACATGGAGACAATGGAAACTAATGCTAGATGAGGCGCCATAATTGTTTACAAAATACTATCAGAATAAGTGAAAAGGAAGCAACACAAAAAGCATATACTAAACTAGTTAATCACAGGTGTGAGGATTTGGGGTTCTTCGTTGCCATCTATATATATAATTCACTAAGCCGCCGACAAGTAGACACCCATGGAAAGCACGCAAGACAGCCACGCCCACCAACTCGGACACGACGCCTCGGAAAACACGCCGTCATTTATGTTCGTCTGTGCTACAGTCCACATGCACCTCTGAGCCACGTTGACTTTTCGGTTACGACGCACGACCGCGTGCACAATCGCAAACTGTTTTACACGCTACATACAGCAATTCGCATCCGCGACAAACATGCATCTTCTTAGATGGTCCTGCTGGAACCCGGAAAACGTTTCCCCGCCCACCAACACTCCTTATTCCCCGGCCCGCGTCCACCGCATCTGCGACAAACATGCGTCTTCTTAGTTGGTCCTGCTGGAACACGTAAAACATTTCCCCGCCCACCAACACTCCTTATTCCCCGGCCCGCGTCCACCCTCACTCTCTAGGCATTCACACTGCCTGCTCATGTGCCCGGACGCAACAACTCACCGACCACCCCGTAAGTCGCTTTCGTCTGTGCTAGGAGTCCACATGCACCTCTGAGCCACTTGACTTTTCATTATTCTTTCGGTTACAACACCCGACCGCGTCCACCATCAAAAACCATGGGATAGGAACAACGAAGCCCCGCCCAGAAACTCTACCCCTCCTCCCACATGATAGGGAACGCACCTCCGAGCACTGCCCACCAACTCGAATAGCTCATCAAACACATACTCACTGTGCTGTGGTCCAAATCCAGCTCTGAGCCACATTGACTGTTCATGTGCCCTCCATGGCTACCGCTTCAAATGTATTTCATGGAAACAACACTTCTTTCAATGTTACAGAAATTCCTGCATCAGGTAACTGTTTGTTTCTATCAGTCGGGTTTTTCTGGAAAAATGTCATTGACGAAACTGTTGCTCTCAAACTTCGCAACATGGCTGTTGGCTTTGTTTGTCAACATTGGGATAACTTCGGCGACGTGGTGTCCGTTGTTGTTAGTCACAGAGGCATTGTTATACAGTCTGCTCAACAATACGCTGACTACATGAATACGTCCAGAGTCTATGGTGGCGAGGCAGAAATTGTGGCACTGTCCCAAATCATTTCAGCTACTATCACCATTTACTTCCAAGAACGTCCTCATGCCTCTCCTCGAGTTTACAATCCGGCCCAACGTCTCACCATATCCCGGCTCTTTAGCGGTCCTTTGGATCATGGGCATTAGGAGGTTCTCATGCCTCTCAAATACACACGTGATAACCTTCTGTTGACATCTTTTGACGCTGTCGGTATGTGCACACAGGGTGCACACCCACTTGCTCGACACACTAATGTGACGTCACCTGCCCACTCTCCTCTTCCTGAAAAACATTTAAAGACACACACCCCATGAACACACGCATTCCACACAGGACTTTCAATGCACCTTTTGTTCCAAAAGCTTCCGAGTGCAGAGATATCTGAACGCACATTTAAAAAAAACACAACACTTAACGAATGATGCAATGTGAACATTGCCAGCAATGCTTCAAAACAACTCGCGCTCTCAAGAAACACTTATGAACTCATTCCACTCTCACCTTCAATTGCACATTTTATAATGAGGACTTCACAGGTGAGTTGGATCTCCACAACCATATGCAGATCCATTCAACACAAACATTTGTATGCAAACTTTGCGACAAACACTTTCACGCACGCAGATACCTTACTAACCATCTCAAAACACATTCCCTGATGAATTCTTTTCAGTGTCAACACTGCTCCAAAAACCTTCACGCGCCAGAAATCTCTCAAAGCACATTTAAATACACACTCCACTTAACAAACGCATTCCAAACAGATCTTTCAAAGCACGATTTGTTCAAAAAACGTTCCGAGTGCAGAGATATCTCAACAAGCATTTAAAAACACACTCCACTGAATGAATTATGCAATGTGAACATTGCCGGCAATGCTTTGAAACAATTCATTCCAATTCCCTTCAGTGTCAACACAGCACTAAATCGTTCATGCACAAACATCTCATTCAGTTTTCTGCAGCTTTTCAAGAAGATACCGCCATTCACATCCAAGAACATAACATTGGCCTACCTACCACACTATGTGCTTCTTGCAATGCTCTTCATTGGCCAGCAGAGGTCAACAAATCCGGACATTACACTAATGTCATGTCGGCAAGGTGTCTTTGCCACCGCTATCCAAACCCCCTCTTTTTTTAGAAGACCTCTTGACTGGCAAGAACCCGCTGTCCCGAAATTACTGTGATCATATCAGGGAATACAACTCTGCTTTAGCTTTCGCGTCAATGGGCGCACACATCGCACAACCATCTGGACAAGGACCGTATGCTTTCAGAATCCATGGTCAAATTTAATCACCAGGTCTCTCCTTTATATACCAAACCTGACACGTCACCACAATATGGTCAGCTATATATCTTCGATTCTACTGAGGCTACCAGTCAACGTTTACAAAAGGAATGTAATAGCGCTTGTAGTGACATTTTGTTGCTTCAACTAGACAACATGATACGACAGGTTAATCCCTTCGCAAAGTCTTACATGCAAATGCATGACATTATCACTCACGGTAACCCTGTTACTGCTGTACGAATGGTGTTCATGGAAAATCCAAGTCTGGTTTTGAGAAGGTATAACGCCCCGTCCTGTCAAACTGATGTTGCTGCTATCTTTGTAGGTGAAGACGGGGAACCTCCTGAACAACGCGACATTTGCATATATCCAAGGGGAGATGCTTGCAAGCGTATCTCTGTTCTCAATATGAACTGTGACCCCATGGTTTATCCACTGCTATTCCCTTACGGAGATCCATGCTGGCACATACAATTGACCTATGTTGAGGAAAAGCAAACCACGAATTTTATGCTTTCAGGCTTGCCATGAGATCTTCATTTACTGCACGCACGCTACACTTAATGGATCAACGTGTGTCTACCCAGCGCAGAGAGGCGTGGGTAAGCCGTTGAACCCCATTCGTGCCTGAAACCGGGGCTTGCAATTGTTCCCCACGAACGAGGAATTCCCAGTAAGTGCCCTTTGTACACACCCTCTCCCCCCCGCTACTACCATGGTCGGGTGACTTGGTGGATTATATATAGAAAAGCAGCCAGAACCGCAAAGGACAATGAAAAGTCTACGTGACTCACAGGTGCATGTGAACTGTGTAAAGACGAAAACGACTCAGGTGACGAGTTGGGGGTGGGCACATGAGCAGGCAGTGCATACTGAACGAGAAATCAGCAGACTAGCATGACGGAGGGGGTGGAATGGGCGTCCTTCCCCTCTCCTCCCGTTCCACCCTCCGCGCCTGAGCGCCGTCCACCCCCGTCCCTCGCTCTGGGAGGAGAAGGCACGACGGCGGTCCTCCAGTTTTCAGTCACGGACAATTGTATGTTGGTTCGTACCATGCATTGTTACAATGTTACTTTTCTTGGTGGTTTATTAAATTACGGATTTTTCAAATGTTAATTTTTTCCCTGTGCTTAAAAATCATTAAAAAATGGCCTGATTATGCGGCGTATGGTACGCCGCGGGTTGGCTAGTTAGTCTTATTTAAGCATTTGATCTTGATCTTTTCCCCCCTTTATTCATCCAACCATCCTTCCATTTATTCATCTCCTTGCAATCTGAAGCTGCTTTCTCACATGATGAAGTCAATGTAATTGTAATTTTCAAATGTTAACCACAAACATGTTCTAATGGAATCTGATAGCTTTGGAAAGATGCATTAGCCTTTGATTCAAAAGATACTGTATATTTAATAATTTTAAGATTACTATTCTCTGCTTGGACCAGATTTTTCTCTAATTATTCTAATGTGTTCAGAGGAATGTTGACTGTGGTTGCTCAAAAGTCTCTACTTGGTATGTTTAAAATATTACAATGTATCTTTTTCAGTACAATTATTCAACATGACTTGCTGGGCTTTCAGTATTTTTATCATACAGGTTGTGTCCACGCACTTTCTAGATTTGTTATACCCTTCACAAAAATACAAAAAGCCACAGTATCATACATCCCAGCAGCAACAGACACAAGTATGCATATTTATATGTATATATTGCATGGTATTTTAATTTAAAAAAATGTCTGCATGTTATTTTGTGTTTGATTTAACTATACTCTAGTCACAAATGTGCAAGTGCACATAATGCCATAAATAAAACAGCAGATGAAATAGTAACTTTAAATGAAAAACAAACAAGTTAAATTAGATGTCTACATTATTATTGGGTATGGGGATTCACGTGGGAGGGAGCTACTGCCAAACTAGTCTTCTATCTTTTTTTTTACTTCTTGTTGGCCATTTTGCATGATATTTAGCCAATTCCTTTTTTTTCTTTCAAAAAAGCATTAATTGGCATACATAGCTGTAAAGGGGATGTTGCACAACTTCTGTCTTTTTCCAGTCCAAGTGATAAGCTGTAGATACTTCCCTTTGTGTATAATTTTACTTGTTCATCAATGAAAAAGTGTACACATTTCACACAAACCTTTTTTAGCCATACTAAACAAAGATGCATTCAGTCTCATTACGACTGATTGCTCTATGGACTTTTACCCTTTAAATATTCTCATCCACTGCCAAGCTTTACACTAGACTTGATAACAACAGTTTACCTACATACTCAAGAAAGCTGAAATACTGTAAATACCATACAATACAATTTGGCCTAGAGTGAACACAGTAATATATATATAAAAAAATGAATACCCCCAAAAAAAGAAAGGTTTCTAGAAGAAGTAAAATCCAAAACTGATGAGGTAAATACATTAATGAAGAAGATAGTCATGTTGACTGCAGGGTTTGCTGGTGGCTTGATGCCTGGAGATGTACTATTTGAATTTTACACAAAATACAAGAAGCACCTACGTTTTGATAAACATGTCTATCTGTCTGTCTGTTTGCGGGAAACAATTCAGCTCAACATGGACTAATTTTTTTGTCATTTCGCTCACTTTCTTCATTTGTCAAGACAGTTGAATTGTTGTTGATATTTCTAGACTATGCTGTACAAAGCACTGAAATCTCAAAATCTCCCATTGAAAAGAATTGGCGAATCTATGATAACTTCTGTCTTTAAACAAAGAAACATTCTTTGGAATTTCAACTATGAATTACTTTACTGTTTCAATTTTAGCCTAGAAGTGGTTACACCAACTCGTACATTTTACATATATTCCACTTTTAAGCCCAGGTTACATTAGACAACTTTTCCAGAGATTTTCATTCTTAGCCTTCATTTACATAATCTTAGACAGTCAGAGATAGCTGACACATGTGCTCCCGTTGTAACGGTCGTCTGCAATATGTGTGCGTCCCTGTGAGTTTGTACCTTTCCCCATTCCTGTTATTAGTGGAATGGCTTAATTTGTAAGGCCGGCCAATTGTACATGGGGAGGGGAGCACCTGGTTTGGAAGGCCCAACAGACTGTACGGGGAGGAGCCAACAGTATGTAAATGGGCGGTGGGAAAAAGGAGAGGAGAAGCGGACGCCATCACAGGAAAAGGCAAGAGGGTAAGAGATTGACATGGCATGGAAAACGTCAGGTGAACCCGGGTTCATTTCAGGACGTATTATTTTTCCTTTCTGGTGAAGGTATTCTGGAGAGGTCCCCACGGGCCAGCACAAGGAACTGTTGATCTGTATGTTTCCCGGAACAGGAGGTTATGGTTCGGTGCTTCATGCCCCACCGCAGACTGAGATAGTCATTCTGTACAGAGAATATTTAAAGGACTACGAATACATTATTTTTTTTTCTCTCTCCCTCACTTTCTCTCAAATGTATCTGTTATTAGCGTATGTGTTTAAGTGTTTTGTGCCATAATTTGTGTTGGGTGGAAAGCACTGCAGCGTGATATCATGTATATAGGGTTTTTTTTTGTTACAGTATGTGTGTGTATCTTCTTCCAATAATCATTTTTTTTACTTAACCCTGCATTCACTGGTGTGCCTCTATACTTGGGGTGGTGTAGTAGGTAAGTAGTGTTGGTCACTCGCGGCCCAGATTTTTTTTTTTCCCCCTTTGCTGTCGCTCTTGGAGGGCAGCGCATATTATAATCGTGTCGGTTCTAAGAGTGGTATACCATGAAGCCAATTGTTTAATGTGAAATATCTAATGGCACAGACCAACTAATCTGCAACTGGCTAGGATTAAATCAAAAAGGTTTGATTTTGTCTTTAGTTGGAGGGCTGGGCTCTTAAGTTGCAGGAGTTGAGAACCAATGAGCATTCAGCCAGCAGAACAATGTACAGAATGTAGCAATGAGGAATAATGGATACACGTTTTGAAGCTCACAAACAGAAGATAAGCCCATCTTTCTGATGTTGTGTTTTATGCAGTAAAATAGAATGGAAAAAAGAAAAAAGGTCAGAGACTGTGGCTGAACGCACCTCAGCTATTAAACCTTCATACAGCACTGGTACCACATCAGCCCCATCATGCAAAATGGGGGATGTGAACCTGACAAACAGAAGATAAGATTGTCTGTTTGATGTCTTTTATTTTACATACCAGAACAGAATGGAAAAAGAAATAATGGGCTGAGATCGCTGCTGAAGCCGCTGCAACTGTTAACACTTTGTACAGCGCCTGCTCCATCAGACAGCACGGTATCAGCTGTCAGAAAAGGGGGCAAGCACAACTATACCAGAAGATTGGCACTTAGTTGGTAAATGTGACAGAGGTTGCAATTTTCAGCTGTGTAATTTGACATGGTGCAAAGACAAGGTCAGCGACTTCAAATCGGCATATCTGACATACTCCACAACAAAAAGTCAGGCAACATGACATTGTTTTTTTATTCATCTGTCAGCTGCTTGGATCCCAAATACAAAGCCAGTGAAAGCATGTGCACACAAGCAAGCATCTCATATAGCAGCACCCTTCTCTTGTTGGTTTAGGTAAGTTAACAATAAAAGTAAAAAAAAAAGAAAAAAAAAAAAATCACATCTTTTGAAATAAATGAAAAATGAAAGCAACTATGTAAGCATGTATAAGACTGAAATGACTAAACTAATATCTGCAAATTACTATTATAAAGAATAAACATCAATCTAAAGTTAAAAAGTGTTTGAAATAATGAATCACACAGGAAAGGTTCAGCTCCCCTAAACAATACAAGCATGGCATGGTTTTATAAACAAAACTGCAGCTGATCTGCATCTCAGACACTAGGCATGCAACAGGGACTCCGTTGTGGTATACAGCTTCAACAGCACACAGAGGCTGATTGTGTCACAAATCGCACAGTTGGTGCAGGACTACCCTAAGTTCTCCTGTGCTGAAAGAGTAACTTAGTTGTACAACATACAATACACTGAGCAGGGGTTAAAGTTTGTCTATACCTAAAAAGGGGATCTTTCTTCTCATGAAATTGGGGGTAAAGGCTTGTTTGATTCTTCCTAAGACCTGCCTGCTCCTTCTTTCACTGGCCAGGACTCAATTGTATTCATCGACTGTTCTGAAGCTTTACACTGCGTGCATACACGCATTAATTCTACATTCATGAGAACGCTTTCCAGAAGCGGTTTAATTAACTGACTGGGTGACTTTGCATGTGGATTATGAGATTTTTTTCACCTGTGATAACTTTGTCTTTCATAAATTAGCTTAGTCAATTTGACGCTTTATTTATAAGTTTACATTATTGGATTGCACACAGAACACTCTTTTCTGCTTGTCTGTGCGTTTGAGCCCTAAAGGACCCAGTATGTGTGCTTCTTGGCTTATACCTGATGCTTCCAGAATAACAACACAGGTGTTTTTACTTCAATAAGGTAAGTATTGTGTTAGGTTACTCATTACTTTATAAAGTAATCAGACTACATAATGCATGTAACTTTTAACGTGTTAGTCTAACACTCTCAAGATTATGTTGTTGAGTTTAGCACTGTTAAGTTCACCTCATCAACATAAATTTAGAGACTTCTGAAATATTGAGACAGATTATTCCTATTCCTTAATGAAATTATGTAATCGACCAAGCATTTGCCTCTGAATATTTAGTTTGTGGATGCTTCTACACGTGGCTGCTAAACGCGTGAGCGAAACAAACACAAACATACACTGACAAAGGACAGTAAAACCTTGATTATCTGTCAGGGGTCGGGACCGAGGCTGTGACGGATAAGAGAAAAGACTGATAACAGAACAGCTACTTTAAAAATGACACACAGTAGATTAGTTTAGCAATAGTAGTATTTATTTACCAAAAAAACTATATTAACAAAATATAATATAGTATTAACAAAATTAACTTATATAATATTGTAATGACCGGTGTAATAAGCACATACAACTCAGAGGTACTGGAGTTTTCTACGTTTTACTTGGAGTCTTCATTCCGTAACAAACAGTGCCCTGTCTTATACTCTGTTATCTGGGTTACAGAGCACATCTCCAAAACAATAAAAGAACACTTTCCCAACTGATAATTACCTCCTGCCACTCACATTCTGTTTTTTTTCTATACCACAAACTGTCATATTTATTGTCTCCTGACTCTCTACTCAAAACTTCCTTTCTGCCGCACCTTCCTATTTCTCCCAACTTCTCCTGTCACTCATCTACCAAGCGGCGTGTCCAACCCTCACAGAACAGAAGCCCTTCACCCAGTCCTATCACTTACTCAGCATTCCACCCTTTCTGCTCCTGCACAGTGCATCACAAGCTGCCAGCACGTCACAATATATTAACAAAACAGAACAGAATTTAAAAAGAACATTACACTGCAGAAGAACATTAACATTAATACAGAATAACATTACCATCAGCGGTTTCCATTTTCAACCCGTTTTTTAATTTTATCAGCAACTCAGCATCATGCTTTATGTCGTTCACTGTTGTTCTTCCTACTCCATAAATTGAAGCAATACTTGAAGCACTTTTGCCATTTTGTAAACATTTAATAATTTCAATATTTTGTGACAATTCCAGAACCACACGCATATGTTTATCTGCCATAACAATGTATTGTAGTTTAATTATAACAAAAGAGAAAAGCTACGAAATGCTGTTAAAGTGGAAGGTATGTAACTGACACTGTGATCAAAATGCAGCATGACATGTGGTGCTGGGCAAGAACACTATACACTAGCAGAAGAGAGAGTTGTTCCAAAGTGCAGAGCTTGCACTGTATCGTGCAGCAGTAGTAATAGACAGATTGTGGCATGCACATTGTTTTGTTTTTTTTTTTTCCCTGACGGTTAATCGAGTGATGGATAACCAAGGTTTTACTGTATAAGGAAAATGCAGACTACAATATCCTTAACAGTAATCGGGTTAAGGGTTCATATGGCCAAATAGTCAGGTCATCCACGGCAGAATCTACTTCTGTTAACCAGGTTTCTCGCAAGCCGATAACCCAGTTTCTGCAACTGAAATAAGAGAGTTTACATGGCATTTTAGAAACTAAGCTTTTGAGAATAACAGAGATATTGAGGTGCACGCAAACACTCAGTGTCGTGCTTAAGAAAACTGAACTTCACTCACAGGCCCCCCTTCTCCAACAAACATCAATCAATGCCATTTTTGCATTCCTTGAACAGGAATCTGCTATGTAAGTATCTGAGTCACCACAAGCCTTTTTAACAGCACTTTACAATGTTGTGCAGTTAAAAATGTAGCCTAACGACAACATATTTAATGTAGTCTAACACATGTAAGTGCATTCGATTATCACTGTTTTTTGTGAATATGACTCATTGTTACAAAAATATTTAATAAACAAAAATGTGACAATTGACACTTTTAATTAAAATTAGTAAAATAAAAAAATAACTGACTCTTGGATAAATCATGTATACATTTTTAACTTGTTAATATACACTGAAAACTTCACAAACAAAACCATTCAAGTAAAAACAGTGACTGTGAAAAGGTAAAACGTAGTGGCTTAACAGGAAAACAGAAAAACTTTGAAAGGTAAAGAGAAACGGTACACTTTAGACAAATCAAAGCAACCTGAGAATATATTTTTCATTCCAACAAAGTAAATACCAAAAAAATTGTTGGTCTTTAGTCTAATCATTTGGATAATTAGATATCGTCCACTGGATTTTACTAGTTGGGCAATAGGAAGGAACTGTGTTATTCAAAGTTGCTTTAGACTGTATGTGCTGTATTTCTTCAATGACCACAAACCACACTCTTTTCTTAAGATTACTAGCTTGCATACTATCTGTGGTATTAAACGTTTTGAAAGAATTAGATCAAACGACTGCTTTAAAATCTTCACTCACAACCAAGAATAATATCTAAAGTTCAAAACGGATAGTTTCCGTGTGGCAGCTATAACCCAATTTCATTTATCTTTTCATTTAACTTTCATTTAAACTTTTTCATGCGACTTGAATTCCACAACGTATTGTGCATGATGTGTAAAATCTAAGATTAGAAAACATGTGGTCACCAGTGATAATTCAGAGATGACACGTTTCGGAGACTTCAACTTGTTAAAAAGCTTTCTAAAGAACTGCTTCAAATGACGCCACTCTGGGACGAAATAAATGTTACCACTGCTGAAGAAAGTCAGGTGTATGGTTTTGTCTTTTCCTTCGGTTGTATGAACACAGTCGTGGCGAGCGTCAAAACTTGCAGATTAGTTAAGGTGGCCGATCCAGTTTAACTAGGTAACAAATAAGCCAGGAGGCCTTCGCGATGGGTGAAATGCAAACTAGATGTCATGAAAAAGTTTATTTTTGGGGTTCAGTGTCGCATTTTCCTATTCAGCAACAGGTTATGAAATCAAAAATACCCGGACGTCCCTCCAGAATAGATCGATTTACTACTGCCAAATTACCCGAAGACAGCGAGTAACGCCTGTAAAGGAGAACCTTTCCGGGTACCTCCTGTTACACGCCGCGGACAGTTGGACATGTAAATTGTTCGCTTACCATGCTGCTGGATTCATTGGAGTCAAAGTTTAATTGCCGAGATGTTTTGTGCGCTTGTCTTTGGCAGAAATTAATGTTTATTCAGCACAGCTGTCATAAACCTCCAAAGAGCGCATTGTCGGCGCTACCCAGAAGTCTCCAAACTGAAAGTCGCCTTGTCCCGCCCACCTCATATACGTCACCAAGGTGAGTGGCGCGTGTACCTGAGGCGGGCTGGGTTAGCATTTCATCGGATCAGGAAAGTTGTACTTGTATTGAGCGGGGTTAGAACGCTACAGAACATTACTAAACTGAGCAGAAATAAAATATTTACTTCAGGAAATTACAACAAAGTGTTTACAATAAAGCCCTTAAAGTTAATACAAATTCAAATCCAGTTTTTGGGTACTGAAAATATTAGGCGGCTGCAGAAAACTCATTCAATTGTACTTCTTCATTTATTCTCATTGGGTTACTAGGGTGTTGTACCGTGTTAGCCATTATGAATGTAGAGAAAAGCCAAGCAAAATGACACATTTAATTGGCTAACTAATAAGATTACAATATGCAAGCTTTCGAGGCAACTCAGGTCCCCTTCTTCAGGCAACATGTAATCAAGATTACATTACAAGATTATATCTTACCTGAAGAAGGGGCCTGAGTTGCCTCGAAAGCTTGCATATTGTAATCTTTTTAGTTAGCCAATAAAAGGTGTCATTTTGCTTGGCTTTTCTCCTTGGGTTGTAACCGAAGCTTTAACATTGCAATGATTTGTGGTACCTTGTTCTCAAAAGTCTACTCACGCTCTAATGATCTGCTTCAGCATTTTTTTAAAAGGTAAGTTTTAGCAACATTTAAAGAGCTACTGAATGAATGAATGAATAAATAAATAAATAAATGAAATGCATTCGGATTTTTTTTCCACTTTATGTGAATGAAGTTACGTAATTTATAAAACATTTTTAAATAGGGCTCACTGTGGTTTGCTCTGCTGTCTTACAACTCATGTCCATGGACTCTTAGCCCAATCACTGCCTTGTGGAGTTTGTACATTTTCTACATGACTCTTTAGGAATTCCTAATTCAGGTAACGGTTCTGTCTTGATCCCACTTTTGTCAGAATATGCACAAGCTACTCAAACACTGAACTAGATATGCCAATTGGAAAAGGGATGGAATGATGGAGAGATTTATTTTTATATATATATATATATATATATATATATATATATATATATATATATTATATATATATAATCTGCACGGTTTATAAATAATATAATCATGGCTGAACAGGCAGTGGAGGCATTAAATACTGATTTTTGTCTGAACTAATTTATTAATCAGATTTTAATGTTTGCTTTTAATTTTATTCTTTACTAAGTAGAGTCTTAGTTTTCCTCTCAACTCTTTCATTTAGGAATATACTGCATAGTGTTGAATTCTGTATGAAACTTAGATGTACATTAAAATCATTAGTCAAAACAGACTCATTATCGTCTTTCATTTTTATGCTACATATCAAGTCAGTTTGATTAAAATCCTTTTAAAATTAATTAATGAAAGATGAAGAGACACAGGTGTAACTAACAATGCATCTAGGCAGTCACCAATTCTGTGTCATTAGCAACTGCTCATCATCAAGTCCACCCATACATTTCCGGAACCAGTGTGATAAAGTTGTGTGGGAGATACAGAATTTTAAGACAGCATTGGTCTCCAACTTGTGCAATGTACCGGTTCATTGCAGGACACAATAACTCACAACTCACAGGTGAAGTGGTGGCTCTGAGGCTAGAGATCTGCACTGGCAATCGGAAGGTTGCCGGTTTGAATCCCGTCAATGCCAATAGGGACTCTGCTCTGTTGGGCCCTTAAGCAAGGCCCTTAACCTGCAATTGCTGAGCGCTTTGAGTAGTGAGAAAAGCGCTATATAAATGCAAAAAATTATTATTATTATTATTACAATGGGACAATTTAACATCACCATCTAAACTTGTTTTTTTTCCTTTTCAAAACTGCATAGAACTGGAGTTTATCTTGGCAGCACTAGCCACAAGGTAGGAATCAATTCTGGATAGGATGCCAGTTTACCATTAGGCATGTCTTATTTTTAAAAAGCTGAAAGAAATACCAATTTCAACAAATAATTTCAAGAGACACGCTGCTGAATATAAAAAAAATAAAGTCTGTGTTACTTGGTATTGCATGTTACAAAATTAGAGCAAAACAAATTTTAAGAGTTTAATTAAAATAATTCACCCAGAAAGAGATTGGTTGGACACAAAAATAAATGAGCATCTTAGGAGCCCTGACTAAGTGTTAAGTTTTCATCAGTACTTTCTGTTCTCAAATATTCAGCACCTAAAACGGATGTATTGAAAGCCCATGTAACACCTCCTTTGTTGTTCTTGGTTGCCATTGAACAATACCAGAATCTCAGATTTTGTGGCTCTGGGAGTTAGTAGAAATCTGCACTCACTCAGGTTTCTTGCAGAATTCAACTGCTAACACATCTTACATGCATAATAGCAATCTGCATTAAAAGAATTATCAATACAAGTTTGATGAATTAAATCCTAACCAATTTGTTCTTCTTCAAAGAACTGGTGATACACTACAAAAAGAGATTAACGTTTGAAAATTCTCAAAAACACCCCTCCCATTGAATCTGCCATTATAAATGGAGTCATTGCTGATGATCACTATAGTTTGAAATGGGAGACAAAAGTGTTAACGTACAGTATGTAATTCCTCAAATGGAAGTCTTCATAGAAGTAAGTACTGGTCTATTTTGTTGGTCAACTCACTGCAAGAATGTTTATTTCTTTAGTAAGAGATTTTATTTGAAATGACACAAACTGAAATGAGCTGTCAGGAGGAAAGGGGGATTGTGGGCTTTGACTGAACACTAAACACAGCAATATACACGTTGAGTCAAAAATAGGAAGTAACATTAAAGGCTATATTAACCGGGATGCCTACATTTCCTGTGACATATTTTGGATTCCTCCAATACAGATAATACTTGTCATGCTATTCATTTTATTCCTAAAGCAGCCAATCATCTTATTTAAAAGTATTGCTTCTCTTCTACACCATCATTATAGTTTTGCTTTACAGTATAAGAATTTGCAAAATTATAGCACAAAATTGCAACTATATAGGTTGTAATTTTGGTTCATATATAGTATTAATTATATAATGTATGATCTGTTGCCCAGTTTTTGTTGCAGTGATTTCAGGTATTCTGCATTGTGCAGTCATATTGTCATGTAGAGCTATAAGATGAATGGCTACCTCATTTACGGTTGGTTCATGCCTGGTGCTACTGGAGTAGGCCCTGAATGTAATCAAGCTGGATTGAGAATGCCGGTTATTTTATATATGGTTGTAAAATCAACAATAAATATTTTTCAGCTATGATGCATGACAATAAACTTAGTGAATGAATAAAGAAATCAATTATCTATTGTAGAATCCACAACAGCCAGATTCTGTCCTGCCTGCAAAAGTTAGGAGCCAACGCTGGATGCTGTAGACTTAAATTTGTGTTCTATTATATGTATTTATATATCACAGAAAGAAATAATATTCAAGCTTCAGCGAAGGGCACAATCAAATCACAGTATAAGCAAGTTAGGTGTTCAAATTGTAAAACAAAGCAAACAATTAGCAAAAGTACTAAGGCAGGAAGCTACATTTTCTCAGAAAAAAGGAGAACCACAATATTATTAGCAAACTAACCAAATCATTTAAAAAATCACAAACAAGTGGACATCATTTACATAAAGATTTAATTATTTTAAATATTTGGTTGAAAAAACTGTACACCCACTACAGAAGCAGGTACACTATATGGACAAAAGTATTGGGACACACCTCGTAATTATTAAATTCAGGAGTATTAATCAGACCCATTGCCACAAGTCTGTAAAATCAATAATTTAGCCATGCAGTCTCCATTTACAAACATATGTGAAACAAAATGGGTCATTCTGAAGCGCTCAGTGACTTCAAGTGTGGTACTGTGATAGGATGCCACCTTTGCAATAAGACTGTTTGTGAAATTTCATTCCTGCTGAATATTCCACAATCAACCCTAAGTGGTATTATTGGAATAGTTGAATCATTTAGGAACAACAGCAACTCAGCTACGAAGCAGAAGACCACGTAAGGTCACAGAGCGGGGTCAACGACTGCTAAGGTGCATAAAAGTCACCAAAGCTCTGCTGATTGCATAGCTGAAGAGTTCCAAACTTCCACTGCCATTAATGCAAGCACAAAAGCATTATGGAATGGGTGTCCATGGCTGAGCAGCTGCATGCAAGCCTCACATCACGATGTCCAATGCCAAACTCTGGATGGAGTGGTATAAAACACTCTGGACTGTGGAGCAGTGAAAACATGTTCTATAGCGTTATAAATCACACTTCTCTGTTTGGCACTTTGATGGGCAAGTCTGGGTTTGGTGGGTCCTGGAACGTTACCTGCCCGACTGTGCCAACTTTGAAATTTGGTGGAGGTAGGATAATGGTGTGGAGCTGTTTTTCAGGGTTTGGGCTAGGCCCCTTACTTCCAGTGAAGGGCAATCTTAATGCTTTAGCATGCAAAGACATTTTGGACAATGCTATGCTTCCAACTTTGTGGAAACAGTTTGGGGAAGGCCCTATTCTATTCCCACACAACTGTGCCCCAGTGCACAAAGCAAGGCCTATAAAGGTGCGGTTGGAGGAGTTTGGTGTAGAAGAACTTGGCTGGCTCACCCACAGCCATGACCTCAACCCCATCGACCACCTTTGGGATGAACGGGAATGGTGACTGCGAGCCAGGCCTTCTCGCCCAACATCAGTGCCTGAACTCATAAATGCTCTACAGAATGAATGGGCACAAATTCCCACAGAAACACTCCATAATCTTGCAGAAAGTCTTCCAAGAAGAGTGGAACCTGTTATTGCTGCAAAGGAGGGCCCAACTACATATTAAAGTCTATGTACAGTTAGGTCCATAAATATTTGGAGACATTTTTTTTCTAATTTTGGTTCTGTACATTACCACAATGAACTTTAAATGAAACAACTCAGATGCAGTTGAAGTGCAGACTTTCAGCTTTAATTCAGTGGGGTGAACAAAACGATTGCATAAAGATGTGAGGCAACTAAAGCATTTGTTTTAACACAATCCCTTCATTTCAGGGGCTTAAAAGTAATTGGACAATTGACTCAAAAGGCTATTTCATGGGCAGGTGTGGGCAAGTCCGTTGTTATGTCATTATGAATTAAGAAGATAAAAGGCCTGGAGTTGATTTGAGGTGTGGTGCTTGCATGTGGAAGATTTTGCTGTGAACAGACAACATGCGGTCAAAGGAGCTCTCCATGCAGGTGAAAGAAGCCACCTTAAGCTGCGAAAACAGAAAAAACCCATCCGAGAAATTGCTACAATATTACGAGTGGCAAAATCTAAAGTTTGGTACATCCTGAGAAAGAAAGCAAGCACTGGTGAACTCAGCAACGCAAAAAAACCTGGACATCCACAGAAGACAACAGTGGTGGATGATCGCAGAATCATTTCCATGGTGAAGAGAAACCCCTTCACAACAGCCAACCAAGTGAACAACACTCTCCAGGGGGTAGGTGTATCGATATCCAAGTCTACCATAAAGAGAAGACTGCATGAAAGTAAATACAGAGGGTGCACTGCAAGGTGCAAGCCACTCATAAGCCTCAAGAATAGAAAGGCTAGATTGGACTTTGCTAAAGAACATCTAAAAAAGCCAGCACAGTTCTGGAAAAACATTCTTTGGACAGATGAAACCAAGATCAAACTCTACCAGAATGATGGCAAGAAAAAAGTATGGAGAAGGCGTGGAACAGCTCATTATCCAAATCATACCACATCATCTGTAAAACACGGTGGAGGAAGTGTAATGGCTTGGGCGTGCTTGGCTGCCAGTGGCACTGGGACACTAGTGTTTATTGATGTTGTGACACAGGACAGAAGCAGCTGAATGAATTCTGAGGTGTTCAGAGACATACTGTCTGCTCAAATCCAGCTAAATGCAGTCAAATTGATTGAGCGGCATTTCATGATACAGATGGACAATGACCCAAAACATACAGCCAAAGCAACCCAAGAGTTTATTAAAGCAAAGAAGTGGAAAATTCTTGAATGGGCAAGTCAGTCACCTGATCTTAACCCAATTGAGCATGCATTTCACTTGTTGAAGACTAAACTTCAGACAGAAAGGCCCACAAACGAACAGCAACTGAAAGCCGCTGCAGTAAAGGCCTGGCAGAGCAGTAAAAAAGGAGGAAACCCAGCATCTGGTGATGTCCATGAGTTCAACACTTCAGCCTGTCATTGCCAGCAAAGGGTTTTCAACCAAGTATTAGAAATGAACATTTTATTTACAGTTATTTAATTCGTCCAATTACTTTTGAGCCCCTGAAATGAAGGGATTGTGTTAAAACAAATGCTTTAGTTGCCTCACATTTTTATGCAATCGTTTTGTTCACCCCACTGAATTAAAGCTGAAAGTCTGCACTTCAACTGCATCGGAGTTGTTTCATTTAAAATTCATTGTGGTAATGTACAGAACCAAAATTAGAAACAAGTTATCTCTGTCCAAATATTTATGGACCTAACTGTATTTGAATACAATGTCATTAAAGTCCCTGTTGGTGTAATGGTCAGGCATCCCAATACTTTTGTCCGTATAGTGCATGAAAAATACTGCCACAAACAAAAAGTTGTTATAAGCAACAGGGTCAAGATTATTGTGTATGTGAGCATTTTTCAGAGTAGTTTTGGAAAAATTCAATGACCTAGTTGCCCAACAGAACAAATATCAATCAGTATCGCTCTGCGAGTATGTGAATATAGGAATGAATGATATATATTTTCTGATTATGATACAAAGATTTGCTTAAACTTTAAAAAAATGTATAACTCATTCCTACCTTATAGCTTCCAAATAATTGCAGACACTGAGGCAGAGATTAGCTAGACATAAGACAGATAATACATATCAGGGGGAAGGTAGGATCAAGAAACTAGCAGATAGATATTAATAAGGCCACATCTCCAGACTTGAGGACACATGTAGCAAGTACTTCAGTTGCAAACAGGATATAACAGCTATTAACATTTAGTTAGCCACTTCTTACTAACACATGATGGCTTAATTATTTAATCTGGGTATCCAGTTTGTTCTGAGCAAACTTAGTACTTAATTTTCCTGTGCAAATGGATAGCACTAAACGTGACAGCTTAAAAAGTTGCAGAGCAAATATTTGTTTTTGATGGACTATTTTATTTTTTCAGCTTGGAATCAGCTGCAGTTTAAATTAGGCTATTAAATTATATATAGAATGCAATAAGAATATACTGTACCTAGTTCAAATTAACATGTGACACTTAAGGTATTTATTCTTACCTGATCCAGTAAAATACTAATGGAGTTTGCAAATTTAAATTTATGTAGAATTTATGAGAAAAAATTGTACTTAGTTTGATACAAGTTAATTTTATAAGGTGACTACGGCAAGAAGCTTGTGTATGATGTCAGGATAACTGGTGATTCTAACTTGGTCCAGTGAGCTGTAGGGAATGAGTGTGCCTTTCACTTGACTGATGCTATGGCCAAGGTCAGTTTCTGTTGTTGTGAGTAAACAGGTTTAAATACTGATGTAATTAAGGATTCAATTCCTCTTTACTAGGTAAACATCACAATCAGATAAACCATAACTAGGAGATAAATTTTAAATAAACTGAATTAATCAGCACATAAGTGCTTATATTCATGAATGAACCCCTGCTCCAATAGCAAGTTGGTAAGAACATTAATGCATAGGTACTATTTTCCAGTAAAGTCTTCATTTTCAATCTAGTATAATTTTCTTGGTATTTTAAAAATGAGGCCTCACATCTTCAGAAGACTGGGTTCAGCTCTTGGTCTAGTCACTATCTGTGTACAGTTTGAATGTTCTCCCTGCGTGTCCACAAGTTTTTCCTGGAGTGCCAAATCTCAGACAAGCAGGATAGTTTGACTGATGCATATGGAGTGGTCTTGTATGAGTTAATGTGAATATTAATGTCCTCTACAATGAACTGGCATTCCATCTAATGTTTTGTTCCTGGAATGAGTTTCACCGCCAAGGACCCGGCAATGGAATAAACAAGTTCAGGAAAAAAAAGAATTAAGGCCTCCAATTTAATGTTTTTGAAGTGTACAATGTATGACCATATCAAATTGACCAGCATACCTCTCTCACCTTTTTTAGCCTGTTTTTCATCATTTGACAAATCATTTTCAACAATAAATGCAACCCAACCAAGTAAAGGTGATCATTACATTGCCAAAATTAAGAAAAGGAGTTGGATTTATAAACTTTTGTTGTTTCAAAATAAATATAAATCTAATGTTTCAGAAGTAAAATTGAATTGTATAATTTTGACTGTCTTCAAACCTTACAAGTGCTTACTCAAATATCGAACACTTTCTCCCTTACAAAAGACTGAATACACCTTCAAATATTCCCCTAACATACTGTTCATAATGGCTTTAGCTTTCCAGAGTGCTGCTAAGGAAATGCTAATAAACATATTTGTGCACCAGTAAGTCAGAAACTGAGGTTAAAACACATAAATGATAAAATCTCAACAGATTAATAATAGAATGAAAAACATCCAGAAACTCTATATAATTTAAAAACCAAACATCTACATTAAAACAATAACTAGATTAAGTTGGTCAAGTAGTCAAATATTCTCTTATTGTTATTTTATTTGATCCTATTTTGAAATTTTTTTAATGTTTTACAGAATGTCTCAAACAATAGTGATTTAATACAAAATAAAAATAATATCCATCATCCAACCCGCTATACCCTAACTACAGGGTCACGGGTAAATGTGGTTTATGTTGGAACTTTCTTTGCATCAGTACTTTTTTGTGTGTGGGGGAGAGGAATATAAAAGGACATAAGTGGTCATTTGTGTATCTCCCCATCAGTTATGTACTTCCTGCACAACAACATTATAGTTTCATTAGGCTATGGCCTTTCCGTAGTGCTGTCTTCAATTCTGTAATTTAAACACAAAACTCTGAACTTATGAACATACTCGGCCTATAGTGGCAGTAAGCATGTTTTTATTTTACATTAGTTGTCTTAAAATGATCTGGATTATCCCAAATGTGTTCTTTCCTATACCCCACAAGGCAATTGTGTAAATTTCTCTTCAATCAGCAAATCCTATAACAAAAATCCTATAACAAAGAGGATTTTTTTTCTCCATTAGGCCATACACATGGATTCAACAAATATTAATTAGTACCTATCACAGTTCAAGAACCTATTTTTTTTCTTATTGTTACTGTATCTTTCTTGAATTACAGTTTTCTTTAGGTTGAATACAACTCCTGGCACCAATGTGTATAAACTGAAGTACAGTAAGCAGAGACAAATGCAGCACATCGGGGCTTCAGAGCAGGTCTTGAAACACAGGTTCACACAGCAGATTAGCATCTCTCTTACTCTTTCAGTATATAATTTTACATGTAAAGGTTTTTGAAATTCCAATATTTTCCAGAATAAAAAGATAAGGCTGGAATTAAGTGCTTCTTCAGCTAAAGCAACTGTGGGATGTGAAGTTCAGTGGGAAGAGAAGCCAGTGGCTATGCTGCAGCCAGTTAACTGTGTCATGTCCCAGATCTGAAAATAGAAAAAAGAATGAAAAACAAACAAACGTTTTTTTAAAAACTACATATTTTTGTAAGAAGTTTAAAAAAAATACAAAATATAAAAATTGTCAGCCTCCATGGTTAGCTTGTTTGTATATTTGTGCACATATGCACTTATGATTAAGGAGTTTGTTTTGGATGAAAGCTTCTTCTGGATCGAGACAGGTAAATTAATGTACTCACTGCAAATCAGAAAATGAAAATTAGCAGAGACGTTAGCAAACCTAAAGCATATAAAACTTAGCAATTACCGGTGTGAAGAAAAAATATTGTTAGGAAACATTTTAACATGCACACCTGCTTCTAAAAACAAGAGTTAAACTACATATTTACTGCTATTCTTCAGGACTGATGCTTTAGTTATACATAGCATGGACCCGATCTGTGACAATATTCCTGTATCTGTAGTTGTGTTAAAGGTACATTAAAGACACATCCAGAGGCACTGTGCAGTGCTGCATTCAACAGTAATGATGGTTGACAGCCCGAGAGAGTATTAGTTTTCTTTTTTCCCAACTTCTAATGACTTCCCTTCATTAATCAATAATGAAAGTTGTTAAAAAGCTTGAATTGTTTTAAATTTCCTCTTGTTTCAAAGTATCACTGAAATCATACTATAAATAGCTTTCTAAAGACCAGCAGGTAATCTTTACATAAAATGAGATGAGATATTGTTTTCCTAAAGAACCAAAAAAAAAAAAAAAAAAAAAAAGGTCCACCTGTGGTGTAGCAGGTCCACAGCTCAAGTCAAAAAAGGCCACTTTTTAAATAAATAGTCACCATACGGCTTAGAGAGGGGGTGTGGTAGTGTGCCCGGAACGGTTCCTGGGTGATTTGTGATGCGGACTGTCCTCGCTTAAGTGCACAGGTGAGGAGTCATCCGCATCCATAATTGTTGCCGGGAGCTGCTGATTGGCACACATGATCCACGTCCCTGGATCATATAATTGAAGCGCGAGGAGGATGAGAAGGAGAGAGAAACAAAGAGGAGAAGAAAAGAGCCAAAAAGAGAGAGAAAGAATGGGAGGTTAATGGAGAAGGAAGCAGGAAGGAAAAAGCCAGTGCGGGAGAGCAAGAACAAGAGCAGGCTCGTGAGAGTGAGGTGTTTGGTCAGCACCTGAGGGCTGACGGTAGATGTCGCTCCTACTTAGCGCTTTGTTGGAGCAGGAATAAACGTGAGAAGGTTGGCTTGTCGCTGTTGAAGGAAGCGGATTCGAGGAGGCTTTGGAAGTATTGAGCCCCAGTGTGAGCACCCTGGTCGCTGGGGAAGGAACCCAAGTCTTGGTCTGGCTGAAGCCCGACGTAGCCAGGGATCAGAGGGCTACCAGACCAGTATTGAAGGGAGCTGCATTTGCTGGTAGGCCAACTCCCCTGTTGCGGGGCCCAATTGGGAGAAGCAGGGGAGCCGCCAGTAGAAGAACGCACCTGGCTTTAGTTTTAAAGAGACTGCTTCCAGCCGTTATTTTAACCTCGGTTTTTAAAGGATTTTTTTCTATCGTGTTTTAACCTCCACCTTTTCACCTGTTTTTATTGGATTATTTATCTGAAGATTTCAGAGCCACTGGATTTATTTATTTGGACACTTTGATATTGTTGCTGTTTTTAATAAAACCACTTTGCACTTTTTGTACCATCCCCTTGCTTTGTTGTGTCTCACTGTCCAGCTCATCTGTGACATTACCGATGGTGTCGGGTTCGAGGACCCCCAGAAGCTGAATAGGAGCATGGAGCAGAACTCGCATCATCACACCACCATGTTTAAAATATATAAGGTTATAAATAACACAAAAGAAGCAAGGAGTAGATGTTTAACATACTCTTCCAAGTGAAAGCCCCCCCTTTTTTTAAGCATTTCCTATTCTTAAATTGTCTCACTTGTTTACCTTTACAACTCTGTCAGTTCCACATGTCACCATCAGTCCTCGAGAAACATCCATATTCATATATAAAATGCTATGCTTGCCTTCATGGAATGATGCCAAGGATGTTCGACTACAAAATGAAAAAAAAAATAATTTTCAGTTAACTGTGGTATCTTATAAATTAATTTCCCACTAATTTAGGTAAAAAAAATCCAAAAAGTAAAGTGTATGGAACATACACAACAAGATTCCCTTTATTGCCCTGTTAAGGGAATCCTGCACCCAAAAATGATACATTTTTAAAAATGCTACTTACCCAAGTAGTTTGTGGTGGTGGCAGAGAAAAATTTTGAATCTTATGTTTTAATGCAGAGCAAGAGTAAACAGTTCATGATATATTGTAATGTAATGGTGACCAGTTCTAAACAAAAACAATGATTTGAAAAATGTCCATGGAAAAAAGAAAAAAAATATCACATAGGTTGTGTTGCATAATCCACATGTCTGTTACCCATTTGGATCTTAAAACATGCAAAATACAAGCATTTCTTTGATAAAAAATATTCTTATTTCTGGAAAACACGGCATACAATATAAACAAGAAAGATGCTTTCCCAAACACTGTGCGTTTGAACTGACAGTAAGACTCTTGACCAATGAATGAGGGGTATATGTGGATCTTCAATTGCATAGTGTTATGCTTTTCACATCATTGTCTTTGGAAAGAATTGGTCACTGTTACATTCCAACATAACAAACGGTTTCTCTCATTCTGCATTTAAACACAAGATTAAACATTTGTTTCACTACTACAAACCACATGGGGCAAGCAAAACAATTTTTTCCAATATCATTCTTGGGTGAACGCCACAGCCATGAGCACTCCTGGAAATAAAAATGTCAAATGATGATGATTAAAGAAACCCATTAATGCTCCTTTTTTCTTGGGTCATAAAGTATTAGAAAAGGTTACCTTAACACTAGAATCCCTGAAACCTACGAAAAAGGTTGTAATACTGGGCCCACTTTAAATTCCTTCTCACCTCTTCATTAGTATTTTTGTTTGGCAAATGTGTCAATCAGCAACTGCAGAAGGCAGCCTGCTATCCTATCCCCCACCGACACAGCTGAAGTCACACACCTAGTTCTCCCAGCTCAAGTCTGTTTATCTGGATGTGAGGTAGGTCTGGAATTGTATTGGGTAAATAATATCTTGTTATGTGGTATTCATATATTTTATGTGTGTTCCATGTCTACAACGATCTGGGTAAATGTGGGATGACAGGAAATGTGAGGCAAGAAATGTTGGACACATAACTAAAACAGAAACTTTTTCATTTTATAGTAATAATTACAAAATGCGGATGTGAAATGTATAATGTGTGAAGAGTGAAGTCCAAATATGAAATAAAAAGGTTCACAAAAGGTATAGCAAAACAAGTGTGCCTTTATTCAAGAATATAACCAAAGAAAAATAAATAGTAAGTAAAAACCCAAGCCCAAACATCAATCGACAGAAAGCCAACACGTCTGCTTGACTGGTGCAGAAGAAAGAACTGCTGCCTCGTAATCAAGTGGGTTCAGGTTTCAGCCCAGGCTTTCCCCATTTTGAGTAGTGACCTGCTATTATGATTATTACTATTATATAATAAAAACATTCATTTAATTTGAATCTGTAATACCCGGTGTAAATGGGAGAACTTTGTGTCCAACTTCAGCTGCGTCGGTGGGGGATTGAATAGCAGGCTGCTTGTGCTGATTGACACATTTGCAGAAGAAAGACGCTGATGAGGAGGTGCAAAGAAATTTAAGGTGGCCTGGCATTCTGACTTTTTTCGTAGGATTCAGGGATTCTAGAGTTAAAAGTAATGAAAGCATTAACAATTACTTAGAGCCATAAATGTCTTGACATAATCAACTGAATAGTTAAAAAAATATTTACTAAACAAAAGTAAACAGCTTATTTTTCATGAATAGATAAAAAGCTAAAATGTGTAACATTAATTAAAAAGAATCAAATTATTTTAATTATTATTATTATTATTACATGATGAACCTCATTACAGTATATCATGATCTGAACCTAGGGTAGTCCTCCTCCTTCATGCCAATTCTAACGACTGACATCAAACTATAAATAAACCTGTTAGGAGATCACTTAAAAAAAAATATTTCCTAACATTTCTTATTATGTTGCAACATTTTTGGGACTGAAAAATCAAAAAACTGTAAGTAAAGTAAATGTACTGTAATTTTATGTTTCATAAAGCAGCACACAGGAAATTTTAGCAAAGCATTTAACATTTATTTTAGTTTTAGCCATATGCAATTTTCTAGTAGTTTTTTTTTTTTTGTTTTGTTATTACTAAGTCACCCTAATGATACAGAATGCAGTTAGGTTGCTTGGTCTATTGTTTTCATTATAACAAAATCCCCCACTTACTCTTCATCTTTGATTGTCTCATAGCAGGAATCACAAACACGAACTTGAAACTCAAATCCCATAATGGGATAAGTAGATCGCTTAGAGCTGCATTTGCCACAAACAGCTTTCCCACATTTCCTACAGTGATGCTAAAGAGGAAAAAAAATAGATCTCCATGAGTGCTACTTTTATTCAGCAATTGAAAATGCCAGTTTTAAGTGTAATTTGTATTATCCAGTGTCACTAGAGTGGTACTCTACTAGTCAAATGGGGAATAAAAGAGAAGCTATTTACAGGACCATCATTACTAATGGTGTCAACCAATGTTTGTTATAAAACACAGCTAGTAAGGGAAAACAGTGTTAAACATATGCTTTGTCGTTACTATTAAATTGCATTGTTCCACCCACACTATTGTATAACACCTATATTGGCACTCAGCCACTTATGCTACTCACAATAATTTATGAACTGTTGTTTCTCAAGTTTATCTACAATTATCCACTGATTGATTTCAAGTCATACTGCTAAACATGTAATCAAAGAGTCTTTATGACAACATCCTCCATTACATATTTACATTATTACACTTGAAGGATAAGTTTGGTAATTTTCAGGTTCAAGCTATTTCTTCACAGTCATTGTATACAGTATATTAATTAGCCACATAAAATTGTGCTCTAAAGTGAAACATTTTTTTTTTTTTAAATTAATTTCATAAATACCTTGTCTGTCCTTGTAGCCTGCAATGGGGCTTAAGGGTACACAAGTCCAAACATGGAAAAAAAAAAAAAAAGGCTTAAACATACCAAACATCTCAATGTTTAAGGCAAGAACGTTATCGGATGCTAATTCACATCTTGAGATTGCACAAATATTGTAAAATCGTGTATTCATAACAATTGCTGAGATTTAGCCATTTCAAAAGATGCTTGCTCTACACCTCTTCTTGCCAATTATCTTCTCCCTCTGTGCAAGTGGTCACTACTCAATCCTAGGGGCATGGTTCCCTTCAGCTCATTTTGTAAATGCCCAACATGCCATTTTCATTTTGATAACTGATGCCTTACAGGTATGTTTTTTTTTTCAGGATTTAGAAAAATAAGCTATCATTTTAAATATGTAATATGTCTGTGACTATAAAGATGGAGATACATTTACCGTAATCATTGAACTATATTTATATAAGCCAGAATATACTGATGCAGAGATTGAAGTGTTATGAACAGAGAGGAGAACAGAACTTGAGAGACAAAAAGAGCAATATATGGAACTGGAAGGTACAGTGATGCAATTAATGAGTGGCGATTCATGGTGCACATGTGAAAGTGTAAAGTAATGGCCACTGAGGAAGACTGCCGCTGTAGCAAGAGTGGGTGGGATGTGCTGCCTCCACTTCTGGAAAACTTAGATGTGTTAAAGGATGCGCCTGCTTTGTGCAGTATATGCCACTAATTAGAATGATTTTTTAAATATCAATCAATCACAATAGTTCTTGAGACATTTTTACACTTTCCAAAATTAAACTTGAAGAAAAAATCAAATCCTGAAAAGCCAACTGGGCACTTTTCATTAGAGTAAGTTTGCTTATGGATTTTATTTTTTGCAGTGTTAAAATGCTTACTTAGCGTTGGTTATGTCAGAGATCCAAGTGACCCTATAGAGATTATGATTTACATGTACAATGAACATGCATTTGATTCAAATCCATGACATTAAATCTGTCTAACAGCACCACAAATGACTGTTCTACCTTGCACCCCTACATAAGAGCTATTCATCTATACAGTATTCACTTTGATAATAAGCAACATTTCCAGACCACAGCTCTACATTTCAGTCAGCTTTACATTCAGCAGCATTGAACTGACTCACTTGAAATATGTTTGGAAGTACAGTTAATAACTGGCGATTAGGAACAGGTTTTCTTTTCCCTTTTCGCTGCAAGATGTTATCCACCGAGAAGTAAGCACAACAGACTCACAGGTTTGCTTTCAGTAGGTCTTCTATTCGAGTGCTTACATCCAGCTTATGTGCAAGAAGCCATAACTTTAAAGTATTGTAGTTACCATAAGGAGGTCTATGGAAACTATAAACACCTTGTTTAACTTTTCGTTTACATCCTGGACATGCACTTTTTTTAACCATTTTTTCGAAATGTAAAATTGCACTAAATAATTTAACATGTTTTTGTTTTCATGCTGATCAACTTCCTTATTTTACATCTAAACTCCACTCACAATGGTGGCCGTGAACAGCAAGTGAACAGGAAATTGATTCTTGCATCAAAATAAACAGTTCCAAGACTCTATGATAACATTGTAAGAATGTTTTATTTACTGAAAAGGGCATTTTCTTGAATCAAAAACTTTGCTGGTTCAAAGAGGACATATTTGGTAGGTTTTACAGCTTTTTCTATTACCCATGGACCCATCTACCCTTCAGTCTCATTGTAAACTGCAAGAACAGACAATATATTTTTAAAATGTATTAAAATCACTTCACTTCAAAACACAGTTATGTTACAAATTAATATATACCATGATTGTGAAGAAATAACTTTGACTTAAATAAAACAAAACCTATCCTTTAAGACTGGAATTTTATATATGTATTGTAAAGAGATGATTCCTTATCTAATTGTTTAGTGTAAAGTGTTAGTCTATTATTTGTAGTGCTTAAAAATATTTTAAATTTTTTATAAAATCTATGAAAAGTAAAGAATTTTGGTCTCCATTTGATAAAAAGATTGAATGCTACAGATAGTCCAGAGAACAGTAACTAGGCTGGAACTATACAAGACTGGAACTATTAAGACCGATTAAAGAACATGAACCTTTTCAGTGCAAGCAAACAAAGATAAAGAGGCAACATGATTGAAGTTTTTAAAATAATGAAAGGAATTAATGTTGCTGGTATTACTTTAAATTAACTTCTTAGATAGATAGATAGATAGATAGATAGATAGATAGATAGATAGATAGATAGATAGATAGATAGATAGATAGATAGATAGATAGATAGATAGATAGATAGATAGATAGATAGATAGATAGATAGATAGATAGATAGATAGATAGATAGATAGATAGATAATTAGGCAAATAGGTAATTTAACCCAACAAAGCTCACTAATCCTCTTGTCAATATTATTCTAATTTTTCTAAAAGACAGACTGAAACAAAGACCTTTGCTTGCTATCAAAAACAGAGCTGAAAATCAAACTACTTTAAAACTTCTCTATATTGGGCAAACTCCTTGTTCTACCTGTCGAAGGCCCAGTGTCTTTGTATCCCACATTTGCTTCAAATTCCAAAAGAAAGGCTGTTCACACTTCTGACACGAGTCACTTTCTTGCCACTGAGGTGCCTAAAAGGTGAGTGAAAAGCATTAATTCAGAGAAAAAAAAAAATCGAACAAACAATTCATTGTATTATTTGACTTGAGCAACCTAAAAATCTTAATCTAGTCAATCAGTCTAATTCAATAACAAAAATACATACTCCATATTGTAATCTGAACAAAAATAATCTACACACAAATGTAAATGGATATAATCTGAAGATCAAAGGATTATATTGAGTGACAACTGCATTGAAACATATGAACTACTTTTTTGTTTTAATATAAAACAAATATGAACTGCTTTAATTCTGTATCCAGATATTATCAATCAAACACAATGCATATTAAAAACAGTGTATATAAAACTCTTATTTAAGAGAGAAAAATTCACTATTTGCCTTGGAATGACAAAAATCTCTCTCTCGTGGAACCATTTAGGCTGATACTGTAATCACTGAATAAAGTTCTAATATAACAAAATGTATTAAACTATATAGTGTAGAAATTCACTGAAAAGCAGAGGACAGCATCAGTGCAGATAGCTCTAACAGGTAGAGAAAGAGAAAAAAAAGAAAAAAGACGGAACTGGAAAAGATACGTGTCAGCAAGGCATATGTGCTTCCCAGAGCTTGATATTTCAATTTACTTTTTCGTGAATGGGTATTATGATTTCTGCAAGTAAAAAGAGCCAAATTAATGTATGTTTTATGAATAAAACACAACACAAACAGCACAGGACTGAGTCTGGATTGGAAAAATAAAAAGAATGATGTAATAAAAAAAAAAAAAGATAAAATTAATTTTCATTAATTTACAAAATATGTAGAAAGCACACACTTAGCTGAAAATCCACTTTTAACACCTTGATCAATTTGGCAAACACTGACAGCAGAACAGGCAAAACTACATAAAAACCTAAAATAAAGTAATCCAACATGGCATGCACTTGGCTTGCAATGACAACTCCGGCTATCAAAAAATAGTCGCTGTAGGCAGCAGAGCAACAATTAAAATTTCTCAAATATTAATATCACAGTTTTCTCTTCAAATGCTTACAGAATTACAATTTATTCTCCATTAAAAGCTAGAGTACTACAGTCAGCAAGTAGTTTTGTCAAAGCAGCCTCAGTGATTGCAAAAGCCAAATCAGCTATATCCCATTTTTGACGGAAAGACATGGTTAACAGAAATAAACTGGAAGAATTTAGGAGCAGCTCTCAAATTAAGTTATTTCATGTACAACTCAATGCCAGATACCATAAGAATGTACAGTACTTAGATAGTGTTTTGGTTTGGTTTAGGTTTATTTGTCATATATAGGTTAACACAGGGTCAACATACAATGAAATGTGTATGACAAGAAAAACAAGTCACTCAGCCTAAAATAAATAATTACTTTTTTGCTGAGATGACTCGGAGCAGCCATCTTACGGCGCAGCCAGACAGCATGAGGAAAAAAACTAAATATGTTTGCTCCAGGTGGTTGTTAACTTTCTGCTTGTTGATTACCTACTAATTGTTCTCTAAAGATGCAAGTTGTTTAATGCTTTAAAGCAAAATGGCTCCCTGTGGCTCTAAAATTGGATTACACATGGAATGAAAATGAATGGAAAGACGAGGTTTGTAAAGCCACCTTTGTAATATGTCTGGGAGTGGAAATCGAAAAATCCTCCTTGTATCATATTACCTTTTACAAACGTACCAGATTGTGGGGTGGGTTTGGCTAAATGGCCAAATAAATGGCTGATTTACATGTACAATGAACATGCATTTGATTCAAATCCATGACATTAAATATATCTAGCGGCACCACAAATGACTGTTCTACCTTGCACCCCTACATAAGAGATATTCATCTATACAGTATTCAATTTGATAATAAGCAACATTTCCAGACCAGGGCTCTACATTTCAGTCAGCTTCACATGCAGCTGCATTGAAATGACTCGCTTGAAATATATTTGGAAGTACAGTTAATAACTGGAGATTAGGAACAGATTTTCTTTTCCCTTTTGGATGCAAGATGTTGTCCACAGAGAAGTAAGCACAACAGACTCACAGGTTTGCTTTCAGTAGGTCTTCTAATCGAGTGCTTACATCCAACTTATGTGCAAGAAACCATAACTTTAAAGTAATGTAGTTACCATAAGGAGGTCTACGGAAACTGTAAACACCTTGTTTAAGTTTTTGTTGGAAATCGAGAAATCCTCCTTGTACCATATTACCTTTTACAAACTTACCAGATTGTGGGATGGGTTTGGCTAAATGGCCAAATAAATGGCTAAATATTTGTCGACAGAATGGTATAGTTGTTAAAACACTGTATGATAAACCTATTGCCAGATCAATTTCAATCTCTGCCTCACTGTGTGACTTTGAGCAAGTCACTAACCATGCCTGTGCTCCAATTACAAAAAACACTTGTTAAAAAGTAGTAAAATAATCTGTTCTTGTATAATGGCATCAGAAAAACATGGCCCAATAATAAAATACAGTATCTGGAGTTTCCTTGGGTATACTGCACATTTTTTAACATCCTTTATTATACATTGTGTGACTGTTCTTATGGCAGCAGTGTTGAGGTATTATATATGGTAATACTTTGTAAAATAAACTGGCTAAGTGATTGGCAGCTACAAACTATAATTTATATTTTTGCAAGGGCCCACAATCCTAGATTCATATTTAGTCTGAAACAATGCCGAAGTACTACTGTATGTTTTATCAGTATCTGTACAATGTAATGGAACTTTGGGACAGTTCCATGACTTTTCAGGTTGCTTTGGTTTTATCAATAATCTCCCTCCTTCTCCTTATATCTGTGTTCCAGTTTAATACTTGATTTAAAAATGTGGTTTATGTGTTTTTATTTAGTGAGCTGATAGCTCCAAGATTCTAGGTTAGAATCCCAGCCAGGTCACATTCTCACTAGGTGAGTTTTTTCACTAAGATATACAAGTTGTACTTACTGGAAGCTCTACATTGGTCCTACATAAGTGAGTGTGAATTTGTGTGCTAGTGTGTTCTGTGATGAACAGGAGTCAGTCATGAGTTTCTTTAACAATGAATAACAGAACTTCCAAAGTGGTTGAATAGAGAAATCTTGTTAGCTTGTCATTAGAATGTAAGCTACCTGTTTCAAATATAAACTTTGAACACTGGAAAAAATATTAAATAAGGAAAACTACTGCAGAACAAAACTTGACACCCTATACAACTGCCAATAATAACTTTACCAAATAACCTAAAACCTATGTATGGGAGATCAAATAAAGTGACCTTTATATATGAAAAACACAAAACTACAAGCATGACGGATAACATGTCAGTGTTGCTTCTCTCCGCCCACACACACACACAATGTGACCCCAAAGCATACTTTGAGAGTAGACTTTAAATCTGAACAGTCTGATTTCAGGGCAAGAAGGATGCACCATATCGATTGAAGTATGAGTTACTTTGGGCCTTTCAAAGTTTTACAGTTATGGGGGGGTGTTTACAAGGTCATGGAGTGTATCGATCAATACCTCTTCTCTTCTGATATCCATATTCCACACTACTATCCCTCCATCAGCCGAGCAAGAAATCAGTTGTCTTGTAAGCTGCAAATAGCGAACCGCTTGAACCTTGTCACTGAAAAAAAAAAAAAACAACACAAAGGGAACTGAAGTATAATGAAGAAATGGATTTGAATATGTAAATCATAAAAATGGAAAATATGACAATTTATAAATCAAAAATGATACTGATAAAAATTAAATAGTTCAAATTTTTCAGTTTAAAGTAATATATTTAAAGAGTTCAATATCACAAATTATATTTAGTAACCAGAAACAAAAAACATATGTTGAATGCAGCATAGTATAGTGGCTAAGGCACTGGACTTCAAATCCCAAAGTTGCTCTTTCGGTTCTCACTTTTCACTCATTGTAGGACTCTCAATTGTCCTGTATCACTGTTACTATAACTTGCTTTACTATAGAAAGGTACTATATAAAATAAAAGGTTTTTACTGACACACATGAATAATGTTTTGCAGTTACTATTTTGCTACCAATCTAAATTATGCAAAACTTATTTAGTACAGCCTTTTACAGTATCACAAAAGAGCTTTAACACTTGCATTCCTTCCATAACATTTGTACATTTGCAAGTACCACAGATTCACTGAATGCACTCCTGTAACTTTAAATCACACCAAGCTTGGAAATATTACACTGTTATTTGTAAATCTCATCAGGTATACCAAAGCATTGTGTCACTTTGGAGCCTATTATGGCAATGTTTCTGTACACTGAACAATTCCTGAATTATGACCTGGCCTGTAAAATGTAACATTTACAAGAGTAGAATACACATTTCGTTTATCAGTCTGTCAAGAAACATAAATTTCTTGAAGCTTGGCAGATGGTCAAGTTCATACTTGAAACCTATTAGCCTAGAATTCTTTAAATATCACAGAACTCAAGAATGCCAGGATTTTATACTGGACCTAATAAAGGCTTTAAAATATCATAAAAAATAACCCTTAAAATATGGGTTTAATTGTCCCAGCCACACATACTACAAATAAACAGCTGAGTACAGTATGTCATGTAAAGTGTTATTGAAATAATATACAGGTATATAAAATGTAATGGTTAAAAATGTATTTATTTTAAAATTTCAGCTTTACCTAAATGGTGGTATAGTGGTGCAGTGGTTAGCTCTGCTGTCTCACACACTTAACATCCTAGGTTTCAACTGTAGGCCCAGTATTCCATGTGGAGTTTGTATGTGTGCTTGAGTAGGCCTATAGTGATAATACCCTGTCCAGGATATACAGTATTCTGCCCCTTCGCTGTAATCCTAAATTTGACTAAACAGGTACAATAAAGAGCTCTAAGTACGTACGGTATGCTCAACATACTAAGTGGCTCTTATTGATGGTACTAAGTAACAAGACTTATGTTCAACAAGATTTTTTGTTGATTTGTCTTTATCATAGTTAAATATTTTAACTAAGATTGGGTTCAGTCTTGAAGCCCATTGTGAGTCATTCACTCATTTACCACCTACAACTGAACCGGGTGCTTGGTGAAGCAGATTGTGTTGTGGTTATCTGCTCAAGCAGGCGTGCACACTGAAAATAGTAATGTAAAACTGATGGAGGGTACCAGTTCAGATATTTACAAAGGCTGTTATATTACACTCAGGTAGACTTGTTCTGAAAACCTTGTGGTAGTGGTACTAGAAGGAAGATATGTTTGCAGTACTTCCAAGAAGTGCCCCCTGCTAACATGCTCACAAAAACAAGAATAGTTAGTGTAAGCTGAAGGAGATGCATGGTGTAAGGCAGAGAGATATGGAAAATGACCAAATATTAAGCTAAAATAAAGATAAAGATGAGAAAATCAGGGGGGTAAAACAAGTACAGAGTTTTGATCAGGTCTAGATAAGAATAGAGAGACTGAGGTGGACTGGGAATGTGGCACTATAGCGAGAGGGGTGAGTGTAGGATGGCCGAGAGAGAGGGACAGCCTGATGCTACACAACAATATGTTCATCACAGTCAGAAACCATGATGAACCACTATACCAAAATGAGCTTTCCTTTAACTGCACTGGCTAAAAGGGATATTCTATAATCCAAAAGCCCTGGGTCAGAGTGCTGCCACACCTATCTCAGGCCAGACTGCTAAGAAGAGGGCATCACCCTAAGGGAACTACTGAGAACAGACACAAAAGAAAGAGCATGACTGGCTGAAATAGGGCACAATAACAGAGGAAGAGTGGAGGAGTCAGGAGGAAGCTGCAGCAAATAAGGAAGAATGTAACACCTTATAATGTCAGAAAATGCAGAGGTTACACAATGTGGTGGTTTGAGGGGTACAATACTGCAAAATATGTAAAGCAAAGGAGTCTCATTAAAACTGGTGATGTGTTTTGTCTTTGTATTCTGTGTTAAAATAGTATTTCTGTAGTCCCTAAATATACTCAAATTAGTAACTTACTGATGACCCTGAAGCAGCAGTGTCCTTCCTTTTCTTCCTCCAATGTCCCACATGATTATGCTGTTATCTGAAGCTCCAGAAAAAAGCAATCGCTGGACTGGGTCCCAGCACAAGGATCCTATACTACCTGAAGGAGACAGAGAGGGGTGGAGTGAATATAAGTTTTCTTCTTAATGTATGCTTTATACCTCCTTAACCTGGTCACTGGAAGCAAAACAGGGGAAGACTGGGAGTGGGATGAGAATATATAAAATAAATAAAAAGACATCCTTAATACAGTATAACATTTTTATATAATTGTTAAAATATGAAGTATACTCATTTACAGAAGTGTCTAACAACAATTGTACTGAAAAACACCAGTGGGCATGTGTTTTTGTCCAAACGATTTAACTATAACTAGGTAAATCTCTGTATTTAATTTAAATAAGATGATTTGCCCCACATTTCTATCTGTAATCTCAGAAATTGTTGTTAATGCAAGCTTTACATTTCTATAAATAAGACACAGTTGTCAACAGCTTTTACTGCACAGGAGTTTATTCAGTCTGTTACTTTTGCCTCTTCTACTTGTTAAAATTCAGAGTTTTTCATTAATTTTTACTTGCAAATTGCTAATTAAACAACAGGATACAAATATGCCATCAGTTAAGTCCACTTGCATAGGTTTATTATAAAGTAGCGATTTTAATGAGTAGCACAGTCACTTGAAAATGTATTTAGTCTTCAACACTTTTTTCATGTTGCCTCAATTTTAACATTTAAAATACATTAAATTAAGCAGTGAACTATAAAGCTTCACTTTCCATCTATAATAAAACATAAATTGTCAAAAACTTTGAACAATTTACCCAAAATGAAAAATGTAAATAAAAAGATCTAAAAAGTATCCATTTCCCAATGTAACTCTAAGCTTGAACGATCTCCTCTACTGTGTAGTACTTCAGCATGTTTTCAACTAGGACTGGAGCCTAAAGTTTCTATTTGCAAATGTTCTCCTCCACTGATCTGGGGTGTGCACTGGAATGGAATGGGGTTCAGATAAGAATTGGCATCTCCAAAACGGAGATCATGGTTCTCTCGGAGGAAAACAGGTGGCTTGTCTGCAGGTAAGGGGTAACTTTGCTGCCCTAAACAGGCAAGTTTAAGGACCTCAAGCTGGCAATATGTTCTTCTTCACAAACAGTAGATGTGTTTTATGAGATTGACCAATGAATTTGTGCATTTTCAGCCGTTTTACAGATTTTGTATTAGACTGTGGTGGTGAACTGGGAGCCAAATTTGTGAAGGAATAATAATAATAATAATAATAATAATAATAATAATTCATGACATTTATATAGCACTTTTCTCAGTACCCAAAGCGCTATCCACACATGGAGGAACCGGGAAGCAAACCCACAATCTTTCACAGTCTCCTTACTGCAAAGCAGCAGCACTACCACTGCGCCACCTGTGAGGAAGCTGTTGATTTACCATTAAGTCTATATCCCTATTGGCACCCCAAGTCATGTCACAAAAATGACAATGAGTACAAGTTTCTGAGTTCACTCCCTATGACTTTAATATGCTTACAATTGCTATGTCCCAAACATTATGGTGCCCTGAAATGGGGGAACCATGTATAAAAAGTGTTGTCATTTCTACATGGTGTGACCAAAATTCATGCAAATCCCTTTAAATTAAAGTCTGGAATGTGCACCTTAATCACATCTGAATTGTTTGATCTGAGGGGTAAAAAGGGAAAATGTGTCTTTGTCAGAAACATTATGGAGGGCACTGTATATAACAAATTCGTGAGATAAATCAAGGAGATGATGATTGAGAACCACAATCCTTTTTGTTCTACCCTACTCACAGTTTCTGGCAAATGCAAAAAATTGTTGTGACTTTTTTGTATGAATAATTTGAGGACTAATCAGACTAGCACTTAAATTTAAATACAGAAGAATCATCTAACTGAAATGAATTTGACTGGGTTAGTGATATTGTAGGTACTTTTCAGTGCAGTCTAAGGACACATTATCCCAAGGGGTTTGTCACATGTACTACTAAAATGGGTCTACAACCAACACTATAATCTAATACAGGGCATTTTAAACAGAAAAAAAAATAAGACTGATGAGGCAAGTGCTAATCCTATCGGGGCTCCCTGGCTATCACACAGAGTGAAGCAGCTGATGGTGTGACTGCAGGGCTTTCAAACTTAAGTCCTTGAAGGCCAGTGTGCCCATTTTATTGCTGCTAATGGAATTTATTTACTTACACGCTTTATTGCCACTCTCATTTTGCTATATTAATGAGGGCAGATCACCAGAACATTTAATAAACTTGAATTATATCAGTACTTCATTTTAATATATCTTAAATAGTTTTTTCTATTTCCATTATTAAGGTATAGTGTCAGTTTTTATTTAGCTTGAATTATGCAGCATTTGCTATATAATTTTTAAAAGCAGTGCTAATGCTTGTGTGATGTGCCATCTGTAGGAATGAAAATTGCAGTTCATTTTATTACTACTTACATTAAAAAAAAAAAAAACACACACACATTACAATAGATGGTGCATTGCAAGCATTAAACGCTGAAGTTACCCAACACAGTCTAACTGCCAGACAGAGACAAATCAGCTAATATTATTCTAATATTGCATATTTCTACTAGCCTATAATCTTACTGCCAGGGTAACTGCATTTAAATAATAATTTTCTTAGGTGCATTATGATTTTTGTACAATACTATGGTTGTATATATTATATACAGAGTATAAATGTTAAAACTGTATACTTTACTGTTTTTGCATTGTATTTGTAATGCAGTATGTGCATGCACACTGGGCCTGTACTCAATGTCTGACTGTGATACAAAGAATAAACAGACTTGAATTACTGACTGACAAAGTTACTTAAGTTAAAACTGAGGACATTGCACTTTTGAAATTTTTATTGTTCTCTTTTTTTTTTGGGGGGGAAAGGCAGGGTGAAAAATGTTGCCAATGGAAATGGTTGTGGAGCATTGTCGGTTTGGTAATTATCCCAACTAGCGCAAGGAAGGAATAAACCCTGGATGGGGCGCCAGTTCAGGGCAGGGCAAACAAACACACACACCCAGGCCAATTTAGCGTTGCCTATTCACCTATACTGCCATGTTTGTGGACAGTGGAAGGAACCCTGAGCAACTGGAGGAAACCCATGCAGAATCAGGGAGATGTAAACTCCACAGAAAGAGGACACAGGGCATGAACCCTGATTCCCTTACACCAAGGCAGTACCACTACAACTCTGTTGCCTGTGTGGGAAATACACAAATTGCAAATAAGATTTTACAGACAAATGCAATAAAGTCACAATCTGTAGGACTTTACAATATGAATAAACATTGCTTATTATACTCACTACACATTGTCATGAATCCAAAAAAGTTCTGACACTTCTTTGGTTAGTGTGAACACCCATACTACACAATACAATTATCCCAGTCTCACTAAAGTATGCTTTCTCTCTACTTTCTTCCCTTGCTGGTGGGAATATAACCTCACTGCTCCTTTCTTTACCAGTGTTATAAATGGTGTAACTGCCAGTGTGGGAGCATTTACTATATTGACTACAGTATTCTGGTCATGCACGTCATTGCATTGAAAGTAAGGAGGACCAATGAGGAAAAGTTTCAAAACCTGTTATACCTGGGTCTGTCTGAGGAAACTGCTTTAAAGAATTTAGTTGCAATTTTACAAGGGGACTATCTTCAAAATTTGTTTTTTCTGCAGTGCACATTGTGATAGTATAGAAGGGTGTTTGTTTTTTTTTTGGGGGGGGGGGCATCTTTTTATTTCCCTTTTTTTTTCTCACCACATCCTTACCCTTAACAATTGAAGACATCACTAAGATTGATTTGTAGCCTGGGTCAGATTACAGCAATATGCAATCAGTGGCCATCATCTCTCCTATGCAGTTTTATTATTAAGAAGTGCACAAATTATGAAATGGGACAAAATGCTTTTAGCTTGCAATAATAGAATTAATATTACAGTACTGGCAGGGATCAACATTACTAACAGAGGATAATTCATATGCATAAAAAAAATTAAAAAATCTACAGTATATAAAAAAAAAAAAAATAAGTACATTAATACTGGTAAAACAACAAGCAAAATCCTTAAAATAAATATATATATATATATATATATATATATATATATATATATATATATATATATATATATGGGTGGCATGGTGGCGCAGTGGGTAGCGCTGTTGCCTTGCAGTTAGGAGACCCGGGTTCACTTCTCGGGTTCTCCCCGCGTCTGCGTGGGTTTCCTCCCACAGTCCAAAGACATCCAGGTTAGGTGCATTGGCGATTCTAAATTGTCCCTAGTATGTGCTTGGTGTGTGTGTGTGTGCCCTGCAGTGGGCTGGTGCCCTGCCCAGGGTTTGTTTTCTGCCTTGTGCCCTGTGTTGGCTGGGATTGGCTCCAGCAGAGCCCCGTGACCCTGTAGTTAGAATATAGTGGGTTGGATAATGGATGGATAGATAGATAGATAGATAGATATTAGATATAGATATATTACTCCTATTACATAGGAGCAGGCAACTTGTATACAATTTGTACTGGCTCACCAAAATTGGACAACAGCTTCAGGGATATCAATCTGTCCAATTAGGAAGCGAAAGCTTTGGTGCGGCTTTGGTGCAAATGAAGTGACACCCCCCCCAAAGAGAATGGTTTTCAGGTGGTAGCCACAGACAATTGCTCTCTCATTATCCTTCCTGACTGATTCTTCTCCAGTTTTGTGTTTTGCTAGTGTCCATGTCACTACTGGTAGCTTGAGGCGGTACCAGCAGTGAATTCAGTTTGCGCAGTAGTCCAGCTCCTCCAGGATAACATCCATACGTGCCATTGCAAGAAGGTTTGCTGCATCTCCCAGCACAGTCAAGACCACTGAAGATATACCAGGGGATGGGGCTGTTACATGAGGAGAGCTGGACAGGGCTGTAATAGGGTATCAACCCACCAACAGGACTGGGTTGAGGAGGAACAGGTGGAGCACTGCCAGAGTCCTACAAAATGAACTCCAGCTGTCTACTGGTGTGCATGTCTGACCAAACTGTCATATCCCACACAGACCTCCACATGCTAGGCAACGGTACCCTAAATGCTGTTAGTTACCAGGATGAAATCCTGAAATCCACTGTCAGACCTAATGCTGGTACAATGAGCCCTGGGTTCCTCCTGCTGCAGGATAATGCCCGGCCTCATGTGGTCAGAGTTTGTATGCAGTTCCTGGATGACAAAGGCATTGATGCCATTGACTGGCCCACATGTTCCCCAGATCCGAATCCAATTAAGAACCTCTGGGATGTTATGTATCAGTGCATGCAATGTCGCCAAGTGGCTCCACAGACTGTTCAGGAGCTCACTGATGCAGGTCTGGGATGAGTTCCCCCTGCCTATCATCAGTAGCATGACCAGACATTGTTGGGAGTGGATACAGGCACATGGGGGCTATACACACTATTAAATCATATTATGAATTGCGGTGAGGAAATTCATTCAAGTTGGCTAAGCCTCCGATTTCAATTTTTGACTTTTATTTTCAGTGTGATGTTGAATTCAGCCCTCAATGGATTGCCGATTTTGGCTTCCATTGACTGTTGCTACATCATTTTGTTCTCAACAAATAACACAGAATTACTCAGTAAAGATTATCCACTTGAATATTTCATTCATTGAAATCCAATGTGTGATTTAAGTGTTCCCTTAATTGTTTTGAGCAAAAAATAAATAAATATTAAGAAAAATCAGCCACAAGACAGCACAATGGAGGCAAATGACAAACAGACAAAATACAGCTCCCAGAAAATTAAGTCTTTAATACAAAGAAAAATACATCTGCTAGATTTTTATTATAAAGGCTGATTTGGACTTACTTCCCTTGCAGCCCATTTTTCAAAATGACATGAAACTCCTAGATAATGAATGTAACCACTTAAATGTGGTAGCTACTCGGAGATCTTTAAATCTGTCTCCACTCACATTTAGATGGGCTGCTAATAATGCAATTAAAAAGCACTTAGCAGTCCAGCTTATCGTCTTGCATTGGCCCGGCTTTGTTTCAGTTCAAAAAGGATTTTAAGGGGATCTACTTTATTAAAATAATTACCAGTCCATGTAAAAATTCAACAGATCACAGGGTTAGCAAGAAGCCAATAAAACAACATTCAAATAATGAATAGTCCAATTATCCACTCCTACAACAACTTACCTCCATTAACAAGAAATATGTAAATGCTGAATGACATAACACCATTTCAGTTTTAAGACTGAAAAAGTATTTTAATAAAGGGTATAACAAAGAATATTCTTAAATACGTCCAATTAATTTTGATTTACTGTAAGTTTCAAAAATCTGTCTGTTTTTCAATAAGTGTTTAGTCATTATATGAACAGTAATACATATGCTTCATTATGCATGCGTTCATTTTTTATTGATGCTTCTCTTTACCAAACTTCAAAAACTCTTTAACCAAAAGGTGAATGATTTTAATATTCAACTGCACAACTGTCAACATGCCTATTACTCAGTGCAATTTTATCCATCTGTATGCAACATTTAGATAGATCAAGAATTTCAGGTATTTTAAAATGTACGTAGTTCACATTTTAACATATCAGAAACTGTTTTTCAGAGATCTCAAAGTATGTTCATTTACATTTTTATATATTTGCAGTATATTTTGTGCATTTTAAAATTTCTCAAATCAACTATGCATGCATTTTAAGATATTTGAAATTCATTTTGAGCTATCTCGAAATTATTTCCTGTAAAGTTTCAGATATCTCAGAATGACTACAGACTTATTTTAAAATTTCTTGAACTGCATTTATCATGATATAATGAAATATATAGAAGACATTTTGAAATAGATGCATTTCCTGGTATCTGTAATTCATTTTAAGATATTTATAATGCATTTGCAGATTTTAAGATCTCTGTATGTTAATTTAGCCTACCATACATCTGAGGATCTATTTATACTAAATGACTGTTAGAAAAACGTTGAAAATACAGCCCATAGTGCAACCATTGTAATGAACTCCAAAATATAACAAGACACTGAAGCATTATACAGTAGGACGGTCATTCTGTAGAATATAAACTTCGCATTTCCGAATAACAGGCTTGTTTCATATTATCTCAAACAAATAATAATTTTACACATTTTATCCAATTACACATGTGCCCCATATTTTGGAAAATGGGTAATTCAGAGACAAAATTTCAAAAAAAACAAAGAAAAACGAAGTTCATCAGCTTCCAGTATCCACAATACCACACTACACCACTGACACTGTTTAAAATGACATCGGAGGGTCTATATTAATGTGACCATACATATCATTAGCAAATGTATGGTTCCGTTTATTTCGACTCTTCTTTGTCATTTTACACACACACAATTAGAAAACATATATTATATATATACATACATACATACATACAAATTGTGTGTGTCCAAAAAAAAAAAAAAAATTTGTTACAGTAATTGTGTGCTGCGTAGGCAACATTTTTACTTGCATCTATCTGATGGTACTGAGTAGTACAACATATTTAGTAAGCTGGGTTTTTCTGTCACCTGAAGATGGCATTGTGTATAATTACATTTAAAAAAACCTTAAATCCTCCAAAATTATGTAATGGGATACAATTTCAAATAAAAATCCTGAGTGTGCTCCCCTCAACTTTCTTGTATACTAAAATAGTGCAAAAGGTCACTACTATATAACTCAGGCACCAACCGCGAGTGGCAGCCTTTCCAGCAGCTCTGTGTATGACTTTATCTTTCTACCTTTTTCTCTATTTCACTGATCACTCCTACCACTTTCTTTTATGTGGACTCGTTCCCTGGACACTTTTTACTACTTGGACATGGATTTTTACACGCCGAGACTCGTCTATTCAGGTAGTCCACTTCAAGCACCGAGAAAAAAGGCCCATGCCAGTGTGGTTCCCTATTTACCCGACAAGGTAAGAAGGTCGTATCATGGCAGCAGAACCGACACTAAGCTAAAAGCCAAGCGGTTAGCGAAAAAGTGGCGATACAAGCCTTTGGTGCCTTCTGTGATCCCAGGAAATGTGAACTCACTACCAAATAAGATCAACGAACTGGCTGCGCTGGTGAAAAATGTCAGGACCTACAGAGAATGCAGTTTGTTGTGTTTTTGTGAAACGTGGCTAACAACTAACATCCCAGATGCTAACATGGAGCTACCCGGGTTTAGCACAGTTAGAGTGGACAGAGATGCAAATACCTGCGGGAAGCAGAAAAGAGGAGGACTCGCACTCTATGTCAATACAAGATGGTGCAACTCTGGACATGTAAACGTCAAAATCTCCACTTGCTGCAGGGACATCGAACTGTTGGCCGTAAGTCTGCATCCCTATTACTTGCAGACATGGAGATAGCGAGTGACATCATCCATTCCGCTGTTGCTAAACTACAAACACAGCACCCCGAGGCGCTTGTGCTAATCGCTGGAGACTTTAACCATGTGACGCTGGACAAAACATTACCTGCCTTCTCCCAGTATGTGGATTGTAACACCTGGGGAAATAGGACTATTGACCTACTGTATGCAAACATTAAAGAAGCATACAGTGCCACCCCGCTGCCTGCGCTTAGGAAAGCAGATCATAACCTGATTCTGCTTCAGCCTCACTACAAATCAAGAGTGAGGGAGCTACCTACAACCACACGCTCATTTAGGAAGTGTTCCCCTGAGGCAGAGCAGGCTCTGAGGGACTGCTTTGGAACTACGGACTGGGATATCCTGCAGGAATTATATAGTGAGAATACTGAGGAAGTTGTTGACTGCACTACTGACTACATCAACTTCTGTATGGACATTGTAGTTCCAGTAAAAACAGTACGCTGCTATGCTAACAACAAGCCATGGATTACAAGTGACATCAAGGGCCTTTTGAACCAGAAGAAAAGGGCTTTTAAAGGCGGTGATCAGCATGAGCTCAAGCGCATGCAGAAGGAACTCCGAGTCCAGCTCAGGGCGGTGAAGGAGCAGTACAGGAGAACGCTGGAGCAGACGTTGCAGAATAACAGCATGAAGGAAGTGTGGGATGGGATGAAGATCATCACTGGCTGCAGCTCGAAGCGGGGTGCCACCATCGAGAGAGACATAGAGAGAGCAAACCAGATGAACAACTTCTTTAACAGGTTTGACCATACTAACCCACTCTCACCTCGGAGTACTGCACCCTCCACCCATCCTTCTGCTGATACCAGCATAGGTGAGAGTTTACCCCAACCCACAATTACAGCAGCCCAGGTAAGCAGAGAGCGGAGGAGACTTTTTGCCAGCAAAGCAGCGGGTCCAGATGGAGTATCGCCACGACTGCTGAAGGCTTGTGCGTTGGAGCTGGGGAATCCTCTACAGCGCATCTTCAACCTGAGCCTGGAACAGGGGAGAGTCCCAAGGCTTTGGAAAACATCTTGCATCACCCCAGTCCCAAAGGTATTGCGTCCTAGTGAGCTGAATGACTTCCGGCCTGTTGCTCTGACGTCACATGTGATGAAGACCATGGAGCGGCTGCTGCTTCACCACCTGAGGCCACAGGTCCGCCACGCCCTCGACCCTCTACAGTTCGCATACCAGGAGAAGGTGGTAGTGGAGGATGCCATCATCTATAGGCTACACCGATCCATCTCCCATTTGGACAGAGGCAGTGGTGCTGTAAGAATTATGTTTCTGGACTTCTCTAGTGCCTTCAACACCATCTAACCTCTGCTCCTTAGGGACAAGCTGACAGAGATGGGAGTAGATTCATACCTGGTGCCATGGATCGTGGACTGTCTTACAGACAGACCTCAGTATGTGCGTCTCGGGAACTACAGGTCTGACATTGTGGTCAGCAACACAGGAGCACCGCATGGGACTGTACTTCTCCGGTCCTGTTCAGCCTATATACCATTGGACTTCCAATACAACTCGGAGTCCTGCGACGTGCAAAAGTTCGCTGACGACACTGCTATTGTGGGCTGCATCAGGAGTGGGCAGGAGGAGGAGTATAGGAACTTAATCAAGGACTTTGTTAAATGGTGCGACTCAAACCACCTACAACTGAACACCAGAAAAACCAAGGAGCTGGTGGTGGATTTTAGGAGGCCCAGGCCCCTCCTGGACCCCGTGATTATTAGAGGTGACTGTGTGCAGAGGGTGCAGACCTATAAATATCTGGGAATGCAGCTGGATGATAAATTGCACTGGACTGCCAATACTGATGCTGTGTGCAAGAGAGGACAGAGCCTACTATACTTCCTTAGAAGGCTGGCGTCTTTCAACATCTGCAATAAGATGCTGCAGATGTTCTACCAGACGGTTGTGGTGACGCCCTCTTCTACGCAGTGGTGTGCTGGGGAGGCAGCATAAAGAAGAGAGATGCCTCATGCCTGGACAAACTGGTGAGGAAGGTAGGCTCTATTGTAGGCACGGAGCTGGACAGTTTGACATCCATGGCAGAGTGACGGGCGCTGAGCAGGATCCTGTCAATCATGGAGAATCCACTGGATCCACTAAACAGTATCATCTCCAGACAGAGGACCAGCTTCAGCGACAGACTGCTGTCAATGTCATGCTCCATTGACAGACTGAGGAGATCGTTCCTCCCCCACACTATGTTACTCTTCAATTCCACTCGGGTGGGTAAACATTATACAAGGTTATTGTCTGTTATACCTGCATTTTTAATCACTCTTTAATTTAATATTGTTTATTATCAATTTGCTGCTGCTGGAGTATGTGAATTTCCCCTTGGGATTAATAAAGTATCTATCAGAACCACTTCCAGTTGCACAATATTTCTCAAATATCATATGTCTTTGTTTCTCATCATAACTAATTGATACACAATAATTTATCTCTATTTATAATCAAACTTTTCATTAAAATGATATTTTTGTACTTGGGGAGATCGAAAATGGTGCTGGAATTTTTTCATGATTGCATATGCATTACCTAGATTACATGCAAAGTAAAAAGAGTTATAGTCACCTAAAAACATAGAAGTGTTACTATTACATAATATTTGTTGCAATAAATTGCTGTAGGTAAAAATGCATTTAGCTACATTTAATTATGAGAATGATGGCAGAAATAAAAAGAAAAAAAATTGTTGATAAGATACCTTATTTTTGATATAAAGCAGGGGTACATCTTATTGACCTAGGTCAAAACACTTCTGAGTAATCGTGTTTACACACAGATAGACACACAGACACATAATTTCAAAAATGGTATTTTCGGACTCGGGAAGGTCAACAACATTAAGATTCATCAAAACCTCGAGGACAAATTTTTTCACGATTCCTATTCTCTCTCTATACAGGGGTTCCTCAGGTTACAACGTCTCGACATACGACGTTTCGAGTTTACAACGCTCACTATCATAAAAACTTAAAAAAATTGAGATGGGAGTGTTTTGGCTTACGCCGTTAGCGTTGTACTTACAGACTATGTGGGCGAACTAGTTTGGCTGCACGCAGTGGAAGTACACGACGTTTGAGTGAGGGAGTTGGCAAACTAGTTTGGTTGTGCCCGTTTGTGTTGCTTTGTTTGGCGACTTTTTGGCCCTTATCATAGCTCCTAAACGAAAGTCAGAGTCTGCAGATGGTAGTGCTTCGAAGAAGAGGGAAGCCATCACAATGAAAGTGAAATTAGACATTGTAAAGAGATGAGAAGGAATAACGGTTAAAAAAAAAAAAAAATTTTAACACTCATATTTTGTCATTTTTTTCTGTTACTACAGTACAGTTTATTTATATTCTTTTCCTTTTTCTGTGGATTAGTTGTGTTTTTATGTTCTAGATTCTGATATTTCAAATGTGTTAGGATAGGTAAGTGACTTAGGCTAAGGGTGCGTTTCAACTTACACCAAAATTCGGGTTATATAACTGTTGTAGTAACGGAACTGTGTCGTAACCCGAGGACCCCCTGTACTATGTACACAAGAAAGTTTAAAAAAAAAAAAAATGTGATTAAAAGGATATACCTGTAGTAGTCACCCCTCAAGACTTTAATACCATCTAATTATTCATTCCTATCCAAATGATACCAGGTTCTCTAACAGAATCTGCTTCACCACTATATTTAGGAGACTTTGAAAACATCTGTAACTGACTTACATTCCAGTTTCTCTTTCTATGTACATCATGCTACACACAGAGGGAAGAGCAGCGGCAGGAGACTGTTTATTTGGGCTCCTAATGTAACTAACACTGAACTAAATAGCACTACATGATACCCAAAATGTGTTCCATGATTTAACTAGTAAGTTGCTTTGACTATTTAAATGTTTTATTGGTGTTTGAAGGCAGAGGTAAGACACAGTTCTGTACGCATCAGACCTTCATAAACTGTTTCTATAATAATAAATAGCATGAGGGTGTGTGTGTGTATGTATATACATGTAAATGCTGCGATGGACTTACACCCCAACTAGGCTTGCTTCCTCATTGTTACCTTGGAAAGACTCTGGTCCTCCGTAATTCTGAACTGGAGTGAGAGAACTTCAAAAAACTGCAGATTTTAAAAAAATTATTCATTTTATGCAAAGGAATAAATAAATAAATAAATAAATCAATCAATCAATCAATCTGCACATTTAGTAGCTAGTATATTTTTCTAAACATTGACAAACTCTTTTTTTGTAATTACTCGCTCTGTTGTAGAAGTCCAAATCCAAATTAACACAATAATAATTAACATGATTACAGTGAGAAAACCTTTACCTGAGAAGTGGGTACTTTACAATCACAAATGCATGAATTATTGCTAACATGTAAAACATTACTGAGCAACCTCTCTTCCTGTTTATCTTTGACGGACAGACAGACAGACAGACAGACAGACAGACAGACAGACAGACAGTTTATTAATTCCAAGGGGAAATTCACAAGATTCTTTGTTACTGAATGTCCTATAATGTGAACTGGTAAATAATATGGCAACATGAGTTTACACTTCAGTTTACAACATTTTGTTCGTCAGTCAATCATTCTCAAACAAGCTTAACCCAACTCAGGGTTGCAGGGGGTCATAGCACTTGACACAAGGCAGGAAACAGCCCAGTACATGGAACCAGGTTATTGCAAAGCCCACTTATGAAATAAGTGATCAATAAACTAACCTGAATTTGTTTGACAGTTTAGGTGGAAAACCAGAGTACCAGGAGTAAAAAACATGCAGAAATGGGTAGAATGTGTAAACTGCACTCAGCCGGCAACCAAGCATAGGATTCTAACCCTGGATATTGGATCCATGAAGCAGCAGTTTCTAAAAATGCGCTAACATGCATCCGCCAAGTTCTAAGCCCAACTGTTTTCACTGTGTGCTCCAGAAAATGGGATTATTTATTCTTAGAAATTAAAAATCTGGCATATACACTGCTGTACAGAATGCATCTGTCCACTTACCTTCATGTCCTTTTAATGTTGTGATTATAGAATAATTACTCTGATCAAGTTTTAGTAAAGTGATTTGTCCAGAATAGTCTCCAACAAAGGCATGCTTTGTATCATAATCATATCTGAATAAATCAACCATTAAGGAAATTTTTTTATTCCATTTTATGTACCTAATATTTTCCAATAAATACATAACCAGTCACTTGCAGTAAAACAGATAATTTATAAATAATGTAGAAAATTAAAAATGACAACAAAAGAACAAAATTCAAATCTAGAGAGTTCTGTTCTTGTTACTCTGTTCGCTTCTGTCAACAACACATCTACACGCCAAGGAGAAATCTATACAAAACAAAACTAATGCCACCATGTGTCAATTATATTTTGTAGGAACATGGCAAGTTTAAAATATGGCACATGGGAAGTTATGCATTTTAACACATTCTTGTTTATTGTGGCACCAAAGAGTTGGTTGGACATAAAAGTAAGAACTTCACTGTACTCTACACAAGGTGCTCCATTACAGTGGTGAAAACACTAACCACATTCTCTTAACATTCAACAAGACCTGCGAAACAACAACACGTTTTGCAAAACTCGCTACTCCAATCAAAACAAGAAATAAATGCTGCAAAACTGCATGATCTACTCAAACAATAACACAGCATTACAACAGTAACATGTCCAAGTATTCACTGGACATTCACAAGCAAAGCACTAAGCACACATCTCACTGAGGAAGAGCAAAAACCAGGATAAGTTTTATAGCACAATTCCTTTTCATACATTTGATGTAATCCACCTTAAATATCACTGACATACACACAGATGTTTTAACCAAATGAAATGCAAAAAAGATGCCTATTCACTGAAATGAAATATTGCTTTATTGGGCATTATATAGTTATAATCAAGCTCTAACATACACATGATCACGAGGAAGAAATCAACCATACGTAACTCATACAGTTATGGTGCTTTTTTTTGGGGGGTAGGGGGGGGGGGTGGGGAGTAGGTTTGCCCTTTGCTTGAGAATCGGTATCAAAATCATCTCCTCTGCCTGATCAATCCTGTCCTGGATATTGGGCCTCGTGTTTTCATCAGCGTCACATAAGATATTTTACATAGAAATGCAACATGGGAAATATCTCCGAGCATTTCTGATCCAGCCCTGGCAGTCAGGTTCTGCAAATGTCTTAACAAGCCTCAGTCATGGCATCCAGCTGTTTTAGAAGACGGTGGTCCATCTTCAGGCAGGAAAAAATTCCTGAATAGGACTGAGAAATGGCGAATATGGAGTAAGGAATTCAATAGACATGCGTGTACGAGAAATAAAACCACTCCAATCGATGCACAAGAGTGATGAAATGGGAAATTAACCCATATGACTACATAATGTAGGCTGTTGACCCTAGCATCCAGTTTCCCTTTAACTTCTTAACGTCTGTAAGGCACATCAAGTTAAGAACAGAGTTCTATGGTACAACTGTTGCGATGTATGCTACAAGACAATTGTCTAATACGGCTGAACAAAGAGTAATATGCAATCCTCTTTGCCCTGATGTCTGTACTGTTGCTCTGTAGCCTATTAAATTCCTTCCACAATTCCTGGTCTTGGCCAGATTGAAACCAGCTTCATCCGCATAAAGAAATTTGTATGGTACAGCACTTGACTCTAGTTCCATGATCCTCCATAATCACAACAGAAAGGACAAAGTGAAACACCAAGAGAACCAATGTAGCGGTGCACCAATATGGAGTACAACATGCAGTGAATGTCTAACAATGCCACATCGCCTGCACATGCTGATGTCACAGGTCCTTCATCCATTTATTGTTCCTATCTAAGGGCACTCTGTAGATTTGTTTCATGATGATGCTATGGCATTTCAAGACCCGATCAATGGTGGATATACTGACAGTATCAATGTTGTTGAAAGTTGTATGGTTTGCAATTAAAGATGTATTTCCCTTAAATGCATGACATTGTTCCTCACCACCATCTGAACAATCTCTGCCTCTTGTGCAGCAGTAAAAACTTTGCCACATACACCAGCTGCAGGTCTCTTTTCAATTTTGTGAAGGCAGTATATTTCACATCAAATTCAATTATTCTATCCATTGTTGAGATAGTATTTGTAAATGTGCACATGTATGGTTGGGTGCCTTACCAATTCTCTCTCCGGAACATCCAAATAACCGATGCCACACATTGTGTTCTATCAATTGCAAGACTAGGCCAACTTGAGTCAGTTTTTTGGGGAAGAGCCTTAAGCAGCTGAGGCCATTTTATTCCGATTTGCTTGAACCAAGACTTTCAGGTGATTTTGGCGTTATCAAATGACCACTGTGTCTAGAGATTTCCAAAAAGTACATTAGCATTGGGGACTGATGTACATAAAATAAAAAATAGTTTACTGTTGTGCAAAATGTTTGCTGTTTTTCACATATGTCTTTAGAATAGACAATAATTTGGACACAGTTCTCACTGTGTTCATATAGGGAACAAACAGAACGCAAGAGCAACCCTGTTACCCCGTATTTCTGCATAACCTTGTCAAGGGAGAGTTTGGTGGCTTTGGGTGTTTAAAAAAAAAACCAAAAAAAAAACAAATGGAGCACATTTTGGGGGACAGAGGGTTTGCAGGTGAGCATGGTGGCATAGCAGCTCTGAACTATTGATGAGGTAATCGACTGATCACTCATTCACGTGTAGACATATGCTGTTCCATCAATTACCACATTAGCGCCTCTGGGTTGTAATCAGTGTAAGCACACCTACATTCCTAATGGTGTAAAAAACAGGCTGAGCAAAAACTGGGTCATTGAGAAGAAAGCAAGAAATCACAGCAGAGACGGTGCTGTGGGTGGAGGAAGGTGGGTGGGTTTGGCCCCAACAGGAGCGGATGAATGAGCAGAGAGTGGGAGCAACCCACCACTCTGAGTGACTCACCACGGTGGCTGGTGTGCAGGAGACCTGAAAGGGTGAACTAAAGTGACGTCATGTGGAAACAGCACCCGAAGCACGCTTTGGCGTTAAAGACAAATGATCCTGTGTGTTTTAACCTAATTTGTACGGATTTATTTATGGATTATTTGTCGAATCTTAACCTCCACTAAAGAAACTGTTTTTATAGATTACTTAAAGATCACTGCACTGTTTTGCACAGTGGGGTTTTGAACTCCTGTTTGGATTTTGAAAACAAAAGTGATTGCACGGGTTTCACCTACCTTTTACTTGTTTGTGTACTGATGTTCCTGGCTCATCCCGGTCATGTTATCAATGGTTCTGGGTGCAAGTTGTGACAGGCTGCTGGAGCCAACTAGGACCATCATATACCTCTCACAGCACATGCCAAGTATCACAGTCAACAACCACTTTTATAAAATATTTTTGTGAAAAAACAACTTTTCTCCATAATACACTTCAAATAGCCTCAAACTGGAAGCAACTGCAAAATCTGAAGAATTTTTCAAAAAAATTTGAGAACATTTAAAGTTCCACCATATTTATTTGAAACATAACCCCACTATCAACACATGCTCCCAACCTGCCTACATCAATGTAGCATTTTAGGACAGTAATAAAAGTGCTAAACTGGACAGCAACTGATTGATCCAATAACAACATATACACATCACAATTACACAGAGATGGGCACTCACATACACAAGGACACATCATGCAACAGTTACTAATCAATACAAGTGAAGGCACCATTCCTGACTCCTGAATAAACATAAAACCAGTATCTAAAAAGCCTCAAATCCCAAGAATCAATGTAGCAGTAAGGGGAGCTGAGTTCTTCCTCAACTCAATATTAGACTAGTGATGTCACCAGTCCACTCTGTTCTAGCGATTGATACGAATCCAACAGCAAGGTTTCATACCAGGATTTTTTCAAAGCTCCCACATAAAAAAAGTGTTCCACTATTAGAAGATACAAAAAATTTACTGTTTCACTTTAGGCAGATAGCATTTTTCAGTTAGCATATTCTAAAACAGAAAATAGTATCTTAAAATACAACATTAAACCTTTTCCCCTTTAGATAAAGGATACTGTAATGTAGAGGCCCAGGAAGTGAAGTAATGGCGCCCTAACATGGTGCCACTTCTCGTGCACATCCAACTGATGGTCTTGTCATGGCCAGTACTGATGACCCACTCAGACACCAGAGAGAAAACAATTGCAGACACTCTGTTTTGGTGTGCTATAAAAGAACAGTAATTTGGTTATAACAGAAAGCAAAAATCTAATAGTTAAATATTATTTTGAAAAAATATTTGTTCTATCATACGACTATACTATACATAAATTATCACAAGTGACTTCTTTCAACAATGACGAATTCCTATTTCACATTCCAAAGTTATGCAAACTATTACTATTAAATAATGTATTCAGACTTTCAACATTCTGTAGACTTTCAACGTAATGTAGAGAATGCACATAATCACAGTGAGATTCATGGTAAATTTTGTGTGAATGAAATTCAGGTGTATTTTAAGTATTTCTTTCAATCAAGTAAGAGCTAGCACAATTATGCAGTCAATCTGACATTTTCTAAACCACATTAACCACACCACATCTTCAGGAAGACAGGAAATAAGGCAAGAAACTAACTCCCCCTGATGAGGCAATCGGTCAATCACAGGTTTGCACTCACATACTCACCAAGCACATGAAAAGCGGCCAATCAAACTCACATTTGTCTGGACTGTGTGATAAATCTTGAGTCCTCTGAAACAAGGAAAATGCATAAACTACCCAAGCAAGCCTTCCCATCTGTAAATGAACCAAGGTCTAAGTGCTATGGGGGTGGCAAAGCTAAAGAGATTTTGCAATACTCTGTTCATGTTTTTTGTGCAAGTTTAAGGTAAAGTGTATGGAGCAAGTTCTGCCTTCTGTTCAATAGTGGCAGACTGAAACCTGTGTCTCTGTCTCCCCTGTATTGGAACAAAGGAGGAAAAGTACAATGGATGGATGCTTATTTCACTTAATCACTTATTAATGCCAAGTGATTATAACATTGCAACATCTTGAGAAAAGATTATGCAACATTGTTATAATTTATACTGAAACTAACAAACACACATACATTTGTATTAATGATCTACATGCCATAAATCAATAAAATAAACATTAGGTTTTCCAATAAAAAAAAAAAAATTGCATTAGCCAAACTGGTGAGTTACCTTTCAATGGACACTTCCTGACGACTGGCAATGTGTAAATACAACATTATCTAGGGTTCAACATGCAAATATAGTTTTATTGGGTTAATAACACTTTATGGCAGAAAGCTGGTGTAATTAAAAACTGCTTCTGAAATTACTACAGTCATGTGAAAAAGTAAGTGCAACCTATGAAATGTCTTTTCCTTTTTTAACATTTGTAGACTATCAAAATTTGATCTTCATTCGAGCCGCCACCTTATCGTGGTGGAGGGGTTTGCGTGTCCCAATGATCCTTAGAGCTCTGTTGTTGGGGGCTTTATGCCCCTGGTAGGGTCACCCAAGGCAAACCGGTCCTAGGCGAGGGACATGACAAAGAGCGGCTCAGAAAACCTCCTATGATGTACAAAAATTTTGGATGGCATTTTCCCTCGCCCAGACACAGGTCACCGGGGCCCCCCTCTGGAGCCAGGCCTGGAGGTGGGGCTCGATGGCGAGCGCCTGGTGGCTGGGCCTGCACCCAAGAAACAACATGGGTCCCCCTTCTCATGGGCTCACCACCTGTAGGAGGGGCCAAGGAGGTTGGGTGCAGTGTGAGTTGGGTGGTGGCCGAAGGCGGGGACCTTGGTGGTCTGATCCTCGGCTACAGAAGCTGACTCTTGGGACATGGAATGTCACCTCTCTGAAGGGGAAGGAGCCTGAGCTAGTGTGCGAGTTTGAGAGGTTCTGGCTAAATATAGTCAGGCTCACCTCGACGCACAGCGTGGACTCTGGAACCAATCTACTTGAGAGGGGCTGGACTCTCTACCACTCTGGAGTTGCCCCCGGTGAGAGATGCCGAGCGGGTATGAGCATACTTATTGCCCCCCGACTTGGAGGCTGTTCATTGGGGTTACCCCGGTAGATGAGAGGGTAGCTTCCCTCTGCCTTCGGGTGGGGGGGATGGGTCCTAACTGTTGTTTGTGCGTATGCGCCAAACAGCAGTCTGGAGTACCCACCCTTTTTGGAGTCCCTGGAGGGGGTGCTAGAGGCCACACCTGCTGGGGACTCCCTCGTTCTGTTGGAGACTTCAATGCTCACATGGGCAATGACAGTGAGACCTAGAAGGGTGTGATTGGGAGGAATGGCACCCCCGATCTGAACCTGAGTGGTGTTTTGTTATTGGACTTCTGTGCTTGTCACGGATTGTCCATAACGAACACCATGTTCAGGCATAGGGGTGTCCATATGTGCACCTGGCACCAGGACACCCTAGGCCTTAGTTCGATGATTGACTTTGTGGTCATGTCTTCGGACTTGTAGACACATGTCTTGGACACTCGGGCGAAGAGAGGGGCGGAGCTGTCAACTGATCACCACCTGGTGGTGAGTTGGCTTCGATGGTGGGGGATGATGCTGGTCAGGCCTGGTAGGCCCAAACGTATTGTGAGGATCTGCAGGGAATGTCTGGCAGAGTCCCCTGTCAGAAGTAGCTTCAACTCCCACCTCTGGCAGAACTTTGACCACGTACCGAGGAAGGTGGGGGACATTGAGTCCGAATGGGCCATGTTTCGTACCTCTATTGTTGAGGCGGCTGACCAGAGCTGTGACCATAAGGTCAATCCCCGAACCCACTGGTGGACACCGGCGGTGAGGGATGCCGTCAAGCTGAAGGAGGAGCTAATAGGTACTGGCAGGCCAAGCAGAATGCGGCTTCGGTGGTTGCCGAGACAAAAACTTGAGCGTGGGAGGAGTTTGGGGAGGTCATTGAGAACGACTTCTGGATGGCTTCGAGGAGATTCTTGTCCACCATCCGGAATCTCAGGAGGGGGAAGCGGTGCAGTGTCAACACTGTGTATGGTGGGGATGGTGCGCTGCTGACCTCGACTTGGGACGTTGTGGGTCGGTGGGGGGAGTACTTTGAAGACTTCCTCAATCCCACTAACATGCCTTCCAATGAGGAAGCAGAGCCTGGGGGACTCGGAGTTGGGCTCGCCCATCTCCTGGACTGAGGTCACTGAGGTGGTCAAAAAACTCCTTGGTGGCAGGGCCCCGGGGGTGGATGAGATACACCTGGAGTTCCTCAAGGCTCTGAATGTTGTAGGGCTGTCTTGGTTGACATGCCTCTGCAACATCGCATGGACATCAGGGACAGTGCCTCTGGATTGGCAGACCGAGGTGGTGGTCCCCCTCTTTAAAAAGGGGGACCGGAGGGTTATTTCTGCCAAAGGGGGCAACAATAGCTATTAGAGCCAAGGGTGTACTTGCTTTTTCCACAGAATGGCACAGCTGTTCATTTTCAGAATACATTATTGCAAAATCATTTTTTCTTTCTCCAATTACATTGTCTTTATCTAAAAATAGTTTAAAGGAGACATTTACTGGTTACTTTTTCATATGACTGTACTTACCTGATAGCAACCACAAAAGTGTGCTCTTTAAAACACATTTGCGTTAGCTCATATTATTTACTTTTAAGATTTTTTAAATCTATTAAAAATCTTTAAAAAGTAAACTAAAAACTACCATCTTTAAAAACATTTAAATTTATTATCAGGGACAGCTTATCTTCTCTAATTTTTGCAAAACTTAATTTGCCCACATTTGTTACTTTCAAGATCAGTTTCAGCAGGTCATTATGCAGAAAATTCTTCATATATATCACTACTTGACTCTGAGTTTATATTCATATACACAGTACCTATATACAATTAAGAGAATACAAAGCATTAATACTATACCTGGATATGATTTGATCAAAGTCATCTTATTAAAGTCTTCAGCAATTTCAAACTCCTATAAATAGAGAAAAGTCACCAAGTTTTAGAATTTTGTGTTGCACAGAATTGGGTATTGTGTAGAAAACTACTGCAGGTTCATTGTCCTGTTTTAAATCACAGTGTGACCCTGAATGGCTTAATTATCGACAAGGGATTCAACTGTAGAAATGTGTTAACAACTGTAAAACACACTTGAAACTTGCTCATTGAAATAAATATAGACACAGACTAAAAAAAGGAAAAAAAACTAACATTGCTATAGCATCAAAAGTACCAAATATGTATACAAAATGCATTATTTTAACAGCCATTCCATATGCAATTATTTACACAATTACCCAATTCAGACTTGCAAAACTGAATGAGCAACAAAATCATTGGAAGTCTAGGTTTTGCACCCAGGTTAAAATGTTGGAAAAATATTTCTACAAAAGTTATGGAAACTAATTCTAATAATGTCTAGTTCACCCCATTTGATATTGCATACATATTTCCATAACTAATAAAGGACTCTTGAAAACCATACATTTTAAACTCTAATCAGAAATGTACAGTAGCAGTTCACACATGGATTCATTCATTTTTCCACCACTCAGATTCCAATCCAAGGGCAGAAGGGCAATGCACACACATTTAAATAGAAATATACAAACAAATCTCCTGGTGAGTTAGCACAAAATGAAGGCGCTTTCTTTGGGTGGTGGATAGAGGAAGCCTGACTAAGACGACCTGGAGGGGTCACACTAAATAAAATGAAAAAATGCACATGGATCAATGGTATCTATGAGAAAGAAAGCACCAGTTTCAAGTGGGGCTTACAGAGCATGGGCTCGGCTTCCTTAGGCATATCAGTCAGCAGACTATCTGGCAGCAAGGGCCCAGACAGCCATTTTAAGTAAGGCGACAGGAAGGGTATCTGGCAGGAAAACCCTCAGTATGTCCACCCTTGATGGACATGCCAAGAGTGACATGCTGGTAAAAACAAATAAACAAATCTAACACTCATAGTACAGAATGACTGCAGTACAAAATGGTGCAAGCGGTAACCCGGTTGTGGCTGAATGGAGACCATTGAGGGTGAACGGGGCAGCAGGGGGTTGCATTGTAGTGTGCTTCGGGTGGCTGCTTGTTGAATGGGGGCGGTGGTGGGTGATTCACTACACGCCTTTGGCTGCACCGTGTTCGTTCTTGGTGGGCGGACGCACGCTGCATGCTGTAGTGGAGGTGACTGTGTGGTGGGTGGGTGGTGAACCGCCCCTCGCTACTCCCATTCATTCTCAATAGCAAACCTGCTTGTACCGTTATGTACATAGCAGGAAGTTGTCTCTTGTCAGTACACCAGACGTGCTGACGAGGGATGCCTGCCTGCTGTGAGAGCTGTACAGTGTTCTGCAGAAGAGCTCATCTTAACCTTTTGTCTTCACCCTTATAGAATGTCTCGGAAACACAAATCTGATGCAAGTGCTGGTGATACAGTAAAGAAGAGAAAAATCATCACCATTGAAAATAAAGTAGAAATAATAAAAAGATCAGAGAGAGGTGAAACTCCATCATTCATTGGCAAAGCACTTGGTTACAGTCGGTCAACAATAGCATTTATTAAAATAATGTACCTGTTCCGACTTGCATACAAATTCAACTTAAGTACGAACCTACAGTCCCTATCTTGTAAGTAACCCAGGGACTGCCTGTAGTTAGAATAAAATCCTGGAGACACTGTAGGTCTAAAAGATTTCAGTTGGCCACCCATGCTATATACATTTTTCTTGCTGCTCATAAATTCAAAATTCACCATAAGAGGAACAAACTACCAATAAAAATAGTCCACAACATCTGCCAAAACATTAAAAAAAATGATTTTGAAAATAAGTCAGATATGACTATGTGAACAGTTCTGTAATGATAAGAAACAGTAATGTACATTAATCCATGGTGTATGTAGTGTCTATAAGTACATGAATAGATAGATAGATAGATAGATAGATAGATAGATAGATAGATAGATAGATAGATAGATAGATAGATCTTACAGTACAGTTCTTAAAATGCTGCTTTAACAGGACCCCTTCTGGTAATGCAAGACATCATATCTGTACAGTAATATGTTTCATAATACTTACTACAATGGCACCATTATCTTGGCCAACAAAAATGCGTTTACTGTCATGGTGATAGCACATAGCAGAACAGGGAGCTGCAGAGAACATAAAATTACTCAGTTCATAAGCACACAAGTTATGTATAATAAACAAGAAAGGGAAAATTACACAAACAATTGTTACTTGAAAATTTCAATTAGGTAATTGCATCAAAACTCAATTGTATTTTTTAAAGCATGCTAGACTGCAGGAAAGTAGTACAGCTCAATAACCAGAAAAGTTCCTAAACTGAAACCAATATATGTATATTATTACAAATACGTTATATTAGGTACAACAAAACTGATACTGCATTCCTGTTAAGCATAACGTTTGTCCAGTTTACATTTCTCAAATTATCTGCCAAATCATCCTTTACCCAATCAGAGATCTCCTAGGTTTGAAGTCTGTCTGCACTGTGCTTTTCTTCTCTCCATCAAGTAATACAAATGATCATGCACAGATATAATTCTAATGTAGTGTAGTGTGCAGCAAATATAAATATGTGTTTTATGCTGGTTATGCAAATGCTGTCTATGTGATTTTGTTGTTAATTTATACTTGCAGGTTGCCTGGATATACAGTAGCCACAAACATTAAAAAAATATACTTTAGCTTGTACTAAGAATATTAGACATCATATAAGCTGTGAGACAAGGAACCCTTCAAATGTAAACATCCAGAGACAATACAGAGCTGAAGGTCAAGCACAAGATCTTCCATACAACACAAGAATTTTTTCAGAATATTCAAAGAACGAAACCTAGCAAAGAAAAGGCATTTCAGTTATCTCACCTATTGAACTAATTCTAAGTAATTATTTGAATAAGATGATTGTCGTCTATGGATCACAATCATTAATGTCTGGCTGCTCTCTTGTCGGAACTCATGAAGACATTCCACCTTTGGACTTTCCTCAGAACCAAAACACCTGGACATAACTGAGGAGCTCAGACCTCAGCCCCTGAAAAAGAATCTGAACCATTTTCCTGCTGTACCAGAAACTCTCGTTTGAAGTTTTGCCTTCCTGTACATTAACAGTTGTTTGTATCATGAATTTACTTCAGCATTACACATTAAGCGAAGTGCTGTTTTTTCACTAATGCTTCAACATCTTGTTCTTTGCAGTCTGCTTTAAGGGGTGTATGTGTGTTTGGGCTTGAAATCATCTTTGAGATAAAACAACACACTTTTCAAGGAGCAGATGCCCCATGTAAAATACAACAAGAAACTTTGTTTACACATCCTCGGACATAGGCAGCATGTTGCTTCTCACTGAAGACCATTATTAAAGCTCAGTGCATTATAAAGGCAGGCATTATAACCAAACACATGGTCACCCTCTGGCATACTTATTTCTTTTCTACTAAGTCTTTTGAAATGCAACAGAGAAGAAAAACTTACCAAGGCATTGCAAAAACCATTTTGTTTGATTCTTGAATAGCTCTCCTAGGATGTGGTACTTTTTACTGTCTTTAAGTCTATCTTTATTACACAGTAGCAGGTCTACTGAATGTTCTAACTGTCAATGCAAATTCATTTGTTTATCTTTATGTACATGTGGTGGCAAAAATGCATATCACTGTACTAGTTGTACTAGCCCTTAATACACACACCATAAAACTGCAACTTTAGAAACATCAACCTCAAATATTCAATACATAAAGCAGATTAATCTTTGGAAATTTCCCATTTTTGTTCAAAGGGTAAAGTGCTGAATCGCATCACACATAAATCATTGATGTGATCAGTAATAATGACGACAAGCACTCCAAAATATTGAGATGTACAAATGCATGCATGGCATAAATTGTGTCACCAAAAAACAATCAGCTAATGGATTGCTTAAAAGTGCTCATCCTTCAGGTTACACAAGCAAAGAAAATGTCACATACTCCAAAAAAATATATATTTATCTACACACAACATTACATTAAACATATTATGGGAAACTGAAACATTTTGATCATGGTGACTAAGTTGAGTTTGCTATAACCCTTTACAGAAATACACGGAGGTGCATTTCCCATTTTATTTCATTTCTGCACAACAGCATCATTTACTAAGAATTGGAAAGGCAGTGCTCCCCTGACCTGAATCAGAGACACCACTAATTATGAAACGCTCTCCGTAAGCCTGTGTGTATCTGATTCCCATCAAATGAGAAACTATCCATCCCATAAATAATCTTCATGAATAGGCCTGCAAATTTGAATAAAACAGAAGAAATACTTACATGACACCATGTGATAGATACTTGGCCAGTATTGGCCACTGTCCCGCTTGAGCCAGACTCTTATAGTCCTAGGAATAAAAATAAAACCGAGAAAAAGTATTTAACTTTTATTTCTATAAAAATAGAAAGTTGGTACATTTGTACGTATTCGTTTAAAACATACTTTTACTGTCAGTACTGTCACATGTACAGAGGTCATTCTTACGTACATATCTAACCAACGTGCACATGAATATGTTAAAATACAGAACCTTATTTAATAGGATACACAAATGAGCTTACCTGATGTACTCTTTACTCCCATTTTAACACTCCCATTACCTGAAACCCTGCAAAAAATCCCCTGAGAAAAACCCCAGTAGCCTTTCTTTGTGATAGAGAAACATTGCTTGGAAGTAGACAAAGATCACATCTAAATATACTCAAATTTTAAAAATGAATTTGGATTGGTAGCTTAGCAGCAATAATCAGATACTCTAAACTTTTTACAATATTACCCAGAAAGAAAATGTTCACTAGACTTCAGCTTTACCACAAGAGCATCAGAGCGCCACCAGATTACACTGTAGCTGTGAATGATTACAGTACATTGCCTACTGCACATGCTATATGAAAATGTAATAGTGCGTGGATGTGTGTATTTGAATTAGTATTTTTTAAGATGCATGGTGATCCCATAAATTAACTGAAGGAAACAAATGCCAAATAAAGGCTTTCAGTTCTGTTTTTCCACATAATAAACACATTATGATGACAGGGTAGCATAATGATGCAGTTACCAACGCTGCTGCTGCCTCACATCTCCATGAGACCGGGTTCAATTTCCGGTCTGGTTTAGTCAATGTTTGTTTGGAATTTGCACATTCTCCTAGTGAGTGTATAGGTGTCACTCCAGGTCATCCAGTTTTAGGTCAATTAGGTCAATGACCCTACAATGGACTTGTACTTCCACTCAGGGTGGAGTCCAATGCGTTTTCTATTCCTAAAACAGAGGGAATAGAAAATCAATGGATAGAAAGTGAGAGTATTAATGTCAAAGACTTACACGCTGGTACTTTGGTACTCTTTGTAAACAGCAAAGTTGGAAATTTGTTTGAACAAATAACACACAGAACAATACTTATCCACTTATACTTTTGAAATCCAAAACATAAAATAAATAGATGGACTCTGTACAGTGTGGACGCCTTCAGTTTGTTCTGCACTTAAGTAAGTTTTTGCTGAAGATGCTGGGTTCCAGTCAAAAACCATGTAGATTTATAACAGTAAATTGTATGCCAGAGGATCTACACTGTGACGAACTGCTATATCCCATCCAAGTTTAGTTCCTGCCTTTTAAACACTGTTATGTCCCAGCTCAGCACAATAATGGGCATACTGAACTCAAGAAACAAACAAACTGACATATGCACACCGTATAACTGCAAAATGAGGTTTTTAGATAAGTATGTTATACTTACTAGTCATAGTGTCAGAGAATAGATAATAACCCATTAGGAACATTCCGTCATGACTGTATGCTGTGGTATGATTTGGGAAATTATTGTTTTTATAATAAAAGAAGGTGAATGCTATGGTGGTACAATAGATAGCACTTCTACCTAATAGCTCCAGCAACCTGGATTCAGATTTAATGCCTGGACACTGTCTGGATGGAATCTGTATGTTCTCTCCATGTTTCTGTGTGTGCCAGTTTCCTCCCACATCCCAAACACATGCAGATTACTTGATAACTGTTAATTTGGCCAAGTATGAGCGAGTGTAGGTATGTACCCTTTGATAAACTGATGCACCATTCTGTCCCATTTCAGGATGGCTCTAGTGCCCTATGATACTAAATCTAGACTCAATCAAATGACTTAAATTTGTAAATAATATGCAGTTAATTTCGGTGTATCTGATAAAGCCCGCGTCATGGATGCAAATCTAAAAAAGAAAGGGAAATGACACAGAAACAGTAGCACTGCTTTGACGCTTGGTGCTGCTGGTCTACAAAATTGAGCAGAAACGTGCATATGCATGGCCCAAGACTGCCGTGAAAATGTGTTCAACGTTACACCAAATTTAATTTTTAAACATCTCGAGGTGAGTGTGGGAACAGCCATACACAAAAGTTTTGTGCGTACACAACATTTATACATGAGGCCCCTGTAGTCCAGATCTCAATCCAATTGAGAATTTGTGGCTGTACTTGAAACAAGGCTGTTAACTTACAATCCCCTTGCAGCCTGACAGAGCTTGAGCAATTTTGCAAAGAAGAATGTGGAAAAGGTGCAGATGTGCAGAGCTGACAGAGACCTGGGCACAGTGACTCAAGGCTGTCATAGCTGCCAAAAGTGCACCTACTAAATACTGCCTTGAATGGAGTGAATACTTAAGTGATCAATTATGTTGTGTTATACATATGTAATTAATTTAGACCACTTTGCAGAGATCCAAAGGCATGCATTACTATGGAAGGTTATTCCGATCACACCAAAAAAAAATAATAATGCTGCATTGTTTTGCAGAAGTTGCTTGCTGCTGTCAGTGTAACATTGTACACAGCTAAATGACAGCTGAGGAAGAGGTTAAGCAGGTGACTTGCGTGCAATCAAAAGAATAACTGAACAAAAATGATAAAGTATACATTTAGTCCTGCATGTGCTAAGGGGCAGTGCCTGAAGTAAAAACAGAAAATTACCAGTGCTTTTTGTCTGCTTCTTGGTTCTTCTTCTGATCTATTGCAAATTTACCTGATGTTTTAATTGAGTATGTTACCCCACATATTGATATTTGTATTTTAGAGTGGAGGGCTTCATTGCCCTTGAATATCTGAGTGGGCGGTGCCAGGATACAACCAATTACAGTCAGTATGCTGCAGCAAAAAAAAACAGAAAACTTCTGAGAGGTAAAAGTAATTGGCCCAGTTTAGGGTCAAAGGAAGCCAGTAAATTTCATAGCCCCACTGGGTACAAGGCAAGAAGCAAATGTAGTCGAAGGTACACCAGTCCTTTGAAAGGGCTCAATTGCACAGCCAATAAGAGTGTTTTGCATCCAATCTAGCAGTAGAAGCCTATAAGCAAAGTGTCTGTTTAATTTTAAATCAGTTATTTCATTGATACAGTATTTTGGAACAGTGTGACTGGGTGGAGCAGCAGCCATTGTCCATACTGTGTATTTTTGGGGGCTCAGGATGGAAACAGAAAAAAGGGAGCGATTTTATTTACTTCACAGTACTTGAAGGACTAATATATTTATTAAAAAAATGACCAAATCTTACTGTTTCTGGTCAGTTACATTAAGGTTCCTAGGATTTAATAACAAATGTTGGTCCCTGAAGTGTGCGGTTTTTGATACAAAAAAAAAAAAATTAAACATAATACTTCTTATAAAATGCATTACAAACATGTAACAAAATAACATATTTAGTAAGTTTGTTTTTGTAAGTAACGAGTAATGTTAAGAGTTACTTTTATAAGTAACATTTCCCAACAATAGATTTACTGTTGCAGAACAATAAAATGTGAAAACTTCCAAGGAGTTGATTGATTTTTATAAGCACTGTAAGAAAATGTAAGAAAGATTACTGAAGCTTTTTACGGCTAATAAGGAGCATCACGTTAAGAAATACTGTTTGAACCACAGCAGTGTCAGATTTTCCACTACATCATTTTAAATAAGTAAATGCCAAATGTAAAACAGAAGAAACGATCACATTAAGCAAATAAGTAAAACAGTATTTTGACTACAAAGGCTCTGAGAACTAACAGCTGACCTGCCCTCATGTAAATTATTTTCATGGACGTCAAATCCAAAAGTATGCAAAATGATCTTTTTCTCTTCTGGCTCACTAGAATAATAAACTAGAATTTACAGACATTTTCTTGCTATGGCAATGACCTTAGCAGATGCTGGAGTAAACTGAACTCTTGAGCTCCAATGTCATGGACAAATCCATACCAATAAATAAGGAAATAAATCAATAAGAGATAGGACAAATATATAGTGTCCCATTAATTTTTACTCTAAATTTGCTCAAGGTGCTGAAGTGTACTTTACAAGTGCCTAAGGCTGTGCCCATTGCTGCCAAGATGGGCACCACCTGCCCAACACACTGAACTGAATGATGGGGGTTAGAAAATGGTTGGATGGATGTTGATCTAAAACTGACATGTCACATTTATTGAGAGCAGTTAATGGATTTTGTTGCCTTGACAATGTCAAATTGCATAATTAAGATTCACAGAGAATGACAGATCACAAGACTGACTCATGACTTTTCGGCAGAGTTTCAAATTTCCAAATTGCTGTGAACTCGCAGTATTCTGATAACCATTTAAAATACACGTTTTCAACCACAAAGTTTTTCCTTTTTCCACTCTATAGTGGTACCACAAATATGAGACATCAGACAGATGAGCCACATTTCTATTTGCGTGGCCTAGAACACCGTCTTTTTTCGGGCTACATGGTTTGCATTGTACTTCCAACCGAGTGCTAGCTGATTGTTAACTCTGACACACATAGGAACCTGTCCCTAGAACTAGTGATAAAATGAAACCTGATATTTGTAAATAAAGGTTATAACTGAAAATTGTAGCAAAAGCTGTGTAGTTGTGATGCTCAGTGTAATAGAATGGGTGTTTCAAACCAGCAACTGCAGGCAGTCTCCAAACTAGACAATGTCACTCCCATCTTAATTCAGCATTTCTTGACTCACTCCCTGGGTTATGTGGTGAGGTGACGTGTCCTGTTTATGACGAGGACTCATGCTGTCCCACATGGCCCCAGTCATGCCCATGAAATGTATGCCAGTAGCCTGTAGGTCTGGCCCCAGCAGAGAGCTTATGCACTAGCACAGCTGCTTGCAACTCATTTGTAAAAGAAATAAGCATTTCACTCAGCAACATGGAGATGCCTGACATGCTGGTATGACAACAAAAAAAAAATAATATTAGCAGGCTTTTAAAATATTTAATAAGCAAAACTGAAACTGATAACAGGATCTGTACACTATCACATGCCACATATAAGCGATTACTTAGCTAAAAAATAATAATAGAAAATGACTATTACATTTTTCAAATCTCTAGCAGAGGACGAGTGGCTGAAAGAGCCAGGAGTTATTTGAATTTATTTTTTGCATATTAAGCCTTGAATAGCAAAGTGGAAATAGTGATGTCCCTCTATAATGTGAAAGTGGCAGCATATTTAAACCACGTTACTGTAAGTATACATTTGAAAAGGACTGCTTTATGTTGCCTTTTCATGAACAATGAAAATACATTAAAAGAATTTTTGGCTCATGATTAGTCAGTGTTGTCACCTGCCTTGCATCTCATGCTGTCAGGATAGGATTTTGCTCACAACAACCCTAAACTTGACTAAGTGGGTTTGAAACTGTCAGCTCAGATCAGGTTGGGGAGAATGCACTGGTACAGCATGTTGCTGCACCCACCATACCATGAAACCGCTCTGGATTCTGGTTGGCAACCCCCTAGGCAGACACATGGTCCAGTCCCACCCTCTGGAAATGACCATCTGTCTGCCACAGCCAGGTGTTATGTGGGCGTCCCCTTGGTCTGGTCCAGCCACTCGGGCCCCCAACAATGAGGATCCTGTGAGCCAGATCACCCTCTGGGAATTGCACCTCATGGCTGTGGTGGCGTAACTTACGCTCCTTCACAATGAAGAGAATGTACCTCATTCGGGACTCTGGGAGCAACCACTCATTCGACACAAAGTCAAACCCATGGTACCCAAGGATTTTCCAGAGAGAGACAGTACCAAACGAGTCCAGTCTTCATCTCAGGTCACTGGATAGCATCCATGTCTCGCAACCATATAGCAAGACAAGAAGCACCAGGACTCTAAAGACTTGGACCTTCATCCTTGCAGATATCTGGAGCACTACACACCCCTTTCCAGCAACCTCATGACCCCCCCATGCTCTCCCAATCCATCTACTGACTTCAAAGGAAGAGTCACCAGAGACATGAGAGTCACTACTGAGGTAAGTAAACCTCTCGACGCAGTCGACACTCTCTCTGCAGACAGAGAAACACTACTGAGGTCACTGAAGGCCTGGATCTTGGTTTTAATCCAGGACACTCAGTCTCCTCACTCAGTCTCTCGAGAGCCCCGATCAGAGCCTCCATTGACTCCACGAAGATCACAGCATCGCCAGCAAAGTCAAGATCAGTGAATCTCTCTTCACCAACAGATGCCCCACAGCTGCTGGATCCCATGACCCTGCCCAACACCCAGTCCATGCAAGCATTGAACAGAGGATGAGCAAAAGCACACCCCTGATAAGCCTCAGAATCAACTGGGAAAGACACAGAGGTTCTGCCTCCACTCTGCACAGCACTCACAGTACCAGTGTACAGGCTGGCCATGATATCCAGCAACCTCGAGGGGAGCCCGCAAAGTCTCAGGATGTCCCGCAGGGCAACTCGATCAACTGAGCCAAATGCTTTAAGAAAATTGAAAAAGGCTGCAAAGAAACTCTGCCAATATTTTTCTCTCTTTTTTTTTTTGTTTGAAACTGTGCATATTATAATTAGTTTATTAGTGAAGGAACACTCTCAAACTTTAAAATGCAGAACTTCAAAGAATGCAAATACTTGGCTGTAAAAACACATCTTCAGGGAAAATGTTCTGTGTGAGGACAATATAAGTTAACTCTTTAATATAAGGAAATCGTCATTTTGTAATGACCTGTACACTATGATGGACCAAACGTATGATATGCAATCTCCATTGACATCCACTGGCAGTAGAATGTGTTATATTTAAGAGCTCAGTGACTTTAAACATCGGACTGCCATAGAATGCCTCTTTTGCGAAAGTACAGTGCATCCGGAAAGTATTTACAGCACATCACTTTTTCCACATTTTGTTATGTTACAGCCTTATTCCAAAATGGATTAAATTCATTTTTTTCCTCAGAATTCTACACACAACACCCCATAATGACAACGTGAAAACAGTTTACTTGAGATTTTTGCAAATTTATTAAAAATAAAAAAACTGAGAAAGCACATGTACATAAGTATTCACAGCCTTTGCCATGAAGCTCAAAATTGAGCTCAGGTGCATCCTGTTTCCCCTGATCATCCTTGAGATGTTTCTGCAGCTTAATTGGAGTCCACCTTGTGGTAAATTCAGTGGATTGGACATGATTTGGAAAGGCACATACCTGTCTATATAAGGTCCCACAGTTGACAGTTCATGTCAGAGCACAAACCAAGCATGAAGTCAAAGGAATTGTCTGTAGACCTCTGAGAGAGGATTGTCTCGAGGCACAAATCTGGGGAAGGTTACAGAAAAATTTCTGCTGCTTTGAAGGTCCCAATGAGTACAGTGGCCTCCATCATCCGTAAGTGGAAGAAGTTCGAAACCACCAGGACTCTTCCTAGAGCTGGCTGGCCATCTGAACTGAGCAATCGGGGGATGAAGGGCCTTAGTCAGGGAGGTGACCAAGAACCCGATGGTCACAATGTCAGAGCTCCAGAGGTCCTCTGTGGAGAGAGGAGAACCTTCCAGAAGGACGACCATCTCTGCAGCAATCCACCAATCAGGCCTGTATGGTAGAGTGGCCAGATGGAAGCCACTCCTTAGTAAAAGGCACATGGCAGCCCACCTGGAGTTTGCCAAAAGGCACCTGAAGGACTCTCAGACCATGAGAAAGAAAATTCTCTGGTCTTATGAGACAAAGATTGAACTCTTTGGTGTGAACACCAGGCGTCACGTTTGGAGGAAACCAGGCACCGCTCATCACCAGGCCAATACCATCCCTACAGTGAAGCATGGTGGTGGCAGCATCATGCTGTGGGGATGTTTTTCAGCAGCAGGGACTGGGAGACTAGTCAGGATAAAGGGAAAGATGACTGCTGCAATGTACAGAGACATCCTGGATGAAAACCTGCTCCAGAGTGCTCTTGACCTCAGACTGGGGCGACGGTTCATCTTTCAGCAGGACAACGACCCTAAGCACACAGCCAAGATATCAAAGGAGTGGCTTCAGGACAACTCTGTGAATGTCCTTGAGTGGCCCAGCCAGAGTCCAGACTTGAATCCGATTGAACATCTCTGGAGAGATCTTAAAATGGCTGTGCACCGACGCTTCCCATCCAACCTGATGGAGCTTGAGAGGTGCTGCAAAGAGGAATGGGCAAAACTGGCCAAGGATAGGTGTGCCAAGCTTGTGGCATCATATTCAAAAAGACTTGAGGCTGTAATTGCTGCCAAAGGTGCATCGACAAAGTATTGAGCAAAGGCTGTGAATACTTATGTACATGTGATTTCTCAGTTTTTTTTATTTTTAATAAATTTGCAAAAACCTCAAGTAAACTTTTTTCACATTGTCATTATGGGGTGTTGTGTGTAGAATTCTGAGGAAAAAAATGAATTTAATCCATTTTGGAATAAGGCTGTAACATAACAAAATGTGGACAAAGTGATGCGCTGTGAATACTTTCCGGATGCACTATACGTGAAATTTCTGGTCTGACAGATCTGCCCTGGTGAACTGCCATTATTGTGAAGTGGAGTCAACAACAGCTCAGCCACAAAGTGGTAGACTATACAAACTCAGAGTGGGGCTGCCGGGTTATGAAGCAAATAGCGCGTAAAAACTGCCCTTTCTCTATTGTATCACAAAAAACTGCTTCTGGAATCTTCATGAAATGGGTTTCCTTGGCACACCAGCATTAGACTATGGAGAACTGAAACTGTGCTCTCTGGATTGATGAATCACGCTTCACTATTTGACAATCTGGTGGATGAATCTGGTTTGGTGGATGCCAGAAATCTGCTACCTTACGGACTGCATAATACTTACTGAAAAGTTTAATAAAGGAGAGAGAATGGCCTGGATCCGTCTTTTATGGTTTGTGCTAGGCCCCTTGGTTCCCACAAAGCATACAAGTAATACTACTGCACAGAAAAAGATTTTAGACCACAAAATCTACTTTTGCCTCCTTCAACCTCCGGAGATCTAGCAGTTCCAAATCCCACTGTATGTCACATGCAGAGTTACATAAAAGGTACTGACATTCAGTTGACACACATTTTCCATTTGGAAAAAATGAGCGAGATAATTCATTTCTTACCATTATTGTGATATTTGGCATTGGGAAGAGGCTGCCGGCTTTGCATAATCAGGGCGTAGGAACTGTTGAAAGTCAGGCAGGCTGAAAAGTGGTTATCTGTCACGGAAAACCTAAATTTGGCCTTTATTGTTTTCACGAGGGAGAAGGTAGATTCACAAAAATAGGTTGATCCAGAAAGGGCTAACAGGCAAAAAGCACATCTTATATGTTAGAATGCTTGTCGACGTCAAGCAGGCTCCAGAATTCACCCTTCATCAGTGACTGTCCTGGGTTTCATCTGAATATTATTCTGAAGGGGAATAATTTCATTCTACACTCTCGTTGTGTCTAGGAGAAAAAGTGATCCCATTTTGGATTATTGTCGTGTACGTCAATATTTGTGTCAAACTGGAAAACACATACTGTGTAAGTGGTCACTACCTCAAGTCAGTAAGTGGTGCACAGTCAGTGAAACATCAGTCTCCCTCTAATGTGATACTCTAAACTTGTTCAAAGTAATGAGCACTGTTGAACCAAACTGCTGCTATGTCCTGATGCTCACGTTCTGACTGAATATTATGATCATAACATGTCATCCCATTTAAAGTTGTGCCTAATTCTGAATACCAGAAGAAGAGCACAGAAGTCCATTCTGGTACTTCAACAGACTCGGGTCATTTAACCTCTTTAGTGTAGTGACATACTGTCAGTCTGGTGCCAAATTCTCCACTAGAATTCGCTGGGTTAAACAAAAACAACACAGACTTTTGGAAAGGCATTTAAAGCAGAAAACAAGAAGCATTTCTTCCACACAGAGGGTCTTGGGGACTTTTAACAAAATGCCAAGTCATAGAGTTGAAGTTGAACACTTCATGGTGCTAAAAAGCCAGCTGAATATGAAATTGGACCATATTTTCAGTTAACTACAAAAGCCTGGGCTGAACAGCCTCCTTTTATTTAATTGCATTTAAAGAAAACCTAATGGTCTTATGTCATTTTCAATCTTTCAAGTGACAAATACAATTTAACGGAGAACAGTGCATCTTGATAAAGATGATTGTGTTTCCATACCATGTTTTCAACTCAGTGTTTCTATGTGAGAGTATGGTTAGGGTGTGTGCGTGTTGATGCAGACAGCTCTGCAGGCAACTATCAAAATTAGTTCATGTTGTCCGCACACAGGTGCTGATCCATCTTCACGTAAAGTATGAATCAGCCTTAAGTGACTGACTCTCTCAACTAAACTGCTTCCTATTTGCAGAGATCACGTTCCCTCCTTCTATTGAGCATTCACTGAGATTTCTTGTTTGTGTGACTCCTCACCCTATCATTACTATAAAATAACCCCACAATATGCAGGATTGCTCAGAAAGAATGTAATCACAAGTTGTGGCTCAGCACATAGCTGGAGTCCACCCCAAAGGACTTGTAGAAAGCCCCCTTTTGCTTTTTTTTTTTTTTTTTTTTTTTTAAAAAAAAAGCTGCTCAGTTCGGATGAAGAAATGCAAGGATGACAAAGAGTAAATGTGTCCTCTAAACAAGCCACATCAGAGTCTCTTTAAGGAAATAAACAAGCAAAACACCACTGTCAGGGAGTGCCATCTCGCAAATATGACTCTGGACTTTAATCCACATGACTATCCCTTGAACTTTCGCTCCTGGCGCACTATGTGACTATGGCCAAATCATTTAACCACCACCCTGTGCGTCAAATGTAAAGAAAATACTACAGTATACTATAATCCTGAATTTTTAATACATCATGTGATGGTGTTCACGGAGTAAAAGTGCTATGTAAACAGGGCTATATTGCTTTTTAACCACAGTAAATAAGGTATCTCATCCTTCCTGACATAAAGTATAATTACTCACCATTTTGAGCATTTTTAAAGAAACAGCCCTTGTAGCAAACGATTACACACAGTATACAGAAATCATACATGTAAAGCGATAAGAGAACCACTAGGACTTAATCCAAGGTAAAGCTGAATCAGGTGGGTCAATGAGACAATGCTAACTAATTACCTGGGCTGACCAATGAAACCGAAGGTCTGAAATGATGATTTATGGAGAAGCAAACATAAATAATCACTAGAAAGCAGGTCAGGTACTTTTCTTACTAGTTTAGGATCATGGCTCAAGCAACCAAGGCAAAAATTGTAGTAGATTCTCATCAGTCTGGACAAGGTTATAATGATATTTTAAAAAGATTTGGATTCCATTCATTCACTGTTAGACATAGTAAAACAACAAAGTATATGGTGATCCTGCCAAGAAGCTGATCTCCTCCTAAAATTTCAACCAGGGCCAAAAAGAGAATAATAAAAGAGGTAAAAGGTAAATCTAACACAACATCTAGATAACTACCAATCCCCTTAGCTGACACTGGAGTGGTGATGCACACATCACCAATTAGGAGAACCCTGAATAGAAAGGCCAGCTATGGAAGGAGTCTCTTCCATCTATAGCAGACAGGACCTGAACAACCATGAAGCATTCTGTCGGTTACTTCTTTCAACAGACGAGTCCAAACCTGAACTACTGTATGTGAACAGAAGGAAAAAAGCCAACCATTGGCATTACATTATTCCTGCTGTCACCATGCTCATAGGAGTATCCTTGCATTATCCTTTTCTTTCTTACTTTCACCCCAGGAACTTGATATTACAGACACAATCATGAATTTTGAAAAATATCATGGACTTTTTGAAACAAATGACAGGCCATGAACTTAAAAACTCAACCTGGGCACAATGTGAATGTTTCACCACAACAACAATCTTAAACATTCAAACAAGTTCACTAATGAATGGTTTGCGAAGAAGCAATGTTCCCCGTGTGAAATGACCAAGCCAAAGCCTGACCTTAAATGCTGTGGCAGCACTAAAGAGAGCTGTTCACGCAAGGAATCTTCAAACCTCACAGAAATGGGGGAGTTTTGCAAAGAAGAGTGGGAAGAGGCTAACAACTCACGGGAGGCCATTTTGAGAGGTTATTGCTGTTAAAGGAGGTGCCACAAAAGAATAGGAATCTTTCAACCTTAACTATAGGTGGAATGTGAAGACATTAATTTTAAAGTGAAGGAAATTATTTTGTATATATTTTTTCTGAATTATTTTAGTAGTATTGTATCTTTTCTATATGTGTTTGTGTATATATATATATATATATATATATATATATATATATACACACACACACACACACACACACATACATACAAACACAATACCCTCCACAATTATGATTATTTTGATAAGGGATTATTGTTTCTCACAAACAAATTTACTTCAATTAAAGGTTGGATTTCTCTCATTTTTTCAGTATGAGATAAAGGTAATTCACCCAAAGGTAAATTTTTATAACAATTTTTTCATCAAGGGTGCCAATAATTAGAGGGGACCGAGTATATATTGTATATATCTCCACCTTACTAAAAGGATAGTGATTGTGTGTCTGTGCATCTGACTGGTTACCATGTCTCTGTATTTCCAACAGAAACATTTGTAGCAATAAAATGCACTGCATGTCATCCAAACAGATGGATATTCACAAATATTAACAGTTTTTACAAATCCCATACCAAATGGAATAATTTGTCACTTCAACAGATGGCGCATCTCAAACATTTGTTGTAATGAATTTCATTACTACAAAGGTTTGTGATGCACCATGTGTTGGAATGACATGTGCAATGCATTTAATTGCACATGCATTACAAAATAAATTCCAATAGATATAAAAGATTTTCCTTACGTATCACTTTTAAGCCTCTTTTCATGCCCTAGTGAAATTAATGTTAAATGAAAACAAAGAATAATACACACTCTATTTTTGTGGTACATTGTTTATTATACAGCGAATACATAAAATAGTTTTAAGAATAGAAAAAGTATATAGTTGTAGTTACATTTAATATAAATGGTTTGTCTCACATTGAACTTAACAAATAAAATAATAAAACGTGAATGAAACAGTACAGCATGCATACACAGTCAACCAGTCATGTTGCCAAGAGGGCTGCAGTTGGTGAGAGGTGAGTGAATCACAACCACCGGCTCTTCAACTGCTCATTCGGTATAGTCAAGGTTAAAAGTGTAGTATTTACACACTCAGTATAGTATTCATGGCAAAGCTCGGATAATGGGGATCCTCTGTTAATCTAGTTGTGTGTGTATATATATATAAGATTAGCGAAATCATGCAATATTTTCATGTGACATTGTCATGCGATGCTCATTTTTCTTCAAAACCATACGTCATACAGTATACATCTATATATCTTTTTTCATCTTCATTACAAGAATACAACAATGATACTCTCATGTCAATACAACTAATTGAACACACATACATCAAAAAAATTCATTATAAGCATTAAATCGCCAGCAAAATCGCGAGTAGTGTTCATGCAAGAGAAGCTGTATTCCTTCCATGAATTAAGTTCAGATACTGGCGATACGTCAGCATGTGAATTACCATTCATCTTTCACAGATGACAATTTCCAATAGTTTCAGCATTTGCTATAACTAAAAATAAATGTCAGGGCCAGAGTTGTAACCATGTTGGACTATACCTATAGGGCAACAGTAAGTGAAGCAAGCAATCGAGGTGTTGGTTGGGCTCTACAGGCAGAGGCTTTGGGTCTGCAGGACTTCTTTCTGTCAGAGCTTCCTCCAGTTTCCAAGTTCCTTTTGATGGTGTAGGGAACTGTACTGACATCTTGGCTTTGTTTGCAGTTTCTCTAAAGAACTACACTTTTAAGAGTTACAGTAGTCTGTCTATCCTCCTTGTGAAATCCCTTTTATCACCATTATAACTGCAATATACAGTGCAATATTGTCCAAATAATACTTCAGTGAGTGTAGCAACAGTTTGTTCCAATAGTTCATACAGCGGGTTTGAATCAGTAATCAAAATAAGCCGAGACACCTGAAGAAATGGTTAGCATTGACTTTCAAGGCTTAATTGACATCCACTGCTGCAGCAGGATGTTACCCCTTGTTCCCTGAAAAATGCCTCTTTTGTATATTCCTGAAAATAACATTTCTGTCAACTTTTGATAACCTAAACTATTCTTTACACCTCTGGCAGTTTACCACTTACTTGAACTGCTTAAATTTCAATACAAATATTGAAAAATGGGAGTTTTCTAAATCTTTTCACAAGTAGCACATATCTACTATACAATAAAACACTACTGTATCTGTATGTGTGTCCGATCCCACCAAGCAATCTGATTGGTCAGTTTGGATTTGGTAGCTCAGTGGTAGGGATGATGAAATGATAAATTAGGGTTCACGCATGACTTGTCAACCCATCCACCAATCAAACATTATTGTTAAATTTGTGGATGATACGACTGTCATTGGGCTTGTAACAGACAACAATGAAGCTGCATATAGGGAAGAGGTTCAGAATCTGACAGCATGGTCTTAAATACCAAAAAGACCAAAGAAGTTATTCTGGACTTTAGGACCACTAAAAAGACCAATCACAGTCCAATAACAATCAATGCAGATGCTGTGGAGAGAGTTTCCAGCTTTAAGTTTCTAGGAGTCACCATCTCAGAGGACCTGTCCTGGGCTGTCAACAACTTGGCTATAATAGGGAAAGCAAAACAATGCCTCCATTTTCTCAGAAAGCGAAGGAGAGCGGACCTCCCCCAGAAGCTGCTGGTTCATTTCTATAGATGCACTATAGAGAGCATCATAACTAACTGCATGATAGCCTAGTACAACAGCTGCACCAAGGCTGCTAAAGAAGCCCTGCAGCAGGTCGTAAAAACAGCAGAGGCCATTATTGGGACTGAACTGCCATCACTTAAACTCTTGTATAAGACTCGCTGTGTGAGAAGGGCCAAAAACATCTCAAGGACAAAACTCATCCTGGAAACTCTTTGTTTGAGCTCCTCCCGTCAGGCAGACGCTTTAGGTCAATCCATGTACGCACAAACAGACTAAAAAATAGCTTTTTCCCCCATCTACCATAAACTTTCTGAACTCTGAATCTCTTCAGTCGGAGGTCATTTTTAATTGACCATGTGCAATAAGCTATATTGGTAATGTGCAATAGACTAATGTATTACAATATATACTATGTAATGTACTATTTATTAACAGGTGCAATAACAATTTATGCTGCTGTACTTTGAGCAATAATAATTTGCTCTAGTTACTTGATCACTTAACACTGTATACGACATATTTGGAATTATTTGACTTTTCTTTAAATGCACCTTGGGGCTGTCACAAAAAGTAATTTAATTGTGTTACACAATGACAATAAAGTGCTTGAACTAGGGTTGCAAAGTTCAATTCCCGATTGTGATCCCTTTTTTTTTTTCCGGACACGAAATACTAATGAGGGACAACCTGCCTCACCTTCAAAGATGGGAAGTATCTGCAGGAATACGAATGATGTTTTCACAGCGAGTAACGGGGGCCCATCAACCACTGATGGTAGTCAATATGGGAACAGGAGCCAAACAAGGTGCCTTGAAATGACAAGAGTCTCAGAAGTAGGAAAAGAGAGGGTGAGAAGCACAAGGATGCCATGGAATGGTGTAGGTGGAACACGGAGAATACAAGAGATAGAATACATCAAATATTTTAAATATCACCCAACACAGATGGCGTATACTGTATATATAATATATATATACACACACGTGTGTGTGAGTGCGCATGTATACTCATTTATTTATACTGTATCGCTGTTAATGAACAAAGGATTTATTTCAGTAAAAGATGTCGTTGGTTACTATAAATTTCAAACTTTCCAAAGTCGATACGATAATAATATACTTTTAGCTGTCGTTTCTTATCACTCTCTATATAAACTTCGAAATGTCTTTGCCCAGTCAGAGTGCCTCAACATGAACGAAGAGTTAACTTGCTGCTCTCCGACAGATCCACTGAATTAAAATGAAACTTGCCCACAGCAAACCCTTTGCGGAGTAACTTCGGAAAATGCACTTAAAAGAAATCAATGACACCTGCACATCACAGAGTTAACTGTGGAATCGAGCCATTAAAACGGTATACGTCGAGCGTAAAAGCAGAAGTTGACGCAGCGCAGCGCGGCTTAGCTTCAGTAACATCCACGAATGAGCCACCGACTGTGCTACTCGATTCGTTCCAATGAATTCCTGTAGAGTCTGCTCTCCTAGTAAATGACTGCCATTACTGTTAATTATGACTTTTTCCACTTTTGTCCGTGAAGGTGTCGCACCGTAATAAATGAGTACCAAACGCATTCTGCTGTTCGTAAATTCTAGTATACACAGAAACATACTTCAGATTTACGCGGACCTACATAAACTATGCGATTCTTCTGTTAAATCGGAACAATACTTCCTTATGCCACAAGCTTCCTAAACTAAAAAAAAAATCACAATCTTTGCCTCAATATCGATGCGATTAGGGTGGAGCCTACATTTACTCGGTGCCATCCAGTTTCTTCTTTTGTGCAGAAATGCTCAGACTAGTTGCCTTTCCGTCGAATTTTGAATTAAAAAGGAGCAAACCGACTCGTCTTCTTCCTGATTATTTTGAAGCGTTTCTTTCTGTCAGTGGCTCTTTTTCGGAAATCAAATCCGTTGTCGCGAAAAACGCCGGTCAGATTCAAGTTGTCCGGCGCCTCCCCGTTCGTTTCGCCACAAATACGAGAAGTCAGTTACGTTTCTGTAAAGTGCGTGCCTATGATCGCAGCGGGCGAACAACTACGGTGGAGCAGTAAACCTCTTCTGTGCACCCAAACCATTTAATCGCGTCCACATTATTATTCCTATTTTTAATTTTTTGGAGTCGTTACTTCTTCGTCACCAACACAGCAGCCTCTCCACAAGCCATCTTACGGAAACTCCTTACCTGTCTTCGCCCACCGTGATTACCCCATCCTCTTTCGGGATCAACACTGCAACGTTAACGGTGTCTTGATGCCCCTCCACTTTATTTAGCAGAACGGGTCTGGCGCTCTGAGGCCTGGCGTGGATCTCTGCCGCCATGTTTTTGTGTTTTCTTTTTTTCTTTCGTGTAGCAGTTGGATCAGCTGGTAAAGAATACTCAGGCCGAAACTGTCGCTCGTCGTATTTCCTGTAATAGTTGCGCAACTGTAATACAATTCAACTGTGTTCTATCGAATAAATCAAATGCTGAGACAACCATAAAACCACCTCAGTGAATAATAGTTTTGTAATCTATAGGTGATCTTTTCTATTCGGATATAGAAAGCAAGATTTAATCCTCACCATCCACCCCTTCGACTTCGCGCTAATCAATCAGTCTGACCGGAGTCGAAAACCGAACGAGTCAAGAATTGGGTATGAGTTAGCAGTCAGTGACGCTCCTGTCGTAATTGTAGAAGATGTATGCACCTTTAAAACACGTTTGGGTCGCTGAGCAGCATATTTAAATACTATGTAAAGGTTTGTTAAAAAATGACGCTGCATACATTCTCAAACCCCACTTAATTCAATTCAGGTTTGCGGGGACTAAGGTCGAATATTTTTCGTGAATTCCTACGTTTCCACCAGATTAACGTGAATTTGGTAAATTAGATATTATGATGGCGTGATTCCAGGAGCCTGGATTCGAATTCCACTCACTATTGGCGTGAAGTTTGCACGTTCCCTTTGTGTTCCCGTTTTCGTCCCATATTTCAGATATATCGAGTGTATACTTTAATTTGTGCCCCAGGCACTGTACGAGTGGATTGGTGAACCTGAAATAATCACCGTGGGGCTGCAATAAATGAACAGAGGAATTTTTTTTAAAGACTATGTATTATCGAATTCGAATGTGTGAACTGAATTCAATTAGACTGAATTAAAATTATGTTGAAACGAAAACCGCTACCATTGTCGTCCAGTAAACTTGCAGGTTGTCCAAAACAAGTGTTTTGACATACGTGAAATCACTACTACATATTTCGCTGGGAGCGCTGATCACAAGTACAATAAGAAGAGTTCCGTTAGCTGAACCCTGCCTGCCTTACACGTGTGTTGTGTACTTAATCGGACACGACACGCCAGGTCCACTGAATCACAGCGCTCCCCATTCATTTAACTGCACACTCGACCCGAAAGTTTATCGCAGCTCAGCTCGAATCGCTGCAGTCCTTTACCACGATGAAGTACGGTGTCCTTCGTAGGACATCGCCATATCTTATGATCTCATCTGTCTCATTCTGTTCTTTCAGTCGATTTAAAGCTAACTATAATGGACGAATTTCACCTAACTCCCAACCTTCTTATTTAATGCAGGTTTGTGAAGCGGATTTCAGTATTCACGGCAGGTGGTATTTATTCGTAGGCGGGGCGGGGACAACTCCCAACGACCCTAATTTCACTAGCAAAAGGGGGTACGTCGATCGGAGTTAAAAGCCAAGCGTTGTAAACTTGTCAATACACTTGTAGAAAGATCTACTACCATAGCGTTTCTTAATCTACATTTGTGCCCACCATTATATAGGGTGGTCCAGATCTAATTATGTAATTTTCATTACGCTATAACTTAAGTTTATTACATATAGAATACACAGGACCTGCCCCGCACATAGAGATTTCACTTAAAATTCTTTTTGTTGCCAATAGATGGCAGCATCTGACGGTTGTCAGTCGCATAATTTGATCTGGACCACCCTGTACTTTACTGACAAGCCTACTGTACTGACTCTCAGAAGAATGGATTGAATCGCCATATGTATGTCTTATTAGTCAGGAGGAACCGAAACGCTAAAGTCAGGTATATATTTTTTTCCAGTTCTCCAGTGTGTGCTCCACAGATCACCGTAGTTACAACTTCTGGTCTTTCAGTAGTACATTTATTCTAAAGTATGCAGTTCTCAGTGTTTGCTTTAGACAGAAACGTGGAGTATATATGAACAATTGCTATGGAAACCGGGGTAAGGAATACATCAGGTGGGCTGATTTGTCTTTCTTTTAAATAAAGTGATGTTATGTATTTTTAATGCATTCTTCTTTAGCATCATACCAAAGAGTGACAGCATGTTGCTTGATGATGACAAGCTGGCATATTGGTAGTTCCCAAGTTCCTTTTATGTCACCACTGTTGTTCTCGGTTTAAGCCTGCTTCATTTTTTTAACCCATTTCCTTTTTATGAAGTTTCCAGGAGCAAACTGTGAGCAGGGAAGACCAGGATTGCTCCTTGATGACATTCAAGCACCTGCTTGGTTATAGCTGGTGTTGTCCCTAGAATGTCAAGCCTGCATCATCACTAGTCTTTGTATTGTACTTAAAGTCAAGTCATATTTATTGTTATGTGCACACATCACATAGAAGTTCTTACTTGCGTTACTCCTCAGACAGCTGATAAAATCCAATACAAAATACACTAAAATCCATATAAGTAAATCTGTCTGTCCATCAGTTTACTTCAATAATCATGCAAAAATGGCTAAACTGATTTTCACCAAATTTTGCATGTGCGTTGCTGTTGGTCCATCTTAAAAGATAGGCTTTATGGCATATCAGGTAGAGGGGTTGTGAAGGGACATTCAAAAAGCAGCACTGCAGGATTAGAGCGCTGGGACTGATGGGAGGACATTATGAGTGTGCACAAATTTTATAGCCGCTGAAGTGAGATCTCATTTAATACTGTACAGCTTTTTCCTCTCATCTAATTTGGATAACAATTGTATTGTCTCACTGGATTATAGCTGTTGTCTAGTAGTACATCTTTTTGTCTCATCATGGGCTGTGTTCAGCCATGCTGAATTTCCAAAAGACACTTTAATTTCATCAGTACCCTTTTCTGAGAAACATATGGGTCCAAAAGTGGTGTACAGTGTTGCCACATTTTTGAGAAGCAACCAAAAACACTTTAAAATCTCCACACAATACTTTATAGTGAGTTTAAAAATTGCAAAAGTGCTTGTGAAGCATCCATTTGGGGCTTACCTCTACCTAATATTTTGTGATGTTCTACATATGGGCTGCACGGTGGCGCAGTGCGTAGTGCTGCTGCCTCACAGTTAGGAGACCTGGGTTTGCTTCCCAGGTCCTCCCTGCGTGGAGTTTGCATGTTCTCCCCGTGTCTGCGTGGGTTTCCTCCGGGCGCTCCGGTTTCCTCCCACAGTCCAAAGACATGCAGGTTAGGTGCATTGGAGATTCTAAATTGTCCATAGTGTGTGTGTGTGTGTGTGTGTGTGCACGGGCTGGCACGCTGCCCTGGGTTTGTTTCCTTCCTTGCACCCTGTGTTGGCTGGGATTGGCTCCAGCAGACCCCCGTGCCCCTGTAGTTAGGATATAGCGGGTTGGATGATGGATGGATATTATATATAACCAGGAAGTGAGATTCAGGCTGCAGAACACAGACAATGGTGGCCTGCTTCGTGTTGGTCAAACATGCAGATAGGAACATCATTGCACCGAGTACATATGGCCATTACTCTGAAATGAACTGATACTTCATTTTTTTATCAAAGCAAAACCTTACATTTTTCAAAAAGCCAAAACTATAATACGCCTGTACATCATTACTAAGTGCGACAGAGATGAGCCAAGATCAGACCAAATGAATCATGATTTTTTAGCACATCTCAAGTCCCTGTTCAGATTATTGGAGAAAGAGAGTGACTGAGGACAGCATTTGTAACTTTTATTGCTTCTTGACGGTAGACATTTATTCAAGTCCTTTTTATGATGAGCCACTTGTAATTTTAGACTTTGATGTCAATACAGTGTTTGATTTACAAATCACAAGTTGTCTATTGCAAACCCCTAGCCATAATCGTAATTGAGAGCTTATGTTGTGATATGTATAACATAATGTGAACTGGGCATGCAGGCTGCTTCAGCCCAAAAAACCGGGCTTCAAGTCCTTCTCCCAGCAAGCAGCAACATGACCATGTGCCAAAGCAGACAAAAAATGATGGCTGATTGAACATGTGGTGTGTCTTGCAGCAACATTGGATAGCAGTGATGGACATTGCAGAAATTTTGGTAGAGTGACCTGGGATGCTGTATTTCATGAGAGGAGCATGAACTATCTTTCTGAGGACCAGAGGTGCAGGTGTTTTTAGTAATAAATAAAAAGTATACAAAGTGTGCAACAAGAAGCTGTAAACTCATTTGGTGACCAAGCACCAACTCAGACAACTGTCCAGAAGTGGTTCACCCAGTTTCAAACTGATCATTTGAGTACAAAAAATGAGACAAGGAAACCCCAGGACGTAGGCACTAGATGAAACTGTCGCCCAAGAGAAAAAGATTGTTGATGGAAGAGTCCCAAATAAAAAAGGACCAAAAGTCATCTCTTCATTGGTGGCCCTGTGGTCAACCTTTTGGGTGTCCAACCCTACTTGCCTGACCTCACCCCTTGTGATATCTGGCTCTTCCTCAAAATCGAGGTGAACATGCGTAGAAAGTACTATGAGGATCAAGAAGACCTGATCAAGGCAGGGAACGAAGAGCTGGCAAAACTGAAAAGAGAGAAGTTTCAGGAGGGTTTTGAAAAATGGAAGGACAGATTGCAAAAGTCCATTTAGGTCAGTGACAATTATGTGGAGAAGTAGAGAATGGACAAGGTTTCTAAGGGAGAAAATCATTTGGGGTTCTTATTAAAGTGAATACACTTTGGCCATGAAATCCAATCAAACATTTTAACGGAGAGCAACTGTACCTACTTCTCCTTACAGAATGATTTCAGCAGGGACAGAATTCCAAGTCGTCCAGCACAAATTCCTAGTTCCAACCTCAAGTTGTTAATGCACAAATGTTTCCAACCCATGCCACATGACACCAGCATGGTCGTTCCATTAGGATGTGGTTCAGTGTGCAATGCAGTGTTATATTTTCTCTAAACATGCAGACGAAAACAAAATCTACATTTGTATTATCTGTCCACAGAACAATATCACAGCATTGTCAAGATTCCATAAGGTAAATTGTGACATATTTCACAAGAGAGAGGAGCAATTTCTGCCATCCCCTATATCCCCCCACCCCCGGCATAAATCCAAATTCTACCAGTCATCTTTCTTGGGGGTAGAGATATGAACACCAGAGCCATCTTTTAAATAAAACTAAATGCATATTTTAATAAAATGACACACACAACACCCTTATTTTGACACCACTAACCCCACCTTTGCTGTTCCCGCCTGTAATTTTTCTCAGGATAAAATCTACTCCACGGATGCTGTTACACTGATCTCGCCTGGGGGTCCTGCTCACTCCTTCAGCTGGCCCTGATGAACAACATAGCAAATCAAGGAGAAAAAAGGCCTGTGGCTTCCCAGATGTCGTTCTAGATTTTCATGTGACGTCATGGAGGCTTTTACTTCTTGCTCTTCTAGGTATTTTGGCAGCATGGCCGTGACCCGACTACTGTGCCATACTTCCTTCACTTTGACAGTTTGATCCCAACTGTGATCATTTTTCGGAAGACTTTTACAGAAAGTCTATTGTATGTGGCACAATGAGGCCCTAGAAGCTATGTGCTAATTTCTTTCATCAAGGGAAGAGTTCTATATTGGACATGGTTTGTTTCAATCAGGACTTATTTACAACCAACATATTCAAAGAGCTTACCATAATTAGTCTTTGATCTGGTTTGCATCTCCCAAAATGAGTTCACTAACACAAACACCAGACGACTGCATATTTCATTTCCGTGCACACCGAGTCTGGATGTCATTTCCCCCTTTAGAGATTCTGGGCTCAGCTACAGACCGCAAGAAAATGCAAAGCGTAAGTGAAAAATGTACTGCTGATGAGGCAATGAGAGCAGAGATAAAGACATCAAAAAAACTACCAAGAGAAATTTGATGAATGCTTTCTAAGCTATCAGCTATATAAAGATAAAAATATCAGTTAATATACATATATAATATACAAATATCAGCTGGAATTTGCTTCATCATTTAAAGTTTTTGTTTTAAAAAAGAATTTTGGAGGTATGTTCAGGCAGATTACATACACTTGTGCACGAATACATCTAAAACATCCTCTACTGCATAACATGAATGCACGTATGTTTACACACACCCCACAGTCTAACATGTTCTTATGAGTGGCTCTCTTAGCTCACAATTAAAGGGTTACCTTATTCGAGTGCTGGCCTATCTGGCAGTACGACTTGTTTTATTTTATTGTTAAAGGAAAGGCAACAGTGACTTCTAGTGGTCAGCTAAAGCTTTTGAGAAATGCCCACTCTAGGAAATCTAACCTTGAATAAAGCAGGTTCAAATATTGGTACAGTAGTTATTTTAATTTTCATCATATCTTTGATACTTTGTGTTCTCAAGATAAACATAAAATACTTTGAAATCCCCCCCCCCTTTTTTTTTTTCAATTGAAGTTGCAGGGGTTCAAGCTCTATGGGGTTTCCTTCTAGTTCTGGCAGTCTAGACCCAAAACGCCCTCATTTTCAGACCATATTTTGTGCAGGAAATTACATTCTCATGACAAAGAGTAAACCAATAAGTGTATTCAGCAAAAATTATCAGAAGGACTTGAAGTTGTGCACGTCACATCAACCAACCCCAGGGGGTCAGCCCCTAATGAGATACAAGCGGTCAAATTTTCACAAACCTTAGAAAAAAATGAGAATCAATAATCCATGCGTGTGAAATGTTGGTTTATGCGGTTTCAAGGTTGCCGATCATGAATGTAATATTTTTAGGTATTTGATTCTTTAGTGGTGGTCCTGGCCCTTTAGGCACCACTCTTAGAAGGTTAAAAATGATCATTTTCAAATATGTGGGGTATCATTTTAGACTATTTTAAAGCCAGTGATTATGAAGATGAGGTTATGTTTCTATTACAATTGCTAATATGTAGACTTTAAATTGAAGCACACATTTTTAATATTTTTCAAATAGCTAATGCAGCTATTCTTGTTTATTTTTTAACTTCTACTTCATGAAGTAAATCATTGTTTGTTATGAACAAATGTGCTATTTCAGACTTTTTACTGCAGTCTACAAAAACACTTTGTGTGTATTAAAATTAAAAAAAAAAATCCAAAGATGGTTAATGTGATACTGCAAGTAGACAGCAGAACTGCACTTGCTTTACAAAAATAAAAAAAATACTTCCTGAGATAAGCAGACTCCTTAAAACACTTAAAAATGGGCACTCACTTCTATATTTCACTCTTCTAATTCAGCCTGGATTCATCCACTAAATGTTGCCAGAGAGTCCATAGCTTGGATTCAGGATAATCTACAGTAACACAAGGCCCATTTATAAATACGATTGGTTAATTTGGCTTCCTCTGCCAATTGTGCCAGCAGCTGTGATGTACTAAGAGCCCTATACAAGTCTATGGAGTGGCACATCACAGCACGAGAGTGTAGCAAACCAAAAACCATCTCTTTCCCACCCACCAAAGAATGCAGAAAATGTGTTTTCTTTACAGAAGCACATTAGTTTTGCAACCTTCATTACTAAAAATAGTAATTTATTTTTTCCAAAAGCTTTGTCATTAAAGCAGTCACTGGATGATGAGTACACACATTCAAGTGGATGCGACTCATCAGCTCCTGTTTTACAACACAAAGTCATTTGAGCTGGTACCTGTTCATGGTCACTTGAAAGAAAAAAAACTTTTTAAATAATGTACAAACTGCTAAAATGAAAATTTAAATCAGTTTATTTTTAAGGCTACACAACTATCTTTACACTCTATAAACATAAAACACAGATTGCAGGCTACTTAAGAGCCTACTGCATGAAGATGTACAAAATGGAATGAATTAAAAAGTTCATTCATTAAAATGACTCCACCTCTGAATTAGAAGCTGGTTAGATCTAAGACCAGCGCAGCCACTGAAGTATTCAACCACTGATCCACTGTAAATGAGCCAAAGGACTCACTGACGGGACGGGACGGAACACCCCCCCCCCCCCCCCCAATCAACAGTAAAAAAACAAAACCCTGCCACTGTTCTTCAGGCCTCACAAAACCTTCCTCTGGTTTATTCTTTGCACTGTATGGAGCAGAGGTTAAAGGTCAAAGAGTGCAAGGTCAAGCGTTCGTGTTTCACAGAGAAACTTTTCACTTTGGGTGCTGCATAGCATGTATTATGGAAGAAAAAAAAAAATGCAGTTCACTTGGGGGCAGAATGAAATCCCCATAAGCAACCAGCTCTTGTTCCCCCAGTTTATTTTCTAAATCATGAATTGTGATTAAAAGTGGAGGATTCCATCCCAAACCCACCTGTACCTCAGATTTCATGAAATAATACAGCATGTAAAAATTACATCACTGGCTACAATTAGAAAGTAAGCTGAGCCACTGGCAGTCATTTCTGGCACCAGTACAGAAAGTAAGCATGGCAGCCACCAACTCCCTCCCCCCCCCCCCCTTGTATTAAAAATTCCAAGTCTGCCCCCCCCCCCCCCCAAAAATGGAAACTATCACTAATTACTCCACACCACTTTAAAACAGCACTGAGCATTAAGTCTCTTTCTTAGTGTGCTGCATTTGAAGGGATTTGGGTTATCCCTGTCCACAGATCTCCAGCGTACCTAAAGCCTATCCTCCCCCTCAGCACAAGTACAAGATGGCAGCATTTCATCACAGGGTAGGCATCACATGCCATTCCCTTCCAGGGGTCTTTAGTAGGGTAGATGCAATTCGTCTTGTTTGAATTATATCATAATGTGCTTTTACTGTATTTGAAGACACAGCAGCTAAAACATTACACTTTAATCAAACTTTGAGACATGCATGAAAAAAATGTACATCAAGTCAAAAGAACACTAATGACTTTTCCACAAAGGAGATGAATGAAACTGCTCAGTCCTGTACTATTGTCCATTTAGATAATGAATACCTTCAGTCTGTGTCTTGTAGCATGTTAAGGGAGACTGAGTCTCAAGTCAAAATTGTTACACAAAGATTAGAAATTAAGGTTTTATGTAATATTCCCCTAATGGAAACTATTATGCTTTTTCATCTACAGTGCCAGGTTGCACGCAGAAGGCACAAGAAAGAGTGATGCATGTGCTGCAGCTGGCGTTTAAAACCGCGCACGGAGGAATTTGCTCTAGTTAAACAAAAGCTTTCACATAAGTACAGTAAATAAATCCAAATGAATACATAGAACATAGGCATTGGGGTGTTGTATTTCAGAGCAGGGCTAGATTGTCATTAAGCCATTTTTCATTAAAAAAAAAAAAATTCTTTATTAACAACACATACATCTGTTTTTTCCTTTCAAAACGGTGCATTATATATGCAAATATTACAATATTGCTTTTGGAGGAAATACATCTTAACTAATCCAGGTATAAACCATTATTTACTTACTTACCTTATGTACAAAGTTAAAAAAATGAAGTTATTTAATTTAAAAGAGTATCTTTCAAGAATACAAAAAGTCTAGTAATACTTTTGCTCTAAATTTAAAATGTTAAAAAAAAAAAAGACAAAATCCCCCAAGTTGATAAATTAACCTTACATTGTGCTCATTTCAGTAGTATAAATTAACATGCAAGTCATCTACCCTTTTTTAAAAAGAAAACAAAAGAAAAAAAACAAACAAAAAAAAAACGCTCATTAGAAAAATACTCCTGACTGAAAACACCTAGGCCATCACAAAGTGTGACAATACAGAGAAATCTTATATAAGCCAGTTCAAAGTGAAGTTATAAAAACACACATATTTTAGAATTTGAGTGGAGTGGAGTGATAAGGCGTCATTCTTCTTCCTATTAAGGCTTGTTAATCTGTCCCATGAATAGTATAGTACCTGAAAAATAGAAAGTCCATTTATTATTTCTTACAAACTAAAGTAAATTCCTTTTGGTTTAAAACTGAAGCATAGTTACAATGATATGAAACAATTAAAGGATATCCCCATTGGCATTCTATTTTCTGATCATCTATACAGACAAGACACCCAAGGAGCACGCAGGATGGAGCCACGCCCACCAACTCTAAGACCATTGGATACGACGACAACTTGCAGAGCCACGCCCACCAACTCAGACGCAGCAACTCACAAAACAGGGCGTCATTCGCGTCACTCCACATGCACCTCTGAGCCACGTTGACTTTTCATTATTCTTTTCGGTTATGATGCACGACCGCGTCCACCATCGCAAACTGCTTTACATGCCATGGTCTTAGAGTTGGTGGGCGGGTCTCCGTGAGTTGCTCTTGCGAGCGGGCACATGACCAGGCAGTGCGTAAGCTTCGAGAACGAGGGTGGATGCGGCAGAACCATCTAAGAAGAAGCATGTTTGTGGCGGATGTGAATCACCGAATGAGCATGTAAAACAGTTTGCGAGAGGTATCCCAGGGTCTTACAGTTGGTGGGCAGGTCTCTGTAAGTTGCTCTTGCGAGTGGGCACATGACCAGGCAGTGTGTATGCTTCGAGTGCAAGGGTGGACGCGACAGGACCATCTAAGAAAAATCATGTTTGTCGCGGATGTGAATCGCTGTATGCAGCGTGTGACGGTGGTCCTTCAATTGTCAGTCACAGACAATTGTATGTTGCCCTCTCCAGAGTTCCATCTTTTCATTCACCTACAGTCGTATACTCAAACCCACCCCATTTGGACAACTGTGTCTTTCAGGAAGTGTTCACTCATCAATACATAATTATGCGGAGTATGCTACGCCGCGGGTTGGCTAGTTTCTATTATCTTCAGTTTGCCTTAAATACTGTATTAATGGGATGTTTGCTATTAGAAAAGGTGCTATATAACAGACAGCAGCACTGTGAGGATGGCATTTTATGATTTCTCCAGTGTCTTCACTACCACCCAGGGATAAACTCAGAGATATGCAGGTGGATGAGCCTATGGTGTCCTGGACAATGGACCACCTGTCAGGTATACCCCAGTTTGGGAGACTCAAAGACTGTGTTTCTGATAAGGATGTGAGCAACACTGGAGCACCACAAGGAAGAGTCCTGTCTCCTTTCTCTTAACTGTACACCTTCAACTACAAATATAACACCAGGTAACTTCACTCACAGAAATTCTCGGATGATTCTCATCTCCTTACTAGCATACCCCATACGTACAGAGAAGGTGGACAACTTTGTTTCATAGTGCAAAAAGAATTGCCTGCACCTTAAAATAAGCAAAACCAAAGAAGTGGTTATTGACTTTTGCTGTACCAGAGAGACTCAATGCCCATTCACTATTCAGTTTGGACTGGTATCGTACAAGAGAGGAACTATATACAGTGCATCCGGAAAGTATTCACAGCGCATCACTTTTTCTACATTTTGTTATCTTACAGCCTTATTCCAAAATGGATTAAATTCATTTTTTTCCTCAGAATTATACACACAACACCCCATAATGACAACGTGAAAAAAGTTTACTTGAGGTTTTTGCAAATTTATTAAAAATAAACTGAGAAATCGCAAGTATTCACAGCCTTTGCTCAATACTTTGTTGATGCACCTTTGGCAGCAATTACAGCCTCAAGTCTTTTTGAATATGATGCCACAAGCTTGGCACACCTATCCTTGGCCAGTTTCGCCCATTCCTCTTTGCAGCACCTCTCAAACTCCATCAGGTTGGATGGGAAGCATCGGTGCACAGCCATTTTAAGATCTCTCCAGAGATGTTCAATCGGATTCAAGCCTGGGCTCTGGCTGGGCCACTCAAGGACATTCACAGAGTTGTCCTGAAGCCACTCCTTTGATATTTTGGCTGTGTGCTTAGGGTCGTTGTCCTGCTGAAAGATGAACCGTCGCCCCAGTCGGAGATCAAGAGCGCTCTGGAGCAGGTTTTCATCCAGGATGTCTCTGTATATTGCTGCAGTCATCTTTCCCTTTATCCTGACTAGTCTCCCAGTCCCTGCCGCTGAAAAACATCCCCACAGCATGATGCTGCCACCACCATGCTTCACTGTAGGGATGGTATTGGCCTGGTGATGAGCGGTGCCTGGTTTCCTCCAAACGTGACACCTGGCATTCACACCAAAGAGTTCAATCTTTGTCTCATCAGACCAGAGAATTTTCTCTCTCATGGTCTGAGAGTCCTTCAGGTGCCTTTTGGCAAACTCCAGGCGGGCTGCCATGTGCCTTTTACTAAAGAGTGGCTTCCGTCTGGCCACTCTACCATACAGGCCTGATTGGTGGATTGCTGCAGAGATGGTCGTCCTTCTGGAAGGTTCTCCTCTCTCCACAGAGGACCTCTGGAGCTCCAACAGAGTGACCGTCGGGTTCTTGGTCACCTCCCTGACTAAGGCCCTTCTTCCCCAATCGTTCAGTTTAGAGGGCCAGCCAACTCTAGGAAGAGTCCTGGGGCCTCACGTATAACGCCGTGCGTAGAACTCACACTATAACATGGCATAACCACAAAAGCGGGAATGTGCGTACGCACAGAGAAATCCAGATGCAGGAATCTGTACGTACGCAAACTTTCACGTTCTTCTACTACATAAATCCCGATCAGTGTGAAAAGTAACGCACGTGCATGCGCCTTCTGTCCCGCCCCAGCTCCTCCCAGAATTACGCCTCTTTGAATATGCAAATCAATATAAATCGCCTTCTGAGAAAAGACAATGGGAAAAGCACGGGGGAAAATAAAAGAATTTCACCGAATACCAAGTGGAGGCAAAGGAAAAATGAACTATTTGTTGGTTTAAACAGTGGTATAATCAACAAAAGGAAGTTGATCGAGTGACAGAGTGTTGGAGAAAGTCGAAAGCTCAAGTTCACAAAGTCGCACAGTGCCCGAAATAAAAAAAAAATCACATATCAAAGTCGCAGTGAAAAGGCAAGTCGTAGCCCACCGTCTCAGTGTCGTATGAAAGCTTATTAGGGTACAGACAAAAAAATAGGCACACAGTGGGGGGAAAAAAGCACGAAATGTCAACTTTAATCTCTAAATTTCCACTTTAATCACGTAGTTTATTTTGCCATTAAAGTAGAACATCATAAACTTCATCTTAAAATCGTTTAAATTTACTAGTTTCTCAAATCCCATTGTAACTAAAGTAGGACGTTAAATGCTTTGTTCTGTATTTGATCTTCTTTGTGCTCTGTGTGTGAATCACTACCTGCTTCTTAAACGGGCTCTCTCTTTCTCCAACAGGACACATAATCCATTACATTCGTGATATTACAGCTCTCTGAATAATTAAAATACTGAGATGTATAGGTGATATCTTTTTCATGATGATAGGAATGAAAGCATGTTATTAAACATGGGAACACGGTGGCGCAGTGCTTGTTCATATCTCACAGAAGAGGCTTGCTGCGCCATGCGCGACCTTCAATGAAATAATTTATCACAGCAGTACTGTCTCTTTCAAACGTACTAACCTCCAATTCCTGTCCTTACTTTTCTTTCTCCAAATACCCAATCGCCACACAATCAGCTCTGTAATAGACGTGAAGCCATTTGTAAGCTTAGAACGCCGATTCTTCAAAACGTTTAAGGAACATTGAAATATCTTCGTAGTACATGTTTAATTATTCTATCCGTCTATCTTTCCAGTGTCGCGTCAGTGCAAGAATACAACGCAATGCAGGAACAATCCCTGAACTAGCTAGCGCTGCAGCACCGTGTCCTCACATGTTTAATTATTAACAATACAGATTATTTAAATGAAGTTAGTTTTATCTGTATAATATAAATCAACATATTTTGCTGCATTTCATCTTAAAAATGAATACCGTCATCATATGTAAATACGCGCTTTATAAAGTGGCGCAGGTTGTGCAATATTATAACTGTAGTGCAAGTTTACAGTGTGGTAATTGTACTTATAAGTACAAACAGTTCTACAAGGAGCACTTGATGGACTGATTGAGTGTGTTTAGAGTTCTTGGGATGAAACCTTTTCTAAACCGCGAAGTCCGTACTGGGAAGTCTCTAAAGCATTTTGCCGTGGCTCAGGCAGCGTCTGCTTCATGCTGTATACTGATATTTCTCTTTCCGATCAGCTGCTGCTGTGATTTCCCCACTCAGATACAGTGATATAAATACTCCGAGTGGTGCAGTGAGAGTAATATGGAAAAAGATGATCTGCTGTGGCAACCCTTAACGGGAGCAGCTGAAAGAAGAAGAAGATGCAGTTACAATGCTAAAGCAGTTATGGTATTTGGAATACTATGGCTATTCCCTGGACCATTATATTGCTGCAGGTTAATTACAATCAGATGCATTACACTAATAAACAATATGCAGTTAGTTTCAGTGTACAGTGGACCCTTGACTTACGAACTCAATTCGTTCGCGAGGGCTGGTTGTAACTCAAGTTGGTTGTAAGTCAAGACTATTTTTCCCATAAGAAATAATGGAAATACCCATAATGCGTTCCGAACCTCCCACTGCAACACTTACTTACTTAACCTTTTCATAATAAAAAAAGGGTTGTATAATGTGCATAATTTACCAAAACACCAATAATTTTTCTAATGTACTAACCAAAAAGTAATAAAAAGTGCCTAGCCTACCAGAAACAAATTTCATACTGTACTCACCATTTAATTTGACATCTTTGGGCTGCAGGAAGGGAGGAGGATGATGATAATGAAACTGAAGGCTTTTTAAAGGCTTTCTTTAACTTGCGCTCAGGCATTTGCAATCATTTCAATAGCTTCTTTTGCGTTAATTTTAATCTCCTCCTGCCTACAAGTTATTCTGACGAGAATTTTTCTCAGCATTTCCTTGCGATGATACAAGGAACTGTTTCTGAACTCTTCTGAGCCCCCCCCCCCCCCCCCCCCCACTCAATGGGAACAACATGCTGAAGTGCGTGCTGAAGTGCGTCCTGAAGTGCGATTGCCGCGACTGTGGAAGCTTGCTTGTCCATTGCCGGGCAGGGATATCACATGCGTATCACCCATCGATATCTTTTCTGTTTGCTTTGGCTGAGAGACTTAGCACAGCTTTAAGCCGGCTTTTGCCCCAGCAACAGATAAACAGTCTTCCATACCGAGTTTGGACTTTGGCATGTCTTCTAGTTGGGGGAGGTCCCAAGAGAGTTTACAAACCTGACATTTTATTGAATGAGTGCCGCATTAATAGGAATGTTTCTGTTTGTTTACAATCGCGCAAGCGGATACACGTGACCGCATTCAGGTCGTAACGCAAGATGTTGGTCGTAAATCAAAATAAAAATTTTGGTCGTAAATCAAGTTGTTCGCATGTCAAGCCGGTCGTATATCAAGGGTCGACTGTATTTATAAAGCCGCGTCAGGAATGTGGAGCTAAGAAAGAAAGGGTAACTACATAGGAACAGTAGCACTGCTTTGACGCTGGGTGCCGCCAGTCTGCAAAACCGAGCGGAGAAATTGCGTACGCCAAGGTATGAGGTACCGTGGAAATGTGCGTGGCTTTATGCCAAGTTTAGGTTTTATACATCACGATTTGAGCGTGGGGCGGCACGGTGGCGCAGTGGGTAGCGCTGCTGCCTCGCAGTTGGGAGACCTGGGGACCCGGGTTCGCTTCCCGGGTCCTCCCTGCGTGGAGTTTGCATGTTCTCCCCGTGTCTGTGTGGGTTTCCTCCGGGCGCTCCGGTTTCCTCCCACAGTCCAAAGACATGCAGGTTAGGTGGATTGGCGATTCTAAATTGGCCCTAGTGTGTGCTTGGTGTGTGGGTGTGTCCTGTGGTGGGTTGGCACCCTGCCCTGGATTGGTTCCTGCCTTGTGCCCTGTGTTGGCTGGGATTGGCTCCAGCAGACCCCCGTGACCCTGTGTTCGGATTCAGCGGGTTGGAAAATGGATGGATGGTTGGATTTGAGCGTGGAAACGTTCGTACGCAACATTTCTGTGCGTCCATACCGTTTATACATGAGGACCCTGGTGGTTTCAAACTTCTTCCACTTACGGATGATGGAGGCCACTGTGCCCACTGGGACCTTCAAAGCAGCAGAAATTTTTCTGTAACCTTCCCCAGATTTGTGCCTCGAGACAATCCTGTCTCTGAGGTCTACAGACAATTCCTTTGACTTCATGCTTGGTTTGTGCTCTGACATGAACTGTCAACCGTGGGACCTTATATAGACAGCTGTGTGCCTTTCCAAATCATGTCCAATCAACTGAATTTACCGCAGGTGGACTCCAATTAAGCTGCAGAAACATCTCAAGGATGATCAGGGGAAACAGCATGCACCTGAGCTCAATTTTGAGCTTCATGGCAAAGGCTGTGAATACTTATGTACATGTGCTTTCTCAATTTTTTTTATTTTTAATAAATTTGCAAAAATCTCAAGTAAACTTTTTCACATTGTCATTATGGGGTGTTGTGTGTAGAATTCTGAGGAAAAAAATGAATTTAATCCATTTTGGAATAAGGCTGTAACATAACAAAACGTGGAAAAAGTGATGCACTGTGAATACTTTCCGGATGCACTGTAAGAAAGGGCAGAGCAGGCTCTTTTTTATTAGGAAACTGCATTCCTTTAATGAGGGATGTGACATCCTTCACATCTTGTACAACTTTGTGATGGCCAGTGTGATTGTAGTTTTCTACTATCATCACTTCAAGAGAGGCCCACAGAATTAACAAGCTAATTAAAAGGGCAAGTTACCTTATGGGATGAACTCTGGATCCCCTTAAGGTAGTAGCAAAGGACAGAATTAAAACAAAACAGTGCCATTATAAACAATGCTGCACATCCTCCACCTGACACACTAACACGGACTACTTTCAGCCAACACATCATTCAGCAAAAGTGTTTCAAGAAACACTACTGGGGCTCCTTCATACTAACAACAATATGCCTGCAAAATGCCTCACTGTGACAGTGACAGCCAAGTCAGAAGTACTTATTTTGTTTGTTTTTTTGTTTTCTCCCCTTTTAGTCATTCTAATGTGTGTAGTGTGAGTATTTATATTTATCTAATAGTTGAGGGCACAAAAAAAAAACATTCTAGATAAGAATACCAAAGGAATGAGGGCTAGAACATATGGATGTAAAACTTGGCAAAACTCAGGTGTTCAGCATGCTGCCACCAGCAACTTTACCTGTTGGGTTGTGACGAATAAAGAAGACAAAAGGTCGGTCTATAATAATCCACTGAGGTGATGAGCGAGCCATCATTACCACAGCTGTCAAGATAAAAAGAGACAGTAAACCCGTTTATTATGTCAACTGTGGGCATAACTCCCCAGCTGTACCTATTTCATCCCTTCCGCAGTTCAACTACTATAGCTCTAGCATTACTTGCCTGTGGCGGCTGATGCCTTTGTTCCTTCTTCATTTACTTCAATTTTAGCCTTCTGAAATGCTTTGGATACGCTGAGCTGCTCAGACCCTATTGAAAAGGAAAGAAAAAACAGTAAGAAATCCCTAAGTGAGGAATTTTCATCCCCACTCATAAATTACTCCAGTGTGGGATTGTAATATGCATCCGTCTCCTTACACATACTTTTTAAAAGCCAATTGTGTACGTGCACATACAGACTGCAGTCAAACCACCATGTACTATCCGTGGTTACACATATTTGAACGTCTAAAAACATGTAATGAAATTAAAACGTTAGAATTACTAATGTTGCTTTACAAAATTTATTTTTAATGGGACACATCACCGCCCACTCATCCCTGCCTCAGTAATAGGGCACCTGGATCTGTGAGATGCCCTCCTGATTAAATCTTCCAAATTTAATTCATCTGACCTTTCGTGGCTGCAGGTGGACAACAAGAAAATGTTTCAAGACAATATGCTACTGGAAAATCCATTCTTGGCACTTTTTAAATGCCAGTGCGTTGGCCGAGGAGTTCCGAACTGCTGCTTTACCGCTAGATGTGTGACACTCTGTCAAATCATCATTATTACAGTCTCCCATTGTTCATTTGGATTTCCCCAGGTACTCCGGTTTTCTTCCCACAGCAGGACAGATTGACTGCCGTCTCTAATTCAATGGGATTGAAGTAGGCATGACAGCCTGTTTCAGCATCTCATGTAATGGACTGACATCCTATCCATGGCCGTGCCCTTGCCCTACACACAATACTGTTGGGACTTTTGTAAATACAAATACTTGGCTGGGTAAGAAATGGCTTGAAACTGTGGTAGCCATTAAAGGGTAGAGCTACACTATTGCATGATAAAATTCAACAGAAGTACTTCCCACCTGGTTTCTGACATGATAAAGCAAAATGACAATAAGAGCCATGTAAAATGAGGAGTACAGTAAAACCACGATTGTGCAAGTGCTGTTCCATATTCATTCACAGTCTATAAACATTAGGGGAAAAGACAATAGCAAGGGCTTGGATTTACATTTAGTTATGGTCATGATGTAAGGACCATAAGCCCATCACAGCTAGTTGTAACCGAAGGTTGAATGCAATAAATAACCTTTCAGTTAGAGACTGAGTCACAATTCCCAGTGCCCTTTACATTTCCAGAAGATGAACATCAAGCTTGCATTTGTCTCAGTCTTCTTACTTGTTATTTTTGCAAAATTAGCCTTCCCCGCCTGGAACATATCTTTGATGCCAAGGGCAGACAGATAGGGTTTTAGATCGGTCTCTGTCTCAACTGTAAACCTGGCCAAAAACAAGAAACAGTGTTATGCATAAAAGACAAGATTGTTCACCCACCAATACCACTACGCATGCAGTACATGTAGCCTGCCTCCAGATGTCCAACTAGTAATTCAAGCTGCTTTTTCATACTGGAATATATAGCATGAAAAAAGTGCTACATAAAAATGCAAGATCAAATTAAATAACAGTTTAATCTATCAAATACATCCTAAAAGCCGCATGATTTCTAAAAACTGTATAAGAATACTAAATAATTAAATATAGTAGTAGTGTAATATTGCTTTGTAATGCAGATGAACAGACAGGTGATGAGAAGGTTAGTGCTGCTGCTTTACAGCTCATTTCTATGTCCCACTCTCTGTGGAGCTTGCATGTTCTTTCAATTTTCCTCTTTGTGTTTCATCCCACAAAACAAAGATTTTTTTCATAAGACTCCAACTCCTTTTGACTCCAGTATATTCAGAACAGCGCTGCCAGGATCCTGATGAGGGTGCGAAAGTATGATCACATCACCCCAATCCTGCAAACCCTTCACTGGCTCCCTGTTTCATTCAGAATAGAGTATAAGGTCTCCCTTCTTACCCACCAGTGCATTTATGGACATGCCCCTCTTTATCTACAGGAACTCCTTACCCCCCATAACTCCTTACGTTCCCTCCGCTCTGTACACACTAACACTCTTCAAGTCCCCAGAACTAAGCTCAGCAGCATGGGTGACAGGGCGTTTTCATCGGTGGCGCCGAGGCTGTGGAATGCCCTCCCTGATTACCTGAGAGCCCCACAGTCGACTGAGGCCTTTAAGCGAAACCTAAAAACTCATCTTTTTAGAAAGACATTTTGTTAAAGTATTTTATAGACTCTTCTGTTTTTTTTTTTTTTTGTTTGTTTTTTTATTTTATTATTCTATTTTTACTCTGTAGCACTTTGGGATTGCTAAAATATAAAGTGCAATATAAATAAAATTTATTATTATTATTATTATTATTAACTCAATCCTCTATATGTGAGTGGTGGGGTATGTGCAAGCTTGCCTGTGCAATGTTGGTCCCTTCCTTGCAATCAATGTTGTCAGGATAGGTTCTGGTGGCACCACACGAACTTGAATTGGTATAAATGGGTTTAAAAATAAACTGTAGTAAAATACAGTATTATAACACACATTATAAAAGTAAAACAGAGAAAAGCACAGAAAAAAAACGAGAACACCTACTTTGGGATGACCAGTCCAACCCTCCTCTGAGTCATAAGTCCTAGCCAGCTCTGAATGGTTTTAGTACTGATGTGAGGGAGAAGTTCAGACAGAGGGGTGTTGTAATTAACAGGGAATGCCACCAGCATGCTGATGCTGTTACCGTGGTATGGGAGCTCAATGTACGTGTACTGCAAGCCATCTGGAGTGCTGGTTGAACCTATTGGGCACAAGAAAAGAAAGAGCTTTTGTAAATGGAGATTTGAAGTCTAGCACTTTTCTGGGTCTCTTTGGGAGTGACAGCCTCTCTACCCTTGAATCCCTTTAGTGTTAAAGGTTAGAATTCTTACATAGAAAACCACTTTTGACAGCTTTCAGCTCCACTTGTGATTCTAAACATTTCTATATGGTGCTATACAACTTGTATAAAGCAACTTGTCTCATCTCAAGTAAACTTTGTCACTACTGTATACTTTCCAAGTTTCTAGTTATCAAACATTCTAGACTTCAATTTACAATCAGCAGGTCACTCTAAGCGTACTGTAAATGCTTGATGTGTTCATCGCAAACCCAAAGAAGTTAACCACTTGGCAAGCACAACACATTACATTCCAAAATAGTGTCATTCTGTTCAGAATGCAACCATATCAGTTGTTGTGCCCATGCAGCTTATATTTTAAAATAATAAAAGCAAAAACTGCTTCACATTGGCACATCTGAAAGGAAAAATATACAGATATTAGTGTATCTAAATAAGAACACACACTGTGCATTTATTCATATAAAATGGAAACCAGTGGCCATGCACAAACACCACAATGATAAATCAAGTCAAGTCAAGTTGGGGAGCAGGCACTGGTACAGTGCGTTGCTGCGCCCACTACACGTCGAAACAGCTTGGGATCCCGGTTGGCAACCCCTCAGGCAGACACGCAGTCCAGTCCTACCCTCTGAAAATGGACCCTCTATCTGCTGCAACCAGGTGTTACGTGGGTGACCCCTTGGCCTGGTCCAGCCACTTGGGTCCCCAACAATGAGGATCTTACGAGCAGGATCACCCTCGGGGAAACGTGCCACATGGCTGTAGTGCTGTAACTGATGTTCCCTCACAATGCAGGTAATGAGCCTCATTCGGGACTCCATGAGCAACTGCTCATTCGACACAAAGTCAAACCAACGGTACCCAAGGATTTTCCGGAGAGACACAGTACCAAAGGAGTCCAGTCTTTGTCTCAGGTGACTGGATAGCGTCCATGTCTCGCAACCATATAGTAAGATGGGAAGCACCAGGACTCTAAAGACTTGGACCTTGGTCCTTTTGCATAGATATCGGGAGCACCACACACCCCTTTCCAGTGACCTCATGACTCCCCATGATCTCCCAATCTGTCTACTGACTTCACAGGAAGAGTCACTGCCAAGGTAAGTAAACCTCTCAACAAGGTAACAATGATAAATAGGACTCTTAAAATCCAAATACAGTATACTGACCAAGTAAACGAAAAAATCTGATCCTAAAATACTGTCATTTGCAAATACTTTCAAGAGCAAATTTAAACCAATCTTGAAGTAGTAGAAGAGAAATTTAAATAAGAGTAAATGGCAAAACAAGATCACTGTACATGAAACCGTCTCCTGCAATCAGAATCAGAATGAATGCTTCAACGTCCAATAGTAGGCACAGGTCAGGGCAAGTCTCCATTACACCGCTTCCCTCTAAGATGTATGAAGCCATTACTAAATAGAACTTTTTTGTGCCTGGAGAGAAACCTGGCTTTTTACAGAAGGTCAACAAGTACCCAAGAATTTGTAAAAAGAAAGAAAAACTTCTTACTTGCTAAAGACAAAAAAAAGAGGAGAAGTCAACAGTGCAGTACTATGAAGAAAGTTATGAGAAGATCGCCATTCACGTAACAGGTTGAATGTGTAACCTAGCTTATACTAATCAGTCATTGTGGAACTGCTTACAAACCAGATCAAATCCTTCTTATAAGGCAGTACTGCAGTAGGTAGTATTTCATCAGCTTCAGAATGGAAGAGCAAACACTCTACTGAATTGTGCACCAGCATGCCCTGCAATCTTCTAGTGCTCTTTAGTTTTTATACCTTGTGGATGAGATGATCCATGATAAGATGAGGTGGAGTTATGAAAAAAACATTTAAGCAACAAAATTAAAAAAAAAAAAAATCACCTCATGCAGACCATACTGCACCCATTTGCTGACAGCGGATATACTTAAGTCTTTATTCACAACTGGAGCCTTCTGTGGAATACAGTACCTCCAACCTGCCACCGCAAACACCCTAACCAGAAGTCCAGCCATTAGTATACAAAAGTTACCCTTACTGCAGGTTCCATAATGTGTGTTGTTCTAATACGACTCGATTTACAGATTGTGTTTGTAATAGAAGCATTAACTTTCTGAAGCAGTGTAACTAATTTAGATTCAGTAATACCGTAAAACACTTTCTACATCTGTCTAAACCATCTGATCACTTCTGTCATATGGCATTATGGCAACAAGTTTCTCTAGAATATCTGCTATACTCTACTTCTGGGACATTGGATAAATGAAAGCCAGGATCATGAAAATGAGAAACAGCTGAACAACAGGGTATATTTTATATTATAGTAAGAGAAAGCACTAAGGTGCACTCCCAGTATATTGCTAGTCCCTTGCTTGTGTGCAAACTTTTTTTTTTTTTTTAAATAAGAGCACAAACAGAAAAGCTGCTAGATCTTAAAGTTGACCATGAAAAGTAAGATTTGAAGAGTAACATTATAGACATTAAGATATTAATTTAACTACCGGAATATCAAGACATAATAAAAGCTACAAAACAGAACAGTGTAGTTCACCGAGATGTAACCTAAAATGTACTGAAGTAAACAGAATACATTTTAATCTGAGAAAACGTTGGAAAAGATGAGATGCTTCAAAGACAAAAATAAGAATCTATCATGGCAGTAAAATTTACTAGAGGTGTAACAATGAAGTAAAGCAGAAATTGATTATTCGAAACGGGGCCAAGTGCCAAAATTGGGAAGAACACCAATTAGTCAGGAATCCATAGAAAGATTCACAAACCTATAGCTGAGGAATACATGCAGTTGTGAAAAAGTATGATCCCCTTCCTTATATCTATTTTTGTATATTTGCCAAAAGATTTCATGCATAAAAGGCACATGAGCAAACAGAACACCATTTCTAAATTGCTACTTAATATATGCAAGTAATAAAGGTATCTTTGTCTACTTTTGGCTGCTACCGTTAGGGATTGCCACAGTGGATCATCTTCTTCCATATCTTAAATAAAGGTAATATCTTTAATAAAGGTATCCACCACCTGTATTTCCCATGTGAAAAGATAATCACTCCCTAAGTTTATCAAACAGCTGTCCAAAGTTAATCAATAATCAGTCACAGCCACTGAACACCACCAGACCAGACTACAGCCAGGCCTGTTGAATCCAAACATCATCATATATTGAGTTTTGCAAGACAGTGAAGTCATCAAAGGTTTCTAGAACACTGTGCCTCGACCTGAGGAAATTCCACAAGAGAGGAGTTAAAAAGCTGTTGACAAGGTAGGGGTTACAAAGCCAATTCAAAGCTGAAGCTTCTTAGGAAATGTCAGCCTGCTAATGTTACCCCAAGGGCACAACAGTAACTCATTCATGTCTCAGTGGACCTCAGAAGAACACTCAAAACACATGTAGGGCTTTCTAGCCTCAGTGAAGGCCAGTGTTAATGAGCCTACAATACAGAAATACTCTTGGACAACAGAGGTAACACCCATGCTCATCTTGCATTTGCAAAGAAACACCAGGATGATCTCCAAGCCTTTGGTCAAACAAGTTGATGACAGATTCCACTGCATCTGGCATTAAAATTAATACAGAATTCAACAGCAAGAACATGGGGGTGCTACTGTGATGGTGTGGGGATGCTAAGGTGCTTCAAGACCTTGAAGACTTGCCATTATTGAAGGAACCATGAATTCTGAACTTTAATAGGATATTCTTAAGGAGAATGATAGATCATTTGTCGGTGACCTGTAGCTAGAGTGTAACTAGGTTATGAAGCAAAAGGCAAAAAGCAAGTCTAGAACTGAATGGCTCAAAAGGAACAAAAAGTTTTGGAATGGCCTGAACCAAGTAGAGATGCTCTGGTAGCACCTCAAATAAGTAGTTCATGCTTGCAAACCTACCAATGTGTCCAAGTTAAAGCTGTTCTGCAAATTAGAGTGGGCTACAATTCCTCAATATCGATTGTGATGGACAGCCAGCGGTTCAGTCTGGCTGGGATGTCCCTGAAAAAAATAGAATGGAAGAAGGCAGCCTTTTCAGGACACTACCTCCTCGGGATGCTAGGTGGCAGCTCCCTCGGATGGCAACGGTTCCCCAGATTCCCTCAAAGCATCCTGGGACGTGGAGTCCGTTTCCTCAGCCCTGTTGGGTGCCGTGGGTACCACCAGGGGGAGCTCACAAAGAACCTGGGGACTACTACAGTTACAACAACCCGGACGTACTTTGGAGTCATGAGGACGGAAGCCCGCAGTACTTCCGGGCTACTTGAAGGATGATGTGGCATTGAACCCGGGAGAAACACTTCCAGGTTATGGACTATTTAAAGGACTGGTGAAGACCCAGCAAGGAGAGCCAGAGTTGGGAGGTTGGGTACTAAGCTGCTGGGTGTGTATTGTTATTGATTATTGCTATCTTTGTATTGATTATTGAAGAATTGTGGAGTGTGTGGTGCTTTGTGCACTGTATTGGAAGAAAAAGTATTATTAAATTCTTCTTGGTGCTTTTTATAAGTGTGTCTTGGACGTCTGTCTGGTGGGTTTCATGGGGCAACAGCGCCTCTAGCATCCACACTATGTAAAGACATTTCCAATTAGAGGAAGCATTTAGTTGTAATTATTGTTGTTAAGTGCTGCCACCAAGTACTAAAACTATAGGGACAATTACTTTTTCACATGGGTGTTGGATGGCTTTGTTCCTTGAATAAAAAAAGCAATGACTTAAAAAAATGGTATTGTGTTTTAACTTGTGGTCACATTCTGCTGTATTGGTCTGAGGCCATCAATTGTGTAAATATTTAAAAACTAGAGGCTATTAGGAAGGCAGTAAATACCTTTTCACGGCACTATCTAGTCCAGTGGTTCTCAACCTGTGGGGCGGGCCCCCCTAGGGGGGCGTGAAGATGTTAAAAGAAAACAAGAATCGAAAATATGAAAAATACATCTATTGAAACCAAAACAAATTAACTTAAACTACATTCTGATACTAGAAAAATAAATATAAAGTTAGGTAAATATCGATAAAAGTTAAGTAGGTATAATAAAATATGCATCTATTATATATAATTAATTAAAAAAGAACAAATTGGTATTAGTGGGCTCCTTTCAAAAAAAACATTAGGGGGGCACGATTAAAACTTATGAAAACTCAGGTCGCAAATACTTAAAGGTTGAGAAACGCTTATCTAGTCAAAGGAGACATTGTTCGGTCTAACTCACTCCCCTTGTCCCCCCAATCCACAACACGTTACATACTTTGGGTAAAGAAGAAAGGATAAACATATTGGTTTGACTGGATAAACCTTTATCCACTTAAAATAAAACAGTCAACCTTCAGTCCACAGCGAGACTCACTGCATCCAATTAGCAGCACACTGGTGATTATGTAGGTCTACTAAACATGCAGAATTCCAGAAGTACTCCACTAACAGTTGTAGCAGCTTCTTCATTCATGTCAATGGCTTCTCCAACCATTTTGTTTTAAATACTTACTAACCCCAAATGTACTTCCTGCTGAATGATATATGCCTTTTAGGAGACTTAAAAATTTTGACTGCTTTATAGTTCCACAGTCCATATTTTAAATCCAAGCTTGGACAAAGTCTGTGGAGTTCACACATTCTTCACACATTCTTCCAGTGTCTATTGATTGTTCTCAGGATATGGTTCACTTCACATATTGCAAGAATATGCATGTTAGGTTAACTAGCAACTGTCCTAGTATGAGCACATCTGAGTAGGTCAGTGTGCTACATCTAGGTTTGGCCCCACTGCTGACAAGATAAGAACCATCACATCATGACCTTGAAGTTGCTCAAAAAATGGATGGTTAGATAAAAGTCCTTTTAGGTTGATACAATGGTACAGTGCCTGGCTCTACACAGATCCACGGACACGTGTTCAAATCGTAACCCAGCCTCTACCCTACACGATTTCTTCTCATGCCCTCGTGGATTTGGCAATTAGGATGCAGAAAGAAACAAGATGTGAATATTGAGAAAAATACCAATTATAAACTGATCGGACATGAACAAGTATGTGTGTGGGACTGTGCTCTGGCAGTAGGCTGCTGTCCTACTTAGGATTGCTTGTTGCCTTGTTCTTGATTATGCAGATAATTTCCCAGTTCTCTGCCACCCTGTAATGTAATAAATGTATTTAGAAATTGTACATTTGATTGCTTGTCAATGCCGATTTCTTGCTAAATACTTTGATAATAGTAGACAGGCAAACAATCCTACATCCCTAAAAGATTCTTTGCAGATAAATAAAAAGAGCAAACGGTCCCACTTGTTCACCAAAAATCACATTAGCGGGCTTTCCTAAACTTTTCTCCCAAACTTGTTTTCATATTGTGTTACCACTGTGCTCATAGAAGTAATTCAGAATTTTAGAGCTAGCCACAATACCTTTCAAAAGCAGGTAACAGAATAAATCGAAAAGTATTTGATATCTCTTGCCCTACATGTACCTTTGGCACCTTACTTTGGTATCCTTTTGTGTCTGAACTTCTTGACCACATTCCTATACCTGCTTTTTATACTTTTCTCATTTTGAGCCACCTTGTTCGCCTCCTGTCTGCTTTTATACTTATCTTTGAGGGCAACTCTTGGTGTGCTTTTCACTCCTCATGTGCCTCGCACTCACATTTCCCTCTTTCAATTACAGCACCAAACTAAACAGTAAGATTGCGCTGAGGGACTGGACGCACACAGGCCTAGTTTTATTGAATAGAATATAGGAACTTCCCTTTCAGTTGAGTTAAGAAACTGGTTGGAAAGAAAAGCTGCAGTCTAAGCAGCACTTTTCTCCAAGTCCAACCAAGGTGAATGCCTGAAGATTTTTCAGCTATAAGAATTGAATTAGAAACACAGAAGAAGGAACTTTCAGCGACAGCAAGAGTATAAAAAAAAAATAAATAAAATAGAATTAAATTCCCACATTTCAGCACTGTCCACTGTGCCCTTCTAGGAGGACACAGCTAAAATATGTTGAACAGTCAATTACACCCAATAGGGGGAGATATCAACATTCTTCTACCCAAATTCATGGCCCTAGGTGAGCCCCATTTTCCATTCTGTGGGTCTCGAGTGTTCACGATGGAACAGACATGCGTGACTGTGTAGCGAATAAAGAAAAATGAAGCTGTGAAAAAGCATTGGAGATGGTGTCTGTAATCGGACACAGGCAAGACTTAACTAGTTGAGCTTACCTAATCAACATTATCTGCATCCAAAGGAGTCACTTTCACATATGATACACAGGTCAGAGGCTACACAGCTGCCAAAGTTAAACATTTCATTTCAGTCATTCCATCCACAAAATGCAAGCTTACCTATATTAAATAGGGACAGCTGGGCCATCATGGGGACCTGATAGACAGTCCCATCTCCTCCACTGAAATTGCGCAGTTTGGTATTCTCTGCTTGGAAGCGTGAAGCCCACATGCCTTTAAAGTAAATTGCGTTCACAACCACTAGCTTTACCAGTGGGTTTAAGGAATCCTGGCCTATAATGTGATCAATCATATCTGATATCGGGGTTGAAGAGGAAAGAAAAAAAAGTATTAATATTAAATGTTAACACATTCCAGTATAGACACAAATACACAGAAGAAATGACATGCCCTCTCCTCCAGAGTGTAACCGAACTGATCAGCCTTTTAAATTACACCTCATCCTTTCTTTAATGCATCTTTAGCTATATAGCTATAAAGCACTATCACCATTTGTCCTCTCTGCACAGCTTTATGACGTACCTGTGTGACAAATTTCATCATTTGAGGTTTCATCTATAACCTCTGCTCTTACCTCATTGGCGAGTGGTGGGGGTGTCACAAGAAGCTCTCAGGGTCTGAGCAATTGGAAAGGAACATCACAGTGTGCTTCACTGATAGCAAAATAGTGCTGGGTGGGTTGTGGTGAAATGTTTATCATACTTGCCTATCAGGTTTGATTTACGCTCATTAGATTTAACTTTTCTTCTTTAATCAAGCATTTTCCTCAATAGTTGTCACGGACCCAGGTCACCCTGGGTGGGACCATACTGTCTCCAGAGTTACAGTATATGTTGTAATATGAAGTTTTTGCAGCAAAAGGAAAACCCAAGAATATTTTATACAAAGAAACGTTCTAATACTAACAATACCTATGAACTAAATGCAAACATTTTAAGGGTAATAAGCTTTGATAATACATAACTGATAATTCTCACCAGGGCAATGCTAGTTAACATGGCTAATAATTATAAAAGCATCCAAAAGCCAAGAAAATAAGGCATCAGAGTCACAAAACATCTGATCCTCGCTACCTTATCCTGCTGAATCAACACCCATTGTTTGGAGGGCATCAGAAGTTTCAGGTTACCAAACATTCATTCATTTTTCAAGTCCACTTCAGGGAATTACCAATAGATCTATCAGTCCTTATATAGCGCCTTAAAAGGGAGAGCGATGGGCACAGCAGGTTACAAAACAATTTCAATATTTGCAACACATAGTTTAGCTTGGAATTTGCTGTACAATCAACTTATTGTTTGCTATCAATGGTGCCATATTAATAATGGATTGTGGAAACATCCAGTAATACTAGTGTGGAAGCACACACTGGTTTTTGATCTGTAGTTCCGATTTGCCAATTATCCATACTTCTGTACATTCATTTCCCCCCCACTCTTTCAGTGCAATTCAGGAACTCACCAATAAATCAGTTCTCAGTTTATATTTCACCTTTTACAGTGTGCACTAGTTTAAAGCAAGTGACAGCACATTTACAACCATTTGCTTAAGAATACACGGCCATGTCCTTTATCTGGTTTTTGTAAAGTACCTTTTGGTTGAGCTTGTTGCAATAGGGGTTATAATAAATACTGACTGCATGACTCCATGCCAGGACATCAGAGAGACAAGGGGGGAAAAAGCAAAATGAAGTGTCAGGTTTCACATTGTGGCAGAGAAGAACTGAATGCTGGGGATGAGGAAACTTCACATTCTCAATGGGACACCGAGTTCTGCAAAGACTGTTCCATCATAGTAAATGAGGGATTGCCTTGCTGCATGATCTGTGGGTATTGTTAATAACGATGAGGGAAAAAAGACTAAACAGAGCAGCACATAAGCACTTGAGGCTGGAAGATTCCTTCATAGCTTTATACACATGTAGGAATTAAGAAGGAAACCCAGGCAATGCGGTAGGCAGAGGGGTTACACAGCCCTGATAAGTGGTAATCAGCGTGTTGGGACTCTAGCTGCAGCATGCCAATATGTATAATCATTGTGGTGAGCTCTAATGCTTGGGCCATGAAACCTATTTGCTGTGGATTAGACAAAATTGATGGGCCTGGACCCACTGCATGTCCGAGTGCTGCTGAGCATCCCATGTTGCAGGTCTCTCTCGGTTTGTCAGTGTGGAAATTCTTCACACCCATCCCAGATGCATTTTAATGTACATTTCAACTCTCTCTCCCTCACACACCTTTTCTTAGACAGTGTGCTACCTACTGGCCAAGCTGCAGTTTAAACCCAAATGCATTGACGTATCAGCTGGTGGTTGCATTAAAGACATTTTATAGGTGCGTGCACATCGTTTATCATGAAAGGTATTATATGAAATGAAGGTTGTTACACAGACACACTCTGCACTCTGACAGATGACACTTTACAATATATTTTTAGCATGCACATTTTTTTGCTTTATAGACCTGTGTAGGGCATGTGCCACAAACGATGACATGTAGTCAAAACTGGTTCATAATCTTAAAGGTTTACTAAATTAAAAAGCAGAGCTGGTACCCCACACCCTATGGTAGAATGACAAAATTTGCAAGCAGCAGACATATCGGACTAAAGCCATGACAACCCACAACTTAAAATCAAAAACAGTTCCTAAAGCAAGTTAACTTAATGGGGAATTCTAAAATAAAATGGGCGACTGAAAAGGATGATCTTTGCAAAGCCCTTTAAGAGCCCCACTTGGCTGCAAGACTATTATTTCTCACCAATTTCCTTTAAACATCACATTTTTGCTGCCTTTCAAAAAAGAACTGAAGAGCTTGGGAAAGCCCCTGCGTCTCTTAGTTACCACTTGCAGATCAAAACAGCGCAGTCATTGTCAGTAATTCTATGGAGGGTCAATTGACCACGGCAGGCATTCACCGATTTTCCAATGACTGGAATGTTAACGCTGTAAGGAGTGCCCCATGCAATGCATCAGCATTCCTCCCAGTCCTTTATGGAAAACTACAGCTTGGAGGGGTGGGTATTAAAATAAATAAAAACCCCCTAGGTCAGCCCACCCGCCTGCCACTCTGTCATCTGGTATATCATATCACAATACTGAAAAGATGATACTTGGTGTGGCACCAGCTCCAAAGACCCGGGGAAATCACCCACACGATCCACTCTAGCCTTACCCTTGGTCTTATTTTTAACCCACTCATTGATGAAGGCAGCAGCTTTGTCAGCATCTCCAAAGTTCACACTCCTAACTTCGCACTGAAACATGTCTTTACTGCGGGTAACAAAAGGCTCCTCCATTTTTAGACCCTTCTGTGCAAACATTCCATTAGCAACTGTGACAATGTCCTTATTCTTTCTGGAAGATATGCTCTTCTGGATTTTTCTCAGCATTTTAGAAGCGCCTGGAATAAATACAAAAGAGAATTAGAATTCTTGGGCAAACGAGAGACAAATTCTTGGAGAGGAATGATGGGTTGGACTGATACTGTAATTCATAAGAGGATGCAACACTGATGCTCTTGTCCCGTACATTAACTGAACCACTCTCTGCATCATCATCATTGGTTTATCACCAATTTTACAGGTTAGTCAGTTGCCCCCAAAACTTTTTTCTCCACTATCCAAGATCCTGGGTATGTCTTGGGGCCATTTGTTTCAATCTGATACCACCTTCAACTATGTTTTCTTTGGCTTCCCTCTTGGCCTCATCAAATCCACCACCATCATGGTGCACCTCTTTACCTAATCACCTTTTGTCTTTCAATACACATGCCCCAAACCACCTTAGGTGTCATGCTGAGGAGAACCTCTATCTGTACCTATCACCTCTAGACCAAAACGTAACCTGCATTCATTTTCCGTTCTCTCCCTTACATTCCACATAATTCAACTGGTCACTCTCGTCTCTGTTCTTTTCAGCTTTGCTTCATATTCTGCTTTTAGCACTGCTTTTCACAGAGTTTTCAGAAACTTCTCCCTTCAACGTCAGGCAGGCTCCTTAAGAGGTTAGAATGGGATCACCTCCTAGAAATTCTTCCATGCACCTCTCACCCTGCCTATCACTGCTGTATCCACATCCTGCACTCAACATGCACTCTTGATATAGGGGGTGGAGTCAGTGATTTACTTTGTTTAGCCAATCGAACACCTTTTCACTCAAATCACCCTCCAATCAGATTTGATTTCATAATTTCTAAATAGTAAATGAAGCAAACATTATTAGAATCTAACTGACACTTTGCTCTGAATTAGAGGATTACTGTGCAGTACTCCGAGAAATTTAAAAAGGATTTGGGGAAAGAGACATATATTCAAGAATAAGTTAACTTTCAAAACAAAAAAATATGGTTCCTTGCCATTCATGCCATATCTCATGGCTGTTACCAGCTGCTTCTTTGTGTTCCCATCTGCGCCAACCTGTAGAATTCCAAGCACATTGGCTATGCCATGGGGTGACATGACGATGTTGATTCTGGGCTGCAATTTTGCCACTTCAGCAAAAACTTGTATTCCAAAGTCAGAACCCAGTTCTCCATAAGCAAGCTGACCCACATGCTGGTTTTGCACAAAAGATACAGCTACTCCTAGAAGCAGTAGGCAAATCAGATGTCCCATGTTTGCCTGGTATTCACCTAAAGAACAAGGAAAACAGAATTACTCTTGAGGGTTTTTACAAGTTTCTACACTTCAATTTTTCAAAAAAATGTATCTATTTTAGAAGCATTCAAGACACATTTACTCCTTATTGGTCTACAGGCTTCTGAATTCCATGGCTGAATGCAAGGCCAGTTGTAAACAGTTTTTCACCTTGTCAACAATGGCCTCCCTAAGACCTAATGAAATATTCCCTATTGCTACTCTTCTGTTAATGGGAATGATTGCTTTAGCCTCCTTCTCAACATGGGTTGACATTGATGGCATTCCTAACTGCTGCTCTGCCTCCATCTTCCATGAATATATACTATGACAGGGTCAAGCATCGTAAATGGATGTGGATTTCAACTCTTTTGACATCTTCTGCAAAAAGCACTCACGTACACATACACACAAACTAAAATGCTCAGTGTTCAGGCTGCTCCAAATTGTAAACACGGCTGACAGCCTGGTAAACAGGAGCAGGGCACCAAATTAAGGGTTAGTCTCAGTTTTAGCTAAGAAACAATCAATGCCGCCACATTTTGAAAAAGTCTTTCAGGATGGAAAAAGTCTGAAGTAAGCTATCTCCTCCAAAACGTTCACCAACTTTAAAAGTCAGTAAATGAGAGAGACTACACAACAGATAAATTCAAGATAACTCATTCAGGATCACTGGCCAGAAGGGTTCATCCCAGGTGTAACAGGTGGAAAATTGGGGAAAGCCTAATAAGGAAACATATCACTTTATGTACCTCCTGGATACTTCTGATGCATCTCACTTAGGGGTTAACTGAACAAAAGCTGCCCAAAAACCCAAACGCTTTGGCAAATACAATGTCGCAATGCACACTTCCTTCTAAAGTATCTATCTATCTATCTATCTATCTAAAGTTAGTCTAGCAACTATTCTCCTTTAACATTAATAAAAGTAAACCCTTGAATTGTTTCTGTTTTGAGAATCCACAGGTCAAACCTTTGAATGGCACACCTCACGACATCATCACTTCAAACCACAAGGTTGTTCCTTCAGTTTCAGCCGCTGACTCAGAGAGGAGGACACTTTTAACCTACTGCTGCTCAAACTGCGAAAATCCTTCTAAAACTCTACATTTGTTACACCAGTAGTTTCAGGGCGGAAGTGACATCACTGCATGTCTAGACCAGCAGTTATGTAATAATTTACAGCTGGTCACAAAACCACACCAAACCCTAACCTTAACTTCCATTCCTATAACTGCTGGCGTAGACCTACGGTGAAGTATGGTGCCTAGGCAGTTGGACAGGATGAAGGGAATAAAGAAAATCTTGTAAGCAAATCCTGGAATGTCACAAGTCCAAAGAAAGAGTACAAGTCTCCATGTCACCAGACTTCCCCAGACATCCAAGTTTTTAAAATGTAATGGTTGCACAGTGGTTAGCAGTGCGGTCTCATTGATCCTCAATTTTGGATTTAAATCTAGTTATCCATGTGGAGTTTGTACTTTCCACCAATGTCTGTGTGAGCTTTCATTCATTCAGGTACCTGTGGTCTTCTTCTCACACCGCCCAAGACATGCAAGTCAGGTCAGTGGTTTTAAATTTGGCCTGTGGGTTGTGTGTATGGACTAATTTTATTAAGCAGAACAACAAAATGTCACGTTGTAATTTTATGGCTCCAAGTCCTTGATGGTGGGCACTGAAATCCTTTCAGTAGGTGGTACACCAGTTCATTTTCAAATCAAAACCACCACAATGACATAAATAAATAGCAAGGAAAATGCTATTCAGGAATAAACAGTGGGAAAGTTTTGAAATCACATGTTAATATTATAAGCTACGTAATCCCAATAATATCTCTTTCACTCCACTTCCCACCAAATACCATAAATCAGTTCCTCAAAAAGTTCAATCCATGTTTCATCTAAACCAGTTTAATACAACTACAGGGTCATGGGGAGCCAGAGCCTATCTCAAGGTGCAAATCAGCATGGCCAGGACACACCAACAGTCACACTAGTCAGGAGGTTACCTAACATGGACATGTTTGGAACACAAGAAGCTCCTGGACAGAAGCTGGAGCACACAGAGTGTTTTAATAGATATACAAACTTGTATATTATGGTACATAAAACAAATTGGTGTGCTTGAACCAGGTATTAGTACTTCACAACATTCCTCCAACAGTGAAAAAGTTGTGTTTTTAGTTGACACCTGGACCAAAGCAAAAAAAATACCCTCTACTAGACAGTGTGTTCAGAAAATGGGGTCAGCGTTTCATTTTTCTAACCTGCATCTTCCATTACAATAAGTGAGTATCTTTTAGAGAAGGCAAGATAAAATGCTGGACTGTATGCCAGTTTAAAGTTATCAATTCTTTACAGATTAAGGTCTGGCCAGGCACTGAAGTCAGGTCTCGGAATCTAAACACTGCATCATCTTTTCTTCCACCTGCTGTTAAACCTTTGCTAGAGTCTGGCTGCCCTGAGGCGTCTCCTCCATCTTGGCTATCCTCCACATCCTCCTCCCTTAACCTCCAATCCCTCAGAGCCCTCTCCACAGTCCCCAGTGACGAGGCTTCTGCAGACTTTGTGAATCATCTCCCCGTTGGTTCTCCTTATCACATGCCCATCCCATCTCCATTAAGCTTCTCTAATTTTCTTGCTTAATTTTACCACGCTATCCCACCTCCTAGCCAATTCACTACTCAGGGAAACTCAAAAAGCCCACCTCAGCATTCTCATTTCAGTTCTTTCAAGTTTCTCTTCCTCCCTTTTCCTTATTGCCCATGTCTCTTTGCCATTTATTCACACTGGCCTTACTACTGCTGCAGAGATCTGAGCAGGGTGGATTGAATGAAGCCACACACTCTGGCATCTTGGTAATAAAGGGCACCCCACAAGTTTAAGTCGCATGCTACTGAATTTTGTAGTTATGGAAATTTCTGAGAGACAAGGTGGCACAATTGTTAGTGGTGCTGCCTCATAGCTTCAGAGTCCTGGGTTTGACTTTCAGCAAAGGCACTTGCTGTCTGTCTGTGTTGATCCCAGAGACATTCAGGATTGGTCCTTTTGACGGAGTATATGGGTAGGAACACGAGGGGGCCCTGCCACAAGCTGGCAAACTACCTGGCATTCCTTTTTTCACTTCAAAGCCCAGTGCTGTAAAGACCCTAAACTGGTTTAATCAGGGTTGATAAAAGGATGGATGGACATTTGCAGTGCATACATTTCACTGATGCTGACATTTTGGCTATCTATACATTTCTGTAATCAGATATATAATTATAATTATATTTTGAGAGAGATGGGAGCAACACAGAAATTCTTGCTAATGGCCAGCTTTACATCATCTTTCTCCATGTAAGGAGACTGACAGAGAGCGTGAAAGGAGGTGGTAAAGATAAAAATCGAGTAACACCATCCTACTTGGCAGCCTTTATCTCCAGACACCAACTCTTGTCGTCACTGGTGTGATTATGGCTCAGGACACTTGCTTCACCACAACAACATGCTTGTATTTTCTAAAAGTCTTCTCAAGCAGCCTAACAAGTCTTCAGGGCATTGCCAGCCTAGTGAAGCCTCCCAGCACAGACAGTACCTTTGAGAAAAGGGAGACTGTTGATCTTTTGTAAGTCACTAGTTTCATATTCTTGTGCATTTTGATGGCGCTTACTGCGAGAGGCATAATACTTAAAATTCTAAATGACGGGAGTACAGAGGAGGCACACAAGCCTACAGGCCGGCTAACTTTGTTAAACCAGCAATACATTCACACAGCCAAACTGTGACCCTGGTCAAAGAGGTTCCAGGATGCTTTTAGCAAACTTAACGTGTCTAAAGAATATGCTAGGAGCCGATTTTGAAAACATGTTGTCTCCTGTATCCCAATGTTACATGTTTTTTTAAATAATGTACCTATCAATTTTGAACCCAGTTAATGAAACACAAGCCAAATCCACTAGGCATGAGCTCGAAGGCATTGACTGACCCTCCTCTAATAGAAACAATTTGGAGTCAACAACACAACATGCTTGGTCTTTGGGAAGGGGGGGGGAACAAAACCAGAATACCAGGAGAAAAAGCACACAGGGACATCATGAAAACCCTGTACAGACGGTGACGGAGATGTGAAACCAGGATACTCATTTGTGAGGTAGCTGCACAAACCACTGGGTTATAAGAAAAGGAACATTAAAACAAAAACACTGAAGCACTTCGACAGAACTTTCAAGTCGCAGCAAAACGGCTCCTGTGATTTGGGACACATTTTAGTTCAGCCCTAGAGGACCGCAGTGGTGGCAGGTATTTATTCCAACTCAGTCTCTTAAAAAGTCAACTATTGATACTGAAGCAAGTATTGCTCAAATAACATTTTTGTGCTTTATTTTTTGAAACTTTAGTCCTTAATATACAGCTTAAACAGCTGTATTCTGTTTTAATGGCTTATTTTCTTAACTAGCTGACAATAATTTGAATGATAAGTATGGGAAATGAAGGGAAAAAAAACTGATATTGTGAAATGGCAGCTATAGAATTAAATCATATCTGTTATCATCAAGGATTGGCATTCAATTAGGAAATTGGTCTGCAAAACTTGCAATCCCCATAGCCCTCCAGTACGGACGCAGAGGGTCCCCATTTTAGAGGCTGCAGTGAGAGCTCGATCTGCTAAAGGAAATGAAGATGTTAGTTTTCTTCAATAACAACCAGCCTGCCCACTTAGCTGACTGCTCAATCAGTGATATCACTAAGTGCAATAGACAACTGTTATTTAAAGCAGTATCTCGATTGTATAAAGAACCTTCTAGCAAAGCCACCCGTAGAGGCAACTTAAGCAGGGTTAAAACAAAACAGGCCACAGTTTGCAGGTTCACAGCTTTATCTAACAAGGCCTAGTGAAATGCACAGCTTGTCGTACCTTGCCCTGGATGACGTAAGGCTGCTGACTCACACACATATTCCACTTTTATTTACCACCAAAAATACTTAAGATGCAATTGTAGGGAGCTGGATAACTGGGAAAAGCACTGCCGCATTCCTTCTGATTCAAGCTGAAACCACACAACCTGCCAGGTTTCACAAATTCAGTCGGGTTGCATTTGTAATCCGGGAAGAATCTCTTGATGTGAACATCACAAGACAGCAAATATGTCATTGGCCTGATTCACTTCTGTCATGACAGCTGTCTTACCCATCTACTAATGGCCTTTAAAAGAAGGGTAATGCTTCAAGCCACAAAATTAGGCACGTCTGGGGTGGTTCCACAAAAGTGAGACCTGCATAATGCAGTGGTTGCCCCAGTCATCAGACTTCTATTCAAATTAGCACCCATTGTGAAACAGGCCATTCAGAATAGATATGTAATGAACAGTCAACAAGTGTGGGGCATGCTGGAGGCAGCATGGGCTGGCATCCCTGTGCTCCATTTCAAACCAGTGTTGCAGTTCATGGTCACAATAATCCAGGCAGGCAGGAGTCAGGCATGATTGATTGATTGATTGATAGATAAACACTTTATTAATCCCAAGGGGAAATTCACATACTCCAGCAGCAGCATACTGATAAAAACAATATTAAAGAGTGATAAAAATGCAGGTAAAACAGACAACTTTGTATAATGTTAACGTATATGTGTATGTCCCTAAATAGATGAGGGCCCGGCAGCTCTGAAAACTCAGTTAACTGGAACTTATTTTAGTTTTATTAGCTGGGACTTAAATTTAATAACTTTGGATAAAGTTAAAAGAATCCATGCTAAAATCTTTACTTCTGTTTATCTGTATTGATGTGTATTTGTTTGTCAGTTATCTATGGACACATACTCTCTTGTTGCCATAGTTTTGTAAATTGGGTTGAACTCATCCGACCCTCGACTTTAACAAGGACCCCAGTCCCTGAACTAGCCACACAGCCCCACAGCATGATGGAACCTCCACCAAATTGACAGTAGGTAGCAGGTATTTTTCTTGGAATGCGGTGTTGTTCTTCCACCATGCAAAGCGCTTTTTGTTATGACAAAATAACTCAATTTTTGTCTCATCAGTCCAAAGCACTTTGTTCCAAAATGAATCTGGAGACGGTTTGTGGCGTGAGTGCAGAAAGGGCTTCTTTCTCATCACCTTGCCATACAGACATTCTTTGTGCAAATTGCGCTGAATTGTAGAACGATGTACAGATACACCATCTGCTGCAAGATGTTCTTGCAGGTCTTTGCAGGTGATCTGTGGTTTGCTTGTAACCATTCTCATAATCCTGCGTATATGCCGCTCCTGTATTTTTCTTGGCCTGCCAGACCTGGGTTTAATAGCAACTGTGCCTGTGGCCTTCCATTTCCTGAATACATTCCTTACAGTTGAAACTGACAGTTTAAACCTCTGAGATAGCTTTTTGTAGCCTTCCCCTAAACCATGATACTGAACAGTCTTTGATTTCAGATCTTTTGAGAGTTGCTTTGAGGATCCCATGCTGTCACTCTTCAGAGGAGAGTCAAAGGGAAGCACAACTTGCAATTGGCCACCTTAAATACCTTTTCTCATGATTGGACACACCTGTCTATGAAGTTCAAGGCTTAATGAGCTAATCCAACCAATTTGGTGTTTCAAGTAATCAGTATTGAGCAGTTGCATGCATTCAAATCAGTAAAATTACACGGGGACCCTAATTTTTGCACATCCAGTTTTTCACATTTGATTTAACTTCATACAACTAAATACTGCTTCACTAAAAATCTTTGTTTGGAAAACACCTTAGTACTCAGATGTTCCTAGGAAATGAAAGACATACCACTGTTATCTTTTTTTGTCGAAAGTAAATTATTATGCAGGCTGAGAGGGGTTCCCAAACTTTTTCATACGACTTTATACTGTCATAGGCTCAAAACATGTCAAACACCTTCATTTTTATTAAAGTATTTCTAAATAAGACATTTCTGGACAATGCTCTCCTGAACTAAAATGGAACGCACACTTCAGTCATAGACTGCCTCCCGTCGTTACATTTATATTCAGAGATTGTTTAGTGGCAGGCTATGAAACTACACGGTTGAACTGAAGCTTCTCGGCTATGCACACGTCTGAGGCACATTCTCTTCTTGATAAGGGTTTCTTTAACTTTTAATCTTTAGCTGTACATGTCCCCAGGGTGATAACATGAAACACGCCGTTAGCCAAAGAAGCGGTTACTGGGCAGGTCTTCAATTCAAATGCTCGTTTGCATCTTAGTGCATTCCATTTTAGTTCATATGAGAGTTTTTCTGGAAGGGACTTGTTTAAAAATATTTTAGCAAAAATGCACGGGTCTGGAAGGACGCAAGCCTATGACTGGGTGACATGACATGTGGATTAAGCAACAGGAGTTTTTTTTCATGAACGTTTTGGTATTGTTTGCTGTTGCTCAACACTGGTCACCACTGACTTATACATTTTATCAGAAACTATCTCCGTTCAGCATTAAAATACAAGATTTAAAATAAAAATAAAAAAAATCCTGGCAATCACTACAAACTATATGGTGTAAGTAACAAACAAATATAATTCTGGGTGAAATGTTCCTGTGCACAGATACATTAAAATATAAAACTATATGATCACAAACCAGTTCATCATTTTTTTGTACCTTTTTCTTATCTGCTAATGACTCCCCTTTGTTATTCAGGCTGGATTTATACTTCATGCAGGCTCACACACATCTCCATTGAACTATTAAGAGGATAAGCGCTACACACTTGGACGTGATGTAAAGATGTGCTGTACGTATGCAAATGTGTCTGACATAACTGGCTAGGGCAGGATGGAGGGGTCATTCGGTGTGATGGCTATAATCAAAAAATGAGCCCATACCTGTATAGCCTCACAAATTGCACCGTGGTGAATGCGACTAAAGGTGCTCCATGCACAGTGTTAGTTATAATGACCTCTAACGTGATCATTCTCCTCTTTTCTGCTTATATCTGAAAGCTTGCCGGTTCAAATCCCATTACTGCCAGAAGGGTTCCTACTCCAGTGGGTCCTTAACCTGAAAATTGTTCCAGAGGTGCTGTGCAATGGCTGGACTCTGTGCTTCGACCCCCAAAGGTTCATGCAAAAAAAGACAACTTCCCCTCGGGGATGAATATATCAAAAAATGTGGTGCAAGTCTAAGGAGTAACAGCAGTACTACGGACAACAGGCAGTGAAATTCTTACTGGTATGTCTGACCAACAAGCTGCCATTTAGTACAGCTGGCCTTCCTCATCAGTTTACTCAGATGTATGCTAATCCCCGGGCTGCCGTTACTCATCCAGAACAGCACACTGGCTGCCAAAGACTGGAAGAAAATCCCAGCAGTTTGTCATACATACTAAAAAGAGCCACATCTCTTACAATTACACATCAAATACCAAGAAAAAAAACAAAATTGGCAGGACAGCAGCTCGGGTTCCTGTTGCACCATTTCCTGAGATGCAGACATGTAAACCTGGCTGAAGTGTGCGAGACTTGCACTTGAAATGGTTTCTCTTTTTCTGGGCACTTTAGGACTAACAAAAAACAAAACAAAAACAAAAAGCTAAGAATCAGGCTGGCATTCATGTTGGTTCTCAGAATAAAAAAGCAATATACTTATATTTAAAAATTCAAAAGACATAAGGGAGAGGTTTAGTGTTTACACACTAAATGTGCGTGTCAAGTTTGTAATGTTCCTCATACATTTTATTAAAACATTGTTCAAATGCTGTAAGGGGAAAACAAACGGCAACTTTTAGGAAAGTTATTGCGCAATTCTGATTTTGTGTTAAAGACCAACTGAATCGTTATGTGGTATCACCCCCCCTTCTTTGTTTCATGTACATTGTTATGCTTCAGATATTTCCATCCATTACTGAGCACGGTCACAAAGGCAAACAAGTCGCCTCTAAAACGCAGCGGGCGATGCAAAGTCCACCCACGTAATAAAGCTCTCAGAATATTTGCATTTCCTGAAAGTGTTGTGCAGGTGCTTTCTTGTTCCAGCTTTGTACGTAAATGAAAGAAAGTTTAAGTCACAGTATGCCTCATGTTCAGGCAGCATCGTGTGGACAGAAACCTCCGCCCAGCACAAATCTGGGAGGAAAGGCAGCGTGCCGGCATTCTCTAGGTGTCAGAGTAACTTGGAGAGCAGGACTATGGTGACCTGCTACAGGGCGAGTGAGGCACGACTGCCAAGCAAAGCCCTAGCCGCCTGCAGCAGCAAACGTGAAATAATGGGTGACATTGCTTGCCGTTTTCTGCATTAGATGTAAGAATGGGCTGAAGAAATGACATTTAGAGCACCACTCTGTGCCCTGTTGGTATACCGGTGCTGCCAATAAAGACCATATGAATGGGAGAGCCGTGCTCACTACGGCCCTACTTCTGAACTGATCCATATTACTAACCGAGAATGGTAAACCGGATGGCATGGACGCAGGGACACGGCGATGGGACCATGAGACGTACTGCGCAGGCGCGTACAGCGCGCATCTCATAAACCGCACGCGAAGTTGTATCCACCGCGCACGAAGGAGTCATGGCCCAAAAACAAAAGAGCTCAACTGACGTGAATGACAAATGAAGCAACAACGCGCCCATGGCTAACGACTACCGACAGCCACACAAAAAACAGGACTCTGCACTGCAGCCCAGATTCAAACGGAAGAGGCTACGGAGGCCCCACGGGTCCATAAAGTACAGAAGGCGATGGCGTCAGCGCCATATTGCGAGTGGCACTACTGCGGAGTGAAGGCACAGGCGTCACCGCCATATTGTGAGTGGCACTACTGCGGAGTGAAGTTAGGAATAATGTGCTGCTTGGGTCGACTAATGTATTTCAGGATATCCAACGCCGGGGGTAGGCGAGCGAAGCGAGCAGGGTGCGGAGCCCCCTTGTATGTAATAACAGAAATCTTCTTCAAAGCCATTGGTGTGACTTAAGCGACAATTAAATGCTGGAATGTATCAAGGAATGCTGGCAATCCATACTTAAGTGGTTAGATCCCCATATGATGGGACAAATAACCGACATTAAATATTCAAGCGATTTAACACACCCCATATTTTTGACGTCACGGAATATCAGTCAGTCTCCATTGTCAATTAAGGTGAAAATCCCCTTCATCTTGCAAAAGCTCAATAAATTCTGCTCACAGATATTTCCCTACTTCTGAAGCAGGGCTAACAGATATAAATAAAAACATAAAAAGAATTAAGAAGCCCTACAAACTACAAACCCTCTGCTCCGGCAGATAAAATGCCAATGGCCAGGGATGCATCCCTCAGAGCTTATCTGTGGTCTGTTCTTCCACCACCCCCTTCACGTTTTGATATGATGAGTATAATTCAAACTGAGCCCCAGCCATGTTGTTGGAAGAAATGAAGAAACCATTGAAAATAACTTCCACAAAAGGAAGTGCTGATGAATAGCAGGGTCCCTATTTTGCAAGATGACCACAACTTTATAATTCTTGTAAGAAGCTGTAATGCCAGCCCTCTGTTTGGGTTTCTAAAAAAAAAAAAAACCACACAGAAATGACAAGCGGAGACAGAGACCTCAGTGGGCACCACATTTATGTGCATAGTTTCCACAAGTTGGACAACACTTCTCTGTTCTTCTGAAATTTTCCATCACCTTCCCAGACTTCACGAACATTACTCAGCATATCCTCTAGAGACAGTGTGGGGGCAATGAGCTGAGTCACTCCCGTCCACCAGGTTAGTAGGAGACCAAGACCAGGATTTTAAAACAATTCTAACTTGTGTGCCGCTACAAGCCTTGTAGCTGCACATTAACTCATAAATACACCAACCACACTCTTCAAGCAGCACCCAGAAAGCTGGTGGGGCCGGTTATGCAAAACACAAACAGCTGCTCTAGTCAAGTCATTGTTAGAAGCCACAAACCTCTCCTGGCAGAACTAAGCACCAGGCGCAAAGCCACCTACAGGGCACGTTGGGGTCAATGTAGTAAAATGGAGGCGTCGTCTGGTGCGAGTTTTTCAGGTTTGCCCTCACTTAGACACCGTTAAAACGTGTAGTAGCCTGGGAATCTATTGTCGGTCTTTAGGAACGCAAGACCATGTTAACCACCACCCCCCCACTATTAAGCTCTGAAGCCATTTGGTACACCGTATTAATCCCAGAGGGGAATTTTTCTTTACATGCCCCACCTTTCTCAGAGTTTTAGGGGCAGAGCGTAGCATAGGGTTAGGGGCCTTGCTCAATGGCCAAGTCACTTCTGGGATTCAAACCAGCAACCTTCAAGATACCAGCCCATATCCTTTAGCCACAGACCCACCACTCTGGCCTTTTTGCTTAGTTAAATAAGCATTTTATTATTAGCATAATAAGTGTTCACTAAAGAAAAAAAGTAAGCTGCTTGTGTAATTATACAGAGGAATGTTGTGTGATTTTTACATTCTCCCTTTAATGTTTTCCATAATACGCTACTCTGGAGGACACTTAATATGGATAACAAACACCACCGTTGAACTTCAGCACCCATTTTACAAGTCAAGGAAGGCTTGGAATGAACAAGAAAATAGGAACACATACAAAGACTTATATGCTAAAAAACATTAGTGAGTGGATTAATAAACAAAATACCGATAATAATAGTTTAATCAATTAACAGTTTGCAAAATCAGTAGCCAACATCCCGGGGCTATTACATTTTGGTGGTAGCTTGATGGGGAAAAAGTTTACATCACCCTGCCCGATGGGCTACCTGAAATGATACTCTTGAGTGAAATCAGATTCCCTCCTTTATTCACTTTGTCTACTCTTATCCATATTACTAACCGAGAATGGTAAACCGGATGGCATGGACGCAGGTACACGGCGATGGGACCATGAGACGTACTGTGCAGGCGCGTACAGCGCACGTCTCATAAACCGCAAGCGAAGTCGTATCCACCGCGCACGAAGGAGTCACGGCCCAAAAACGAAAGAGCTCAACTGACGTGAATGAGAAATGAAGCAACAACGCGCCCATAGCTAACGACTACCGACACAGCCACACAAAAAAGAGGATTCTGCGTTGCAGCCCAGATTCAAACGGAAGAGGCTACGGAGGCCCTACAAGTCCACAAAGATGGTACGGAGTGAAGGCGCAGGCGTCACCGCCATATTGTGACTGGCACTACTGCGGAGTGAAGTTAGGAGTAATGTGCTGCTTGGGATTGTACAAACCGCTGAACGCTTTACACCAAATTCAAACACAATACAGCTCAACGATACAAACACGAGCCCACCTGGATAAGATCAATGAACGCAGGCGCCTACAACGCACGTCTGAAACTGCAGAAGCACAGCAGGCACGGGTTCAAAACGAACGAGCTCGACTGACGGATATACAAACACGAGCCTTCCTGGATAAGATCAATGAACGTAGGCACCTACAACGCGCGTCTGAAATGCCGCGGGCAAAGCGGGCACGGCTCCAAAACGAACAAGCTCGACTAATGTATTTCGGGATACCCAATGCCGGGGGTAGGCAAGCGAAGCGAGCAGGGGGCAGAACCCCCTTGTGACTTGCTATTTGAATGAAGAGAACAAAATGAAAATCATGGAACAAACCGATGTGTAATCACGATAATTTGTCTGCAGAGGCATGTATGCCTGTGCGTGTGTGCAACGATGTTCGTTGCGTTTCTACCACCCCCCCTGTAAAAGAGTGTAGTTCTCACTTCATTTATTTACTGTTGCTAAGAGTTTATGGAGCCCCTACAGGGACAGGGGCAAACAAAAAGGTTCTTTACAGGTTTGGTGCGCACGCAAAACTTTTTGGTGCTCAAGCTTAATTTTAAAGGATTTCTTTTTTGTTTGCCCATGTCCCATTAGGGGCTCCATAGAGTTTGCATGGGCCATAAAGCTGATTAAATTGTAGTCTGCAAAATCGCCAACATGTGTGTGTATGTGGGAAAATTTAAGGTGGCAGCGCATGGACGTGCGCCAATATTTCAGCTCTACTCGGCCACAACAGACAGGTCAGAATGGAAAACAGGGGGACAGAGGAAGAAGAGCAGACCACCACAATGTGGAAGAATTCAGAAATATCCATTTAAGGCAAAAAGAAAACAGATTTTTGGTTTCATGGATAAAAGAATTTCTGCGGCTGAAACACAAGCTAAACGAAACAATGGTCTGTTGGGGGTGTTGTCAATTCTCCGCAATGTCTCCGGACTTGAGTGCTTTTGTTACTGGAAGCAGTCATTTTAGGAAAGACCCTATCAGAAACCATGACAAATCTGTGCATCACAAGAAGCATATGGGCCCAGTCTGCAGCTTCTTTCCCTGAACAAACGCCAATACCAAAGAACATAATAAAAATAGACAAAGCACAACATGAAGCCCTGACAAAACTTTTCAGAACAGCATACTTACGCTGCCAAAAGTGAACTACCATTACCAAAGTTTAACACCACTTGCAAACTTCAAGCAGCAAATGTCCTAGATCTTGGTGATACTTATCGCAATAATCATGCATGCAGAAAATGTATTGGAGCAATAACACAAATATCAAGAGATCAGATTGGAAAGGAAATACAAGAAAGCAAATTCTTATCAGTTCTTGCAGATGGCAGCACAGACACTTGCATCATAGAAGAGGTGTTGGTTCATGTCAGTTATATGAAACATAATGGTGACATATGCCATCCAGGGAAGAGTGCAAATGCTGAAGGTGTTCTAGAAGCTATCGATGAGGCAGTGGACACCATGGGTATCAGTGAAGAGATATGGATGGAGAAAGGAGTTTGTACAAATTCTGGTAGAGCTGCAGTGATCATGGGCAAGAAAACTGGGAGACTAAAAATGCACCTACCCCAAATCATATTAATCCAATGTGTGGCACAGAAATTACAACTAAAAGTACTGGACAGTGTGAAATGCTGAGAGTATCTGGTCAGGTTTGAGGATACACTGAACATCATATTTAAGATACAAAGAAGAAGAGAAACAAGTCAAATGAATAATGAGAAAGTGGCTCAGTGGCCTGAAAAGCACACTGGGCTGCCAAGCAGGCCAAGATGTCTAAAGGCTGTGGAAAAAAAAATAAAAAATGCACTCCCACCATTGTGCACATGCAGAATATAGCAGGAGGAGGTGATGCGAAGTCAAAGGACGCCGTCAAAGCAAAGGGGGTGGCGCAGGAGATGAAGATCATGAAGTCTGTTCACTCTCTACATTTCATGTTGGACTGCAGTACTGGTTTTCAGCAGGACAACTTAAAGAGCATGTGAACAAATCAGTTAGTGGAGAGCACCACATCTCCTGGTTTTCATCTCGGGCTAAGTAAGTGTGAAGACCAGAAAGCCTTGGAAACAAAGGTTCATAGTGAAAGATGAAGATAGCATGTGCTACTGTGGAACTCGGCTCACTAAAACCCAACAACCTGTTAGAAGAAGTGAGAATACAGACAAAGCCACCCTTGGTGCAATGCTTCAGAAGACTGACAACACAGTAAAAGAAAATGGACAGCAGATTTAAAAATCTATCTGAAAACTTTATTGTTTCAGTTTGCTGAATGAGGAAGAGGAGCAGAAAATTCCACAATGACGGACAGATCTAAAAATGTGCTTTCAGAGCTCTGGGGTATTCAATTTAGATTGTCTGTACAGAGGTCTTCTCAACGAGAACCCAGAACACATCTATCATATCTTGTTACTGGTAAAATTAATGTGGACATCTACAGCCATCTGAGAGAGAGGATTTTCTTGCAGAAACAGTGAAAGTGTCCCACCGTTCCTCTCTACAGTCTGCAACACTGAATGGCCTCATGCATCTCTCCATAAATGGGGAATCCATTGAAACTTTTTGCCCTGACAAGGCAGTTAGTTCCTGGATGGATTCTGGAAAAGGTTCAAGACAAGCAGAGCATAACACCCTAACAAAATCAAAGAGCAGACAAGTGGAGACCAATGCCCAGAAGCCAAGGGAGGAAAGCTGGTGAAGCTGTGCCCTCGATGTCGAGTGGCACTCTCTCATCTGTGATTTCAGTCGAGAACTCCGATTCAGAATCGGACACAGACTCAGTCATGTTTACATTCATCATATTGTTCATACAAGTGTCAATTCGGATGGAACTGAATGCATATTTATGTTGACGACTGTTGAATAGTTTATGTATGATGATGTATGGACTGTCTCCGATGGATTTTTCAACTACAGTAATCCCTCCTCCATCGCGGGGGTTGCGTTCCAGAGCCACCCGCGAAATTAGAAAATCCGTGAAGTAGAAACCATATGTTTATATGGTTATTTTTATATTGTCATGCGTGGGTCACAGATTTGCGCAGAAACACAGGAGGTTGTAGAGAGACAGGAACGTTATTCAAACACTGCAAACAAACATTTGTCTCTTTTTCAAAAGTTTAAACTGTGCTCCATGACAAGACAGAGATGACAGTTCTGTCTCACAATTAAAAGAATGCAAACATATCTTCCTCTTCAAAGGAGTGCGCGTCAGGAGCAGTGACTGTCACAGAGATAGAGAGAAAAGCAAACAAATCAATAGGGCTGTTTGGCTTTTAAGTATGCAAAGCACCGCGGCACAAAGCTGTTGAAGGCGGCAGCTCACACCCCCTCCGTCAGGAGCAGGGAGAGAGAGAGAGAGAGAGAGAGAGAGAGAGAGAGAGAGAGAAAAACAAAGTCAAAAATCAATACGTGCCCTTTGAGCTTTTAAGTATGCGAAGCACCGTTCAGCATGTCGCTTCACGAAGCAGCTGCACACAGAAGGTAGCAACGTGAAGATAATCTTTCAGCATTTTTAGACGAGCGTCCGTATCGTCTAGGTGTGCGAACAGCCCCCCCTGCTCACACCCCCTACGTCAGGATCACAGATAGTCAGCGCAAGAGAGAGAGAAAGAAAAGTAAGTTGGGTAGCTTCTCAGCCATCTGCCAATAGCGTCCCTTGTATGAAATCAACTGGGCAAACCAACTGAGGAAGCATGTACCAGAAATTAAAAGACCCATTGTCCTCAGAAATCCGCAAACCAGCAAAAAATCCGCGATATATATTTAAATATGCTTACATATAAAATCCGCAATAGAGTGAAGCCGCGAAAGGCGAAGCGCGATATAGCGAGGGATCACTGTATATCTATCCTTCTACATTAAGAAATTGTTTTTCTTTTTTTTAATTCAGGCTACCAAAATCTGAAGAGTGCCTGCCTAAAGGGTTACCTGGGATTTTGAAAATTTTGCAAGCCCTGCCATACATAGGCAGCGTGTTTTGAATCACAGCCTAATCAGTGTGTGTGTGGATTTCAACCTCAAAGCAACAGAGTCAAGAACTCTGACAATGTCCTCCGACTTGAAGCCACGCACTGGGATGCCAGCCTTAGGTTTAACTGGGGGCTTTCAACTGGCATATAAGAGCGAGTGTTGAGTGTGGTCAAGTGCAGCAAGTGAGCAATTGATGTCCCATCTATGGTAGGCTCCTGCCTTGGATTCCGAGTGGTTAGGACAGACTCCAGCTCCCTGCTACCCTGCAGTAGCAACTACAGATATGAAAGCTCTTGCATGCTGACACACAGTAAAGTCGGGAACACCGGATGTGTAAGATAAATGGCCATATGGAAAAAAAAATGAAGTAACAGATTACAAAAAGGTCAATATGCAATGTGGCAGCCTGGTCTAAATGAGAACAGGATCCCACCAGAGTGTCACGTAGTGAAATTTTGTGGAGGAGACGAGGCCAGCTCCAGAAACACGCAGTGTTCACCCAGGTTTAGGTGGAGTAAGTGGGTCAGTCCGAAACAAAAGGGTACAACTGCAAAGTTCTGTAAGCAATTACATAAAAATGAACACAGGAAGACTATTTGTGTAGCAGCGCCACTGTGGAATGGGGTGGTCACGTGTTTTTCTTACATATCAAGAGAACGATGGCATGTCAAGATAACTGCCATGTAACCCAAACAAAATGAAACTTGCATGCGTCTGAATGAATGTGGCCAAGTTTGGATTTCTATTAGAGGTGCTAAAAACTAGAAAAGCAGCAACAGCCAAATGCAATTAAAAAAGAGCATTACATCGCAATACCAAATGCAATCAAAAGCATAAATTAGACTGCAACACAAAACACAACCTATTTATATCACAATAGGAAGAAAATACAATTAAGCAGTCTTAATATTTGTGATGCACTTGTTCCCCTATTTCTAAAAAAAAAAAAACAAACCACAAAAGCCCTAAGCTTTGGAGATCATAAGGAGTTTGTGAACATTTTAAGTGAGAACAGGCCTTCAAAAGGAGGAAAACTGGGCACGGTCTACACTCTCATTTCTCTCTTTAGATCCTGGTGCTGTCAGGGTGTTGCCATCTCTTTGTATTTCTTAATTCTCTGTTTTAGGCAGCTGCAACCAAGCTACGTCATGACTAAAAAAAATAATAAAAGACCACTACAATGAGGTCACACTCATACTGCGCATTAAACATGAGGAAACAGGTTGATGGGTCCGATATAAAACCACAGAAAAAAAATCCACAGTGAGAGGAGAAGTGCAGTTCTGGTTACTTGTAAAACACTACAGTAGATACACTTTGCCAAATATTTTTGGACAGTCCTCAAAAAAAAAAAAGGTGCCCAAAGTGCCGATACTGCAGGGTCCATCATTCACCAGACAATGCTCCTTTCCACTGTATCACACAATACAGCCAGGTGCCACGTCCAAATATCTCATAAGGACATTCATTTTCAGAGTTTTATTATACAAGATTATCTAACTAATCCATCAATTTTTGAAGTGATTGTTTTCAGTTCAAGGCTGTGGGGGCTGAAGCTCATGACAGGCATATGAGGCACACACCAGGCGCCAACCCATTAGTCCATGCCATGCTCACTCACTGCCAGTCAACCTTAAACCTGCAAATCTTTGCATTGTGTTAGGAAATCCGAGTACCCGGACAACATCCAGTCTCACTGTACAAACTACACTCAGGCAGTGCGTGTGCAGGCCAAGATCTGACCCAACACATCCGGGCGGTGTGAATGCCATGCTAAACATTCTCCTTCTGTTTTATGCTAAAAATCAATGCATGCCAGAACTAGGATATACTAAAACTCAGATTACCACAAACATTCTCAAACTTGCTTAATCCCATTCAGAGTGGGGGGCACATATTTGAGGTGTTTGTTGAACCTGCTTATTCCATTTAAAGGGGGTGCAGCCTCTCCTACTATCATCAGACACCACAACACTACAAGGGACGCCACGGCAAATTAAATCCTCCCTAAAATAAGAGTTTTCAAATACTTCGATACAGAAACAAGTAGGCTACTGTATTTTGCGTCCAAACTTTTGTTTTACAACAGACTAAAAAGTCAATCGGGACTACAGCACTTCCAGATTTTGCTGGCACCACTGGCATACATGAAGAACATGACGTAAATGAGGTATAGCGTTAAAAAATAGAGAAAAGAGCGGAGAGAACAAGCAAAGGCAGACTGTGTTACGGCTGCTTATTTCTGGCCAGCATCGAAAGGGGTGAAGGATGCAGGATTATAGCATTCACCCTGGAGATGGGGGTGCGTTTTGTTTCGCCATCGTAAACTTGCACTATCGGCAAGCCCCCCATCCCTCGCACCCCACGACGGTGGGCAGGACCGGTAGTAACGAGTAATACGCGAACCCAAAATGCGGACTTGCTTTCGCAACACTGAAAGTATAGAAAACTCCCAATACATTCCTTCCTGTGCCACTCATCCTCCACTGCAAACGAAGGGACCAAATACGATGCTGTCGTGAAAAACATTTTAAAGTCGAAGCAGATCGACAGACTACAGGAAACAACAAAAACAGAAATGGAAAGACGGAGGCGTCAATAACATTTTCTCGAAGTACACAAATCGTTCCGAGGACAAGAAGGTCAGGTTTTCCACCGTAATTGTAAACGGGCCCGGAGTGGGCGATTCGTCCAGCACCATCAGGGCAGATTCCGGCTCACCGCGATCCTACAACTGGCTACAGCGGTTTCAGCAAAGAAGCGAGAAGAAAGCGAGGCGGTGCAAGGGATCTTAAAAGGTGCAGTCACCGAGCTCGTACTCACTCAGAATGTAACGTTTTTCTTCGGCACAAAGCAATAAATGAGGGGCTGGGGGTGGCAACACAACAGCGAGACGACCAGCAGCAAGTCGGCTCCCGCCCCCATTGATCTTACATTCTCTGTCTCTCAGACACACACGTTGGCTATTTTAATGAACTGCCACCGAGCTTTGTTAAGTCGTGTGTACCTGTCCGAGGTACGTTCCACTTCTGCACGCGGGTAGCCCCCACCCTAATTAACAAAGAACGAGATCCCCCCCCCTCATGTTTATGTGATGGATGTGCCTTGGTTTTAATAAAAAGGGTTCTGCAGCACTCTCCCTCTCATCAAGCAACTTTTAAAATGATGATCGACTGTCCAAAAGTACGAATAACGATGCTCATTTCCAAGTTAAATGATGAAAAACAAGTTATATTTGCATACCATTTCCCCCACATGAGATGCCAACTGCCTTTACATACGAATGACTCCTGCAACAGAGGGGCAACCCTTGGAATATCAATCGAGCAACAGCACCCGAGGAAACGAGAACGAGAAGCGGACACGGCGCTGCCTTACCTCGACGGCGCAGCTCAAAGACGAAACTCAGATGCTAAACAGGCGAACACCCCGTCTGCGTGCAACTTACAGAGAAATGTCGCGCACTTTCATTTATATCGGGCGGACAGTTTTGTGTGCAACTCCTCCCTTCGGCCACGCCAGCAGATACGAGTCGCTGTAAACAGCAGCGAGCTGCGAACAGGAAATGACACCTCGGTAACAGGATTAGTTGTAATTAGGGAGAGCGATTGCGATGCGGTGCCTCGGCTTGCTGTGCCCTTTTAGCTCACTGCCTGATGCGCATTACCGAGCAGCACCCCCTCCATTCGGCATATTTCGAGAAAGCAAAGCTATAAACTCAACACATTTCGCTTGGGTATAAGAGATTCAACACCATTCTTGCAGCATAACTCAGATGGACGCCACTTTTAGCTTCTCAAGTTATAATCGAGCAGTTGAAAACAAACCTGTCCCTCCGACCCAGGGCGAAAGTGAAACTGTTTCCAGGCAGCACTATGACACAGGACCCTTTTCTGGCGACGACCTCCAAACCAATGCGTTTAAAGTGTAGCTGATGATGAGTCAAAACCTCCGATGGGTGGTGTTGGGTAACTGTAAACCAGTAGTAGACAATATGAGATGAGCAACATCCATCCATCTGTCCAATCATATGAAAAATATATCCATCTCTAGGTAAAGGGCATAATTCCATCCATAAATGTGATGATGCCAGTCTGCAACTAACCAAAACCACACCAATCCATTCAATTACAAAAGTGTAGTGTGTGTGTGTATTCGGACCACTATGGTTGCTTACAGCTCTACGCATTCATAAAGTTGGCTGACAACAGAAGGTGATGAGTCTCGACAACAATCGTGAGGAGTCTGGTTACAGAATGGAGATAAGATTGGTGGACTGGTTCAAGTGCAACATTCTTGTCTCTTAATATGAACAAAGTGACATTGATCTTTTTTGTCTTTATAAAGGCCCACGATGTCCACTCACTACCTTTCAAAGGCTCTGTCATGAGCACTGGTCAATTAACAACACCCCCACAGGCAAGAAGACACAGCCGGACCTCTGCTTGCTTCAGTGACCGGGTAAAGGCAAGCGTACTTCCCCCATTCTCCCATGGCACCACTGCGGCTCCCACCCAGCACACGGTGTCAGTGTCCCACTTCCATCTGGCAGTAGGTATCAAACCATTCAAACCACTTCTGTCAGATTCCAAAACCGCTTTGACTGTCTGAGCTCTGAACTCTATGTTGCCCTCCCACCCCAAAACAACAGATCTGCTCCTAGCAGTTTACTTGTATGCAGTACATTTGTGACTGGTGTTGTTTTATTTATTAGTAATAAATAAAAAAAAAAAAACTATTTTAATTTATAACCTAGTATTTATTTGCTAGCATAGTGAAATGCCCACGTATTAAAACAGCCTTAATAGTACAACGTTAAGTCTGATGGTACCGATCACATCATGCATTTACAAACCTCATTTCACTGGAGAGGCCTTGTACTACTCCTCCTCCTCCTCACTACTTGTTGCCTTTCTGCACTGGACATTCCGGCCGTATTGTGGATACTTTTCAATGTGACACCTGGGTGCATGCCCTATGCTTTACTATCTTATGCAGGCTGCTTGCCTTTGTTCATCAGCTATTTCCACCCTCTTGAGGACGCCAGTTTTTCACTTGTCTTGCACTTATTTTATGTTGCACTGCGGTTCTGGAAAACGTTAATTTGTAACACTGTATGGATGGTATAACAATAAAGCCTCAAGGAAGATGCAGAGGACAGGAAGATATGGAAAAAGATGACGCGTTGTGGCAACCCCTAACGGGAGCAGCCGAAAGAAGAACAACTTGAAATGCACCTACTACTGGATAATTCACCTACAGCAGCAACTGCCATTCCTACATATCATAGTAACTGCAAACTGTATCCAATGCCAAGAAATGGTTTTAAAACACTAATGCTGTCAAAATTGCATGTGGCTCTGGGTGACATGTCTGATAATAAAGCAGGTAAGAAAAATGATGGATAGAAATCCCCTCCTTTGCTAGGTTCACCTATACACTCTGGCGATGTATTCACACTTTGACAAACACTAACATTTGAGGCAACAGATAGATTTGCCTGTTTTGCGGAGTTTGCCATGTGTCATAGACCAAAGCAATACCATGGCAGGCAAATTCTGGACCCCGAAAAGGGCAAATGTGTGCACGCATACAGTGAGGACTCGGAGGAGTGTGCTGTACTGTGAGATATCACTCCACCCACAGCTCGCTATACCTCGCTACCAGAACAATCCCGGACACTGCTAATGATCTCAAAGAAGTATCATGTAAAGGAATAACCCGCCAAAAATGTTTGTGTGTTACTTACCTTATGTAGGTTGGAGTGGTGACCAAGAAAAACATAAGCAAATGCTTAATTATCACAGATGATTGATGAACTTGTGATCGTACATCACATGATAGCACAGAGCAGAGAAATTCAACCCTTTTTTTCTTGGCATACCATCTCTAGTAATTAAAGTTCTGAAGAACCACCATTTTTTAAATCTTAAATTTAAGTACTTATGCTCCTACTACATACAAATAAAGGTGATATTTCTTTAATGCCCCAAAACACTGCACCTTTGACTATTTCACGAGATTACCGCTAGTTTTATTTAAATGTTCCATGTATGACCAATGTTATTGTAATGAGTTATTTTTAATATAAAAACAGTTGTGTGATTTGTTATGAAATAAAAAGGCCTTTAACTACTTCACATTTATAAAAAGTATACACATATATTTGAATCCAGATCAACAGCAGGAGAAAGTCAATTCCCTGGTTACATACAACTTATGGCCAAAAATGAGAAAATGAACTCATAGGTGCTTCCAAGTCAGTATAAAGGCTGAGCCTGCTTCATTGCTGCCCAGTTCTGCTTCTGGTTGAGCCTGTTCCTGGAATTAATTTTTAAAGGAAAGAAAGATTAAGGTTGCCAAACATTGGTATACTGTATCTAAAATATTTCCTCTAATATAAATATTGTATTAATAACGCTAAAATGAAATGTTACTCATGTGCATTTTATTAATTGGTAACATTCATCTTTCTTCCCATTGTAAATTCTGTAGTACTGTAGTTAGATGATTTCTAACACTGTTCCGAAACTGATGATAAAGCCAACAAGTTTACCAAAACTTAAAATTGTAGCATTGATGCACCAAGCATGTGGCAGAGACACTTGACCAGAGTGCTCGAGTTAAACCATTAAGACAGCACTCATCTGTTTACTATGCACTGTTTCGCAACAATTCATCTGTCTTGGCACATTGTTACAAGGTAGTCTCAAAGAGAGGAGTGTCACGGAGCTGTAATCTCAGACTTCTCGATCATGAACTGGCACAGGCCAAGTACTAGGTTGGATGAGTGACACAGGAAGGGAGAATCACTTCAAGAGCACTGGGAGACAGAGCAGTGGAACTGAAATAACATGGAGACTCAATTCAGCCACTGCGTAACCAACGGTCTTTCTCAAGGCTCACTCCCAAGCTCTCTGGCTGAGAACTGCAGCACTAGACTATAGCTACATTGATGCAGGACTTGCATTCAGGCAGCAATTAGAACATTTTGTTTATTTTAAAATTAAGCGAGATAACTTAATGATAATCTTCAAAACTGGAAAACATTTTAAAGGGTGTCAACCTTGCTAGGAGTGCCATGGACACACGCAGAGACTTCTGGACCCCTTGTTTGTTAATAACTGCCCTACACCAGGGCTCCCCGCCTCTGGTCCTGGAGGACCACAGTGACTGCAGGTTTTCATTCAACCCCTTTTCTTAATTAGTGACCTGTGTTTACTGCTAATTAACTTTTGAATTAATCTTCATTGTTTCTTTTTCCTTAATTAGCTGCCAAACAATAATGAGATACAAAATGAACCAAAACATGACCAGCAAACTGTGTCCATCATACAATATCTGAAAATAAAGAAAGACTAAGGGATCAGGAATGTCGATCTGCTCAGGTCCCCCAAAACATTTTTAACAGTGCTCTTAGAAAAGAGAAAACAATTTCAGAAATGTATGCCATTGCACAATGAGTGTAGCAACAAGCCATGGAATTAAAGAACGGATTTAATTAACAACAAGACTTGGCACCTAATTAAGCAACTGGTTGGAGTTTGAGGCCCTGACTTAGTTGGTCTTCTGTTGGCTCAGTCAGTTCACATTTCATTTGTTTGGGTGCCATTTAAGGAAAGTAACGAAGTAATTCAGAGGAACGATGTAGAAATTCAGGGGAACAAATCTTAAAAAACAAGTCAACTAAAATGAAAGGAAAAGGAGTTCATTAGCAGCAAACACAGATCACTAATTAAGAAAAGAGTTTGAATAAAAACCTGCAGCTACTGTGGGCGTCCAGGAACGGAAACGGGGACCTCTGGCCCTAGACTACTAAAACAATAGGTGGCACAGAATAGGGTGCGGACATCTACAAAAGCTGGGCACTGGATAGCTTGAGTGCACTGTGGTATGAAGGAGATTGTAACTCATTGAACAACCTTGTGTAATAAGCTGACCTGGTGTCATTTTTCAAAAGGGCACAGGTCTGAGAATGTTATGTTATGTTATAATGCCTAACCAAACAAACCTCCCTAGAATGCCCACATGACATCATCTCCAGCTTTTCTCACCTCCAGCAGAGTTCATGTGGGATATTCTTGAAGCATTAAATACAGTTATTTTCTCACTATTCATGGATCATTTCCTCCCTGTAGGCATAGTCAACAATGCTAGGGATGATGTACAGGATACAACTTGGCAAATGTAAAATGATTTTTAAAAAAAATCCCATAACTAGCTCTATGTGAATAAACCTGTTTTTGTAATAATTTATCACATACTAGTTAACTGTTCTTTCAGCCTGCATTTAAGCAAACAGGACCAATGATATGATACACCAAAAGCAAACAACTCAGAATGAGGAGTGAGGATTTGAGGTATGGGATTAGGATCATTAGTCCAAAGGCAATTAAAATGAATTAAATAAAAAGGGAGAAAACTGTCCACAACAGTGAACTGGGTAAGAGAGTTAGCATATTAATGAATAAAAAGACTTTAACCTGTTTGTCAATCTTATCTAAATAATATGTAGCTCCAAAGTAGACAATGCAGTCTGAAGAATAAATAAATAACTCATTAGGTGTTCATAAGTGGAAAGTGGAAAACTACTGCACCGTGACAGTAAGCAGCAAGAAAAAAAAGCAAAATTTCAAAATTCTCTCAATACTAAAAGATGTTGAGTTTATAATTAAATCAACTATAAAATGACAGGCACTGACTTTACTATTATTAACTTTTTTTTTTTTTTAATTTGTCAGATGAAGCTTTGGGCTAGTTTAAGGAATAACATGATTTAATAAATGGCAACAGGACCTGCCATAGCCAGAGGTCTCAAACATAGTCTAAGTGTTTAATTCAACCAGGGGCTTCATCAAAAGCCAATAAATACTGGATAATGAACCTTACACTTCATTAGAAATGGTTTGCATTAGCCCACTGCCTGCAACCTACAAACTGCACATGACTTTTTCCATGAACTTCACAAAGATTTTTCTTGCAGCATTTAGCCTGTTCAATTCTAGCACTTTGTTATGCAACCCATTTAGATGCCAAGCTCTTGATTGCTTTTTTTCATACTAAGTTACCTTTTAACAAAAGTGTTTCCAACCATTTGCACCTGCATTCATTATGAAAACCTACTCTAATTCAATATTGAAAGGGTGAAAAAAATGATACTGACCTGACACAATCCAAATTGCAAAATACTGCTTATATTTTAGTGTCTTGAGAATATTCAAACAGAAAGGCATTTTGATCTGGCAGAACAAGAGCAGGAACAAGCCATATCATAAATAAGAGCAACAACTGTCTTCAATACTAAATAAATAAATTGGCATTTGCAGTGATCTGGAAAGCAAGTTTCAGATTACTGGATTTAAACTTCTGTATATAACCATGAGCTCTGGAAATGGTAACGACTTCGTAATCGGTTATCTCTTAAGAACCTGAAGAAAACATCTTAAGTGGAGCAAGGGTCCAGAAATATAGCTAGTTGGTGTTTTTTTTCTCATTCCTTGTATGGTGTGGTTGTTATACAAGATGTATTCTGCAGAAGCCTCCTCTGGATCTTGTGCTGCCCAAGTATAACATATACAGCATTATATGTTAAGCAAAAAGGAATTATTTTAAAATATTTCAATAGCTGAATTCATCTCTACAGTGGGGAGCAGTAACCTTGTTTTAAATCAACACACTCATCAGAAATAGATTTTAAACCACTCATTCTGAATACCTCTCTGCGTCCCTTCCTCCTTTAGCACTTCTGAATGCGAAAAAAGATCTTTTTCACCCTCTTTCAAATTAATTTGTAGATGGAAAACATAAGGTTTCAGAGTGAAGGCACTTGGGAGTAAACAGAAGATATAATGGCTCTGACAGTGCTTCACAAGAATGAATCCAGGAAAAGGCCAGTCTTGCAAAAGAAAGATTATAGGGGTGGTGTGCTATAATTTACAACACATGGAATGGCTAGCTGTTTATGTCAGCGCTCGCCTATGAGGAAATGGGAGCATTCGCCATTTAGCTTTGAAGAGGCAGAAAGGTGCTCAAGAATGAAATCCTTGGGCATGGTTTAGGATCTGTGATTAAAAGTAACTAGAAACAAAGGCATTGGGAGCATGCTAAAATTGGTTTAAAAATCTTAAACACATTAAAATAGTTCATTAATATTAAATTTCCATCCATTCATTTATTTTCTTAAGCTGCTTCATCCAGGTCACACAGAGAAATCCAAAAGGCTTAGTAACTTTTTTTCAAAATTAATTTTTTTTTGCTGGACTTTTCTTGATATATCTACCTGGTCTCACTCACATCTGAGTGCATTACCTACAATGACAAAAGACAACACAATTAAATGAATCCCATTCTAAAAACATACAATTTTTTTTACAAGAATAACTCCATCAATATCCATGACTTTACATAGAGACCTTACTGTAAGCAACCATGTAGTTTGCATCTATTTAAAAAAATATATATATATATTGGAAGGAGACGATACATGATTTTCTCAGAGACAAACATCCCGCGAGAGACACTTTAACGTCACACAAGACAAGGCAGTGAGACAAAAGGACAGCTGCTGTACAAGCTTTCAATATGATCGACAAGCAGAACACGCAGCTCAGCAGCAGCAAGCCAGCAGCTGATCCGACCACATCTCCTTAGCGTGCATTCAGCCCCACCCACCCACCCTTCACAATGCGAGCGGCAGAGATGCAAAGTGGCTGGCGCATAGTGTGCCCCCATGGGGGGAGGGGGCGGGCGAGCAATTCGAGCAGGGGGCAAAGCCCTCTAGTTTAGAAAAAAAAATCCCAAACAGAGGCAGATTTGCATCCCAAACCACAACTTGCTTCATCAGACATCATAAAGCATTGCTGCCTTACAGTAAAAAGATTATGGGTTCGCGTCCCGGGTCCTCCCTGCACAGAGAGCACTTTGAGTAAAGAATTACAGTATTATCACTATCGAAATATATAGATTTTTGTGCTGAAGACTGTCTACCAATCCAATGGACTTGATGGTCAAATTACTGAGCAAATTTCCTAAAGGACCATTTATATAAGTGGCAAGGTCAGAATAAAAGGCTGTGAAAGCACAGAATCAAGGACCATGCCAGACTTGACACACACATTTTTCATATTACTAAAATTTATGCAAATGTTTTGTTGCTCTGAGATTTGTAGTGCACCTTGTGATGATTCTCCTGAAGAAAAGTAAAAGACATACATTTGGTGTGTCGAAAAGTAAAAGACTAATACATTTGGTGTGTCTTACGCCAACAGAAATGTGAGCAAATAAAGAACTAATACTGTATGATATGGCAGTCAACACCACACACATACATCACACACACTTATTTAAAAAGGGCCAGTATGGTTATAGGTTTCTTATATATGACAAATACCAGTGAATTTAACAAAATGATTAAATATAAAATGCCACCTCTCTAACTATTTGACTAGGTTTATCCATGTATTTTACAGTTTAAAACGGAACTGGTAAATAAACAGGATCTCTTCTTTCATCACATTTTAAGTTCATTGTGCAGGAGTTTTTGGACATACATTGTTATTTTATGTCCACGGGGAGGTCCATTACCGTTGCTTGCTCTTGCATCTCACCATTTGTGTTTGGCAGTTAATTTAAGAAAAGCTGTTACAATCATGGATGCCTGATATAAATTGAATAGAAGTGCTCTTGGGGTTAGATTTATTTAAAATAATTAGGCATAATACACAAGACAAATATGATGCATTTCCTTTTTGTTCTTCCTTTACATCTCCACAGTACTTGAATGCCAACTTCCTTATCACCAACTCTGATTAAAGGGCTTTAAAACCAAGCTGCAAAACAAAATCACCACTCAAACTCTACAACACCTGGTCGTGTTATCATAAAATTCATTTAAATTTTCATTTTCTAATAACCTGTGACAAACTGGTATATTAGTAATTTAATAATTCTCAGGTTTTGAATGTATAATTTTTTTCTTGTCTTTGTGTTTTGCTTATTCAAGTTTCACACATTTATGCAAATTTCTGGTTCTAAATATCCCACAGTAAGCATATCTAAATTTTGTTTAAACTTTACCTCTCTTAGTAAATTAATTGTATCAAGACACATGTAGAAGGGAAAAAAAACTCAACCATTCTGTTATTACAAAGAATATATTTTATACAGCATTTTTTGGCTAACATCAAAAATATCATCTAAATGAAGCAGAAAAACAAACTTAATACCAAGTCCATGTTCTGCTCAGAGCATTTAAGCATGTGCTCCCATGACACCTTAGATTTTTCACTATCAACACATTTGCTTCTGTAATAAGGTTAGAGAGAAATCTCTCATACCACACAAGTCATACCATTCGTTATGTCAAATTTTAATTCATGAGATTAACTCTATCAATATAGCAGGTAAAGGCTTATTTTATAAATCTGTAAGCTATCTTAGGTACTGTTAAAATGATTCATACTCCTGAAATAAAAAAATAATGCTTAATTTTTCAATGAATCTTCACAACATTTACATCAACAATAATTGAAATTACAATGCTAGAAAGATTCACGGTTTTCTCAGTCACCCACTAATGGAACACAAATTTCTCCTAGACTGCAGTTTCTTGCATTCCTTTTCTGAAACCTCTCAACATATCAAAAGTAACAATGAAAAAAAAAATGTATCTAACACCTTTGACTACAGGTTGAAAACAACTAAATTATGCAAAATGTTGATATTTTTACTAAAGCAGCCATTTCTCTAGGAGCGTCAAGACATGTCCCCTTGCTAATGTTAGCACGAGTGGGTCTTCCGGCCTCGCTGGATACATGTTTGCACAATGTGCTGTACCTAAAGATAAGAGAATAAAATGTTAAAAAATCTCAGGGTACAGGAAGTCTTATTCCTATCACAAAAACATGATTTTATACACAAAGGAATGCTATTAGTCATATGTGGTCTTAAAAAGACTATTCATTACCTAGATTAATTAAAACAAGAACAACATACTACACTGGTTTTTACTTCTGTACTAAGATTTTTTTTTAGTATAGGAAAATTTTACTTTCAGAGACTTAGAAATTACATTGTTTTAATTACATATGGATTCAACAATTAGTCGATTTGTTCAAATTAAGTGGCAGTTTAAAATAATAAATTTAAAACAACTTCAGGTAAAGACTGTCTATATTTTATTTAATATATTCCAGCAACAAGTAACTTGACAGCAAAAGATTGCGATAGCTGTTTCCCACTGATTGCATAAGTCATATAAGTCACCTTAGATCAGATACCAGTGGTATTAGGGTTAGTAGGACAAATCTAAAATTGAAATGTTCATGTTTTCCCTGTGCTTAAAACTCATTAAAAAAAGTGTTTACAGCAAGCGGTTCATAAGGCTATAGGATGAATTCTTGCAATGTTAGCTTTCTCTGTTCAAGGTTTTCTCAGTGTTATGCAATGTTTTTACATTTAATTTTACTATTATGCTGTGCATTCTATGGTATGATTACCTATTTTTGTGCTTAAAAATCTTTAAAAAAATATATTTGTATACAGTTCGTACGGTGTGGAAAGGATTAATTGTATTGACATACAATCCTATGGGGGAAATTATAATATTATATAAATAAATAAATACCCCCCCCTCCCCCAACAGATTTTTGTTAAAAGTATTCATGTTGCTAAAACTGGAAAGCACTGAAAACATAAAAATTATTACACCTTTTGTTTCAATGCAATGGAATGCATAAAAATGTATCATACACCTTCTAAAGTGGAGGTATAGTATGTCTGGATTTGTCCTACCCAAGTTAGTTATCCATCTGCCATCACAGCTGAACTCATACCTTCACCTTGCAGATGTCCAGTCCACAAGCTGGTTTAATGAAGGTTTTTTGTAACGGTTTCTGATCAGACTGTGTTAGGTACGTGGCCAGAAGGCGTTTACAGTCAAGCCTAACAGTTGAACACATTTAGTAGGCTTGGCTTCAGAAGTGAGCCCTGTCGTCTTATTTAGCACCATCAAGGGAGTAGCTTTCAAGTAAATGTTTCTGTATTTGTATTTTATCTTACAAAAGGATGAGGCATGGGTAAAGTGCTGCTGTCTTTTTTCAGGTATGCAGGTTGAATTTATACCTTGTAATGATTGATTGAAATCTACAGATGCACACAGTCTATCTTCTTGCTATTACATACATAAATAAAACATGACAAACCTTCAATAAAAATTGCTGGTAGGTCACTGGTGATGTCCTTGGTGATTCCAAGTGCATGCCAAGGATCTATGGACCCATTAGGGAACACTATCCGGCTGCTCTTGATATCATAGCCACCATAATCTTCATTAGTTTGTTGCACAGCATTGGTCACTAAAGTGGCAGTAAAAGAGGAGCCAAAGATATCTGAACACTGCTTTAGATTGTACCTGAAAATGAAATTGCAACATATAATTTTTAAAATATTGCAGAGAACAAATAAAAACATTTGCTTTACTGCTTCATTAAAAAATGCAGACCGTCACATTTTGTTAATCATTTCTGATCATTTACACAACCTAACAATTTGCCAATCATGAGCCGAGGATTCCTCTAGCTTGTAAGAGTTACATCTCCTCAAGCAACACTGTAGTTATTCATACATTCTAACAAATACAGTACAAAACAGCTCACTAGACAATCTCGAGTGCGTATTTATAACCATGTAATGCATCATACACTTGAAGCACTGATATTCTTTTAGGCCTGGTTCAATGCTCAGTTCTATATTGAAAAACAATTAGAAAATTCCTGACCTCTTAGTCAGCTTTTTTTGGTTAAAAGCAGTAGAAGACAAATTTGTAAAAACTAAGAAGTCAGTTCATTAATTAGTGAAGAACAATAACATCAAGATGACACACCTTCACAGAAAACAAAATCACAACTTTCCAACAGCAAGCTACTTCAAAAGTAAAAATCTAAAGAGAAATGCTTTTCTAAGACATTAAATATTACAATAACTTGAAGGCCACCTGTGGAAGTAGCAAAACTAGAATCAAATTAAAGTTTGTAATCTTTCTTTATGTCTTGAGAACTTGTAGTTATATATCTAAACTTGATTCTAACAACACTCAACTGCATTTATCAAAAACTTAATACTTCCGTCAATACTACAGTAACTGTTTTAGTGAGGTAAAACACTGAATAAGGGGACACTGTTTATAAGTCTTGGGGGTGAGGGTGGTGGGGGGTTAGGGGTGGATACAGTTCTCTATTATAATAAAATAATCCTGGGATGAGACGAGACTTTTTAGCCTGGGATGAGATGTAACTTTTTCAGAGAGATACTTTCACGTCCTGTGAGACGAGACTGTGCCAAGAGATTTAACTATGCCTGGGGCTGGAAATAAAAGACAGAGTAGATGACAAAGTAGAACGTCATAACGAATTCAAAAATGTTGCCGTGATACACATGCAGAGCAGGTTATAGATAATGAAAGTACTAAAATGTAAAGGTCTCAAAAAAATGATAGTAAAGATCGCATTAGCGCAAACAAACGGAAATTACTTGGTGAAATAACGGAACAGCAAAAAGAGATTGAATATATTGTTTGGATTTAAACTTTAAGTTGGAGACTTTTAGATAGTCTAATTCGTGTTGCCTTCAGGGAAAAGTAGTGTTTCTTCCCAATGAAGAGGCATATCCGCGAGAATTAAAAGATTTGTTGTTTGGTGAAAGTAAAATCCACATACATGAGCGGCAGAGACGCAAAGTGGCTGGTGCGTAACGCAGGATGGGGGGTTGGCGAGCAAACTGAGCAGGGGGCAAAGCCCCCTAGGTTTTAAAGGATGGAAAACCTGCAAATGACTAAGACAATAAGGAAAACATTTTTGCAAAAGACTTGGAATAATTTTTGGGTCTGTCCTCACAACCATAACCTTTAGCCAATGCTTTTTCACACTTTTAACAATCTTCTCTGCTCAACTTAGAAATTAAGCAAATTGAAGGGTGTTTCTTATTCAGTTTCTCACTAAGCTACTTCAGTCATTTCTAAAGAAGTGACAATTGCAATACTTTGTCAGACTGTTGAAATCATTCAGTTGCTCCTATATAATTGAATGTAGAGTTGGGGTAGCAAAATAAATGGCTAGAAATTGGAATAACTAAAAATCTTCATCTTAATTTATTACAAGATTAGTGTAAGTGAAAGTTTAGGTTCAAAAAACTGAATTTATATTCCCATAGACTACTCTTGCTAAAGATGAAGCAGAGGCCAGATTTAGAAGCTGGCTAATCAAGATGGGGTAAACAAAGTGCCTGCAGGATATGCATGAATACCACATCCAAATGTGACAAGTGACCTCAGCAGAGGTATATTCTACAGCAATGCTAGCATTACTGGTCCGCCATCTGCAGGGATGTACAAGCAACTTATTTATTCACCAATAAAATGCATTGCTTCTACATGCCCACAGATGGTTTAAATAATCCAGATACCTTAGTGTATTGTTATTGATATACTGTGATGGATAAATATTACAATAATCAGTTTTAGTTTTTTCAGCACCAGTTATCTCTCCTGTGGAGGGAAATGCATTACTTACACAAGAGAAAATCCAGAAAATGGCTGGTTTGGGGAATCAGTGGTCTGATAAAATCCAAACTCTGAGCATGTCTGGTACACCCACTGCCTTCCTATAAATAAAAGAGGAGATGAGTATGGAGGGCCTGAGGTGAAGCACTACTTACTAGCAAGTATCAACATTTGAGTAGGACAGACAAAATCTACGGTGGTAAAACAGGCCAATAACCAGATCAGGAAAAGGGTTCAATTTCATTACTGTACCATCAAATACAACACATCTGAGCTTTGGGAAAGAACGCTTAAAAAGGAGTCAGGCTTTCACTTGAGAATTTTTAATAGCTTCAGACTATTTGTAGAATTTGAAATTTAAGACTGATATTTTGTGAAACATGTAAATTACATAATTTTCATCTTAAAAATTTGTTTTCCGCCTGAATTTCTACTCACAGACCACTAATACAGCATACATCTGTCATCTGAAAAGCATCTGGTCTCTAGTATCATCTAGCAGACCTATGCGAGATTCTCATCAAATTCAGAATTCACCATAACATTATAGTACACTTCAGGTGCCAATCTTGTTTAGAGGAGCTGCCAAACTTTACCAAAACAATGGAGTCCATACAAAAAATATTTTGAGCAGAAATAAAGCAAACTTCACAGTTTTAGGAGTGTGTTTCTAAGTAGTAATAAATTACAAAGAACAAGGAAAACACGCTATTATATTCAACATTTGTCTTTCAACTTTGTCTAATTTGCTGTGTGGGCGTAACATTTAATAGATTATGTGCTAATTCAACCACAGAACCTTACATATGCATTCCATTGTTTGTATTTCACAAATCTGACTAGCTTTAGAGTTTCTGTAAATGTGTCTGCACAATTTCATGGTTTCAGAACATTAAAAGAAGTTATGAGTGCAATACACGATAAGTATCCCTACCTAAGTACATTCCTAAGAAAATCAAGACTATGCCAAAATATGCAATGTTGTAAGTTTTGTGATTGAATTAAAAAAAATTACATATACACATATACATATGTTTATATACACACAGACGTTCGACTGCTTCCTCCTCCTGCTTCAATAGCTGATAGCCTACTACAAACACAGAATTTTGAAATTATTGCCAATTGTAATAATTTTACATTTTATACACTTGTATTCCAATAAAAGCAAAAAACTGGGTGAATGTTATACCTTATTTATAAACAAATGTTTCTCACAACAGTTTAGGGAAAAAAATAACCCTCACAAACTTCAGTACAGACAGGGAAAACCACAAACTAAAAACAAAACTCTCATAAGGCTATATATTCACAACCAGCCACCCTGGTAAACCTCAATGACTCACTCAGACAAAACACTGCCCCACTTCCACACATCTCTTTTACAAAGCTACCACTATGGGACTGGGGAAGGGAAGTGTGATTTGGTCACTTGGGAATCTGCCTTCTTGCATTCATGCAAGTATTATGGCATTTCAAAGACTGCAAAAATTACTTACATTAAAACTGTGCACCCAGGAAATGACATATTTGGCAACTGATAAATACTTCACTCACTTAACAAGACAGACTGTCCCTGCCTTCTAGATATTACCTCTGACACAAACTAATAACAAAACTGAACATCTCAAAACAAATTTTTTGCAATTCAAGCTTTCATCCAAAGTTGTCCCCAGGCTTCACTTATCTTTAGCAAATAAAAAAAGGTTTTACAAACAAAAAAAAAGTTAAGATTCATATTCCGATTGAAAAGAAAAAAAAAAAAAAAAACACAAACAAACAAACAAAAAAAAAAGCTGAACATACTTCTCTATTTTACAGCTGTGTGTCACTAATTTACTTGTGCAGACAATTGTGTTCTTCATTTACCTCCACCAGATGCTGGTCCATCCCAAGAGCTATTGGACATATCTTTCACATAATTCTTGTATTTTACATCAAGACATTTCTGTGATAAAGTTGTCTGGATCAAATGAGCCACTGAAGCATATCGGTCATATGGTGTTCCAAGAGATTCATCTTCCATAATATTGCAAAGGACTTTGATTGTGATATTAGTGCCTGGCACACCCTAGGTTGGAGAACGGTAAAAACACAATAAGCCAGTATTCATCTCACTCTATGGCACTTTCTAAAGTAGTTATCCATTAGTAATGCACAGAATAAATTTTAATCTCCTTATCATTCTAGAACCTAGACAGAACATGAAATATTAAAGCAAAGACAGCTCACACCATTCCAATGTTAAACATGTTTGTTAATTTTAACAACCATTTTCAAACAGAACGTCAAAATATTACATTTCCTACTGTAGATAACCTCATTATTTCTTCACTTTCATAACTAGGTTCTTAATCTTTACTCATTGTTTGCCAGCAAAATTGCTGCCATTGCTTTAAATTTCTTCACAAAAGATTGAGAAATCAGATATAGGAAAACTGATGAAACAATACAAAAAAGAGTCTGTTGGCCCCAGTTTTAGGTAAACAAATAAATAATAAAAATGCATGTTCATCATTTGCGTGATTTAGTAAGGAGAAAGCAGAGAATGAAGGTGCAAAAAATTAAATACATGAAGACTAATGCCACTTGCTGAAAAATTAACAACTAAGATATCCTGTTGTGTAGCTTCACTGAGGGGGAATAAACATACTTTTGAAATATACTAGGCTATGAGTGAAAAGTTAATAGAATTGAGTATTTTTAGACAACACAGGAAGATCTTTGCCTCTAAAGAGATGCACTTCTAAAGTAAGCAGTAGTCTCTTTAAGAAACATTTACAGTACAGCATCATACAGTAAAGCTGCCAAATATTTAGGTTCCACAATGTAGTTCTACTCTAGTTGAGACAATGCAACAAAGTGCCTCAGGAGTTGTCCTTAAAAGTACGCTATATGGCCAAAAGTTTGTAGACACCTGACCATTACACCTATATGTGAGCTTCTTGGGTGTCCCATTCCAAAGCCATGGGCATTAATACAGAACTACCACCATTTTGTGAATAACAGCCTCCAATCTTCTAGGAAAGCATTCTACAAGATTTTGGAGTGTACCTGTGAGTATTTGTGCTTATTCAGCCAAAAGAACATTTGTGAGGTCAGGTACAGCTGTTGGATGGGAAGGTCTGGCTTACAATTGGCATTCTAATTCATCCCAAAGGTGTTCAATAGTGTTGAGGCCAGGGCGCTGTGCAGGCCACTCCTTTTCCTTCACATCAGACTCTTTAACCCATGTTTTTACGGACATGGCTTTGTGCACAAAGCTAATGAAGTTGGTACACAAAACCTTCGACTCCCAACTCCTCAGTTTATGGTACCACTGACTTTGACCACTTTAATTGTAATTTAAGCCACTATTCAGTATCAGTCAAAAGTTTGCTCTCAGCCAGAAATTAAGCTTTTTTTATAGAAATTGATACCTCTCTATCAACATACCCTTAAATTGACTGGAAAGAGAAATCGTTTTAACTGCATTGCCCATTACTGTCTAAATACAAGAAGCCAAACTGGATCTAACCAGGACGAAAAAAGAAAGGGAAGGCCCAAATGGGCAACTGCATAAGAGGGTGAGAACATCAGAGTGTTGATTCTCACTTGTCTTCTTCATTAAATAAACACCAAGTTCCAGTATCATCTACAACAGTGAAAAGGTGACTCTGGGATGCTAAGCATGATACAGTGTTCCATTCATCTTCTGTCTAATATCTATTTTGTCCATTTTAACTTTTTCTTTGCCAGTTTGACATGCGGCTTTTACTTCCTGCCTTCTTCTCTTTAAAAAAAGCATACCAGAATTGTTTATTTTTTTCAATTTTGTTATTTTATTTACTTATGCGGCTAATGTCTTTATCCATGGTGACATAAAACATCGGAGAGATATAATTGACCACATTTCTTTTAGTTATTTTCCAGTTGGAGTACAATGAGGTAATGTAATTTTTCTAATGCTCACAGAGTGTCAGCAGCAGGATTTGAACCCAAAATTTTAGGATTTTAAGTCCAAAGTCCTTTAACCACTATGCCACACTGCCCACCTTGTTTTCATGGTCATTTAACATCAACAGAATTATTAAAAAAAAGAAAACCTGTCTGCCAGTGTTCGTCAGTATAGAGCCAATACTTATTGCAGCCAAAGAATGCTATGTTAGAGAAACATATGCACTTTTAAAACTGAGCTAGCAAACTAAATTGAATTAAAATCTATTTAAAAACAATGGAGCTTGTGAATTTTAATTCCTTGAAAATTTTCTTCATTAACATTTTGAGTCAACTTTTTTCCATTATCTTGAAATGTAGCAAAGTGCTTATTAAATAAATGACTAAAACAAGTTTAAGTGATGTTATGCCTACAGGGACAACAGACACAGAAAAACCCCTTTATTTACCACAGCTGTAGTACTAGGGTGTTGTACCGTGTTAGCCATTATGAATGTAGAGAAAAGCCAAGCAAAATGACACCTTTTATTGGCTAACTAGAAAGATTACAATATGCAAGCTTTCGAGGCAACTCAGGCCCCTTCTTCAGGCAAGATGTAAGCTTTCGAGGCAACTCAGGCCCCTTCTTCAGGCAAGATGTAATCATTGATTACATCTTGCCTGAAGAAGGGGCCTGAGTTGCCTCGAAAGCTTGCATATTGTAATCTTTCTAGTTAGCCAATAAAAGGTGTCATTTTGCTTGGCTTTTCTTTACCACAGCTGTAAATTTAAGTTAGTAAATGAAACTTATGATTTTTTACATAAAATGTAATTTTACTGTTATTCCTTTCATCTCATTTTGATCCATTTTTTGTTTTATAGGACTAGGTAGCAACACACTATTGTTCACACTAGGATTTCCCTAAACCCTAGCAATAGTTTTCTACCCTGTTGTGTGGAACACCAAGGGTCTCCAAGGCAAACTGAAAAATGTGTCCTCCCCAATAGGTCTGGGACCTGTGCTGTAACTGCAGTATGGTATCCTCACCACATAGCTAGCTCACTCCAATATCCAACCTGTCAAAGAAAGTGAACCCAAGAGGTCCAAACCGTAACCTTATTTCAATCTTTTTTTTTTTTTTTTTTTTTTTGTGTGATATTCCAAGACACAATTCCAAAAATACTCAACCCAACCCCACCCTAAAGGCAAAACAATCTGAAAATGTATAAATTATTAAGAATCCAAGTATAATTAACTCTTGATCATCAAGGTTTTTATCTGCCACAAGTTAATGGTCAAGATAGATAAATGATCAATTCTTACTGCTGAGATTTCTACTAAGGTCAGATTTAGAAAAAAGAAAACACCAATGTAGAAAAGATAATTGATTAGCAAGTTCCGAACTAGAGGTGATCAGAAGTTTGCCTGCAATGGTGCCTAAAGAAAAAACTTTAGAAAGAGAGGAACAACAAAAGATTAGACATATGCAAAAGTTAAGATATTAATGGATAGAAAAAAACAAAAAGGAGGAAAGAATGCAGTTGATATTTGACCACAGTTTGAGTAACAAAGGACAGTACAAAAACATATGCAAATAAGAGCAGGAATATCCAAATCACATAAAGGGACATTGTGATTTAGGGCTAAGCTCAAAGTAAAGCATATCCTAGGAGAGAATTATAGATGATAAATTAATCGTAGCTGAAAAAAACAATAATTAGGACTTCTTGAACATAAGGAGGTATGTATACAGTTCCAATAGGTATGTTGCAAATTTATATTTCTAGCCCAAATATTAACAGATAGAGGCTTATGGGAAGATTTTATCATGCGAGAAAAAAACTGAAGAAACAATACTTTTAGAAAGGACGAGAAGAAAACAGTGGAAAATAGGATGATATGGAGAGCTCAAAGAAAAGTTAGCAAAATTGTAGGAATAAAACAAAAAACAGGAATGTTAACTTGGTGACTAATTTTAGAATTGTGTACAGACAAGACGCTTTGTAGAAAAGGTCTCCTAAAAAGCAGAGCCCAAAAGTGACAAAAGAGGAAGGCTAAAGGATCCTAAATAAAAAAAAGAAAAGTTTCTAAAGAGAGGTGACTATATCTATTTATTTATTTATTTTAAATACTAAATTTGGATTGTATTTGAAATAAGTCCAAATTACAGTTTTGTATATCTGAAGGCAAAAGAGTAAAAGAGTATGTGGTACAATAAGGGATGATTCTAGGTTCACCCAACTAAGCTGTAATGATACACCAAACCAAGAATTTAATGGTCCAGCTGGAGCAGATAATCTGATCATATGGCATTACCAGTAAGTGGACAATGTGTTCTTACTAAAATTTTAGTTCGTACATTTACATCAGTGTTGATTGATGATAGTGGACAAGAACTCTGGAATGAGAAAGGTTTCATTTTATTTTATCAGCAGTAAAATTAGGGCAGAGTTAAGATATGAATGTAATTGGGAAGCAAACAAGAGAAAAAAAAGGCAATGGAGGATATACCAATAAATCCAAAGAGGACAACATTAAAAGTAATTCTGGCTGCATGCCACTAATTCCAGAAATTTTACTCTTTTGGAGAGTATGTGACAGAGTTCTACATGAGTAAACTGCTAATGTAAAAATATGGCATTTATGTTAGGCTCCGTATACACCAAAAAAGATAAATCTTATCAATTTACGTTGTTTATTTCATTTTGACCTTTCATCCACACTCAAATGATGTTTTCTACCACTGGAGAGTACTATTGAAAAGATTAAATTTTCAAAGGTTTAATTTGGAAATACAAGGTTGTACATAGCAGTGTGGATAGGGAAAACGGCCATTCGAAACACTGATGTATAACTGTCATGTGAAAAGTCCCAACTTCGGTTTTATCACAATAATTCCCAGAATGATCTCATCTTTACTATGGGGATTGTCTAATGCAGAGTGGTTACGAAAGGACTATGGGTACTGATCCTTGTCTGTATTTTTTCCCCAAGGCTTCAGCAATCTTTTACTTGATTATAACCTTTTAAAGCAGTTGTACTTCACTGCCTGACAAAGTAGTCTGGGTTGGGTTTGTCCCCCCCTCTTTTCTTTCAGCATTTCAATGTACTCTGCGGTGGGTTGGCACCCTGCCCAGGATTGTTTCCTGCCTTGTGCCCTGTGTTGGCTGGGATTGGCTCCAGCAGACCCCCGTGACCCTGTGTTCGGATTCAGCGGGTTGGAAGATGGATGGATGGATTTCAATGTACTTCAGGTTTGCTGCATTAAAAAAAAACATTGCTCTGGGCTGACAAACTGAGGAAAGATTAAGAAAGATTTACATGGTTTTGGTATTTCAGAGTGAATGATGTACAGTACATTTAAAATTTGATCCACAATATTAGTGTATGGAAAATGTTTTATAATTTATCTGTGAGGAATAGGGATGTCAAAATGCCAGAAATTTTGTATTCCATACTAATACCCTGAAATGTCATAATACTCTATACCCGTTTAATACCACAGCAAAAACAAAAATCCGATTTAACAGCTTTTTATTAAAAGTACCTCTTTTATTCCAATGAACGATACTGTGCCTTTTTGTTAATAGAATACAAAATATATAAATACTAATTGTAACAGCAGCTTTAAAATAGTGGTATATAAATCAAGTAATTACCCAGCTATCATTTAAGTAAACTAGTATTGGCATTCATGAATATCAAAATACAATGCAGGGCTTGAACTAAAATGGGTGATGGGCATGGGGATTCACCCAGTAGGGGACTGTTATAACCTAAGGTGGGGTTTCAGCAATTAGGTTAAAGAATTATATTATCATGAACAGCCCAAATTTATCTTACTATATGCAAATTCCAAGTTTATTCTGACATTCTCTCCAATAACTGAAAAATACTGCTTAAAATTAATACTAAAAATAAAAATTCAAGCATTTGGTCATGGTTTGTAACATTTGCTTTTGTAAAATGTATTTTTGCATTATTATCTGGTTAAAAAACTTGCTGCAGAGTAATACTTAACGGAGGAGTCAAAATGATATAAACTTTAAATCTGAGAGATACCTAGTACTTTAAAATTTTCCAAATTTGTTTCTCCTATTTATTTAAATTGTCCAAAGTTTAAGGTTTCCTATGTGAAATCAGACTTATCAGATTAACATTAATTGCTTATTTCAGAACTCCTGTAAAACAGCCTTTGTATTATGGTTTTCAAGGTGTCAAACAAGTGATCAAACTATGTTACTGCTTAGTCTGTGGACAAGTCCAAAATAAGAATATTAACTGGATCTCCAGTTTAACTACTAGTCTGCATTACATTTGCCAAAATTCCTTTAAAAATATATGATACTTGTGCTTCTACTACATTAGTCACATTTTACATGTTACACTAATGAATATTAGATTGGCTTCAAAATCCATGCAAATAACACAAATTTAGTGTATGTACGTATATTTGTATTTAGCAGTTCTGCTAAATGGCATAATCAAGTGTTTTCTGCTTCAAAGCTCTGATTTTTATTTTGGTATTAACAAATAGGGCAGCTCATTTCATCACTGGTGTACACACACCAAATTGCCTGTCTACAGTTTCCTCTACATCACACAGTGCTATACACAATAGTGCAACAGTTCAGAAAATATGCCCTTCAATTACGAACTACAAAAAGGATTACTGACCTCAGGTGGAAGATATTCTGTTACATATATGTAAGATTGTGCTTAAACCTGGTATTTACTAGGTATAATATATTAATAGCACAAAAAAACAAAACAATTCTTCATTCCGATTCACATCAGCCAGGCTATCTATAACAACATACATGATTCTCCAGATTAGGGTTGGCCTTTTTGACCAAATCAGCAGATATCCATAAATAAGAAGCAGCTTTCTAGCTACTACCAATTGCCAGATCTCAAAGGTAAGTCTCTCTCGAGTAGATATCAATGGGGAAATAGGATCAGGTACAAGATGATTTTATGTCATTACTAGGTTACTACATGGAAACTCATTCTTATACTATGGGAAGTGATGCTGTGACAGTAAACCTGAAAAGTGTCATTTTTTCAGCAATTTCCCTACATTTGCTAATATTTCATCTGCTCACTGTGAAAAGATTTTTCTTTTTTGGTTTTGAGCCTAAGGATCACGGTCACATTAATCACTAGACCCTGAAGATAATGATAATTTTGTATTGATTAGAAATTAAATTGCAATGCTTGCCATTCTTGGCATAACTGGACTGAGAAACTTTGATCGTTTCTGGCAGCATAAACCAAAATATCAGTGATGCAACACAACTGTAATAAGAATTGTTACTGCTTTATTATGGAAATAGACAAAACAAATTTAACTAGGTTTAATTGTATAGGAAACTTTTTAAAAAAATATCAATATCTAGAAAACTTTTCTAGCTTTGAATACTGCATGTGTTGCTAATGAGGTATGCCAGAAAAATGGACTCTACTTATTCCATCCATCCATTTTCCAACCCGCTGAATCCGAACACAGGGTCACGGGGGTCTGCTGGAGCCAATCCCAGCCAACACAGGGCACAAGGCAGGAACCAATCCTGGGCCGGGTGCCAACCCACCGCAGTACACACACACACAAACACACCCACACACCAAGCACACACTAGGGCCAATTTAGAATCGCCAATCCACCTAACCTGCATGTCTTTGGACTGTGGGAGGAAACCAGAGCGCCCGGAGGAAACCCACGCAGACACGGGGAGAACATGCAAACTCCACGCAGGGAGGACCCGGGAAGCGAACCCAGGACCCCAGGTCTCCCAGCTGCGAGGCAGCAGCGCTACCCACTGCGCCACCGTGCCGCCCGACTACTTATTAATGGTATAAAATACTTAACAATTATCTAAAAAAAAAAAAAAATAACTAAAAAAAAAAAATTATCATAATCTAATCACACAAACTTGGCCATGTTTCTCAGTGATGCCTTTATTTTCAAACCATGGGAGAACACAGAAAAAGAAAAAATTCAGGGAATTTGAACTTCACGTATTACTAACATTTGGCAGAGTGGCCAGGGCAACGCCCTCGGAATGGATGCCCTATGTTACTAAAATACCCTAAAAAAAAAGGGCATTTTTTTTTTTTTCATCAATGTTTAAGACCACAGTTACAGTAAATATGTTAATAGAAAATGGATGGCTGGATGGACATCAGAGTATGACTGACACTTCACTGAAATGTATAACAAATTGTTTGTAATAATGCAAAGCCTGTTTTCACCTCTGGTTGGCCTATGAAATGTCACAAAGCACTTATAGCAGTGCTGCTGTTAAAAGTCTTTTTCATACATCCCCTTTTGTACTTTTGACATTACACACTGCTGGAATAGACAATATTTCACACATTTTATACAAGTTATCGTTACTCCAACCTCAATAGGAAGATTATCACAAAAACTATTTAGAAAACATTCTCCAAAATACCATGATTTCCTGTGCTCTTTTACTTCACATCAGTGCTTCCAACACATTGAGTTAAGCTGAAACATATCTTAAGCAAATGTTCTTGCAACCTATAAATTTTAAGAACATTTGCTAAATAATTTCTCTTTTTTTGGGGGTGGGGGGGGAATATTTGGCAACGGCCTGAATACACTTCTGAACCGTTATAATGTACTGCTCTCAGACATAGGTACTGCTACAAAATACAAGGCAAAAGGAAAATTTATTAAATTAAATATTAGTTCAAGTAGCTATCCTCAGATTTCTAACATTTTGCCAGGGTTACAGTAGCCAAGTTTTTGTTGTGTTTATTTAAAGCTGCCCTAAGTTCTGACTCATCATTTATACTTGTTTGGGGGCGTGACATTGCAGCTCATGGAAGTGGCAATTGTTTCACTGCTTATTTTTTGGTCTATTTGTGGATTTGGACCTTTAAATTCGCTCTACTACAGTATGGATATGTAATGGACACTTCACTCTGGTGAAGGTGTGCACTGCATATGTGGTAGCATTTTCATGTATGCTTAGAGTAATGAATTTTACTACTATGCCTAATCTGCAAATGTTATTTTAGGAGGTTAAATGGGGACTGTACTTCAGTACAAGGGACTGTATTGATATTGAATTATTAGTAAGTCAAATACTTCATGGTTTACTTTGATAACTTTTTAAAATTTACAAATCCTTGAAACAGTTTAACAAATATAACTTAACCTCTAGACCTCTAGACTCGCGTATGGGGAAGCGGATGTACAATTTAAACCGAGAATTGTTACATATGCATAATACACCTAACTATTTTAATTTATAGCAAGTGATTAACCATAATAAAAAAATAGTAAAACAATCAATTGAAAGAAAATTATTTTTCATGTTGTGTTAGAGCAGGGGTGCCCAATGCAATGATCACGATCGACCGGTAGATCGGAAAGGTAGTGCAGGTAGATTGCGTTGCATTCAAAAAATTTTTTTTTTTAAATGTTAGCCTATCATATATCCTCCCTATCACATTTGCCACTTGATTGACATACAGGGCGGCCAGTCTCCGATCTCTTTTCTTCTAATACACTGGTCATCCCGCACGCATGATCAAACGGCAAACTACTGCAAAACTCCGGATGTGATCTAGTTAGCCTTCCAATTTATATTGACTAAAGAAGGCATTTAAAAAAAAATTTGTTTGGGGAGGGTATGGGCTGGCTGTGGAATTGAAAGAGGATTTTTTTCTCACAATGTCACAATCGAAGTGCGTTTGCCTGATCTGTCAATCTATTATTGCTATTCCAAAGAAGGAAAATGTGGAAAGGCACTTTCGAATGGTTCATAAAAACTACAAAACTGACTTCCTTCCGAAAAGCGATCTGAGAAAGAGAAAGGAGAGGGAACTAAAATTGCAGTTAAATCGGAAAGCTGTCATTTTTCACTCGGCTGAATTCAAAAGCAAAGGCAGACACACCCGCATCAAAAACTGCAACACTGTTTCACCTAAAACTCCTCTACAGTGGAGGATGAGATTTTGACACTACAGGATGACATTCAGCTGAAGTCTGGGGCTCTTGGACAGTTCTGGAACTTACTCACAGAAGAAAAGTACCCAAACATGACCTCCTTGACTGCATTATTCGGCTCTACTTTTATACGAGTCAGCCTTTTACCACATGAAGATTACTAAATCCAAATACTGTAGTGACCATAAACATCTTAAATTGTTACTGTGCCATAAAGGTTACTCAGTTATGCAAGGTATGACAACATATATTTTATGAATAAAGTATACTCAGTGTGTGTATTATATATATCATTTTTAATGTAGGTAGATCATTTCGACCTGGTCATTTTAAAAGTAGCTCACAAACCGAAAAAGTGTGGGCACCCCTGTGTTATATGTTTTCGTTCTGTTTGGCTTTGAAATTAACACGCAAATACTTTTTAAACTTACACTTTAACTATAAAACTTCAGAAAAAACAATATTTGGAATCACATTGAATTTTGTTTCCATATTTGGACTTACATCGTGACAACATATAACTGCCCATGAGTGAATATCGTTTCTCTCAAATAAATCGACTTTTTTGAATGTTTGTCCCTGTGATTTGTTAATTGTCATAGCAAAAGCTATTCTAACGGGAAACGTTTTAATATGAATGGCATATCAAGATCTCCTTTGGTGTCTAATGTTATCCACGGAAAATGTACTACATTACCTTTGTCGCCTGTTAAAATTTTACACGCAATAACATTACAATAAATCCTTCTTTCAACAGTAATTCAGCAAGTGGAAGACCGGACGGAGTTAACGGTTGTAGATATTCAACGGGGTATTGTAAGTTGATGTTATCTTCCACACCATCACCACCAACTGTTTCAGTATTTAACCAATTTGCCGTGCAATCGATCGACAATTTTAATTCATTTGACATCGTTTCTCAGTGCTAGGATTGCCCGTGTACTCATTTCTTCTGTTGATAACCCTTTGTGATGTAATTCTTCAATAAGATTTGGATATAATAAGTCTTTTTATTGGGAACTTAAAGTGAGGAAAACATAAAAATTTAAAAGAGCTGAAAGCGCAAGAACTGTGTCTGACAAAAGCATTCACACGAATGAAAGGTGAGAAGACCGTGAGTGTGGACCATTAACTGTAAAAGGTTGAGAGGAGGGCAGGACTTGAAAAAATCTCTTGGCAATAGTCTCATCTCAAGATTTTCTTTTATAATAGAGAGATATGCAACACTCAGTTCCTAGCATGGGTCACATAAATGTGCGGCCTGTAAACATCAGTGCTGTATGTAATAAGTGTATAATGCTATTGATTTAAACCCTCAAACACTTAGTAATGGTTTGAGATTATAGATCTGATTGAAACTATTATTTTTACAGGATGTGCTGCAGTGTAAAATTACATTTATACCCCCAAACTCCTATTTCTACTAAATACCAGTCTGAATTCAAAATAATACAAGTTCTTGTAAAATTGTGTTTTCCAATCACCATTAACAAAAGCCAACATCAGTCAGTAGAAAAAAAAGCAAAAATTCCTCGACAGCTGGAATATTTTACTGAAGGGTAATTGTATGCAGCATATTCAATAATGTAATATATGTAATATTGTATACAGAAAAGGATTTGATTTTTGTGGGTTAATTTCTAGTATAGAAGTTGATAATGTCTGTTTTTATTTGTAAGTTAGGACAAGGCAAATGTAATAGTACATAGAGGAGAGATGCATAACGTTCACCTATAAGTATTAATTATAATGAATTATTCCAGCAATTTAAAGGATTTTTTGAGTATTATAGATTTACATTTTTAGTGTTATATTTATTCAGGGTGGGAAAACCAATATAAGTTTTTATATGTAAATGAGTGTGCCCATGCATTTGCTCCCCATGTATGGAGCATCCTCCTCTCCAGGATTTTTAATGGGGGTGGATGGAGCATGTGTATTAAACCAGTCTGGCAAAGGTGACCGTGTTTGAACTTTGAGGATATAAGCCATCCCTGGAGGAAGGCCATAAACTGCCTAAACAAAGCAACTGGGAGTTGAATTTTACCTGAATGCGGTCATTGGTACATGGTCCAGGAAGGGATAGGTAAATGAATTCTGTTGGTCTGAAAAATGATTTTTATGAGGCAGGCATGTGGAAGCAAAGCAAGCTAGAATAAATAGAAGCCGAGAGCCACTTATGGACACAAGATGCACTGTTACTTAAGTTGTAATGGCATGGTTTGCCAAAATTCACATTGTAACATGCTTCCTTAATATTTATGGGCATATTATTAATAATACATAATTAAATGAGTAACTTAACTCCTGCATATTCCTTTACTCTGTCCAACTGAGGTTACGATGTAGAAGGGAAGGCCTAAGTACCTGACCACAGAGTGATAATTACATGGGATTTAAAACATTTTATTAATGTCAACACAATAAAGGGTATAAAGGGGAAAATAGGGTTACCAAAGGAGCCTACATGATAAAACAGTTACATTGTACTTCTGATACATCTGATTAAATTATGGCACAATAACAGAGGCCCAATGCCTTACTAAATTTCCTGGGTGAAGCCCAGTAACACAGCTAGTTACTCCTACAGTATATATTTCAAACTTGAAATGATGGCAGTTAAAATGCATTAAACATCATAAAAACTCATGGTAAATCATTTCTTTGACTTTAGTTACATTTTGGATCTTTCTTTAAAACAAGCAAAATTTTATCATGGCTGCCTTAATCTATTTAACACATCCTAAAACAAGCCTCACATAATGAACTTTCATCATATACTCCTTAATTTAGTGCCTGCTCAACACAATTCCTGTCAATTCTAAACAATATATCAAGGTACTTTTATTTCAAAAGTGATCTAAAGCCACACATAGCACCCTTCAAAATTTCACCTCAAATTCTCGGTTATCTTCATTGTACTGGACCACATCCATAAAGTTTCCTGCTAATGTTTCCAAGAAGTATGGCAGGTCAGAATCTGAGGATGCCTTTAATGTATCACACAATCTAAAACAGAGACACAATGCAAGAAATCCAATAAATAAGTTTATTACAATCACTTGCAAAGAAGCATTTACATTTACTATTACCCTCTATGTTTAAGCATCTTGGTTTACTATTACTGAATGTGCCATGTTGCATGAACTTAAAAAAAAAAAAAAAAAAAAAAAGTCTCCCACTCTGCAACTATAACACAATTTTACTCCATATTACTATCACGTTATGCACTGCACAATTTTATCATCGTAGATGCATAAACAGTCAAAGAGAAGTTTACTAGTAAAGCAAGTGAAGTAGCTCTCTTTAAACCATCACTAACTCAGATAAAAAGCAAAGGATGCAATTATTCTTTAAAAAGCAATAGACCATTTAATAATGAAATTTACACCTTCTGCATATTTTACACATTACAATTTTATGCATCATTTTATAACATCTTTTTTGCATAATAGTGAACAGAAATTTTTCACTTTATTAATAATTTTCTGGTAACTAATGAAGTTTGAATTAAATGTAGTTAGTCTGAATTAAATGCAATACAGAAAAGATAAAATGATCAAGTTCCTTGTACTAAAGTATGTAGTAGGTATACACTAATCACTGCAAAAACCTTTCACAAACAAGATATATAATAATGCCTGTTTGCCAACTGCTTAAACTAACTCTTGATACAGTATAAGTATATATTTATTTCATCATTATCTTCTGAAGTTTTTATAAATTGTATTGTTTATAAAATGTGCTGTTTAAAATAATCTTACATGAAGTACAGCACATATATTTTTCTGACTTTAATCAATATAACTCAAGCTTTATGTAAATATAAATATCTCACTCTCAGAACTATTTGTGAACAGTTTTTTAAAAATCAGACCAATAACAATGCAAACAGAACCAATGTAATTAATAAAATGATTGTTTACAAGCTAAAGATTGACTTTTAAAAATGTTTTTTTGACTTGCTCATTACTGCAGATTTCATTATGCTTAAAAAGCAGCGCTCTTCCAGAATCAAATACATATGTTACTTTTCATGATAATTTTGTCTTGCTTAGTGAAAGATTTTCATACAAAATTTTGTAAAAAATTCTGTACATTTCTTATTATACCATTTACTGTGAAAGTGTATACACTAGTACACACATGTATCTATTAATCTGGCAGTGGCCAATGAAATGAAATAGGATGACTCACTAATTACAATGCTTTACTAGCAACTGTTTCTGTTGAACTAGTAAAGAATAATGGTATATTTCACTCATGGATGCCTTGTGTAACCAAAAAGAAAAACCATTTTCACATTTATTGGGGCACAACAAATCGATGAATTGGGTCTGTATGGGTTTATTGTTACTTTAGCTTATTTAAACAAAAAGGGGAAGATGTGAATGAGTTCTTCAAGTTCATAACTATTTCTGCGGCAGAATTTTACAAAATAGCTTGATTACCAAGAAAATTCAGGCAATGAACAAAAGCTGTTAAGATTAAGATCCTTTTATTCTTTAAAGAAACACTATCAGACGGTTGTGGCGAGCGCCCTCTTCTATGCAGTGGTGTGCTGGGGAAGCAGCATAAAGAAGAGGGATGCCTCACGCCTGGACAAACTGGTGAGGAAGGCAGTCTCTATTGTAGGCACGGAGCTGGACAGTTTGACATCTGTGGCAGAGCGACGGGCACTGAGCAGGCTCCTGTCAATCATGGAGAATCCACTGCATCCACTAAACAGTATCATCGCCAGACAGAGGAGCAGCTTCAGCGACAGACTGCTGTCAATGTCCTGCTCCACTGACAGACTGGGGAGATCGTTCCTCCCCCACACTATGTGACTCTTCAATTCCACCCGGTGGGGGGTAAACGTTAAAATTATACAAAGTTATTGTCTGTCTGTTATACCTGCATTGTTATCACTCTTTAATTTAATATTGTTCTTTATCAGTATGTTGCTGCTGGAGTATGTGAATTTCCCATTGGGATTAATAAAGTATCTATCTTTTGTATTTACTGTAGTTAATATGAAATCGCAATAAAGGAAATGATAATGCTTGCGATAAAGGGACTGAAGACACAAACCTGAAATCCTTAGTAATCTTGTCATAATTCTTGGTGTCTTTCAACTGATTCACAAGCGTATCAGAAGCATATTTCAATTTCTGGGGACACGCAGCACTATATGAGGTAAGTGAGCGCTGGACAACTTCCAAATATTCTGGCAAGCAAAGAAAACACAAGTAAAATAGTGTACAAACCATCAAACTGACCAAAATCATGGCAGCTTGTTAGGTAAAAAAATTAAAATGGCATACTTATCATACAGAGAAGCTTTTTTAAATCATATATAAATTAACACTTAAGTCTAGAACAAATTTTATCACTACCTCAATGCTCTAGCAATAAAAATGTTAACTGTTATACGAGCACAATGAATGAGGAAATAATCATGGCAGACAAAGGTCTTAGTGTCTTATCTTTCCTCTCATCCAAAGCATAATGAGCCAAATAAGAACAATGGATGTAGTAAGAATGGTTACATGCATTTAAAAATGATCATTATAATCTCTAAAATTAAGTGTGCAAAATAAAATAAACATTTGCATGCAGATAAAAAGATAGTTTCATCATTTGATTATTGGATATGGAGACAATTTAACTGACACACCGAATAAAATATTCCAAATATACATTTGTCTTTATTAAATCATGCAATTTTTCAATCTCTTTTCTGGACCATACACAACACTAAGCTTTCAAAAGCTGTGTTAACCAGAGCCTAGTCTTTTATATCATCAGAAGTCAGACATTATAACTAACTATTTAAGGATATTACACATGTAATTAGCAAAGGAATAACCAAAAACTCAAGATCACGTCTAAAAGTCTATAATGGATTAGGAATCTTAAACAAAACTATAGATTACATTCTAAAAAAAGATTTTCTAAATGATCTGTTTTGGCTTTAAAAACCCCTCTCTTAAAATATACTTGGAAAATATTTATCCTATGCTTTTTTAAATGCTTCATTACATATTGGACAGCATGAAAGATCACGATTTTTTGAATTGCTCATTATAAAGAGATGTTGGTCCCTTTTTTCCAGTTTTACCATAATGCTAGGTCTCAAATGCAGTGTGGTTTTAAGAAAAAAATATTTAGGGCTGCGGCATATACTTTCATTAACATTTTTTGCAGACCATACTTCTAGGCAATGGTGATTATTCTTTAAAATCTGGAGATGACTTTCTATCACTTTGCTGTACAATACACCATTGAAAACCAATCATACATGTTGAGTGTAATTTTTGACAGCTACAGATTCATTGATTTGGAGATGCTGCATCATTTCTTTACAAAATTTATTCTTTTTTTTTTCTTGTGATTTACAGTTTTATTTTGTTACTTTCATTTACTAACCTTTAGCAAGGAGAGAGTGCATATCCTTTGTGGAAGGTGCAGTTCCCTTCAGTATTAATAAGACAAAAATACTTTTTAAAACAATAATGTTATATTAACATTAGAAGTTTCACACATTTTATTTGTGCAACAAAATCACCAATGCCAACACCAAATGGAGTCTGCATCCTTTTGATTTCATCAATAGCTCATCAGCACTACACTGTTTCAAGTACAAGTTATTTCTTCAAAATCATGGTATACAATTATTTGCCACGTGACATTGTGTTTTAAAATAAAGCATTTTATTAATAAGAATTCCTAGCCTGTTCTTGCATCGTAAAAAGGAACTAAAGTCAATGGCTATTGTGCAAAGAAAAAAGTTGTCAAACTTACTGAATACATCCCCTTTGAAAGATTTTTTTTTTTTTATATAAAGGTTAGTATTTCATCAAGGTAAGGATATGTTTCCAGTAACATCCCATACAAACAATCAAATTTGACAAAACTAAATTTCACCACCACGCAAAAAAAGCTGCATGGCAGTTTGACAGCTTCAAGGAGAGGACAAAGCTGGGCTACGATTAAACAAAAGCTTAAGTACAAAACAAACCCGAACAAAAGTAAAAAAAAAAAAAAAAAAAACTGCCAATGAGTTAAACAAAACCAACAGTGTTTTACCTGGAGGAAAAAAGTGGAAAGCTAGAAGTACTGCTGCCATGCATCTGCTAGTAAGAAATGTACTAATGCTAAAGGAGAGAGAGTATGTCAACAAAATAATTTGCCGAGTTTCGATTTTTGTGAAAATGTGGGGGTCTGGCAAATGTTTCTAAACCATGGCTTTAAAACAAAGCAAAGAAGAAAGACTATTAAAATAGCAAGCATTAATGCTATAGGTGCTATAAATTCTTAAGTTTATTCCATATAAAAACAATGAACTTGAAACTGCTAAGTTTTAGATCTCAATTTTCTTTCCATGTGAAAGTCAGTAGGGGAAATTATAGCAGCAAAAAGGTATCTGCCCCTCCCCCCTAGCAATTTTTGAGAAGTACTGTATACTTATTTGGAAACCTAAATAACAGCATGGACTGGTGCACTTATTTCTGAAAATATTTTACTGTTATTACCTGGAAAGTTAACCACAGCTTTAACTGGTGCACTGGAGGCAACTGCTGCATGCACAAGGTGAGGATACTTCAATCGAAACCAAGCTGCTAGCGATCCAGGATATGATCCCCCAAATGCTACCCACTTTGAGTTAGTCAGACCCATTTTTTGTGCCATCTCAGTACGGAAATGAGCAAGATCACCCAAAGCCTGTTTACTGCTGAGGTACACAAGGTTTTCAACACTCAAGTCTCTGAAAAATACAGAAAAACAGATCAGTCATTAAGTTGTTTAATAGCAAGATTTAAACATTTAAAAACTGAACTTCAAAAAAATAAATAAATAAATAAGGCAATAAAGTAGCTACATGTACCAAATGACCCATTCATATTTCTAACTGTGTAAGAAATAAATATGCTTCTAATTATCACAATGTATTTGTGGCCATCTAGTGGTGCAAAACAAAAACAGATGTCTGTCTGCAATCCAATAAAGTACAATTTACAATAACAAAAATAACAAATTTAGGACTACATGCTTAGCATTTCAGTTCTAAACTGTTAAAAACAATTCTGAATATACTGCATATAAAATAGCATACAAAATTGATAAATACTAAATGTAAGATAGTAACACTAGAAGGCAGTGTGATGAAAGTATATCTAATTGAAAAATATTAAGTTCATAGTATAAAATATATAAACTGTGAGACAAGTCAAAACAATGAAGGTGACACTTAAAAATACATTTCTTGTCATATGACAAGCTAATACTACATGCATTTCACTAGGTAAAGTGGGCAGTTCTGTTCATTTTTGCTGCATCTTTTATCACAACACAGATCAACAAAATCAGGTTAAGAAAAATGCACAAAACTATTCATTAAATTATGATTTAAATTTCTAGCTAGCTAAACTACCACTCAATAACAAAAAAAAAGCAGGAAACCAAAGTTGCCCATGGCTTTAAAAGTGTTGGCACCTTATAATGTTTAAAATATATTTTTTTTAAATGACAAAAATTGAAAAACAAAAACTCAGTAATACCATGCCACTATTTACAACCATTGGAAGCACTGTACTATATAAAGTCGCTGTATCTTGCTTCTGGAATAAAGAATCAAAGTACACAGCAGGTTACAGAAGTGCCCCACACACACCCACCAACATTCTCCTATTAGCTCAGAGAATAAAAGACATGCAAGTGCTTTGTTGCATTTACACTCAACTCTTAACTTCATTTTGTCACAAAAGACAAGGGAAGTACATTATATATCAAATTCAGCACATATGTGGACAGCATTCAAAATGAAGTCATCAATCCAAAAACCTTTGCAAGTCATTAAGGAGATTTTAACACATAGTAAACTAACCTTTTAAGAATTTCTACAAAGTTATATATTATGGAGAAATATTTTCCAAAAAAAAGTCACATTTCACAGTAAATTTAAAACTGTCACTTTCACTCTTCAAAAGTCAGAGAGCAAGCTCTAACATGTACAGTGTCTTAATCGAAGAATTGTCATTACACCGGACTTGAATCTTCAGTAATCAAATGGCAAATGTACAGCAGACACCTCTGATGCAGGTTCCTAGTGATGAACTCCGAGTTTATAGAATTAAAGTAACCACTGAGCACAGTAGTTCTGGTCAATTTTTTTTACATAGTCAGAGCCACAGGATTTGCCAAGTCAAGCAAAGATGTCTACTCTGCAGATAAAATACATGTGCTATTATTTTTAATTGAAGACAAACTCTTGACCATAAAATTAGGGGGAGAGGTGGGTCTTTTATTCAGAAAGTCTTTCCTAAAATACTTGTAGTTTCTGGTTTATAATTTGTCCAGTTTATTTCAGAAGTTACTAATAATATTTTAGCAAAAAAGCGTGCATTTTGCATGTTTTGAGCATACAACTAGATAAATGACATGAGGGTTATGCGACATGAGAACTGACTTTTTCACCACAAACATTTTCCATATAGTTTGCTTTTGTCCAGCGTTGGTCACTATTGGGTCCCATTCTATCAGACACTACAGTGGTGTGAAAAACTATTTGCCCCCTTCCTGATTTCTTATTCTTTTGCATGTTTGTCACACAAAATGTTTCTGATCATCAAACACATTTAACCATTAGTCAAATATAACACAAGTAAACACAAAATGCAGTTTTTAAATGATGGTGTTTATTATTTAGGAAGAAAAAAAATCCAAACCTACATGGCCCTGTGTGAAAAAGTAATTGCCCCCTTGTTAAAAAATAACCTAACTGTGGTGTATCACACCTGAGTTCAATTTCCGTAGCCACCCCCAGGCCTGATTACTGCCACACCTGTTTCAATCAAGAAATCACTTAAATAGGAGCTGCCTGACACAGAGAAGTAGACCAAAAGCACCTCAAAAGCTAGACATCATGCCAAGATCCAAAGAAATTCAGGAACAAATGAGAACAGAAGTAATTGAGATCTATCAGTCTGGTAAAGGTTATAAAGCCATTTCTAAAGCTTTGGGACTCCAGCGAACCACAGTGAGAGCCATTATCTACAAATGGCAAAAACATGGAACAGTGGTGAACCTTCCCAGGAGTGGCCGGCCGACCAAAATTACCCCAAGAGCGCAGAGACGACTCATCCGAGAGGTCACAAAAGACCCCAGGACAACGTCTAAAGAACTGCAGGCCTCACTTGCCTCAATTAAGGTCAGTGTTCACGACTCCACCATAAGAAAGAGACTGGGCAAAAACGGCCAGCATGGCAGATTTCCAAGACGCAAACCACTGTTAAGCAAAAAGAACATTAGGGCTCGTCTCAATTTTGCTAAGAAACATCTCAATGATTGCCAAGACTTTTGGGAAAATACCTTGTGGACTGATGAGTCAAAAGTTGAACTTTTTGGAAGGCAAATGTCCCGTTACATCTGGCGTAAAAGGAACACAGCATTTCAGAAAAAGAACATCATACCAACAGTAAAATATGGTGGTGGTAGTGTGATGGTCTGGGGTTGTTTTGCTGCTTCAGGACCTGGAAGGCTTGCTGTGATAGATGGAACCATGAATTCTACTGTCTACCAAAAAATCCTGAAGGAGAATGTCCGGCCATCTGGCCGTCAACTCAAGCTGAAGCGATCTTGGGTGCTGCAACAGGACAATGACCCAAAACACACCAGCAAATCCACCTCTGAATGGCTGAAGAAAAACAAAATGAAGACTTTGGAGTGGCCTAGTCAAAGTCCTGACCTGAATCCAATTGAGATGCTATGGCATGACCTTAAAAAGGCGGTTCATGCTAGAAAACCCTCAAATAAAGCTGAATTACAACAATTTTGCAAAGATGAGTGGGCCAAAATTCCTCCAGAGCACTGTAAAAGACTCATTGCAAGTTATCGCAAACGCTTGATTGCAGTTATTGCTGCTAAGGGTGGCCCAACCAGTTATTAGGTTCAGGGGGCAATTACTTTTTCACACAGGGCCATGTAGGTTTGGATTTTTTTTTCTCCCTAAATAATAAAAACCATCATTTACAAACTGCATTTTGTGTTTACTTGTGTTATATTTGACTAATGGTTAAATGTGTTTGATGATCAGAAACATTTTGTGTGACAAACATGCAAAAGAATAAGAAATCGGGAAGGGGGCAAATAGTTTTTCACACCACTGTATGTCCTTTTTCCACAAAAACCATTAAAGCTTGTAACTGGTCACCACTATAAACATAACACAAGAAAATTTTGGGGTGGAGTATTTTAAAAAACAGATGTCAAACAGTTAATGGTATGCTGGCAACTCCTTGTGCCAAACATTGTTATAAAATTTAATATACATAACCTCAGATCAGATGTATATATTTTTACATTTTTAGACACAGCATAAGAGATAACAGCATACAGAGGAGTAAAATCTTCAAATGGAAAATAAAACTTAAGTTTCCAGATAAGGATTTCTTTCTTTTGAAAGGTCAAAAATCATGAAAAACAGTCATACTTAAATAAGAAAATGGTTAATGTGTCTGAGAATTTTTAATGACAAAGAAGCTGGCTAGTTTTCAGATATTTGACCAATAACATTCTCTAATTAACATACTCTGTGGGATGGCTTTTTCCATAGTATCTGTGTTCTAACATCAGGCAGAGCGCTCCAAATTTCTGTGCAAAGACAAGCCAGGTACCATGCTGCATCCAGGCTGGGTTTGCAGGTCCTTCCCCTCCAATCATAAGGAACACAGGTCCTCCAGGATGGTGGAATGTATCATTGATAAAGTATCTCTGGAAGACAAGATATAAAGAGAGAAGTGTGGCGTTGAAATCGAAAAATTGGGTGAACCTTGTCATTGAAAAATGGCAAATGAATTAAAAACTTCTAGATTTCTTCTAGTGTTTCATAAGAGGGGGAGAAAAAAAAAATTCACCTGGAAAGAATTCCCTTTCTGAAAGCTACAGTTAGCATCCCATTCCAATAAAACAAATGTTTTGTTTGAAACCAACATTCAAGCCAAAGCTGCAAATACATCTTCCTTGCTTGATTTCTAAATTGCAGGGTACCTAACTGTTTCATATGATCACCTTTTTACAATGAGACAAGAAGGTAAGGAAACAGCACACATACAACTTCCCTTATATAAAATAATTATTGTCTGACAATGAATAATATATTATCTCACTTTCCAAGTTACAGTTTTGCAAAGGAAAGTGGGAAAATATGGTAATTCCTGGCCACAAGAACAATGAATACAAGTTTGGTTTTTAATTGGTACTTAAATATATAAACAATAAAAACAGAAAATGTATGTAAAATATATTTTTCAAATATGCTAATTTTGTGCTGAACTGAATACTAAGTTCTCATGTGTGCAGCAGGCACTGTCCTTCAAAGGATTGCCATCTCAACCTGCCTAGTGCTCTTTTCTGCTGGGAGACATACTAGTTTGCTGCAACTCTGTATTAGAAAACACTTGCTCACAAAATTAGATAAATTACAGTCTACCAGTAGATATTGAAATCACTTTAGAATAGTATATAAAACAGCACAAAATTAAGCTGCACTTCAGAATCTCTTTATGTTCTAATCTTACATTTTTAAGAGATCTCAACAATACAATGACAGTCAGTACTCTACCCTATGACTAAGGATGCGTGGGGGTACAAGTTGTTCTTGCTTCAGATTATTTAAAGTGTGCCTAGGGGATTTGTTGGATATCTATAAACACATGTGCACGATTTTTAGCAGGGGTTGTTGAAATGTTCATTATCAAAAAATGTAGGAACTTACATTTATCAAACAATGCTGATAAACTGACAAATCTGTAAAACAAGATGAAAGGAGATGCAGTACTAGCTAACACCTGCCTAAAACAAAAAGACTACAAATTGCCAATGCTTTGAACATTAATGTAATTTCTTATTAACACTAAAATGATTTCAATCGCCCTGCATAAATGATTTAGGTTTTTCTTACTATCTAGTTGGTATACTGTATGACATACACTTATTTTTTGCCCACTTTCCTAAGACTGCACTATGCAAGTAGGTGTATATGGGTTTTGTGAATTATAAAAGTCTTGGAGATTCATCTTTAAGCATGGACAAAGCTGTTTTTATTAGTTTTTAAACTGTGCAGGTGCATCTCAATAAATTAGAATATCATTGAAAAGTTGTTTTTTTTTTCAGTAATTCCATCAATAAAGTGAAATTCATTATATAGCTTACATACAGAGTAATACATTTCAAGTATTTCTTTTCATTTTGCTCAAAAAACTCAAACTTCAGTATCTCAGAAAATTAGAATATTACATAAGACCACTTTAAAAAAAAAAAAGATTTTTAATACAGATATGTTGGCCTACTGAAAAGTATGTCCATGTACACACCCAATACTTCGGGGCATGAATTACTGCATCAATGCAGTGTGGCATGGAGGCAAATCAGCCTGCGACACTTTCATTAAACCAGGTATTAGTACTTTTAGCAGCTTTTCAGCAGAGGGAACCATGAAGTGCTCTAAAAATCTCCTGGTAGACGGCTGTGCTGACTTTGGACATGATAAAACACAGTGGACCAACACCAGCAGATGGCATGGCTCCCTAAATCATCACGGTCTGTGGAAACTTCACACTGTACCTCAACCAACTTGGATTCTGTGCCTCTCCACCCTTCCTCCAGACTCTATGACCTTGATTTCCAAATGAAATGCAAAATTTACCTTCATCTGAAAAGAGGCCTTTGGACCACTGAGCAACAGTCCAGTCCGTTTTCTCCTTAGCTCAGGCAAGACACTTCTCATGTTCTCTCTGGTTCAGGATTGGCTTGACACAAGGAATATGCAACAGTTGTAGCCCATGTCCTGGACACATCTGTGTGTGGTAGCTCTTGAGGCACTGACTCCAGCCGCAGTCCACTCCTTGTGAATCTTCCCCAAATACCTGAACGGGCCATACTTCCCAAATCCTTTTAAGGCTGCGTTTATCCCTGCTGCTTGTGCACCTTTTTCTGCAACATTTTTTCCTTCCACTCAGCTTTCCATTAATATGCTTGGATACAGCACTCTGTGAACAGTCAGCTTCTTTAGCAATGACCTTTTGCGGCTTGTGGAGGGTGTCAATGACTGTCTTCTGGACAACTGTGAAGTCAGTAGTCTTCCCTAGGATTGTGTGGCCTACTGAACCAGACTGAGAGACCATTTAAAGGCTCAGGACACCTTTGCAGTGTTTTGGGTTAATTAGCGGAGTGGAGTGTGTCACCTTGAGTCTACAATATTAAACTTTTTCACAATATTATAACTTTCCAAGATACTGAATTTTGTGTTTTCATTAGCTATAAGCCATAATCAGCAAAATGAAAATAAACACTTGAAATATATCACTCAGTGTGTAATGAATCTATATAATATACGAGTTTCACTTTTTGAATTGAATTACTGAAATAAATTAACATTTCAATGATATTCTACTTTATTGAGATGCACCTGTATATAGTTTAATTTACTACATTATTATAGTATTAACACTTCCTCTTGATCAAGTCTAAGACACTAAGCATGTTTAAAACCCACAAGGCTGCCTAGGTCCTCGAGTGCTGCGATAGATGAATTCTATTATTCCAATCAATTTCTTAATTACATACTAATAGTTTTGCTTAATGGAACGTGTCAGTGAATCATTTTCCCCGATTTTCTTTCATTGTAACCAAAACAACATTCTCAACCTATCTTGGTCCAATTCTGTTTCGCGGTGGCCGGTGCCTATGTACAACACTGGGCGTGAGTCAGAAAACTGCCACGGCCCACTCATGCACAAACCCACACTTGCACGCACAAAGGGCTAAAGCAGAAGTGCCAATCAACCTAACCAGCACGTATTCTGGAGATGTGCTGCCGTGTCATGTGACTAAACGAACTTCTTCCTGTAAAGAGTTGAACTGATTTGTGCACTTTTATTATTATGCTGCAAGCAAACACTCCCTGGCAAAAAGACTTATTTCATGCAAGAAGCAAACAAACACTGCGTCAAGCACCTGTTTCCATACTCTGTCGTCCGCCCCGTTAAAATGATCCAGCTTCTGAGTAAACCACAAATCTTCAGCGTTCGCTTTATGAGCCGCATTAAACCGAAAATTCCACGAAGCCTTCAAACTATGGATAGCCGACAGTGGTGAAAGGCTACACGACAAGATAAAAAACAACAGCGAAAATCGCTGTAGTTTACATTCAAACAAGTCAAACATCGTCATGTCTGCCCGCAACTCATCATGTGTGGAGACAAATCTCAACTACCAGCAAGCTGACAGCCTCCAGCAATAAAGCACTCGGAAAGATGTCTTCTTGCTCTAGGACAAGGAGTGTTTCAAAATAAAAGCACATCGGTCGTAGGCAGATGAAACTGCAATAATTTCGAAGGAGACTGCGTCAGCATTTCAATCTATTAACTACAAACAACAAAAGAGAAAACACGGAGTAGTATGTTTAATCTAAAAAACATAAAACCCCATTTAGAATGCTTTAAAAAAGTGGCTACGTAAAAAAAAATGGCACTATGTATGTGAATGTCCAGCAAAAGGCAGCGTCCTCTAATAGACAGCAATGTGACAGCTAATACAATTTTAAGTATTTAATGCAATAAAAAAAACAAATAGACAAACAAATAAATAAAACATACAATAAAATGCTCAGATAAAGTTTAGGACTCTTCGGTGAATTGTGGTAGTTTACACTGATTGACAAGAACTTTTATTCTGTTGATCCGGTAATACACGGAAGTGGGCGAGGACTATTTGTAATCTTCACCTACATCTTGCCTGAAGAAGGGGCCTGAGTTGCCTCGAAAGCTTGCATATTGTAATCTTTTTAGTTAGCCAATAAAAGGTGTCATTTTGCTTGGCTTTTCTCTACATAGACATATATAGATACACGCCGCATTCACTGTGTTGCCCAGTCGACACGATACGTCAGCGCGTCCGCCATATTGCGAGTGGCAAAAGTGCCATTTAAACTAATAGAGGTAGACGTGGAAACCGGGTTTTCTGATGAAAAAACAATAACATTTAAAACAGTATCGTTTACATACAGTAGATTTTGGCGAATCGTTTAAATGCAATTATTTATATCCATTTATACACTAATAATGACAATTATTAAATAATTATTATTATTATTATTAAATAATTCCTCCCATATAAGTAACATTTCTCGGACTGCCTTCTTCCATCTCCGAAACATTTCTAGACTTCGTCCTGTTCTTATGCAAGACAGTACTGAAGTATTGGTTAATGCCCTAGACACCTTACTGTAATGCTATTCTATCTGGCATCCCACAAAATCTTATCTGTCGCTTACAACTTCTTCAAAATTCTGCTGCCAGGATAATAACCTGCTGTTCTAAATCTATTGAACATATTACACCTCTTCTCTCTCAACTTCACTGGCTCCCTGTTAACTACAGAATACAATACTAAATACCACTCTTAACCTTTAAAGCTCTCCACAGCCTCACTGATCTCCAACAGGCTTACACTCCTCTCGCTCATTCAGATCCTCATCTGAAGCTCTACTTTCTGCAAGATTACATCTTGCCTGAAGAAGGGACCTGAGTTGCCTCGAAAGCTTGCATATTGTAATCTTTTTAGTTAGCCAATAAAAGGTGTCATTTTGCTTGGCTTTTCTCTACATTCATAATGGCTAACACAGTACAACACCCCAGTTGTACTGCACATCTAACTATGTTCTATGGGAGCTCGAGCATCTCTCCTAGTGCTCCTCAACTCTGGAATTCTCTTCCCTCTCATATTCGTCAGCTCGATTCAATAGCACATTTTAAAGCTACCCTCAAAACTTATCTTTTCAAACTGGCATACCAATTGTGAATTTTACACTGTTACTGCCAGTTATCTTTGTTTGTTTGCTAATTATTGCTTTTTGATTCATCATTCTCTTGTTTTAAATTTACTAATGTTGTTTAATTTTATTGTAAGGTGACCTTGAGTGCTAAGAAAGGAGCCTATTAAATAAAATGTATTATTATTATTATTAATTATTGAGATGAAAACTTGACCAATGTCTGAAAGTCAAAATAGGAAGACTGCAACTGGCAGTCTGGTCTTTCTTTAAACAGTGAAATGATACACCCAATGACAAAAATAAACAATTTTATTGTATACAAATTGGCTTAATAATTTCTGAAAACATTTCACTCATTCCTCTCTCAATCTCTCTCTCTCACACACACACACAATGTGGTTACTTAAACATATACAGGATAGGATCTAAAATCCATGAAACAGAACTGTCTTACATAGCTTTTTCCGTGTGTTGCCACTCTGTAATTTGAGAGTATTCAGTCTGGCAATATGGTGCAGCCTTAGTTTGTGGAAGACAGACACAACTAAAGACATAAGCATAAAATGATGGTTGTCAATTTCAAACTGTTTCCTCGATGTGCTCCTTGACAAAAAACACATCATCTGAACCAATCTCAGGCTGAACAAACTGATTGATCAAAGATACACTGACAGCTTGCTCTAATGTCGACTGTTGGATAACATGCTCAGCCACTTTGACCAACTTGACTGTACCCTCAGAAGGAATCATCAAACCTCTTCTGTTTTTTAATGTGAGCAAGTGGTAGCTTTGATCATATGATGCCGGTACAGCATCTGTTACCAAACTGGCACGACACACATCACAGGACAGCATTCTCGAAATCCCGTCTAAGGGCTACCTCCCACTGCTTCCTGAGGTGGATTTCTTTGGGAAACTTTCAAAGTTTGAGAAATGTTAACAGCTATCAACAATCTACATAGTTAGTGACTAAATACGTTTAGCCAAAACAATGTTTGGAGACTCACTTGAACACATAAATGCATAGCTTTGCTAGTTTAGCCTGGTGTAGCTAAAGTTAAGATTATAAAATGGGATTTTCTAATGGCCAAATATAACCAAAACAATTATTCAGCTTTACATAAGAAATGTAATCCCGGTGATCTGGTTTGGAGCGTACAGCAGTTTGTACAATCCCAAGCAGCACATGCGTGAGGCATCTTTATCCATTACTTCACTCCACAGCAGTGCCACTCGCAATATGGCGGCGACGTTGACGTACGATGCTGCTGGTCATGCGGCGTCTAGTAATTTTATGTCTATGATCTTCATCGTTACTGTACATAAATCACGCGAGTCTGTTGGTGGCGGCGCTATTTTTTAAACTCGTGACATTCCAAGTCATTTTCTGCAGGAAGGAATCTTGTACGTCATATACCACGAAGAATTATCTGAATTTTATCAGACTTGCATTATATCGATTCCACAGCTTACTCCGGTTGAAGTCTCTAACAGTAATTTGTTAGAAAGATGTATAAAACAAAACTGAAATCTCATGTTGGCAGTAAAGTGACACGGTATGAAGCCCTGCCATCGAGCTGGTCCACGGCGAGACTGAAGTTGACTGCATCAAAGTACCTACAAATAAGTTAACTTGATTGCAACAGAAGAGAGTTTGATTTTATATCCTGGCTCAGTCACTGCCTGTATGAAATTTGCATTTTAACTCATAATACTGGGCTGTAGCCCTTACAGCCGTAATGTGCCCAAGATAGGTAAAGAGCCAGTCCATCGAAGAGCCCACTTGTACACATATCCATATTCATACTTATGGTTGTGGCAGCAGTTTGCAGTCATCTGTCTTCCAGATGTTTGCTTGCTTTTTTTCTGGTACTGTATGAAATTGAGATCAGTGCCGATACTCAGTTGTTGAAACGGTATACTGTACAGCAGCTACACACATTACATTAATTTGATGTTGAATTTGCTTCAATCTCTTGATTTTTTTCATGGCTGTGATGCATTTTTTAAGTAGCCCAAAAAACCACACCCTGCTTTATTAATATTTTTACATGTAGAACTGTTTTCTAACTAACCCAGGTCGGCTGAAATCCCCCACATATGGCAATGCTGTCTGCAGTGACTTTCCACCTCCACCTTGACTTAAGTGCTGCCAGGATAGACAATGTCCTTATAGTGATAGATTGGAATAAACAGATTAAAGATGAATGAAGGAAGTGCCCTGTTTCATTAAATATTTCTTCCATCCTGAGTCATTATTATGCAGGAGCTCCTTTGACTTTAGCCTTAGGGTTACGTCTTCATGGATTTATAGGTGCTTTGCACAGATGGATTTGAGTATTTTTTTATATTAAATTGTCTTGTTTTTACTTTAAAATGTTGCCTTGAAAAATATCTTTATTATTGTATATTTTAATCATTTTTTTTATTCAAAGAGATTCATAATATAAGGATATGGTGACATCTGTGTGCTGATTTTTTTCTTTTGGTCACAATGGGAGCACATACAAACTAAGTGAGTTCCTCAGATTCGTATAGTAAGACACCAGCCACCTTGTGGTTTAATGTAAAATTCTTTAACCATTTCACCATACTCTGTACGTCTTATCATACTATTCTCTGTTAAAGGAACTATAGATAGGTAGATAGATAGAACTTTATTTGTCCCCAGAGGGAGATTTGGCTCTTTACAGAAGCTCTTTAAATATAAAGTTAGACTTGATTTTTATCCAATAAAGTTCGCACAGACTGAAATTCTTTGGAAAGTATCAGTTTCAATGAATTCTTAAACCATTCCTTATTGTTTTTTGTGGTGGCAAGTGATGAACACAATTATTAAGTCTGCATACATCTAGTACTTAAATGTTTTTAAAATTAAGAACTTTACATACTCTCAACAGGCATGGATACATTTTCAGGATAAGGTGGAGATAGTTGTGCAGCGGTACAGCATCAGTGTCCAGGGTTCACGTTACATCTCATGCACTGTCTACTTAGAGCTTTCATGTTCTCTTTGTACGGTGTCTTTGTTAATTTTCCCATATCCTAAAGGCATAGGGTCATGAACTAGGAGTCTCAAAGCACATAAGTCCCAAAATCACTCCTAAAAATACCCTCTAGAGAGAGAAAATCCCATCAAAAGCCCTGACTGGACACAAAAAAAGCCTTGTAGAATCTTTAAGATTTAATCTTCACAAAAAATATTCTTCATTAACAATGAAATTTCATAGAGCACAAAGGCAATACAATTTACCAAAAATAATAAATCGGCCCTATACAACTAATAGTCCCAATACGAAATCCCAAGAATAATTGAAATACAAAGCAAAGTGTCAAAAATCCAGTAACCATAAATCACATGTGAATTCACAAAAGGCATAAGCACTCACCTCTTTTATGTGCATTCTAAATTAACCGCCAGGAACTGTGGAAATCCATCTGGATTTATAGAGAAGAGGATTATCCCATCTCTGGTGGGACTCCCACAAAATTCATAGAATATAACAATGACAGCTTATATACATCGACAAAATCAAAAATAAATAATAAATAATTGTGCACATAATCAACATCAATAAAAGAGTCGAGAAACAACAAAAGAGACATAAAACATGAATTTAAACTCCAGGCATGGTAGGATCCCCAGCTGAGATATGACACATAGCTGAAGATGGTTAGCTGCTCTAAATTAGTCCAGGACGTTTGCCTGAGTGTGACCTGCAATGGACTGGAATTGCATCCCCTCTGCTTCCTACCTTATGTGCAGTGCCACCAGGACAGGTGCTGGCACCATTTGATGCGTTCTTGGTGGGTAAGAAAATGGATTGAATTATCTTAAATCTGTGGTTTAGAAGAATTTACATACATGACCATTGTTCCTTTTGATTTACCAAGACAGAACCAAACTCCAATACTCATTTTCAAACAGGCTTTATTAGGCCTACAAAACATTGAACTATTCTGGCGGTTCTCCTTAAGAATCTATTTCCATTAATTCCTCCCTTAGTCAAATGCCTCAGTTTTAATCTATTAAAATACATTCTCACGTTTTATATGAAGGACACTCTGCTTGGTATTTACTCATGAAGAATTATACCATTGGTTTCATGTAGAATGGAATATCTTAGGCAGCATGGTTTTATAGTATTTAGTGTGCTATTGCATGGAATGTTTTACATCTAGCATGGCAAATGGCATCATCTGGACAAGTTCTCCAGTCTTTGGCAGAGAACTTATTTTTATTTTCTCTGCTTGATCTCCATCTGTCATTGATTCAGTTCAGAAAGTTGGCCTGCTCTAGGAAGAGTCTTGGTGATTCTCCATTCTATTAATGTGCTCCTGGGAAATTTCCAATTTTCCGAGAAAACATACCCTCACTTGCATACCTGCTCACAATGTTCAAATAATTCATTCGTTTACATCATTATGTTTCTATTCTGAAATACTCATAGTCAACAGTGGAACATTATTTAATGCCTTTTGAATTTTCAACAATTAAAGTCCGATCGTTGACTCCTTGTGTGTTACAGAGTCACTTCTTAAGGAAGTTTGATTCAGTTCCACTCTTAGTAAAATGAATCAACAACTTTAAAATCCCGACAGCTTGCTGTTTTTCTTTATTTTAATTCTCTATATAAATTAGAATTACTTTACCTTTTGAAATCAAAGATTAGTTTGTGTAGACATATTTTGTATATAAATTCTATATATACAGTATATACTGTGACAGTAAAGTAGATGCAACCAATAACTGGTCAGATTTGCTGGAAAACCCGTGTGTGAGTTGTGCATAGACAGATATGATAATTATTAGCTTTGCATGACAATTTGCTTTAAGTGATATTAGAAAGTTTTCATGTTGTGGGACACCAACAACCTACAGTATAATAAGCAGTTTCCTCTGCTGCTTGTTAACAGTGACTAGTTATATACTGTATATTAAGGTGATCTGCTCCTCTTTCATACAACCTTTCCAAGCAGGATTGTCATTGTACAACAGCATCCTGCCTTATGTCTCAAATAGAGAATCTGTGGGATATTCTAGAACATCAGTTACAATACCTCCCATTGTCTTCACAGATAGATAGTACTTTATTAGTTGCAAAGGGAAAGTTGGCTTTTTACAGAAGCTGAAGACACTGTAGAAATAAAAAAAATATAATTTTCACAGTGCTGCCAGCTGTGCCCATAAAAGAATAAGCCTTCTGGAGAAGATAGATAATTGAATCTTCCATTCCAATCTTTGTCCAATCAGTAAACTGCAGTGAGTCCAAGTGGTCTTTCGCAAGAGTCCAGCCTTCTTCATGACGTGAGACCCAATGGCCACTGATCTATAGTCATTAGATGAAGATGTACCTGCCTTCATTGGAACTGAAACAATACCACAGCAGCAGCACTTTCTGAAGCCAAAGTAATAGACTGAACAAGTAACAGAGGATACCTCCAAATTGGTGAAGCACCCGCCTTACTAATCTAAGATCTAATTCCATCCAGTCCTGTGGCTTTCCCTATGTATATCCACCTCAGTTTTCTTCTCACTTGCTCATCAGTTATGGGCAGCTCATACTCATACTCTGAGATGGACTCATCACTGGCTATACTAAATGAGGTAGTAGAAGTTAATGCAGTAGGGATATTGTGGGGGACTGGCTATTGGAAGAAGTCTGAACTTTTGTACTATTCCCTTACCTTATTAGCCTGAATGATTTTTGAGCTTTTGAGTTCCATGAGCTCAATGTTCTCGATATACAGTATTATGAATCTGGCTTTAATTTCGAGGTCAGATGGTAAACAGAAGTGCCCTGTTACAGTGCACATCATATATGAAATGTGTCTTTTAATGAGCTTGCTAAATTTAACAGAAATGAAAAGGAAAGGTCAAGAGTAATTAAACCTTTTAACAGACAGTCTGAAGTAACTCTGTGGTACACTTTTATGCTTCAGTGTTTTTTATTCTCAGGAAGTAAAACCAGAACTTCAGCAGCAGTGAACAGAACAATGTGTCTATATTATGAGATCACTTGACTTTAAGACAGAGAGCTTTTAATTCTCTCTCAAGGTAGATTAGACGCTTAATCTAGCATTAATGATGATAGTCTTTACTCTTACCATACTTAATACCATCCACTGAAATGTCTTGTCCACTATGTTAATGAACTGAGAATTAAGCAGCAGAAGAAGAGTTAGCCATTCTGGATTTTATTCATCTTGTGATCCAATCTGCCTTAGAAATCTCATAATTTTAATGTGATGCCCGGTAGTTAAATTCTCTTTTTTCTTTCTAGATTGGACTGCTGAATGAATGTTGCATGTTATTAATTTTCCAGTGTGTTTTACTCCTTCAGCCTAAAGGCATGTCATCAAGTTGATTGGCATCTAAATGAAGCCATTGTGATATGGCTAGATGTGTTTTGTGATGAACTGCCATCTCCCGCTGTGTGGATCCTGACTTTATGCCAGTTTCTGTTTGCACAGCGTAAGAGAGAACATTCTTGAAACTGCCTGCCTGTTTAACTAGGACATCCTGACATTTGTACTAGCACATTTAAATTAGAAAAAGAGGCCATGTAACATTTAACTTTACATTTTGTTCTCTGATAACAATAAGAATATTAATTATAGTAATAATAACAATAAGAATTTCCCCTTGGGATTAATAAAGTATCTACCTATCAGATTATAGTGAAGAAGTCTTATTTCTTTCAACCAAATATCTAGCCATGCCTTTTAATATGTTTAATTAATTTGGGACTTCACATAATAGTTACTGGTATAAGGGATGTTACTAGAATATACCATTTATCTGTGTGTTGGAGTAAATTAAAATATATTTAAATGTTATGTAAATTAACCTAAATGATGTAAGAAACTGTTCTCAAAACTATCTGGTTATGCTAAAGAGAACTGTGCAGCTCTTTTGGCATGGCTTCACTGGCCAGGAGTAATAAAGGATGCCCATTTGGAAGTTAATTTCTAATGAGAACTCCAGGCTCATTCTTTAGCTAGTATTTTTTTGCAGCAACAGTTTCTGATGACCCATTACCTTAATCTGAGCAAAAACTTGTCACAAAGATTTACTGTATTTCTATGATAACCATCTGTTGCCGTCTGTGATTAGCCTTAAATGTCTTTACAATGCAGCTTTATATGTGCTGTAGTTTTTGTTTGTCTGGTGTAGATCATCATCTTAGTTTGCACATCCAAGTCTTACCGAGTAGCAGATGGCTACAACAATTTTTAAAAGGCATCACCTCAAATAATCTTATGGGAATCCAGGAATGGTACTGCGAAGGTACATGCCATTCTGTTTCACTGCTGCATCAGCCATGTGTTGTCACTTGAAGACAGACAGATAGAACTTTATTTATCCTCGGTGGACTTTTTACAGAAGCTCTTTAAATAAATAACTGAATACATACATTCATTTATATATTAATTTTATATTATATATATATTAACTAGATACTATTGTCAAGAGATTTTTTCAAGTCCCGCCCTCCTCTCAACCATTTAAGTTAATGGCCCACACACATGGTAATCTCACCTCTCATTCGTGTCAATGCTTTTGTCAGACACAGTTCCTGCACTCTCGGCTCTTATAAATTTTTACGTTTTCCTCATTTTAAGTTCTCCATAAAAGAAGACTTATTATGTCCAAATCTTATTGAAGAATTTCATCCCAAAGGGTTATCAACAGAAAAAATGAGTACACGGGCAATCCTAGCACCGAGAAACAATGAAGTCAAAGGAATTAACGCGAAAATAGTCGATCGGGGGCGGCACGTGGCGCAGTGGGTAGCGCTGCTGCCTCGCAGTTGGGAGACCCGGGTTCGCTTCCCGGGTCCTCCCTGCGTGGAGTTTGCATGTTCTCCCCGTGTCTGCGTGGGTTTCCTCCGGGCGCTCTGGTTTCCTCCCACAGTCCAAAGACATGCAGGTTAGGTGGATTGGCGATTCTAAATTGGCCCTAGTGTGTGCTTGGTGTGTGTGTGTGTGTGTGTCCTGCGGTGGGTTGGTGCTCTGCTCTGGATTGGTTCCTGCCTTGTGCCCTGTGTTGGCTGGGATTGGCTCCAGCAGAACCCCCGTGACCTTGTGTTCGGATTCAGCGGGTTGGAAAATGGATGGATGGATAGTCGATCGTTTACACAGCAAATTGGTTAAATGCATATCAATAGACTATGCTGTCGAACAATTCTGACATATAAAATTTTAACAGGTAACAAGAAAGGTAATGTAGTACATCTTCTGCGGATAACATTAGACACCAAAGGAGATCTTGATATGCCATTCGTATTAAAACATTAACAGTTTCCTGATAGAATAGCTTTTGCTATAACAATTAACAAATCACAGGGACAAACATTTGAAAAAGTCGGTTTATTTTTTAGAGAGAAAGAAACGATATTCACTCAGGGGCAGTTATAGTTTGCGTTGTCACGATGGAAGTCCAAACAAAGAATCAAAATTCAATGCGATATTGATGAAAAGTTAATTAAAAAAATATTTTTTACTGAAGTTATACAGTAAAAGTGAAACAATTTTCTTTCAATTTATTACATTTTACCATTCTTTACTATGGTTAATTACTCGCTGTAATGTAAAATAGTTAGTTCTATTATGCATATGTAACAATTCCCATGAAAATAATCTGTTTAAACTGTACATCCACTTCCCCATACGTGAGTGGCAGATCTGAGAAGTGGCTAGCGCATAGTGCCCGCCCGGGGGTTGGAAAGCGAAGCGAGAAGGGGGCAGAGCCCCCTAGTTTTTAAAAAAAGGAAAACTTACGACTTGGCAGTTCCAGTCACAATGAGGCATTATGCAGGCATATTGCTGTTGGTATATAGCAGCCCTTGTAGCTTTTGCTGACACACTTCTTCTGAATATTTTGTTGACTGAAAGTCCTCAGTGTTAGTGTATCGGAGAGGAGATGTGCAGCATTGTTCATAATGGCACTCAGTTTTGTATTAATTCTCTCCTTTGCTACAACCTCCAGCAGACGCAGAGTGTGTCCCATGACTGAACCTGCCCTTTAATTATCTTGTTGTTTTGGTAGGCCTCTCTTAAGGTTATGTCACCAGCACCACAGTGTAGAAAATCGCACTGGCCGTAACAGATTTGCAGAAGATGTAAAGGATGTTGCTTCCCACATTAAAGGAGCACAGTTTCCTAAGGGAAAAGAGCCTCCTCTGCCCTTTCCTGTATAGTTCCTCTGTGTTATGATTCCAACCTGTCATTGATGTGGACCCCCAAATACTTGTAGGGGTGGACCATCTCCACATCCACTCCCTGAAAAGTGACACGAGATAGAATGGAGACAGAATGCTGGGGTCAGTGGCTCACTTTATGTAGTTATATGGGATTTCCCATTCCATGACTCATCTACAGTGGTGAAGTGGTTCAGGACTCATCCATGCATGCCCATTGAATTCTTTCCTTCACAATTGCCATTCCTTAATCCTACCGAGGAGATTGTTTCTGCTTGTATTTTTTTTTTGGTACATTTTATTAATCCCTGAGGGGAAATTGTCTTTTTGCATGCCCTTTGAAGGTCAGAGTGCAGAGTAAGCTATTGTACAGAACCCCTGGAGCTGTAGATGGAAGGTTTATGACCACTGCCCTTACAAACAATTTCTTATGTTCAGTGCTATGACTGAGGGTTGTAGGACAATAACAGCAAGTGTCTTCCAGGTCTGGATTAGACATGCCTGGAGGCATTTCCCACATTGCACTGCCAAGGGAAATGTGACATTGACAAAAACATGGCACCTAATACCCAGGACTCTAGTGCTGGGTAGTATATTTGATTCAGATTATCAATCAAAGGGCAACCTTTTTACAAAATTGCACACTAACTGTATCATAAATAGAGTTACACGTCTGAATTCTCGCTCATGATCAGGGTTGTTTTAGAGTTTGATTGTAACTGTATAATGTCCAATACAGCAATATTTCATTTCAGTGAATATGCATCTTCTCTTTTTTGCACTGTTAGAATATCTGTGTGTACATCAGTGATATTTATGGTGGATTACAATAAAATTATGAAACAAGAATTGTGCTATTAAACTTAGTTTACAAAATTAGAAATGCAAAAATTTAGATTTAAAGTTAAATGACAAACACATTATGATGAAAGTGCCCATAATGCAACCTTACCATGCTTGGACATAGGGTACATTTTGCCTTGTGTGTAACATTTGAATGTTTTTTTGCATGTTGCCTTATATTCCTTTGGATTTACACCCACTCTGCCTTGTTGTTTGATAATTCCATACTAATTATTTGCAAGTGTGAATATCTTTAAGTGAGACAGGGGGTTGGGCCGTTGTCTGTTTTTCCTATGGACCTATTACAGTACATCCATGTTATATGTAAATGGCACACAACAGCATCTGAATCACCCCATCCACTTACTGTGCGACATTTGCAGCAAGTCCAGCAAGCCATTTGAAGACTTGCTTGATAGTTGAACTCAATTGTGAGGATATGGCCAGCAGTCTGTGGTTTTCCACTCTTGTACTGCATATCTTCTTAGAGTTTGTCATCCACACCTACAGTACATGTCATTTCCTGATCACTGATCACTGTCTTTGCAAAGTAAAACTGACATTGGGTCTGGTAAGTTGGTTGGATAGGCAAGCATGACTCAACATAACGGAAGGATAAAGAGCATTACAGAAAAAAAATATTTATTAGTTAGTAATGTGAGTGGAGTAAACGGTTCAAACAAATCTCCACACAATCTATTTCATAACAGATACATTATCCATACTTTGCCAGACACTTATAAATCCATTTCAGATGCACAGTTAAGAAAAATAAATAAAACAGTTAAGGTGGAAAATGAGGCATTTGTTAATATGGGAGTAATTTTGCTTTTCTTGCTTGCATTACGTTATTTTTAGGCAGATATACTAGATTGCCATCTGTTGACAACTAACAAACAAACAACAGTGGTTTCTTTTATTGAAATAAATTAATCAATAAATAATATTCTTTGTTAACACATTTTTGAAATGGTTTTGGCCAAAAAAAACCAGAAGAACAATGTGAACGAGTGCACAGTAAAATACTTTGGAATGAGTTACACTAATACAGTCAAAACAAGGATGCAAATTAAACTGTGGACAAAAAATAAATGGACATTTTTCAGATTTTCTGCAGTGCGCTTTTTCTAATGTAAAGCTTCCAATGCAGTTAAAGAATGATTTTAGTTAATTCAATCTGTAAAAAAAAAAAAAAAGTAAAAAACAATCCTGTAATATTAATGTGTTTGGCAACACAAGCAATGACAAGAAATTAGCACTATGCAATATATGCATGTAGTATTCAATTTAGCAATTGATTTCGTAAAGCACAATTTTTTTTCTTGGGTTCCTCAATGCTTCCTTGAATTGCCATTGTTGAAGACCTTTGAACATAATGTTTCAAGAATATTTCATTCTGCCAAACTTATCCCTTCAATCTCAGTTTGCATAACTTTTGTAAACTGTCGAAATTTGGTTGTCCTCACAGCAATACTTAGTAACTTATGATGTGTGACTATCTTTGTAAAGTACTGATACAGATTAGTGCCCTTAGGATTGATTTGCTTTTTAGGCGTTATCAGGAGTGTGACCATTTGGCTTGATCTGCAGACTAATGTAGAAGAAACAGAGGGGGAAGTGTAAGTAAAACCAGTGAAGTCACACGTTCATCTGACTTTTCCAGAGTTTAAATGTTGTTGGCCTGGAGGAAGAACATGACCCAACCAGACTCCAACCTGCTCTCTGCTGTTCCTACATGACCCAATATATAAAGGGGTCCCATCTTTCATCATCTTATTGACTAAATGGAAGCAGAACTTTGTGCTACTTATCAAAGTGCAACATGTATCGCTGGCACATCTACCCTAACCACCTCACACCATCTCAGCAATACGTGTGTATTATCCCATTTCCGAGCCCAAATATTTGGGACATCTTTATGGTTTGTTTTAAATTATATTGTCTTTAAATAAAAAATTCATCCTCCTCTTCATTTTTTTGTGTTTGGCTCTGAGGAAAAATATTCATTTGCTGTTGAAAACCAACAGAAGCAGCAATACCATTTGGATACTTCCTTGAAGAAGGCACTGAGCAAGCCATCGAGCTGGCTGCAGCAGAGCATCGGGCATCAGGCAAGCTATCTAGGACATCCTTCGAAAATCCATTGAAGGGACACTTTGTTTGTCCTGAGGTGGCTGTGTCCGCCACCATAAAGCCCGTGTCAACATTCATCTCAGATTCTTGTAAAGTGCTAAGGCAGTGTCTGGAGTCTGCGACATTATAACCAGTTGCGCCTGTGCTGCTACCTCCTTCAAAAGTGAGCTCAAGTCTTGACAGAGTTGCAGGGCTACTTCTTTGAGAGGAGTAGCAGGAGCTGCTTTGCGGAGTACTGCTACAGCTGTCCGAGCGTACATATTCGCTTTGTCTCGTTGTGTCACTCGTCTGTAAATTCGCACAAGGTTTCATGTGGCTCGAGTTCAATCCCGAGCTATGATGTACTTTGTTCTTGGAATGCCAATTTACGTTATATGGGAAAGCAGCATGATCGCACATCTGACGTCCTTGTGTGGACACAGAAACAACAGAGGTACTGCTTACTTCAAATGCCATACTCCTTTTGTGGTAAGACCTTGCATTTCCTTTCACCTGGAAAAATAAATGAGATGTAATCTATTAGGAGAGTATTCTCAGTGGTTATCACAGAGTGCAATCTCTTTAACTTTCAATACCTTGGATGCATAAAGGTGTAAACTCTCTAACTATTACTTTTCAGAAATTCAACAGGCTTTTGACGTCCATTGTGTATGATGCTAGAAGATAATAAAAATGGTCACTTGCACTGTCTAAGTGAAAGTGTGTGTGTGCTGGGGCTGTTTGCTGATGCATGGTAGGCTTGGTTGAATTCTTTATGAGAGTATTTCATGTTCCTAACTGCATAAATGTAAAGGGTAACTGGCACTGAGAACTTGGAAAGGTTGCATCCAAAAGGCTGGCAAGTAGTTACAGAGTTTAGTATATAGTCATAAAACAGAATCTTCGAATGTCACACTTGGAAGACTTGGTGACCCCAAGGATGTTGTTGCCTACCTTTCCTTTGTCTTAATTGGGTTACAATGCATATATAAATTCTGAGAACATTAACAAGAGGTACTGTTTTGCATTTATTTGCATAGCATCAATTTATTTTTCTGTTTCTATATCTCACCGTTCATTGCCTTCCTATATTTTCTACTTTTTACTCCTTCACTTGCACTGTGTCTCCTTTTTGTTTTTTTGGATTTTAATGCTTCTGTAATAATCAATTACAACAAAAGTCAGTTTCCCAAAAAGGAATTAAATAGTCAATTTAAATTACCTGAAAAATAATTTTGTTTCCATCATAATCCTCCGTTTGCCATCTTGTACTGCTGATAGGAGAACAGGGGTGAGGAAGAAGAGGCACCAGCTGACCAATCTCTTGCACCCTAAACTGGAGCACAGCAGATTCTTTCAACTCAACAGAAACTCCTGGAGGCAGCTGTTTTAAGGACAGCTGGATAGACAATGAACTGTTTGAATATAAAGTGAAATAGCAGAATCCCAGTTTTTGGGAGGTGGCCTCCCTTTGGAGGATTGTCTCATACATCCTTACGGTATCATCATAATTGTCATAACTACAGTACAACGTGACACGAACTATCTCACTTCCATAGTGAACTTGACGTACAGCCCACACTGGCATGTCTACATCCAGACTGTAAAAATCCTGACTGGAGATCAAGAATGGGACCATCTTCCCACCTGCACTTTCACTGTGATGGTACTGCCAAGGCAAATGCTGAAAAAAATCATGCACCTGCAAGATTCGCTCTTCACCGAAATCCTCATGAAGGAAAAGTATGATGGACAAGGAAGGGTATGAGGAAGACCTTTTGCAGGCTTCATACTTACTGTGCTTCACTGGCACAGCACGTTCCGACACTCTAAACAGGTGGATGTCAGGACTGACACATTTCAATAGATGGTTGAGAGTCTGTTGCAAAAGAAAGGATTCCCCAGGGTTTGCCAGCAGATGCACAGTCATCAGAAGAACGTCTTGCTGCTCCATTATTATAAAATCATCTGCCAAAATAAAAAGAAGCAGAAATTAAACTTAAAAAATAAACCGCTCTTTCTTCCCCATTATTTCTTTCTAACCACTCGTCTATTCTCCAAGGTTTCTGGCTTTGCCCTTAACACCAAATTTGCATGCTTTTGAAATTGCCCTCGGTAAAGCCGTCTGCTAAATATTAATAACTAGGGGGCTTCGCTCGCCAACCCTCGAATTTGGTTTTCCGGATACACACTTTTAAGATTTCTTTGAATTGTTGCTATTTCATTAGTTTCACTTTTATTTCAGAACTTCTGTAAAAACAATATTTGTAATCTTGCGAGTCCCAATATGCTGAGTCTTTTTAATGAGGTCAGGATAGGTTTCTCTGTTTGGAATTTCAGCACAGACAAAACAATCTACATCATCAGCATTTTATTTATTTATTTTTTTTTTTTTTACAAAGTAACAAAGTAAGTAGAGTTCTGCATTGGACTCCTGTCTGTAAAGTCGTGCTATTTTCCTCTCTCAGTTCCAAAAGCACATGGGGTTACCAAGGTGATACCCCAGCTTTTGTGTAGGTTTTTGTACAAGGGCTAGACAGAACGTTTTTGACTTCTGGGGTAAATGTAGCTTTTTAAATAAGCAGACAGATAAATATATATACACTATTAAATTAACCAATAAATGCATGTGCGGTAAACTCCGTTTTTGAAATTCTCAAGATTCTTTATTTGTCACATGCATAGTTATACAGGACAACACGCAGTGAAATGCATCCTGATCTGCTTATCAAAAACTGTGCAAAGTTAGAAGAATATCAGTTAGATTAACAAAAAGTCATAGATTGAAAGATAACAGTATAGTAGAACATAATAAATAAGTAAAATTATGTGAATAAAGTAGAATTAAGTGTTAAGGTGCAATAATGTAGTAATTATTTTTCAAAACCAAAGTTAGACTGGTGCATAGCTAAATGAGGCAGTTTGTTTGTTTGCGCTACTGCGATGTTTACTTTTTTATATTTTCTAATTTTCCTACTTTCATATCATTTAACTTTCTCCACATGTGTATAGCGCCAAGGTTTTTTTTTTTTTTTTGAGCCTTTCTAATTTCCCTGGTATCATAGTCTCTAACCTGCTCTGCATGTGTTTAGCGCCAATGTTTGTAAACATCTCTATGAAGTTCTACAGTAATCCCTCCTCCATCGCGCAGGTTGCGTTCCAGAACCCCCCGCGAAAGGTGAAAATCCGCGAAGTAGAAACCATATGTTTATATGGTTATTTTTATATTGTCATGCTTGGGTCACAGATTTGCACAGAAACACAGGAGGTTGTAGAGAGACAGGAACGTTATTCAAACACTGCAAACAAACATTTGTCTCTTTTTCAAAAGTTTAAACTGTGCTCCATAACAAGACAGAGATGACAGTTCCGTCTCACAATTAAAAGAATGCAAACATATCTTCCTCTTCAAAGGAGTGTGCGTCAGGAGCAGAGAATATCAGAGAGAGAGAGAGAGAGAGAAAAGCAAACAAATCAATAGGGCTGTTTGGCTTTTAAGTATGCGAAGCACCGCGGCACAAAGCTGTTGAAGGAAGGCAGCAGCTCACACCCCTCCGTCAGGAGCAGAGAATGTCAGAGAGAGAGAGAGAGAGAGACAGATAAAAACAAACAATCAAAAATCAATACGTGCCCTTCGAGCTTTTAAGTATGCGAAGCACTGTGCAGCATGTTGCTTCACGAAGCAGCTGCACAAAAGGGAGCAACGTGAAGGTAATCTTTCAGCATTTTTAGACGAGCGTCCGTATCGTCTAGGTGTGCGAACAGCCCCCATGCTCACACCCCCTCCATCAGGAGCAGAGAATGTCAGAGCAAGAGAGAAAAGTAAGTTGGGTAGCTTCTCAGCCATCTGCCAATAGCATCCCTTGTATGAAATCAACTGGGCAAACCAACTGAGGAAGCATGTAACAGAAATTAAAAGAGCCATAGTCCGCAGAAATCCGCGAACCAGCAAAAAATCTGCGATATATATTTAAATATGCTTACATATAAAATCCGCGAAAGTCGAAGCGCGATATAGTGAGGGATTACTGTACTTTGTCTTTTACTCACTGTCATTTAATTCTGAGCCGGATTGGACGTGCTTTTTTTTCAATTCCACTTGTTCCGGGCTGATAATTACTTTCCTTATTTTCTGAATTTGCACCTCGATTATTCTTTTTTGCTCTTTTTTCTGTCCAACGCATTTGAGTCTCTTTTCTCCGCGCTTTTCTTTATTCTTCGTTTAATTGTCGACGTTTCATTTCTACCCTATTCATTTCATTTCTACCGTATTGACCTTATACATTTTATATGCACTGAGAGCCCTGGAGCTGTGTGTGCTGCATGACTGCCTTTACACTACTGATTTGTTTTTTTTTTTTATATTGCTTGTAAGTAGGGTGTGTCTTGCAAGACTCTCGTTCTATGTTCCCGTGAGACGCACCGTGGCAGGTCTCTTTCGTCTTGCGGGTCTTTAAATGATCTTCCGAGAAAGATCACGTATTGTAGACTATCAGGACAGGGGACAGGATTTCTTCTTATAATAGATAGATAGACAAGAATAACTTCAGATGTTACCTTAGAAAAACTTTTCTCTATTTTCAACCAATTGCAACTCAACAACTCTCCTGGTGGGTTAACTGTTTGCCTTGATTTGTTGTTCGAAAGTACTCACGTCAGTGTGCCAAAAAATCTGGGGCCTCTTGTACTATGCATAAGCCCTTATCATTTGCAAAAAATCTGCATTTATAAAACAAACATGATGTGAAAATTGTCTTAAACGTATGGGATGTTTTCACCATCCAGAAGTCCTACACAGATTTCTTGATGTTGGCATTTCAGCAAATCCAGGAACCAGGACGAATAAAGTAAAAAAATCTCATGTTATTTCACATTTCAATGATGCGTGTGTCACATTCTGATGTTCTTGAATTAATTATATCACAATTTTATTGACATATTATCTCAAAACAGCTGTCTTCAATGTTGGTAATAATACCTAATGAACACACATAATGTTAAATTGCCTTAGTTATCTACAAATAGAGTGTGTTGGTTTTTATGGAGGATATCACCAATGACAGGCTAAAGCAAGTTCTCTGGTGTTGCAATGAACTTTTGGCTTATAAGCCATTTTAAACTTCCAAGAGCCAGACTCTGAAATCTTGTGTGCTGGAAGGTGTTTGGCAATAGGCACTTTCAGTGTGAACTGACTGACTGGTCAGGAACTCTTGTAGTCATCCCTGAGCTGCGTCATGCAAACTGTATGGGGTGGCATACTTAAGATGCTACCCACATACATGCAATGTCCTCTCCATCAGGGTGAGCAAGCCAAGATCAACAAAGGCAAGAGATTGATGATTTTCCTAATGTAATTGGTGCAATTAACTGCACACACTGCAATAAAGGTGCCATCACAGAATGATAATATGCTATGTTGAAATGTGTCTGGCGGCACGGTGGCATGGTGGGTAGCACTGCTGCCTCGCAGTTGGGAGACCTGGGTTCGATTCCCGGGTCCTCCCTGTGTGGAGTTTGCATGTTCTCCCTGTGTCTGCGTGGGTTTCCTCCAGGTGCTCCTGTTTCCTCCCACAGTCCAAAGACATGCAGGTTAGGTGGACTGGCGATTCTGAATTGGCCCTAGTGTGTGCTTGGTGTGTGGGTGTGTTTGTGTGTGTCCTGCGGTGGGTTGGCACCCTGCCTGGGATTGGTTCCTGCCTTGTGCCCTGTGTTGGCTGGGATTGGCTCCAGTAGACCCCCGTGACCCTGTGTTCGGATTCAGCGGGTTGGATAATGGATGGATGGATGGATGGATGAAATGTGTCTGACTAATGTTGTGCAGTTCAACCCACCATTCCTTTATTTTTTCCAAAAGTAGTGTGGGAAGCAGGCTTCAGGTTCATGCTGTGTGCAATGATTGGCTTTGGCTTCTTGGTAAGTAAGCCTAATTAATAGGATTACAGTTCAGTACAGTACATTTCAGACAACTTGTATTATCTTTCTGTGATAGACGGTACACCAAAAGAGGGGATATGTAATATAAAGCACTCTGGCACATGATAGGTGAGGAAACAGACCATTGGTTCATTAAAAAGGTAGACAGCGGTGCTTGGACTCATCAGACGGCATGCTGATGTACAGCCCCTCAAAGGTTTTCTGAGTTGTAATACAGTAGCTTGTGCAGATGTGTTTACAGGTTCCGTGAGAATGCTCTTAATATCTCACAGTTCTGTGCATAGAGCCTGCATCAATTCACACTCTGGGCACTGCATGAGGGCACATTGCCATTGCTCTTCCCACTCAGCAGCTCCATCTCTTGTTTTTTTTGTTTTTTTCTTTCATTTATAACTCCCGCAGAGAGATCAGGAAAAAGAATGTTTTTGCGATTCTCTTCTTTAGTCAGTAACACCTCAAATTCACATTCACTGAAGTATCTTTTTCTGCCCTTTTTTCCTCTGTTCTTCCATGGTCTGTAGTAAAGAGGTTGCTCAAGAACACGGGCAATTTCGTATGGTAATTAGATCATTAATATTCAAAACAGGTGTGTTTATGGCACATACATACAGTTACTGACAGGCAGTGACGGAGAGTGGCTGAAAGCATGGGCACTGTTTTTAGCTGATTTGAGATTTATAAAGGAACTCCAACTTGGTGCATGTATGGTTTAATAAATTTAATTTTTTGTTTGCCTTTTGAGCATAAGAAGCATTTTAGCATGGGATCCAAGCAAGGTTTTATACACGAGGCCCCCAGTTTTGTTCTGCATCAAATGTGCGGTGTAGCTTTACTCTCAAAAGTAATCATGTTTTATACAAATCCTTCAATAAGCAGTTTCATGTAGTGTTATCCTGTGACACTAGTTCATTTCCCAGGCACATTTGATACAGTATATGTTAGGGATGTTAAAATTCTGGTAAACTTTTTTTTTTGCTGCGCTTAAAATCAAGAACATTTAAATGTTTATACAAAATTCAAAATCAGATTATTGGCTGCCAAAACTGGCAGATTTACAGTAACCTATTTCAACCTATTATTGTATATTCCGTTAAGCAGTAGAAGGTCGCTTGGATGTCACTGTGCCTCTATAATGTCTGCTAGTATGTCAAGAAATCTTGGCTAGTTATTTCAGGTTTTATGTTTTAGTAGCTGGTTGATGCCTAAATGTTAGGTGGTTGGGAAATCATATTGCGCTTTCTTTCAACTTGGGAAAAAGGGAATAAAGTAAAAAGGAATCTGAACAATGATAAATTAGAACTTTAATAAACTAAATAAGAAACATATATGCAACACAGAGTACACCAGTTGTTAGTTTAGACACACATGGTGCGCTCACCTCCCATTACTGGAAATGGCAAGTAGTGACTCAGGTCAGGAAAGGCCATGCTTTATGCAACTGTTCTCAGTATGGCAATTTCTTTCTCATTAATATTGTTCTAAGTGAACGCTAACACAGATTGCTTAATTTGGAAAAAGAACAACAATAAAACAAAGGGAAAAAAACTCTAAAAGCACAGATGCTTCTGTTTTAGACTGAACATTTCAACAACTGTTTTCTTTTACAATAGGACAGTCCAGGTTGGCTCCATGCTTCCTGGTAGCCTCTTGAACCCTTGAACCATTCATAACATACTCGAGGATGAGCCAGGCAAATGAGGACATCCACAGTCCACAAGGGATTGGTGCAAATTGTTGGGTACTTTTATTTACAACAACAAATATTCAAAAATGCAGTGCTTCAAGTCCTCAGTAAATAAATAATCCATAAAAACAAGGTGCCAAGTGAAGGTTAAAATATTCAATAAATGCATTTCATAAAAATGAGGTTAAAATCTCTGGCAGTATCTATCCTTTATAAAATTCATGAGCACATGCACTTTAAAACTCATTCAAATCTTGCCTAAAAAGACTACCCTCTTCTGACTTACTTTTAAATAAACTTGACCAAAGCCATATTCTTTTTCTATTCTTCTGTAACAAAATCAATCCATCCATCTTTCAAACCTACAAATACAGAGCAGGGCCACAGGGCTGCTGAAGCCTATCCTATCTTTGTTATGAATTTCCCCTTGGGATTAATAAAGTATCTATCTATCTATCTATCCATCCTAGCAAGTATTGTGCACAAAGCAGAAACAAGCCCTAGACAGGGCAACAGACTGTCACAAGATGAACACACACATACACACATAAAAAAAAAACTCTAAAAGCACAGATGCTTCTGTTTTAGACTGAACATTTCAACAACTGTTTTCTTTTACAATAATAGGACAGTCCGGGTTGGCCTAGCAAGCATATAGGTTGAGGTTTTTGCAAATTTATTTTAAATAAAAAAACACTGAGAAATCACATGTACATAAGTATTCACAGCCTTTGCTCAATACTTTGTCAATGCACCTTTGGCAGCAATTACAGCCTCAAGTCTTTTTGAATATGATGCCACAAGCTTGGCACACCTATCCTTGGCCAGTTTCGCCCATTCCTCTTTGCAGCACCTCTCAAGCTCCATCAGGTTGGATGGGAAGCGTCGGTGCACAGCCATTTTAAGATCTTTCCAGAGATGTTCAATAGGATTCAAGTCTGGGCTCTGGCTGGGCCACTCAAGAACATTCACAGAGTTGTCCTGAAGCCACTCCTTTGATATCTTGGATGTGTGTTTAGGGTTATTGTCCTGCTGAAAGATGAACCGTCGCCCCAGTCTGAGGTCAAGAGCGCTCTGGAGCAGGTTTTCATCCAGGATGTCTCTGTACATTGCTGCAGTCATCTTTCCCTTTATCCTGACTAGACTCCCAGTCCCTGCTGCAGAAAAACATCCCCACAACATGATGCTGCCACCACCATGCTTCACTGTAGGGATGGTGCCAGGTTTCCTCCAAACGTGACGCCTGGCATTCACACCAAAGAGTTCAATCTTTGTCTCATCAGACCAGAGAATTTTCTTTCTCATGGTCTGAGAGTCCTTCAGGTGCCTTTTGGCAAACTCCAGGCGGGCTGCCATGTGCCTTTTACTAAGGAGTGGCTTCCGTCTGGCCACTCTACCATACAGGCCTGATTGGTGGATTGCTGCAGAGATGGTTGTCCTTCTGGAAGGTTCTCCTCTCTCCACAGAGGACCTCTGGAGCTCTGACACAGTGACCATCGGGTTCTTGGTCACCTCCCTGACTAAGGCCCTTCTCCCTCGATCGCTCAGTTTAGATGGCCGTGCAGCCCTAGGAAGAGTCCTGGTGGTTTTGAACTTCTTCCACTTACGGATGATGGAGGCCACTGTGCTCATTGGGACCTTCAAAGCAGCAGAACGTTTTCTGTAACCCTCCCCAGATTTGTGCCTCAAGACAATCCTGTCTCAGAGGTCTACAGACAATTCCTTTGACTTCATGCTTGGTTTGTGCTCTGACATGAACTGTCAACTGTGGGACCTTATATGGACAGGTGTGTGCCTTTCCAAATCATGTCCAATCAATTGAATTTACCACAGATGGACTCCAATTAAGCTGCAGAAACATCTCAAGGATGATCAGGGGAAACAGGATGCACCTGAGCTCAATTTTGAGCTTCATGGCAAAGGCTGTGAATACTTATGTACATGTGCTTTCTCAATTTTTTTATTTTTAATAAATTTGCAAAAACCTCAAGTAAACTTTTTTCACGTTGTCATTATGGGGTGTTGTGTGTAGAATTCTGAGGAAAAAAATGAATTTAATCCATTTTGGAATAAGGCTGTAACATAACAAAATGTGGAAAAAGTGATGTGCTGTGAATACTTTCTGGATGCATTGTATCTCAGGGGCCAATTTAGCATCACCAATCCATCTAACCTTCATGTCTTTGTTTTGTGGGAGGAAACCAGAGCCCCCAAAGAAAACCCATGCAGACATGAGGAGAACATGCAAACTGTGCAGGGAGTTACCAGGATTTGTAGCACAGTCTCCTTTTAGTGAGGCATGTACATATGTTATAGCTATAGGATACAATGTACAGGTCTTAAAATGTGAAATAAAACAGTCACTTAGAAGGGAAAAGTGTCAAGAAGAACGCAGTGAGTGAAAACTTAAGGTAGGACTTGAATTCCAGACTGTGTATTAATAAGAGAGTCAGAAGACTGAAATAACCTTCTATATTGTTTCTCCTTGTGTGTAAATAAACAACATGTTTTTAATAACCAAATAATTTTTTACAAGAAAAATGTTATATAAAATAGACATTTTACAAATCTATGTTTTTGGGACCTTTTACACTACCCCCCAGGCTTTTTGCATCTTCACTTAATAGGAACAAAATTAATAAATGAACAAAATATTGATTCTTTACCTTTCATTACATTAAGGCTTAAAAATACAATGTGTTTAGTGACCTGCTGACCTTACTTCCAACACAATTATTTTTCTTTATACATGCCAGCTGTCATTTCCAAGTTCTTGTTTATGGAGGTGTTATCATTCTGGGTTTCAGTTACCAAATTATTTGGACAGTCTGCATAGCACACATTTTGGCGCACTACTGTAGAGTTTAGATGCTAACAAACCAGACATTTTTCATCATTCTGTTAATACATTCATTTACTATCTTGCATAAGCCACAAACCAGAGTGTGAGATGAACTAGCAGTTTTCAGGAACAAATTGAACAATAAGATCCATTAGCTATGCTAGATGAAATCTTACTACTATATTATTATACCAAAATTCAACTTTTACTATGGATCATGCACTGGTACAGTAGGCACTGTTGTTGACTCAAATTATACTGTTTCCTGTAGCTCAGTTCTGATTTAAAGTGCCCCCTGCATGAAGAAGGAGTAGTCTTCCCATTTTTGCATGGATTTCTTAGCACAGTCTAAAAGCATTCTTGAATGCTGGTTAAAAACAAAGCATCCAAAGGAGAAGTGAACAGTAGAAGTGTCAGTGTGTTCACTAGGGTACAGTCCCAACTCCTCATGACCCCCAAAAGGGTATAATAGTCTTAAAAATTTATATTTTTTAAAATATTACTTTTGAATATATGATATGCAAACTGCAGATGACTGCTTTGCTACATCTTAAACCGAGTATAGACAGTGCTTTTTATTTAAAGTGACATATACAGAATAAAATATAAATACAGTGGGGGGAAAATAAGTATTTGATCCCCTGCTGAATTTGTAAATTTGCTCACTTACAAATAAATGAACACAGTCTCTAATTTTTATGGTAGTTTCATTTTAATGAAGAGAGACAGAAAATCAACTAAAAATCCAGAAAAAAAAATTACATAAAAGTTATGAATTGATTTGCATGCCACTGAGTGAAATAAGTATTTGATCCCTACAACCCAGCTAGAATTCTGGCTCCCACAGATAGGGCACACAGATTACAATCTATCAATTACAGATACTCCTGATCTCAACTCATTATGTGTGTAAAGCACACCTGGATATCCACTGGCAAACTTAAGACGTGCCTGTACATGTGTCTCCTTGACCAGGGGGACCTTGTGGGGGCTGCAAGATTTCAATCCATTACAGCGTAGTGTGTTACGAATGGTGTTCTTGGTATCTGTGGTCCCAACTGCCTTCAGATCATTAACAAGCTGCTCCTGTGTACTTTTGGGCTGATCCCTCACCTTTCACATGATCATCCTCACCCCATGAAGCAAGATCTTGTATGGAGCTCCAGACCGAGGGTGATTGATGGTCATTTTATATTTCTTCCTCTTCCGAATAATCACACCAACAACTGTGGATTATTAGTATGTCCCACCACCAATTAGTAAGGACATATTGTTATAAATGGGGATCTACACATGCTATTGCAATTTAAGTCTCCTTTCAGCAATACATGATATCTGAAGAGCATACATGACAATCAGCCCAATGTGAATGTGGTGAATCTTTAGATTTACCTTCACAAAAAGCAACACAACAAATTACTCGGTGGGACGAAAGATGACATTGCTGCCATTAGTGAGAGATGAAAGGAGGAAAAAAAATACATCAAGACTCCAAAAAGAAGAAATGACAATAGACAGCTCCGCCTTGAGTCCCTCCAAAGAGCCTGGAGCAAAGTCAGGTAGCGTCAGAGTCAGGGACTCAAGATGGAGCTATCTATTGTAACTTCTTTTTGGATTGTTTTTTTAAGCCATTGGTTATTGCAGTTTGGATCTAATCAGGCTTCCAGGCCCATAACTTTTTGTGAGATTTCTCACCATACATGGACATATGCCTATACTTATAGGGACTGCTGAAACGGACTTATGACCAAATGTAAAACTGTTCAAACTACATATGAGGAAGACCAGTTGTAAAATGAATTAGACCAAGTCACTGTTTTTTTCTACTTGGTGAGAACATAAATTTAGCAAATTTCTCAGTTAGTATTCAAGTGGCTTCCAATTTCAAATGCCATGGTACTGATATTTCCAGTTCACTTTCTTAACTTGTGCTAGGTGTGGCAGAATGTTGGCAGACATAATGAAAGACTCTAATCATTCAAGTGTTCACTTTCACCTTAGATTACCATTAGGTTGTAATTGTAACCAGTATCCTCTTTAAGAAGTGGCCTGGTGTGTGCAATTTTTATTTTGTGTGTGTGAGCAACAAGTTCTAAAATCCAACAGTTTTTGCGTGCCAGTATTAGCAATGTATTTCTGTAAAAACACACAATAAAATCATACATATGAATATTTACTGTATTGCATATTTAATGTTAAATATTAAAAAAAATTAACTGAATTTATATGACAAAGTTCTTCTATAAAAAGTTTATTTCGACTCAATATGTCACTCAATATTCAAAAAGTTTCTCTTCCACAGTTTTCGGTCTTCAATAAGTTATGAACTATGAACATTAACAGTCTGTTCAGAGTTTAATTCTCATCAAGTTTTCCAAGTGCTTGGCATCCAAACTATTTCTTGATTTGATTTTATATTGTTCATTAGCCTAAGTCCTCTTTCACACACAGCACTCGAGGCCTGGAATGTGCTAGAAATGTTCAAAGGTGAAAACAATTCAGTGAAGTGATCCTGTTGTTTAGTAAATGAAACCATATCCGAAAATGTCTCTACAGTTCCTGTTTCTAATTTTACCTTATTTAGTAATCTTGAAATTTGTTTAGTGGTTTAAATGCTATCACATCTGCCTCTTTGATAAGTTATTCAAATTTTGTCTAATTAACAGATAACCTGCAAAAACTTTTCCAAATAGTCCTTAGCTCTAAAGTCTCAATATCACTTGTCAGGAGAATGTCTTTACAAGCAACATCTATGCCCACGTCCTCATGGTCGGCCAAACAATGTTGCTCTGATAAGTGTGGAAGGGATTGCCACAAAAAAACAGCTACACCTTTTCATTTGCCCTGCATGACTGATGTGCCATCCGAGGTAAACATTATCATCTGGCCGAAATTTAACTTGTTTTCTATATAATGCTGTTGAAAAGCCCCAAGAATAGATGAACTGTCACATGCTGTTAACTGTATGATGCCAGTGAACACAGTTTTATGAATGGATTCATTTTCATTTCTAAATTTAACACATACAATTAAAGTCTTTGAAACTGATACATCAATTGATTTATCGACTGGCAAACTGACTTTCTAATTTCATTTAACATGTCCAGTTTTGGTGTAATTCTTACTTCACCAACAATCCAGGATTTTCATGTACTTGGCAACATGATTACGAATATCCAGGACAGTCAAATCAGAAGTATTTATTTTCACAGACAACAAAATGTTATCTATTAAAACTTTTACCTTGTCAGGAGCCGCTTGTTTTCACTGCACAAATTCTTTCCAGTCTTCATGTTCTTGCTTAGATTCTGTTAGTGTTAAATGTTTTCTTCAATAAAACTTCTGAATGACTTTAAAGCTTTTTGTTCTTTATTTCACCTCATACAATTTCTTGTATTAGGAATTTGTTAGTTTTCGCATACCCCTTGGGGTCAGAGCACAGGGTCAGCCATTGTACAGCGCCCCAGAGCAATTACAGGTTAAGGGCCTTGCTCAAGGGACCAGCTGAGTAGGATCTCTTCTGTCAGTGACGGGGATTTGAACCAGCAACCTTCTGGACACCAGTGCAGATCCTTAGCCTCAGAGCCACCACTCCGCCGTTATGAGATTTCTGGTTCAAATTGAGATGGTCCACATTCCTGTCACTCCATGCTTTTTCCCTGAAGTCCATTCATTGAAAGATCTGCTTTCAAATATATTTTGCAAATTACACCATCGGTCTCCAAGAAGTTAAAATTTTCCCCCAGAGGCACATATTGTCAGGCGCTACATAGTAAGTCCATTTTATCAAAACATACTGGAGTCAGCCATTCTGTTTTACTTAGATTTACTACTTGAATTCTCTTCAGCTTTTCACTTAGACATGGTTAAAAGTTACAAAGAAAAAACAGCACAGATCGTTTCATACATCACAATTTTGTATGAAACTTGTTTAAATCCGATTGGTAATTGATTTCACTTTAATTTCTATTTAGTTTTTTGAAAGTGGAGGCTATTCGTGAGTGATAATGTAAAATCTGTGATCGACACTCCTAAAATGTAAGAGACTACACACGTTACCAGCTCAGATGGAACACTGGCCAAGACCTACTTTTGAATTGCCAGTTGCCATCGATGGTTTACAAGTGGATGTTCCGGTTACTTCCCAAGCTATCGACAGGGCTATGCATTTTCCCCCATTTCTAACTATGCTTGTATTATGAAGAAGGACCCTATTCTCACTCATGAGGAGACTCCAAAATCCCCGCTCTTCTAATGCTGACAGTGGAATGTTAGTAAAATTAAAAAAAGATGAAACTAGTTTGCAAGACCATAAAAGTGGAGGAACACTGAGGTAGAATACCACATTTTTACCACTTAAAAGAACTAGGCTCCAAAATTCATGTAATCCGGACAACTCCACAAATATTCTTTTAATTTATGATATCAAAATCTTCCTCTGCATCTAGCAAAAGAAAAGCTTATTGTTACAGACACTTGAAGTACAATCCAATATATGCAATGATCTACGTATTATCAGAGGCCAACCTAGAGTGGATAAAATTCAGGATGCATTAGTTTACACATTAACAATTACTAACTTCCTCCTCTATAAACTTGTAATTGCTGCCAGGTCTGTGATATGGTTTATGAAATTACCGTAAAGAACCAATGGTATTAACCTGCAGCTAAATGGTGTTTGAACTAAGTAAATACACAAGAAAGGTGAAGCTGCCCTATGTGATATAAACATAGGGTGGGTTTAAAAATGGGCAGTGCCGTCAGGAGGTGGGAGGTTTCAGTGGCTTAAGCCCCTGATTTTTCAGTCCCAGATATACAACAAACAATTGTGGAAAGACCCTAACCTTCTTGTCTATTGTGTACCATTTGTATTCCCATTAGACAATAAATCAGTTTCTTTCAAAACTCTAATTTATATAAAAATGTAACTAATTACTGGGTTTTAACTAATATTAATAGCTAGATGGGGAACTTATTTTTTTCTCCTTTAATAAGGTAATATTGTTACTGATTTTATGCCAGCATTTGTCATTTCTATTAACAGATATTTTTTTCAATAGCTAATTATTGGATATTACTCTATTGGATATACTTTTAAAAATGTTATCATCGCAGAACAGTTTAAATACCTAGGGGTAAACATCACAAGTAAACAAAGCTCTCTATCAACAAAATTTTGCTGTCTCCATGGAAAAACGTAAGCAAGTCTAGCATAGATGGCCTACCCTTCATCTCACATTAGCTGGAAGAATTAACATTGTTAAGATGAATATCTTCCCTAAGCTTATTTTCAATTCCAAAGCATTCCAATATACATAAATAAATCATTATTTAAGAAGTTAGATTCAATCATAACATGACTATATAAGAAACATCACCTAAATGCACTAGGGCACATCATCAGTAATGTATCCTGAGGTCATCGGGCGTTTCGGGTTTTGCAACATCATACACCCTCGCTCAGGTGACCCAGCAGTGGTTGATCAATCCTCAGCTTGTATCCCAGTAGCGATCCATGGATCAGCCCTCTTCATCCAAAGCCACCTTGAGGCTTTCTCTGCGGCTTCACTTGCAGATTTAATGGCCCTCTTCTTGGCCGCTCCAGTTATGCCCAACCGTGTGAGGACACTGCAGAGTGAGCGCCCTGCAAATCCTCTGCAGCCAATTTCTATGGACTTATAGAGTACCCTCCAGCCTCTGTCCCTGCACTACTCCACCAGCTCCTGGTACTTGGTGCGTTTCCTCTGACTAGCTTCCTCGATACGCTCTTCCCAGGGCACTGTCAGTTCCAGCATGATGAGCTGTTTTGAGGCCTATGATGTAATGATCATGTCTGGCCGGAGTGGTGGTGTTATAATTTGCTGCGGGAACTTTACCTGGTTTCCCAAGTCAGCCTGCAGCTGCCAGTCAGAGGCTGTGTGAAAGAGGCCTGTTATTACTGCCTTTGCCTGGGATTGCTCTCCCGCTTTAACGAAGGTAACTGCCTTCTTTGGGCCATGGAGGAGTTTGCATGTCTTGATGGCTGCAGCCAAGCTTTCAGCAATTGCCTTGAGCACCTTGTCATGATGCCACCAGTAGCAGCTGTCTGCCAGTGCTTTAGGAAAGCTGCTGAGTTGATGTTCTAGAGAGCCTCTTCCTGAACAAAGTGGGCAGGATGTGTCTCACTCTTTCCCCAGACGTGGAGGTTTGCTGGGCTTGGCAGGGCATCGTAGACCGCCTGCACCAGGAACCGGACACGAAAGAAATCTCCCTGCATGATCTGACCAGGTGATCCTTCGCAGGAAAGTACTCTCCCACCTTGTCCACACACCCTGTTGCCAGAGCCATACTGCCCTGCTCACTCTCTCTTCCTGCACCCCTGCTCGGACCTCTTCCTGGAGTAGATGGATTCTCTCCTTGCCCTGGGCCTTGCCGACCTGGGTCTTTGGAAAGTAGCCCAGACCTGCTCTACCTGTTGCCACGGTGCCCACCAGAGCCTTCCGTCTCAGGCGTGACTCTGCCATCTCCACAGCCTCCTCCGCCTTCCATTCCCTGCCTGTCCTCACCTCAATGCCAGCTGCTGACACCTTACTATCCTTGAAGTCCCTGTACTGTAGGGCTTCTCTGGTGCGTGCTACCATGAATTCTTCCGTGAGGCCGCTAAATGGTAGCCGCAGGATGTTCCTAGATCCATACAGTGCTGCGCTGGTGAGGCTGTGTGGAAGTCCCAGCCACCTCCGAAGAAAGCTGCTGATCTTCTTTTCAAGGGACCCAACTGTTGAAAACAGGACTGCATATACCAGCAGAGGCCATAGGACCCAGGGCAGAATTGAGTGCTGATAGATCCAGGCTTTAAACCTACCAGGCAGGCCAGACCTATCAACCTTGGTGAGCTATGTCCCAAGCTCCTGGGTGGATTTCTGAATGGCAACTGTGTCTTTCAGACTTGAGTCAAAGACGTTCCCCAAACTCTTGACTGGCTGCTCTGTGATGGATAGGATGACTGTTCCCGTGATAGCAAATCTGTACTTATGAGTCACCTTCCCCTTCTTTAGTACCATGGACCTTGACTTGGAAGGCTTAAAACTCATCCTTGCCCCTGTGATGAGTCTCTCAAGTCCTTGTAGGATCCACCTGCTCCCTGGGACTGATGTTGTTGTGATGGTTAGATCATCCACATAAGGCTCTTATCGGGGGCTGTCGTACACCTGACTTAGTCAGGGGCCCTCTGCATTTTACTTTGGCTGCCTTGACCACCATATTCATGGCAAGGGCAAAAAGAATAAAGGAGGCGGTTCACCCGGTTATCATTCCCTTGCCAAGCCAATGCCAGTCTGATATTTCTGACCCAGAAGTGACCCTTATTCTGAAATTGTTATAGTAATCCAGGATCAGATCCTTGATTTTCCTGGGAACATGGTGGCGATGTAATGCGAGTTCAACCAGCTTGTGTGGTACAGACCCATAGGCATTGGCCAGGACCAACCACAACACAGCAAGGTCGCCTCTGTTCTCATGAGCCTCTCTGATCAGCTGAGTTACCACATCTGTATGCTCCAGGCAGCCAGAGACTCCAGGAATTTCCCCCCCTTATGGACAGAGGGGTCGATGTAGTTATTCTTGAGGAGGAACTCTGTCAGTCTTTTGGATACGATGCTGAAAAACACCTTTCCTTCTACCCTCAGCAGGGAAATCATTTGGAACTGGTCGATGTTCCTGGAATTCTCCTCTTTAGGGACCCAAACTCCCTCAGCACACCTCCACTGGTCACTAAGCTTCTTTTCAATTTCAAAGCATTCCAATATACATCAATAAATCATTTTTTAAGAAGTTCGATTCATTCATAACCTAATTTATTTGGAAATTAAAACATCCAAGTATCCAAAGGGCAACCCTACAAAGGCCTAGGGCAGAAGATGGCATGGCTCTACCTAACTTTCAATTTTATTACTGGGTGGCAAATACAGTTAGGTCCATAAATATTTGGACAGAGACAACTTTTTTTCTAATTTTGGTTCTGTACATTACCACAATGAATTTTAAATGAAACAATGGAGGAAACCCATCTGGTGATGTCCATGAGTTCAAGACTTCAGGCTGTTATTGCCAGCAAAGGGTTTTCAACCAAGTATTAGAAACGAACATTTTATTTCCAGTTATTTAATTTGTCCAATTACTTTTGAGCCCCTGAAATGAAGGGATTGTGTTAAAAAAAATGCTTTATTTGCCTCACAATTGTATGCAATCATTTTGTTCACCCCACTGAATTAAAACAGAAAGTCTGCACTTCAACTGCATCTGAGTTGTTTCATTTAAAATTCATTGTGGTAATGTACAGAACCAAAATTAGAAAAAAGATGTCTCTGTCCAAATATTTATGGACCGAACTGTATACAAGCTATAAAAACCTGGACATGGACACAAATAAATGAACATATACAGGCTTGGTCCAAATAGAAATAAAATCCTGCAATACTTCTTTATATTCCTTGCTTTGTACTCAAGTAAATACAAGTTATCGCCAATATACTAATAACGTAATTGTGCTTCATTCACTCAGAATATGGAACCAATGTAGGAAGTATTTCAAGATAGAGAAGCTTTAACCTGTGGCACCTCTGCATGATAACTACCTTTCACCCACCCTCTCAAACGTATGCAGTTTTTAATGTTTGGAAAACATCTGGGATTAAATCATTTAGGAGATTTTTACATAGACAACGTCTTTGCACACTACTGACAAATTAGAAACTTTGCTAAACAAAACCTACCAAATTTTCCTCACCTCCCACCTACTTCTATTCCTGAAAAAATATTGATCAAGTCTTGAGGACTCAGACAGCATTTCTGTAATATATAAAAACATTTTAAAGTCCCTCCCTTTCAAAGATCCCGGAGTACATGGAGTGGAAGGCAGCCATGCACAGAATTCACTCGAGCTCCATATGCGCAAAGCATACAATTATTCAACTTAAAATCATCTCTCTCTTTTAAAATTGCCCAAACTGTTTCCAGGGCAAGATCCAACCTGCAAACGCTGCAATCAAGCTCCAGCTTCACTGGGCCATGTTTGGGGTGTTCACCAAATTAACATCATTCTGGACCTAAATTTTTAAATGCCTTTCAGATCGCATTGGAGACACAATCCCTCCTAATCCACTAACAGCAGTGTTTGGTGTACTCCCAGATGGGCTTAAAGTGGAGAAGGACAAACAAACCATAATTGCCTTTACTTCACTATTGGCACGTAGACTTATCTTGCTCAACTAGAAGAACCCCATCTCTCTCAGTGGGTAACTGACATTATATAATATTTTAAATTGGAAAAAATCAAATTCTCACTTAGAGGATCTGTGCAAAGCTTTTTTTAAAACATGGCAGGATCTAATTAATAGAACAGAATAAGCATTTAAATTGAAGAAGCGTACTCTCTTCCCTTTTTTTTCATTTATTTTTCCTACTATTAAAGTTTTACTCTGTTGGCCAAGTTGTCTTTCTCATGGGTGGGGGTTGATTTGACTTGAACTTGGTTCTGTAAAATTTGACTTGCAAGTATGGAATGTTATTTGCTTTTAACAACTTCAATAAAATGGTAAAAAATGTTATTTTTTAAGAAAAATGAACAATTAGTGCAAGACCATTAACTACTATTAACACACATCAATCAATGCCAGTTTCACATCACTTGAATTGCAGTCTGCTGCGTATGAAAGCGATTGAGCCAGCATAATATTCAGAGATATATTTATAATAACAAAACCAAGATAATTCAATTTTATCATTGCTTTTTTATACTATTTATTTCAAGGAAAGGATATTAGTCAGTTATCTTCTCCAATCACAGCAACCAGTGGAATTTTCACTTAAACAATGACACGTGATGGAAAAAAAAAAATTATACCAGTTTCATGGTATTTGACAGTATTTTTTTTTCCCATGCACGAGTGGATGTTAACCACATTTTCCACTGCAATTACTGCAGTAGACTGGCTAAGAATAACCTATTCCACTGTCATGAGAATCGTACATTGTACAAAAAAACATTTTAATGTGCACACAAGTATTAATACAGGTTTGCATGGCCCCATAAAGTGATAGTTTTCAAGGGGGTGGCACTAATGAAGAGAAGGAATCAAATTGCATGACAGATGCAGTCAAAGTATAGAACCTTTTTATTGAACAATGTTTGCAAACAAGTTAAACTAAAATTTTGACAACATATTTCCAACCATCCAAAGAGGCATTTAGACTTAGTAAAATATCCAGAGGTGCTTGTCAAAAGTTGTACTTCACTGAACATGTCTTAGAAAAGGAATAAATAGTAAATATTTTTTGTAAACCAACTACACTTTGTTAATGTTAACAATCTCTGTCCATTGACATATTAAAGTGACTTTTTAAACAACTTTACCATCATTAAACTGCATAATATTTAAACTAATAAATAATAACAAAACAAATAATAGTGCAACTTCCAGTAATAATACTATTACTTCCAAGACTTCAAGCCTAGGTGCATTACACAGTATTCACCAAATAAAAATAAAACAAGTGCAACTTGGTGATGACATCTTTACCAACTGAACCATCATTAAGGCAAACTGCATTAATATGGACCTTGCTTCAAGCTAAGCTATATACATAAATAATAAAACTGCAACTTGCATTTATAATGCTATTTGTGGTATAGCCCTACAGAATCGTATTAGGGCCACGATGAGGAAAAAAAATACGGAAACAGTGGGGGAAAAAAAAAAACTATATATTGAGATTAAAGTCGACATTTCCACTTTCTTCTTGTAGTTTATTTTGTCATTAAAGTAGAATGTCGTAAACTAAACTTCATCCTAAAATGAATGTTTAATTCACTAGATTTTCTCAAACCCCGTCATAAGTTATGTAGCACATTAAATGCTTTGTGTTGTGTTCCCCGAGTAAATTAAATATTCATTTTAAGATGTAGTTTACAATGTTCTACATTAATAACAAATTCCGAGAATAAAGTCAACATGTCGACTTTAATCTCGACAAACAGCGAGAAAAAAGTAGAAATGTCGACTTTATTCTCGTCATAAGCGTCGCGATTAAAGTGGAAATGTCGAGAATAAAGTCAACATGTCGTCACACTATTACACAGTACCCAGATACATTACACAGTATTGAAAAAAAATACAACTTGGCTTGCAGTATTATCCAGTAGTATAGAAACAGTATTCACACATTTGAACATAATGGTCCACATCCGACCTTTTAAATCCAAAGTATCTCCAGACAACAGACGTGACTCCTTTTTCTAGCAAAAGTTCTTCTGTGTCATTATGTTCAATTTTATCGTCTGCTACAGCTTCAGTTTCAGAATGTTCTCTGTCCATTTTCACCACGCAATACCTCTACTAACGCATGTACTCCGGTGTATGCTTGTTTAGCGGTGTAGCAGTGAAAAAGGTCCCCCTTAAACAGTTTCCCGCTGCGCCATGTTCCAAATGTTTAGGCAATTTAAACCGGTATTGTGGTAGAAGAAAAATCCATATCATAACATAGGCTTTATATAAGTTCTCTAATTAGGTTCAGGAGTAAACAAATAATGAAAATGAAAGTAACACTTAACTAAAGACAAACCCAGAGGCTGTGGTCACTGAATTGCTGATGTTGCCTAATTCTCTGTTAGAGCCTCGTCTCACTATCTCCCAAAATCAGAGTGCACATACCTTCTTGTGATGCAGCCACTGGCTATGAAGAGCACACATACTGTACCTGGCCCTGACATAGCCTCAGGCTGCATGTGTCCCATGCTGACTGGAAGCAGGTTAAGCAAGCTCTATGGATTAGGAAGTTGTCTTTCAAACTTGATTCAGCATAAGTGAACCTGGACTGCAAAGAAGCAGCAATTTGCAGCAACCAATAAGCTAAGGCTGTAAAAAGAACCTAGTGTTCAAAGGCAGCTTGTGTCTGGTGTATTACTTTAACTTTGCTAAAAACAACCACAAGTAAACACTTCAATTAAAAGTGAAGTCATCTTACTTTGCTAACATGCTGAGCAGGCAAGTACAAGACCGTCTTTCTATAAATTATTATCGGGGTACTTCTTTCGGCTGCTCCAGTTAGGGGTCGCCACAGCAGATCATCTTCTTCCATATCTTTCTGTCCTCTGCATCTTGTTCTGTTACACCCATCACCTGCATGTCGTCTCTCACCACATCCATAAACCTTTGCTTAGGCATTCCTCTTTTCCTCTTCCCTGGCAACTCTATCCTTAGCATCCTTCTCCCAATATACCCAGCATCTCTCCACTGCACATGTCCAAACCAACGCACTCTCGCCTCTCTGACTTTGTCTCCCAACCGTCCAACCTGAGCTGAACCTCTAATGAACTCATTTCTAATCCTGTCCATCCTCGTCACACCCAGTGCAAATCTTAGCATCTTTAACTCTGCTACCTCCAGCTCTGTCTCCTGCTTTCTGGTCAGTGCCACCATCTCCAACCCATATAACATAGCTGGTCTCACTATCGTCCTGTAGACCTTCCCTTTCACTCTTGCTGATACCCGTCTGTCACAAATTACTCCTGACACTCTTCTCCACCCATTCCACCCTGCCTGCACTCTCTTTTTCACCTCTCTTACACAATCCCCATTACTCTGTACTGTTGATCCCAAGTATTTAAACTCATCTACCTTCACCAACTCTATTCCTTGCATCCTCACCTTTCCACTGACCTACCTCTCATTTACACACATGTATTCTGTCTTGTTCCTACTGACCTTCATTCCTCTCCTCTCTAGAGCATATTTCCACCTCTCCAGGGTCTCCTCGGCCTGATCCTTACTATCATTACAGATCACAATGTCATCAGCAAACATCATAGTCCATGGGGACTCCTGTCTAATCTCATCTGTCAACCTGTCCATCACCATTGCAAATAAGAAAGGGCTCAGAGCTGATCCCTGATGCAATCCCACCTCCACCTTGAATGCATCCGTTACTCCTACCGCAGACCTCACCACTGTCACACTTCCATCATACATATCCTGTACAACTCTTACGTACGTCTCTGCCACTCCCGACTTCCTCATACAATACCACAGCTCCTTTCGAGGCACCCTGTCATATGCTTTCTCCAGGTCCACAAAGACGCAATGCAACTCCTTCTGGCCTTCTCTATACTTCTCCATCAACACCCTCAGACCAAACATTGCATCTGTGGTGCTCTTTATTGGCATGAAACCATACTGCTGCTCACTAATCATCACCTCACTTCTTAACCTAGCTTCCACTACTCTTTCCCATAACTTCATGCTGTGGCTCATCAATTACACTGCACCCCTGTAGTTAATGAAGTCCTGCACATCCCCCTTATTCTTAAATATCGGCACAGGTACACTTCTTCTCCACTCCTCAGGCATCCTCTCACTTTCCAAGATTCCATTAAACAATCTGGTTAAAAACTCCACTGCCATCTCTCCTAAATGCTCCTCCATGCTTCCAAAGGTATGTCATCGGGACCAATGGGTACTAAGAAGAATCTTACATCAGGGGTACTAAGTTGCAAAAATGCCTACTCACAAGTGGAGTATAAAATAGCACCAGAAGATAAAACAAGTAGAAGACTGGCTGAAATAAGCCCATTAAATTATAGTTGGTAAGAAGAAATGGGTTTATCTGTTAGTTTTTTCCCCTTTGTTTTCAATTCACCTCATTAATCCAGTTAATTTCTTTTTAAGATTTTAAACTGGTATGGTTGGTTCATTTGTTGCCATTACTAAATACTCAGTCCTTTTTATTTTTCTTTTTTATTTAACTGTTCTTGTCATTATGATTTTTTTCTTTACCTATAGTATTTTATTTTGCGTTCCCTGTATCATACAAAATGACTGAGATTAAAAAGGTTTCATCTGTGCTCTAAGAAACTCCTTTATAAGTAAGGCATCTTTTACCTTATTTTTTGAGCTACATTTGCATGAAAATGTGCTATATAAATAAATATTGTTGTTGTTGTTTGAAAAGACCACCTTAGAGATGTAGATTTAGGGTCATCCTCACATTCAGACTGAATTATTTAACAAAAAAGTTTAAGGAGGATTACATGTAAATAAGCCCAGATACTACAAGCATGCTTCTAACATTGGCCTGGAAACAAACGATGATGAAACTGTTTTTCCTACAAATTCTCTAGTTTACAATCCTTTCCTCATTACTGCCCAAAGGTATGAATGCCCAAGTAAATCAACACAAAAAAGGGTTTGGAATACTCACTGCTTGAAGATGACATTTTACTGCAGTCTGATCTGAAAATAAAGGAAAACGATAAATGATTTATTCACTTTCAAACTAAAGATTTGGCTTAATGATAAATGTTTAATAATACAGTCAGACTGACATGTGCTGGGTATAATATTAAATCTGCTACTTCCTTCAGCCTTGGTGCAATTTTCATTTGCCAAATATTTGTTGTGTTTTAACACAAATGCAACTCTAAAGGTTCCTATGAACATTTCTAAGAAGGTCGCAATGCCGAAACTGCATAGCAAGCAAAAAATGATGTGTGCAAAAGTATACAATTTGAAACTAAAGCTTTTATTTCTATAATTGCAAAGATAGTGAAGGCAGAAATTGCACCAAATCATTGCATGGAGCATTGCATAATGCATCCTTAAGACACAGATGAGTAGGAGGGACCTCCTATGATCAATACACTGTTGCTGGGTTCACTACACCTTCTCAGCTTCAAATCTTGCTTACTAAGATACAGGGTTGTACAGGGTCAGCCTATTGGGTTACTCATAAGAAAAAGAGCAATCTAGTACCATATGCCAATCCAGCATAATCACAAGTGTTTGAAATATGCTCAGATATCTCAATCATTTACAGAAGTCTTTAAATGCAACTAATATATCTGCAAATCAGCACCTTGTTATTTAGAAATGATGAGCAATGGCACGCATGAGGATCAGGTAAATGTGTAGCACACACAAAACAGCAAATGTGCATGAAAGCTGCAGGTTCATTTCTTCGGAATTGTGTTTCTTTTGTGTTGCATATTCAGCTCGGCACGAAGTGCTGTTTGACAAGATCAGCTGTAGCCCACTCAAACTACATGACAGACAAAGCAGCATGCTAAGAGTTCAATGACCATGTATTTTTTACTCGTAAACACAGCGGTAAGCAACAGTTATAAAACAGAAATCATACTGCAAAAATATACTTTTGGGGGTTGAAGGCTGTATATGCTCTTAAGGTTTCAGAGCAAAACTGAATTTAGCTTATGTGGCTACAGGCTGACAGGATGCAGTTCCTTCTTTCCATTTCAGTTTGCACACCCAAATAAATTTAATGAAATCACATATCAGGAGTCCAAATTCTGATTTACTGCTTTGTTAACATTCTCAAACCTGCTTAATCTAATTGTGTTTGCAACAAATTTAAAGACATCTGTAACTCATTTAAAGATATCGCTCTCTCTATTATAATTGAAAAATCTTGGGACGAGATGTGCCTTTCTTAGAGAGACACTATCATGTCCCGTGAGACGAGACTTTATGCCAAGAGATTTAACCACGCCCAGGCTGGAAATAAAAGACAGGGAGTAGATGACAAAGTAGAACGTCATAAAGAATTCAAAAACATTGGCACAATACACATGCAGAACAGGTTAGAGATAATGGAAGTATGAAAATTTGAAAGTTTCAAAAAATGATAAAGTAAAGATCGCATTAGCGCAAACAAATGGAAATTATTGCTCGGTAAAATAACGAAATAGCAAAAAGAGATTGAATATATTGTTCGGATTTAAACTTGAAGTCAGAGACTTGTAGATTGTCTGATTCGTGTTGCCATCAGGGAAAAGTAGTGTTTCTATCCAATGAAGAGGCCTATCCATGAGAATTAAGTTTTGTTGTTTGGTGAAAGTGAAATCCACATACCCGAGCAGCAGAGATGCGTAGTTGCTGGCACGTAGCACAGGCGAGCAAAGCTCCCTAGTATTTATTAAAGAATGCAAGTAATTTTAAGATAGCTGACAATTTCGAGCCATTTGTTTAAATAATCAATATCTTTAGAGTATCTTTAAATGATTAAAAAATATCTGTAAATCATTTACAGCCATGTGCACTTTTAGATTTATTTAAGAGTATCTTGAATCATGTCATTAAATAAAATATCTAATTTATTTCAACACGTCTTTAAATCATATAGAGACAACTTTAAATGTTTTAAGACATCTAATTATTTTAATATGCTGTATCTGTAAACAATAGTTTGCCTTGTCATAGAAATCCTTCTTAAGATAAGAACATGACAACCTGTTCAGGAAAGCTACTTAACTTCTATAATAAATTTTTTGTTATATTTATATTAAAATAAAAACAAAGATAGAAATGTAATGTTTCTGATGTGTTGCTGCAGTCTAAATGACAAGAGTCAAAATTCTTTTCCACCACAAAATCTTTACCCTTTTCCTTCAGCACATAAACTCTGACACAGCCCTAATTCCAACTATTCTATTGATGAAATTAACGGTTTATATCTAGGCTATCACCAAAAAATAGTAAAGTTTAATATACAGTAATAAAAAATGTTCTAAGGCAAGAAAACAATGAATTTTAGTGCACCTCTCGCGAATTTTGGTTGCGGGAATTAACATGAATGTATATACTTTGCTTGTTATGGCGCACAAACAATATGTATAGGTATGTTTTAAAACTTTTGAAAGAAGAGCGCACAACATTGCCATAAGTAAATAATATCGCCTAATGGAAAACAAACCAAAACAAAGGGAGCTGGAGAGAGAGAGAGAGAGAGAGAGAGAGAGAGAGAGAGAGAGAGAGAGACCCTCGCATCATCTCTTTAAACCCAGAAGAATGCCTTCTAGTTTCCAGGGCAACTACTGTTTACAACTAGCGCTTCGGTTCTTCGACGCCTTAAACGCATTCCTGGGAGAACCAAATTCAAATTGGAGGGTTTGAAATAAAATATCTGAATGGCATAACAATTCTCTTTATTTTCCTCTATAAAACTTTTATTTTACTTTATCAATAAAGAAGCACATTAATGATGAAAAGTCATTTGATCCGCAATAGAAAACAAAATCCCAATAAATTTTAATGTGTCTCGCTTGAAAGAAAGCGATACCTACTGAGCCATCCTTGTCGGCCCTCGCATCTGCTCACCAGTTATTTGTGAAGACTTTTATCCTTGCGACTGACATTACACTTGTATTTTATGCATTATTTAAGAACTGGATAAACGGTATCATATCTACATTATCATAAACACACACACACAACGTGATAGAGAAAAGTGCAGTGTTTTCAACGTCCATAACACTGGCGCTGATCCATCTTTAATATAGCAGCTCCACTACCTCACACAATCCGCTTATCGCGTTCAGTTTGTCCAGGTGCTGCACACGTCTGATTCCAAAAAATCGCACTGCATTTTGCGAAAGTTCGGTAATACTCTAGAACTTCAAGCGACAGGATCAACTTATCAAATGTTTTGTTTTTGTTAAGCACCGCAGAAGCCCCTGCCTTTCCCTCTAGTACTCGCATTTAAATGTTGGGTGCCTTTACCCTACACTGAGGCGGAGAAACACAAGGCTTAACATCTAAATTGAAAACAAACCCCCGTATTGGTTAAAGTGAAACGGACACACCGAGAACGTACGCCCAGTAACCAGCGAAACAAACAGCAACAAGGAAAAGAAACATTTGCAGCTCTACACCTACTCTGCAGTCTCTGCTCCCGAATCGCTGCCCTCATCCTCAGTGAGACGAGTCGCTTTTTGCGACATTGTCAGTTAACCGCGAGCCCGACGCCAGCGCCTCTTCACTCGGCGTACTCTTTCTGAGCGAAATCGAGCCGAGGAACACATGCTCGGTGGGCGGATATCTCGGAGATGTGGCGCTTAGCCTCATTACGTGACGTCAGTCCTCCCGGCCCACACTCGGCGCCTTCTCATTTGAATGCAAGGCGACTTTTTTTCAAAGGGAAGCTCTTGTTAAATAAGGCACCGACTATACTATTGCCGTCAAGTCCCATGAGGAAATACTAAAGACTGCAAACAAGTGCTGTCCCGCTGTGGAATTGCAGTAGACTTCATAACGGTAAAATAAACTGCTCTGCACTTTTCGTTCTCCTTTACGGGGTACTCTGGATCCTACAGACACCATTCTCTTTTCTTACATTTTGTCGATTTAATCCATGTTTGTCCTGTTATGTAATACCATTGTATATTTTATTGAGAATGCACGAATTGTGCACACCGCATCTACACACGCAATCATAAATGTCTATGTTATAAAGACAAAGTGTTAGCACGAGAAAATCGTTTCTAAAAAAAGGACATAACATGCACAAGCGCTCTATAGGCTGACATTAAAAAAAACACAAAAAAAAACAACCGTTATAAATTATTAAAAATTATTTTTATTAGTTACTAAGATTATTAACATGAGATTTAGAATGCAATGTCAGCTGGATTTTTGCATGGACTTTATTAATGCTAAAGCGGTCTTTAAACTGTCCTCCGTGCTGGCTTCAAGGTTTTAACTGGCGGACTACACGTCAAATACACGCGGCAGTTCAAACTGGCCCAGCTGAAGAGCTCAGGAGGGACCAAGACCTCCGTATTACGGCCAGTCCGGGGGGTAAGGGGTTAGGACCTGTTCATTTCAATATGGTGGGGCAAATCAGCATCCCTCATCCATTTATTTACACTTCTGAGCTACACACAGGAATGTCACAACGCCATAATGTTTTTATTGGGTACCAATACGAGTGAAATTTCGCAACACTCCAAGTCTATTCAATATCAAGGCAAAAACTGAAATCCCATTCAACGGCTAATGAAAAGTGCCTCAATTATTCAAATTAGTAGTGTCTTTTGTTGTAATATAATAAAAATAAAAACTAACAGTAACAATAGCTTTAAAATTTTGGTATATCCATGAAGTAGTGACTCAAAAAATAATTTAAGTAAACCAGAACGGACATTTATAATTATCAAAACAAAATGCAGGGCTTGCATTTTAATGGCTGATACACTGGGGGAAGGAATCCATACATCTAACAACAAATAATGGGCATTTTAAAATCTTGGAATTTTAGCATAGTGTTTATAAAGTAGAGGTCATGGGCGACATGATATATCCAACCATGTGCACATTCCAAATTTATTCTGATATTTTCTCTGCAGTAGTTGAAAAATACTGCTTAAAATCAATTCTAAAAATAAAGATTCAAACATTATTGTATCTGTAATGTTGAATGAGTGAATTCCAAAATACTTCAGGTTATTTTAATATAAAAAAATGTAATGGTGTTGGGGTAACGACATACTTTTAAAATATAGTTTGACAGATAAACCTTTTGTTACGTTTGTAACATTTGCTATTGCAAGATTTATATTAGTTGGTAAAAAAAATAAAAATAAACAGAAAAAATCTCTGCAATTAATAGATTTTGTTAAGTTTTGGCAATTTAAAAATGTCAAAGGTCATAAAAACAAAGTTTTTTTCCCCCGTTTTGCTCCATACAAATTGTTTCATTTTTTATCTTACATATCATCCTCTTGGAAATCCTTCCATCTTGTTGCTCGACCTTTGGACCTTGTCCTGGACATCCAGGGGCTCAATTCCAGACATTAAACTTCCCTTAGATGGCATTTAAGAAATCAAAGAGATACTGTAGAGTTTACTACTGTGAAATGTTGTACATCTTGGTTATATTCACACGTACTGTAAGTGTTACAGAAGTGACTTTCAGATAACAAGCACACTTGCTAATTACTGTACAGTGTAAGAGAACTGAAAAGACTGAATAAACACGCAAAAATAAAGTAAAAGGAAATGGTCATAACTGTACTAAAGTGGTCCGTGACAGTTTTTCTCAATGTTTATAATGGTGTACCCCTTGGTGAACTGAATGTAAAAGCGGTGGGTTTAGTAACGTGCAGCGCTGTTGACCACCTGCACTCCCAACACTCATTTGAGAAACACTGCTCAAAGCGTTACAGTCCAAGTGACTGGCAAAGCAACCAACATGGGGGTCTTTAAAAAGGATGAGAAAACAATGTGTAGATTATTATTAAAAATTATAAATGAATCAACAAAATGGCCATGTGCTTTTAAGAGAAAAACTTATTTATATGGGCCAAAGTGTTGGTTCAGCAATACTTTTTCATTTAAAATAAATATTAACCTGATAACAATATGTACTTTCTTCTCCAGGTGGAGGGTGTACAAACTTTTATAGTTTATTTCTGGATTTTTCAAAAAAGTTTGAACTTTTCAAGTAATTAACAAAGAGACGCAAATAACAAGAGTTTTTTTTTTTTTACCTTTGGCATATGTGACCTTATTCCATTAACGTCCATCTAAATAAAAAGACACGAGAGCTGAAAGCAAGTATGTAAGCATGGCTTTGGTATTTTTAGTTTCTCATATTAGAGGAGTAATTTTATTAATCACATTGGTTAATCAAAGTTATTTATGTGAGAAAAAAAACATAACTTTCAATTACATTATCTGTGCAAATACTTCCAAAAATTAATATACTACCACAACAATGGACAATTATAAAATGAATGTCTGTATGCTACTGGAATCAGATTACATGTAGTAAAGTATATTACACAATAAACTAATTGTTTTAAAAGTTTTGACTTATTGACCCAATATGTTATATTTAAGAAGTTAAAAATGTTTCTCTGTGTAGTTTCCATCGTGATTCAATAAATCATAATTTTACTAACACTTACATTTAGCAGTATAAAATAACTTAGTTCTAAAGACAAACCAAGAAAACATTAAACCCAAGGCCTTTAAAATAAGTGCTCTTGTCGAGTTGCATTGTATGGAAAAATGTAATTTTGTACAATGCAGTGCCTAAAGGCAACCAAATATGGTTACTTGTCAAGATTAAGGTACACCACCACTGTGCACAATGATACTTTATATGAATACTCCAAAATCACTACTGATTATTTTGAATAAACAGAAAGCAAGAGAAATAATAATCCTTAGGATAATGTAACCAGAAAACAGTATAAACAACTTATTTGGTAATGTGTAATAAAAGGAAATGAATCTTAGTAATTTAATCAAACCTAAGCAGTTAGTGTAAATCTTACATAATGTACCAAGTTAAACAGACCAAACCAAAAACACAAAACACGGCAGTATTAATTAAGTGATTGTGACTGAGTGTGCTGTATCTTGCAAACCTCATGATAATAAACACTCCTTCCTGTCAAAAGTGCCCTTAAGAGACAGCTCTGTGTGGCAGTAGAATACACTGTACTAGTCCAGGCTTTTGTTACATGTAATTAAGAAAGTCCTGAGGTTTATTAAAGTTGATGCCAACTACTAAAGGGATTCACCTTTTCTCTAACCACCTTAACTTATACTGGGCCACTTGACATTCTGGTTTGTGGAAAAGTCTAACGTATGTTTATGACTCTAGACTTTCTGCAGTGGATGGTAAAGACTCAGAAATGGTAGTGTGTAATACTGGGGTACCTACAGAAACTGCCCCGTCTCCCTTCCTGTTTACCCAACACAAGAGACTTCCAAAACAATACCTGTTTCCCACTTAAGAGTTTTTTAGATGGCCCCTCTATCATAGGCTGTATTTAAAATGGAGAAGAGTTCAGAGTGCAGGAAGGCAATGGAGGACTTTGTCTCATGGTGCAGGGAGAACCCACTGCTACTCAACATCAGCAAGACAAAAGAGCTGGTGGTGGATGTCCGGCATGCCAAAGAAGTCCTGAGGTCTGCCACCATCCAGGGTAGAATGTGTAAGTTGTACAGAGCTACAAGTACTTGGGGTTCACATAAACAACAAACACAGTCGCTCTGTAGAAGAAGAGCCAGGGCTGACTGCCCTTTCCCAAGGAGACTTAAGGGTTTTTGATTCATGCAGCAACTTGCTGGAAATGTTCCATCAGTCATTGTTCTAAGCCTCGGTCTCCTGGGAAAACAACTTGAGCTCAAAAGATGACCCATGCCTGAATAAACCTATCAGGAAAGCCTGCTCCATTACAGGCGTACCCCTGGACACACTGGAAGTTTTTGTGGGAAATTAAATGGTGGAAAAACTGGATGCCATCATTTAAAATTCCCTCCAGATGGCACTCTCTTGGAGCACTTGTAGCCACAGGATCATTACACCACCGTGTCTGTGGATCTTTTCTTCTCACTGCTATCAGGCAATTCAATGCTTAAACCCAACACCCTAAACTAAAAGCTGGTACTCTTAAGCTCATTTTGCAATTTCTGCACAATATACATTACTGTTTATCCTGCGAGTCTTGAGTTTTATGTTTCTGCTGTAGTATGCATCAAAATTTCCTCATGGGATTAATAACGTTTATCTAATCAAATATTTTGTTGAATTTGTAGGATAAGGGATGTGTCAGGGATAATTCATGAATAAGCCAATTCACTGTACAAGCTCTTTATATGCAACCTATTTTACACAGGTGAATGGACTCAAATACCTATTTAGAATATTCATGTCTCCTTTAGGATTAATATGCTGTATATGAAAGCTTTTTGAGCACAACTAATAAATCTGACATTTTAAAATCACTGTAGATTTTTCACTACAAATGCTGCTTTCTAGGACAACATAAAAACTAAGCTAACTTTATTAAAAAATAGTTCCTATAAATGTAATATAGATGGAAAATGGAATCTACTATGTTGAATTCATTGCCTTTGTTCCTCTTTCATTGGAATTACACTATTGTCACTGATGTATGGGAGACAAGTATGTAAGATTTCCATTGTACTGTATACACATGACAACAAACTGTAAAACTGAAATTAAAAAGAAAAAAGTTACTGCATTATACATTTTTCTTAGCCTAAAACTCTACTTTATGGCTTTAAAAGAATGACTCTAGCTATAATCCACAGTCACATCAAATTCAGATAATGCTATTCGGAAAAGCAATAAAGAAAATTAAATAAGTACAAAAGTAAAATCATTCATGCAATTAAAAGTATGTGCATCACTTGACATCAACAATAAAAAAAGGACATTTAAGGGCAGAAGGAAAATGAGTGACCAGAGCTCCCATATTTTGGATATCAAAACAGCTAACATTTAGTGTCATGTTGTCCTTTAGTATTTGCACATAATTTACACTAAAATTTCCATCCATCCATCCATTTTCCAACCCGCTGAATCTGAACACAGGGTCACGGGGGTCTGCTGGAGCCAATCCCAGCCAACACAGGGCACAAGGCAGGAACCAATCCCGAGCAGGGTGCCAACCCACCGCAGGACACACACAAACACACCCGCACACCAAGCACACACTAGGGCCAATTTAGAATTGCCAATCCACCTAACCTGCATGTCTTTGGACTGTGGGAGGAAACCGGAGCGCCCGGAGGAAACCCACGCAGACACGGGGAGAACACGCAAACTCCACGCAGGGAGGACCCGGGAAGCGAACCCAGGTCTCCTAACTGCGAGGCAGCAGCGCTACCACTGCCCAACCGTGCCGCCCCACACTAAAATTGAATTATAATTATTACTACAAAAAGTATTTCCCCATGATTCAAAAATAGCTTTTTGTGAAAGCCAACAGCACGTCTGGTTCCATCCATTGTGTTATGAGTTGGAAACTCAAGTACTAGGAATCTCAGTATAATAATGTTTAAATTGTACAATGGAGTTTTATTTCATATTCTTTGGCCCCAGACAATCCTGAAAGAGACTAAATGTGTTTGAAAATGTTCAATACGTTAATAAATTAAAAACATTCCAGGTTCTTGTATTTGAATTCTTTAACAGCAATTAAACTAGAAACAGATATATCAAGATCTATATGCTGCAAGCTATTGCAACACACACACCGATACATATATATATATATATATATATATATATTGTGGAGACTGGCTCGGACACAGACAGGCAGACACGCTCATGTCACCCAACACGTTTATTTACACTATTATATACAATTACGATGCCACAAACCCCAATCTTCCCCAAAGTCCAGGCCAACCACTCTGCCTCTTCGGACCGCCTCCTTCTTTCTTTCTATCACCTTGTCCTGCTTCCACCCGACTCCAGCCTTGAATGAAGGGAGGCGGCCCCTTTTACCCGTACCCGGATGTGTTCCAGGTGTGCACCGGCAATCCCGCGGACACACCCCAGTGTGGCAGAAATGCCAGCTGTCCTCCCGGAAGCACTCCGGGTGTTCCCTCTCTTCTTCCCCCCAGCACTTCCTGGTGTGACAGAAGTACTGGGGTCCAGGGTCCTTCAGGCAGGGGGACGCCCCTGGCGGTGACCATGGGCCCCTACAGGGTTGGGTTTCCAAGCCCTGTACCCGTGGCCCCCAATACAACCAGGGCGGACGCCCCTTCGCGGTCTGGAGGAGGAATGGGCCCTCCTCCGGTCTTACTGGGCGTCCCGGCATGAACCCCATCCGGGTGCCACAATATACAATGTGAACTAGGAAGTAGACTCAAGAACAACAACTCTTTACACTTAATACTCCATTTAGGTCTTTATAACATACAGTATCACAGGGGATCAGTACCAAAAGGTCTGAAAGATAATCAACTCTTGGATTTCTCTGTCTTTAGAAACCCTTAAACAGATTATTACTAATCTCAAAACAACACTTAAAATCCCTTTTAAAAAGACATTTGAAAATGATTCAAGTGGAGTAAAATCCAGTATAACACTCATGTTAACTTCAGCTTTCAAAATGTGAATTGCTACCAGTTTCCTACCAACAGTTTGTATTTGGCACTCACTGCTTTGTATGGATAACCCTTTTGCTCTGTACTAGGATACGTGCAACAGGAGCCTGGATTTTTTGGAGCGAGTAGAGAGTATATTTGGTGGGTAGCTGATCTCTAGACATTATGTGCAGGACACATGCAACTCTAAAGCAGAAACAATGACTCTGATGGAAGCATTAGTTAGTGTGTCACTGGTACAGAAAATGGCAAACATAGCTAGTAACTCAATAGGCTTGAAACTAAGTGAACGTAATTTAAGATGTGTCAAGTCACTCTTAGAATTAAAAAAAAAATAATAAAAACATCTAATACTAGCTTTTGATTAAAAACGTCTGCACAGGCCATTCACCTTGCCCATATATACTGTATGCACCATGTCTGTAAATGGTATTATTGTTTTTACAACATCTGAAGTCTTTGTCTTGTATTCACTTACATGAGATATAGCTCTGTATGAATTACTAAAAAAGTTTACTATAACGATAGCATCTCAGTTGAATAGTATGAAATAAATCCAACTATAATTTTAATAAAATTTAAATATCTTAATTCTTGAAACAGTTGTAAAGTCTTAGAAAAAAAACATTAGTGACTCAGAGAGTAGACACTTGTGTAAATAATAAAATGGCCTGAACAGCAATATCAAATTTCCAACTCCACTTTAAAATATACAAAGCAACTTTTGACATGATTTAAAATATTTTCTTTAAAACCGGTTGGCTTCTTTAAAAAATGGAGTCTCAGAGTCTTATCCAGGACTAGATGGCTTTTAGAACAAATACCTCACTTGACTTACTGATAAAAATAGTGAGAGTGTTGTTCAAAATAGTTTGATCCTCTAATTTGGTTCAATATATTTTACATGTAGCTATCTATGGTGTGGGCCATTCTATGCAAAAGCTGCAAAAATAATTTTCACCTAAAGAATTTATCTTTCCAAAGTTAAAAGTGCCTTACCTGAAATTAAACATAAAAAAAGGAGACTTTTTTTTTCCTCTAGTCAAAAACGTACAAATTATAAAAAGTGGTGCAAAACATCTTAGAATTTAGCATACAATTTCTTCATTAAACATAAAAACTGTAGCCTCTAAATTAAACAAAGGCATTTTCCTTCACTCAGTAAAAAATAAAAAAAATTCAACTCTATTCTCTGTTTTCCTTTTTAAACGTTTAATATGATGGAAACAAGGGTCTGTACAATTGACCTCTTAGTGAGTACAATGACAGAATTATTTTACATTTTATACACAGTAAAACGTGTTAAATCGAATCCTTTATCAGCCTGTCAGAAACAAAAAAATAAAAATAAAAAAATAACCAAAAATCCCTCATGAACCGTACTCTGAAGAACCCAGTTTCAAAAAGGAGTAGGAAATATTGGGTTGAAAATGTACATTAGTCCCCCACCAAAATGAAGCATTTTACTACTAGCATGAGTGAAAAGCTCCAATTGGTAAAATATAGCATGCTACAAAGCATCCCTTGCTAGGTGCTACAGAAATGATCCATCAGTTGCAGATTTAATTTAGATTAAAACTGTCAAACCTTATTTGCTGCATTTGACTTCAAATCTGTACAATCAAGCAAGGTGCTGCAAAACACTAAGAAAACACAATTACATCAACATTAAGAAGTGGGGAGAGAAATTTCAACAAGTATTTTATTCATATGAACAATATTCCATTTTTGTGATTTTTTTATTTAATTTTTTTTTTTTGTTTTTACAGTTTTGAAAACAATGCTGTGCATTCACATTATTCCCAAGGATTGTTTAGAGGCGATCTCTACGAGGGTAAAGTGGTGAAAAGCTTGAAGCTGGATCCATTCATGTTGAAAATTCTCACAGGGAATAGAGGCCTGATTTAAATATTCTAGAACACTTTTTCTTTGTTTTAAATGGAGAAGAGGTCTTCCCAGTGTTTGCTTAATTAAAAGGAACTTCCCAGTTCATGCTTATAATGTAGTCCAAAATATTTTTTAACTCAATGAATGCATTTCACGCTACATATGTATAAACTTTGCGATCCTCAGGTGTTCGTGCCAAATATTCTCTCTCAATAAGTCCTTCAATTCTCTTTTTAATTACAACTGGGCTTGGTAAGAAACGAGCCCTCAGCTGCTGAGTCACCTGTATGTGAATAAAAACAAAAATTTTAGGATTTCTGGACTTAAAACGATAAAAAAGAATTCTGACAACAAAATGCAATTCCTGCAAATCTATGATGAATTACTTACATAATAAGGACCTACTGCTATCTTAGTGCCTACCTGAGCACCAGTGTGCTTGATGAATCAGCATTTCCAATAATGAACACATTTCTGGGACTTCTTTTTAAACAATTGGTTGATTTTAAATATGTATAGCAAACAAACATTTTTGGCTTTTCAATGCAAATGGTCTTACCAGGTCAGCACTTATAGCCAATTCTTCACCTTTTCAATAATTTCATCACTCCCAAACCTTTTGTCATGTATGGTGCCTTTAAGATCCCGAAAAAGGTGGAAATTTTAGATGGCAAGGCCTGGACTAAACGTGGACAAGGAGGAAGAGAGGCAGAGTTTGCTCAGAGTCTCTTCAACTTTGTGTGTTGTTGTGTATTGCATTGAAGGATGAATTCAGCAACATTTTTGAGGTGAACCTCTTTCCTAAACACTTCAATAACAGCTTCAGAGTCTGAATGTACAGATGCGAGTTAATTATTTGACCACGTGGCATAATTTCTAGCAAAATAGACACTTGTACATTCCAAAATGTAGTGGCAATGACTTCCCCACTGGAAGAACAACCTTAAACTGTTCTGAGGGAAAGATGAATGATGCAATTCAATTGACAATCATTTGGTTTCCAGTTCAAAGTGACTTCTTTTTCATCCCCTTATCATGATTCATGACAAAACGTTTTCATCCTTTGCCTTGTAATGGAAGAGGAAAACATTTCTTTCTACAGTTTCATCAGCAATTACACCTTTTGAAACACAGTGTGCATGTGCTTTTGAATATCCTAAGGCATCAATAATGTCCTTCAGATTTTCAGCACAGGTGCATTGTTTATTTGCTACTGTTACTATGAAAAACACAAACAATATAAAATGTTGTTTGTTTTGAAACAGCACAAGGCCTAAACACATATGCTGCATTAGAGTCTCCTCTTCATCTCATAGATGAAGACCAGGCAGTGTGGTGTAGAGGTTAAGGCTTTGGACTTCAAACCCTGAGGTTGTTGGTTCAAATCCCGCTACTGCCACTGTGTGACCCTGAGCAACAGCACAAGGCCTAAACACATATGCTGCATTAGAGTCTCCTCTTCATCTCATAGATGAAGACCAGGCAGTGTGGTGTAGAGGTTAAGGCTTTGGACTTCAAACCCTGAGGTTGTTGGTTCAAATCCCGCTACTGCCACTGTGTGACCCTGAGCAAGTAACTTGACCTGCCTGTGTTCCAATTGGAAAACCAAAAAGAAATGTTGGTATCATAAATATTGCAAGTCACTTTGGATAAAGGCATCAGCCAAATAAGTAAATGTAGAATTTAATTAAAATTGATATGTAATATTTATTATTTAGCCACTTGATGAGCAAGCACCCTGCACACTAATATTTGTTACAAAAAAGAAAAATATTCTTTGTGATGCTACATAGTTTGCTATGCAACAGCTGTCCTATAACCACAACTTTTACAGACTTATCTTTTGCCTACGAATAAAGTAGTCTCCTACACTCTAGTGATGCAATAGGGGCTCTTAGTTAATATTTAGTTAATCAACATTGATGCAGAAAACATAGGTTAACTGACCAACAAAAAACTCACCTCTGCTACCAGCACATTATGTTGCATCTTTTTTCTTGATTTCATAATACGAACAATGGCAGCTTCAATCTCATGTTTTCTGTCATCATCTACCTTTTGTCTCGTTTCTTTTCTTTCCGGATCAGACTCTCCTTGTTTGGCAGCAACTATAAAAATAAAACTTGTCAGCATACTGTTTAGCATGGTGGTAAACAACATTAGGCAACAAGTTGTATATCAGTTTAGAGTGAAGTCTACCAAAATTAAAGGGAAAGAGAACAGTGCAAAGCACATGCAAATGTTTAAAAAACACATCATACACCAGACTGGCCGAACAATCATTAAAAACACAAACAAAAATCCAAAAGTACAATGAAGGAGCACTATAAGAAAAAAATATCACTCACAGCCTTGCATTCTATTAAGCAGATTGGAGGATGTTATATTACAGTCGGGGAAGTAATTACAGTGCATCTGGAAAGTATTCACAGCGCATCACTTTTTCCACCTTTTGTTATGTTACAGCCTTATTCCAAAATGGATTAAATTCATTTTTTTCTTCAGAATTCTACACACAACACCCCATAATGACAACGTGAAAAAAGTTTACTTGAGGTTTTTGGAAATTTATTAAAAATAAAAAAACTGAGAAATCACATGTACATACAGTGGTGTGAAAAACTATTTGCCCCCTTCCTGATTTCTTATTCTTTTGCATGTTTGTCACACAAAATGTTTCTGATCATCAAACACATTTAACCATTAGTCAAATATAACACAAGTAAACACAAAATGCAGTTTGTAAATGGTGGTTTTTATTATTTAGGGAGAAAAAAAAATCCAAACCTACATGCCCTGTGTGAAAAAGTAATTGCCCCCTAAACCTAATAACTGGTTTGGCCACCCTTAGCAGCAATAACTGCAATCAAGCGTTTGAGATAACTTGCAATGAGTCTTTTACAGCGCTCTGGAGGAATTTTGGCCCACTCATCTTTGCAAAATTGTTGTAATTCAGCTTTATTTGAGGGTTTTCTAGCATGAACCGCCTTTTTAAGGTCATGCCATAGCATCTCAATTGGATTCAGGTCAGGACTTTGACTAGGCCACTCCAAAGTCTTCATTTTGTTTTTCTTCAGCCATTCAGAGGTGGATTTGCTGGTGTGTTTTGGGTCATTGTCCTGTTGCAGCACCCAAGATCGCTTCAGCTTGAGTTGATGAACAGATGGCCGGACATTCTCCTTCAGGATTTTTTGGTAGACAGTAGAATTCATGGTTCCATCTATCACAGCAAGCCTTCCAGGTCCTGAAGCAGCAAAACAACCCCAGACCATCACACTACCACCACCATATTTTACTGTTGGTATGATGTTCTTTTTCTGAAATGCTGTGTTCCTTTTACGCCAGATGTAACGGGACATTTGCCTTCCAAAAAGTTCAACTTTTGACTCATCAGTCCACAAGGTATTTTCCCAAAAGTCTTGGCAATCATTGAGATGTTTCTTAGCAAAATTGAGACGAGCCCTAATGTTCTTTTTGCTTAACAGTGGTTTGCGTCTTGGAAATCTGCCATGCAGGCCGTTTTTGCCCAGTCTCTTTCTTATGGTGGAGTCGTGAACACTGACCTTAATTGAGGCAAGTGAGGCCTGCAGTTCTTTAGACGTTGTCCTGGGGTGTTTTGTGACCTCTCGGATGAGTCGTCTCTGCACTCTTGGGGTAATTTTGGTCGGCCGGCCACTCCTGGGAAGGTTCACCACTGTTCCATGTTTTTGCCATTTGTGGATAATGGCTCTCACTGTGGTTCGCTGGAGTCCCAAAGCTTTAGAAATAGCTTTATAACCTTTACCAGACTGATAGATCTTCTGTTCTCATTTGTTCCTGAATTTCTTTGGATCTTGGCATGATGTCTAGCTTTTGAGGTGCTTTTGGTCTACTTCTCTGTGTCAGGCAGCTCCTATTTAAGTGATTTCTTGATTGAAACAGGTGTGGCAGTAATCAGGCCTGGGGGTGGCTACGGAAATTGAACTCAGGTGTGATACACCACAGTTAGGTTATTTTTTAACAAGGGGGCAATTACTTTTTCACACAGGGCCATGTAGGTTTGGATTTTTTTTCTCCCTAAATAATAAACACCATCATTTAAAAACTGAATTTTGTGTTTACTTGTGTTATATTTGACTAATGGTTAAATGTGTTTGATGATCAGAAACATTTTGTGTGACAAACATGCAAAAGAATAAGAAATCAGGAAGGGGGCAAATAGTTTTTCACACCACTGTAAGTATTCACAGCCTTTGCTCAATACTTTGTCGATGCACCTTTGGCAGCAATTACAGCCTCAAGTCTTTTTGAATATGATGCCACAAGCTTGGCACACCTATCCTTGGCCAGTTTCACCCATTCCTGTTTGCAGTATCTCTCAAGCTCCATCAGGTTGGATTTGATATCTTGGCTGTGTGCTTAGGGTCGTTGTCCTGCTGAAAGATGAACCATTGCCCCAGTCTATAGTCAAGAGCGCTCTGGAGCAGGTTTTCATCCAGGATGTCTCTGTACATTGCTGCAGTCATCTTTCCCTTTATCCTGACTAGTCTCCCAGTCCCTGCCGCTGAAAAACATCCCCACAGCATGATGCTGCCACCACCATGCTTCACTGTAGGGATGGTATTGGCCTGGTCATGACCAGTGACTGGTTTCCTCCAAACGTGACGCCTGGCATTCACACCAAAGAGTTCAATCTTTGTCTCATCAGATCAGAGAATTTTCTTTCTCATGGTCTGAGAGTCCTTCAGGTGCCTTTTGGCAAACTCCAGGCGGGCTGCCATGTGCCTTTTACTAAGGAGTGGTTTCCGTCTGGCCACTCTACCATACAGGCCTGATTGGTGGATTGCTGCAGAGATGGTTGTCCTTCTGGAAGGTTCTCCTCTCTCCACAGAGGACCTCTGGAGCTCTGACAGAGTGACCATCGGGTTCTTGGTCACCTCCCTGACTAAGGCCCTTCTACCCTGATCGCTCAGTTTAGATGGCCGGCCAGCTATAGGAAGAGTCCTGGTGGTTTCGAACTTCTTCCACTTACGGATGATGGAGGCCACTGTGCTCATTGGGACCTTCAAAGCAGCAGAAATTTTTCTGTAACCTTCCCCAGATTTGTGCCTCAAGACAATCCTGTCTCAGAGGTCTACAGACAATTCCTTTGACTTCATGCTTGGTTTGTGCTCTGACATGAACTGTCAACTGTGGGACCTTAGATAGGTGTATGCCTTTCCAAATCATGTCCAGTCAACTAAATTTACCACAGGTGGACTCGAATTAAGCTGCAGAAACATCTCAAGGATGATCAGGGGAAACAGGATGCACCTGAGCTCAATTTTGAGCTTTATGGCAAAGGCTGTGAATACTTATGTACATGTGCTTTCTCAATTTTTTTATTTTTAATAAATTTGCAAAAATCTCAAGTAAACTTTTTTCACGTTGTCATTATGGGGTGTTGTGTGTAGAATTCTGAGGGAAAAAATGAATTTAATCCATTTTGGAATACGGCTGTAACATAACAAAATGTAGAAAAAGTGATGCGCTGTGAATACTTTCTGGATGCACTGTATGTGATCCCCTGCTGAATTTGTAAGTTTGCTCACTTACAAAGAAATGAACCAAACCGACTCTAATTTTTATGGTAGTTTAATTTTAATGGAGAGAGAGAGAATATTAACCAAAAATCCAGAAATACACTTATGTAAAAGTTATAAATTGATTTGAATGTCATTGAATGAAATAGGTATTTGATCCCCTACAACCCAGCCAGAATTCTGGCTCCCACAGATTGGCGATTACAATCAATCAATCAATTACAGATACTCCTAATCTCAACTCATTATGTGTATAAAGCACACCTGTCCACAGAATCCATTTCAACCTCTCCACCACAATGGGTAAGACCAAAGAGCTGTCAATGGACATCAGGGACAAGATTGTAGACCTGCACAAGGCTGGAATGGGCTACAAGACCATCAGGAAGAAGCTTGGTAAGAAGGTGACAACTGTGATTATTTGAAATGGAAGAAATATAAAATGACCATCAATTGCCCTTGGTCTGGAGCTCCATACAACATCTTGCTTCATGGGGTGAGGATGATCATGAGAAAGGGATCAGCCTAAAACTACACAGGAGCAGTTTGTTAATGATCTGAAGGCAACTGGGACCACAGTTACCAAGAACACAATTCGTAACACACTACGCTGTAATGGATTGAAATCTTGCTGCCCCCACAAGGTCCCCCTGCTCAAGAAGGCACATGTACAGGCACGTCTTAAGTTTGCCAGTGAACATGTAAATGATTCAGAAAAGGCTTGGGAGAAAGTGCTGTGGTCAGATGAAATCAATATCGAGCTCTCTGGTATCAACTCGACCCGCCGTATTTGGAGGAAGAGAAATGCTGAGTATGACCCAAAGATCACCATCCCCACAGTCAAGCACAGAGGTGCAAACATTATGCTTTGGGGCTGTTTTTCTGTTAAGGATACAGGACGATTTCACTGCACTGAGGGGCCAATGGACGGGGCCATGTACCTTAAAATCTTGGACGAGAACCTCCTTCCCTCGGCCAGAACACTGAAGATGGGTCTGTGATATAGCAGGTCCACAGCTCAGAAAGAAAGGCCACTTTGTAAATAAATAATGACATCACTCACGGCTTAAAAAGGGGGTGTGGTAGTGTGGCCAGTGCGGTTCCTGGGCGCAATACGGGCTTGGGCGTTTCTGCACTTAAGTGCACAGGTGTGGGATCGCTCATGTCTGTAATTGATGCCGGGAGCTGCTACTCGCCGCACCTGTGCCATGTCCCCATTATAAATGGTAGGAAAACGAGTGTGGAGGGGAGGAAAAGAAGAGGAAAAAGAAAAGGATGGAGGTTAAAAAGGAGAAAAGGCAGAAGGCTGGAGAAGGAGCCGGTGCAGGAGCGCGCGAGAGCAGGCTTGCTGTAATAATGACTGGCAGCTGGAAAGCAAGCCCTAGCAGGGTGTTTGGCCAGAACTCGGGGGCAGATGGATTGGGTCACTCCTGCTGAGTTTTGCAGAGAAGCAGGAGTGACTATGATCAAGGACAGCTTGCCGCGAAAGGCAGCAGGAGTCGGAAGCTTGGGAGGTTGAAGCCCCAGCGTGAGCGCCCTGATCACTAGGGAACCTGAGTCTCGATCTGGCGTAGCATTACGAAGCCAGGCGTCGGAAAGCTACCAGACCAGTAGGAGAAGGTCAGTTGCAGGTAGGGTGACTCCCCTGTTGCAAGGCCCGGATGGGAGTCAGTTAAAGAAGTCACTGAGTTTTTTAAAGGACTGCTTCCAGCCATTATTGATCTTTAACCTCATTTTTCAATGGGATATTTATTGGATTATTTTATCCTCCATATTTCATCCTGGTTTTATGGATTTATTTATTTATTGACTTTGAGCACTGCACTTCTTTTGAACACTGATTGGATTTGTTTTGTTCATTTCTACAAAAAAAGCACTTCTGCACTCTGCACCTTCCCCTTGCTTAGTTTGGTGTCCTCATTGTCCAGCTCATCCAGTTACATTACCGATGGTGTCGGGTTCAAGAGGCTCCCAACAGTAAGATGGGAGCATGGAGCAGGACCCACATCATCACTGGGTTGTGAATGGGTCTTCCAGCATGACAATGACCCAAAAGATACCGCCAAGGCAACAAAGGAGTGACTAAAGAAAAAGCACATTAAGGTCATGGAGTGGCTCAGCCAGTCTCCAGACCTCAATTCTATAGAAAATCTGTGGAGGGGGCTGAAACTTCGAGTTGCCGAGCGGCATCCAAGAAACCTAACGAATTTAGAAGGTTTCTGTAAACAGGAGTGGGCCAAAATCCCTCCTGAGATTTGTGCAAACCTGGTGATCAACTACAAGAAACGTCTTACTGCTATGCTTGCCAACAACAAGTGTTTCTCCACCAAGTCCTCCACTAAGTCATGTTTGGCATGGGTATCAAATACCTATTTCATTCAATGACATGCAAATCAATTTATAACTTTTATGTAATGTTTCTTTCTGGATTTTTAGTTTATATTCTGTCTCTCTCCATTAAAATGAAACTACCATAAAAATTAGAGACTGTTCATTTCTTTGTAAGGGAGCAAACTTACAATTCCAGCATGGGATCAAATAATTATTTCCCCCACTGTATATTATGTATGTTGCCATGATTTAACAATAAAATGTCAAAAAATAAAACTAGTAACCTTACAAATGCAATGCACAAACCCACCAAGCTCCTTTAATAAATGATCCAATAATTTAATTAACAAGTGAAACATTTATCATTACTATTAACTATGCAGATTATTTTATTACTTTTCTCTTTTGCCACATGAAGCCATGAAATATGCTAGTAAGCACGTGGAAATGTTATATGGAGTGTTAAGAGCAGGTAGAATATTTCTGAACTTCTAACTGCAAACTACAGAAGATCACATTTTGATCTAGGTAGTCAATCAAGTGAACTGTTGAGTCAGCACAATCTGAACCAATGTAGCCATATAAGTGTCAAAATAACTGCTTCTGTACTTTCAATACAATAATGAGGAAGGGGGTACCACATGTGCAGGCATTTTAATTATGCTTATATGTCCTTGATATAACTAAATGTACTGACTTATTCTGTACCAGCAACTATTTCACACTTTTAAGGAAAATGAAGTAATGTCAAAGTATGCTGTATTTCCTGTAAACAGACATGGTATCTGTGGGAAACATGGAAAAAAGATCTTCCAGCAAATCATGCAGTCATGGCCGAAATTATTGGCACCCCTGGAATTTTCCCAGAAAAATGCACCATTTCTCCCAGAAAATTGTTGCAATTACAAATGTTTTGGTATACACATGTTTATTTCCTTTATGTGCATTGGAACAACACAAAAAACAGAAAAAAAAAATCCAAATCTGACATTTCACACAAAACTCAAAAACCGGGCTGGACAAAATTATTGGCACCCTCTACTTAATATTTGGTTGCACGCCCTTTGGAAAAAATAACTGAAATCAATCGCTTCCTATAACCATCAACAAGCTTGTTATACCTCTCAACCGGAATTTCCAACCTCTCCTTTTGCAAACTGCTCAAGGTCTCTCAGATTTGAAGGGCGCCTTCTCCCAACAGCAATTTTGAGATCTCTCCATAAGTGTTCAATCGGATTTAGATCCGGACTCATTGCTGGCCACTTCAGAACTCTCCAGCGCTTTGTCTTCAACCATTTCTGACTGCTTTTAGAGGTTTGTTTGGGGTCATTGTCCTGCTGGAACACCCATGACCTCTGAAGCGGACCCAGCTTTCTGACACTGGGCCCTACATTGCACCCCAATATCTTTTGGTAGTCTTCAGATTTCATGATGCCTTGCACACAGTCAAGGCATCCAGTACCAGAGGCAGCAAAACATCCCCAAAACATCTTAGAACCTCCACCATGTTTGACTGTAAATACTGTGTTCTTTTCTTCGTAGGCCTCATTCCGTTTTCTGTAAACAGTAGAATGATGAGCTTTACCAAAAAGCTCCACCTTGGTCTCATCTGTCCACAAGACGTTCGCCCAGAAGGATTTTGGCTTCCTCAAGTACATTTTGGCAAACTCCAGTCTGGCTCTTTTATGTTTCTGTGTCAGCAGTGGGGTCCTCCTGGCTCTCCTGCCATAGCGTTTCATTTCGTTCAGATATCGACGGATAGTTTGAGTTGACACTGTTGCACCCTGAGTCTGCAGAACAGCTTGAATATGTTTTGAAGTTGATTGGGGTTGTTTATCCACCATTCGGACTATCCTTCGTTGCAGTCTTTTATCAATTTTTCTCTTCCGTCCACGTCCAGGGAGATTAGCTACAGTGCCATGTGTTGTGAACTTCTTGATTATGTTTCGCACACTGGACAAAGGAACATGAAGATCTCTGGAGATGGACTTGTAGCCTTGAGATTGTCGATATTTTTCCACAATTTTTGGTCTCAAGTCCTCAGACAATTCTCTGCTCTTCTTTCTGTTCTCCATGCTTAGTGTGGCACACTCAGACACACAACAGAAAGGTTGAGTCAACTTTTCTCCATTTTAACTGGCTTCAGGTGTGATTGCTATATTGCCAGCACCTGTTTCTTGCCACAGGTGAGTTCAAACGAGCATCATATGCTTGAAATAAAACAATTTACCCACAATTTTGAAAGGGTGCCAATAATTTTGTCCGGCCCATTTTTGGAGTTCTGTGTGACATGATGTCAGATTTGGCTTTTTTTCTGTTGTTCCAATGCACATTAAGGAAATAAACATGTATATACAAAAACATTTGTAATTGCAATAATTTTCTGGGAGAAATGGTGCATTTTCTGGGAAAGTTCCAGGGGTGCCGATAATTTCGGCCATGACTGTATACAACCCATCATACTAGATCTTCCACCCAAGTTGTAAGCCACTACTTCAATCCCAAAGTTACTAGATAAGTTTGTTGTTTAAACATTAAAACTACTTAAGTTATGATTTATACATACCTGTCTGAATCTTTACTCTGTGTAGTTTTGAAGTAAACTGATCATTCACTGTAAAAACATGTCCATTTTCAATTTCCTTGGATTTGGGCTCCTTTGTAAGTACTCTTTGTGTTGGCTTGCCACATGCCAATGACTGTAATGCCCTTACCAGTTCTCTTTCAGGAATATCTGTCTCTTGTTGGATTTCCTGTACAATTAGGCATGCAATGAATTACAAACAGAAATTTAAAAAACTTGCATGTAATAAATAATATAACACACAGAATTCACAACTAAAATATTAACCACTGTCCTGTCTGACAAAAACTAAAAAGAGAATACAACTAAGCACAAAACCGACATAGTTTACTACACATTACCATGAGGCATCAGCAGCCACATTTAATATGAAATAAACTATTATTCACTGTTGATATAAATAAACTGCTTTAGAATTTTATGTATTGTTTTACATTTCTTTCATTTTAACAAACTATTGGAATCTAATGTATTAATATTTCAATGATACCTCAAAAGTGTATTTTTCTCTATTATTAAAAAGCATTAATATTGTCATCTGGAACGTGGAAACTTGAAGTATGTGCTTTCTGGTATTAGAGCCGGTTACTTGAGCTCCTCCTACACCAACATCAGAACCATCCTCCTGTTTCAAACAAAAGAGAAAACATATCAAGAGCAAATATTTTTCTAACATAGTGACACAACCGTAATATGACCAAAGAAGTACACCTTTAAAACGTAATGACAAGTGTGTTGTGGTAGTGTGAAATGTTTATTATCATACTGTATGATCTTTGCAAGAAGGAAAATTAAGTATTGTTGCAAAAAAATTAAATTATGGTAAGAAGGCTATTCTATATAATTAACATTTGATGAATATACAGTCATCAACTATAGAAGGAAAGGAAATACTGGTGTAATAATGAAGCAATACTGGTTGGTGGCAGATGTCAATAAGGTCAATAAAGGGATGATTATTTAAAAAAAAAAATACATTAGATACTTTGTAGAGATTTAAATTTAGAACGCATTTTATTTTAATTTACTGGGGGAAAAGGTAAAGATGATTCATATATACAGTAAAATCCACCCAAAATAAACTATTCAGTATGTAAGTAGGGATGTGATTAAAAACTGTTTACATTTTTCAAGAATGAAAACTGGTTATGAAATAAAGTTAAATCATAAGCGCCTAAAGCTAAACCCCATTCCCCTTCCCTCAAACAGAATGTACTTTGCGGGAGAAAACAGGACTGCAATATATAGTATGGACATGCAGTTTTACAAGGAAGCTATACATCAAATTGCACAACTGACCCAAATCAAGTATTATATCAAACAACCACTGACAGGCCCAGGTAAAACCAGTTATGAACTCTTCCTCCCAAGCCAATATTATCAAAAACTACTAAGCCCCAAACCATTTTCTTTGTTTTTTTTTCTTCCAAGTTGTCAAAACCTGGGATTCTGATCTCTTATATATATTTCTCTTCTGGTTCGTCCTGCTTCCTGTTCAAAAGCGGTCCCGCCAACATGCAGCCGACACGGCATTTCTCAATTCTTATTCCTGCTCTTCCAAACCCTTCTCCACGCTACCTGAGGCCTCCCATACACCCACACGCCGCTTTTCTCGATTCCTATTCCTCCTTCGGACTACCAGGTTCCCCACTCAACTCTCATGACTCCATTGATGTCACAGTCACCGCCCTATATCTAGCCTGACCGCGTGAGCGTTCACTTCAGCCATGTGTGAGCCTGGGAGTCTTTTCCGTAGCCTGCTACAGAAAAGTACTCTGTCGACCTTTGGCATTGATTTCACTCCTTCGTATTTTCGTTATACTGCAATGGTTGTTTCCTAAGCCTTTGTTATAAAATGAACGACAGTATCTTCTCTGTCGACAGGTTTTTGTACAATGTCATCTTATGCCATCAAAAGGTCTTTGCAACGGAACAAGACTCATTGTTACCCGAATACATACGATTATTGAGTGCTAATTGATCGCTTTCCTAAATTCTGAAACAATCTTCATTCCCAGAATCTCTCTCCTTCCTTCCGACACCAATCTCCCTTTTAAATTTAAATGCACACAATTCCCACTCAGACTCGCCATCTCCATGACCATCAACAAGTCCCAAGGACAAACGTTTGCAAAGATTTGCGTTAATCTACAACAACCAGTCTTCAGCCATGGTCAGTTGTACGTGGCTTTTTCTAGGGTTAGATCTTTCGACTCATTATCTGTTCTCTCCACCACACCTATTCACAACTGTGTCTTTCAAGAAGTATTTAATTCTTCTTGATTTCTGAATTCCTTTCTCACCATTTTCCGTTCCTATTCTTACACCACCGTATGCTACGGTGGGCGTCGGCTAGTATAAAATATTATTAATGGGAATTTTTTTTTATTTCTGCCACTAAAAAAAGAAAAAGGAAATTATAAATAATTAAAAATGAAATTTTATAAACTGAAATGCCAACAATTTGTAAGAACTAATTTCATCCCATTCAGTACTTGGTTAAACCATCCCTTGCAGCTATCATAGAAATTCGTCTTTTTGGCTAAATCCCTGCTAATTTTGCACAATCTGATGGAGCAAGATTTGGCTATTCAGCACTGCAAAATTGCTCAAGCTATACCAGTTAAGTGGACGGGCGTGAGAGTGGGCAGCAAATTTTATATCTCACTGGAGATTTTCATCAGGATTAAGGTCAGGACTCTGACTAGGCCACTCAAGGACATCAATTTTCTTAATTTTAAGCCAATCCATTGTGGCTCTCATGGTGCTTTGGATCACTTTCCACCTTAAAGACAAACTTTCATAGCAGCTTAGAATTTCTAAAAGACCTGTCTGTATTGTTCAGCATTCGTATCCCCATCAATCATAACCAAACTGCAACTTGCTGCTGCTGAAAAGCTTCCCTACCACATGATGCTGTCACCACTACATTTCACAGTGGGGATGGTGTCATCTGGATAATATGTAATAATAGGTATATGCGAGAAATCACTTTGTGTTTAAGCCAAAAAATTCCAGTTTATCATCACTGGCCCAGAAGACTTTCTGAAGCATCTCTGAAATATTTCCTCAGTGATGTTTTGCAAATTGATTAGGTTAATGTGTAAGGATATATTTTGGTTGCCCAGATCTATATTTCTCTATAATGCTATCCTTAACTGCTTCTGAATGTTCATTTTACCTTTGTGGAAAATCTGTTGCTGTTTAGAAAGAGAGAAGGTATTTAACTGCTGAAAAGGAAATCTACCAATTTCTACATAGGTGGAAATCTTAAAAAAATAAGTGGAGTAGGTAAGGCAATATACTGCACCTGATATAAGTTAGAATTTTACAAGATGCATTGATTATTTTTCAAATGTCAAAATATTAACTTTTGATTTTTAAAAAGCAAGTTTCTTTTGATTTGGAATGATATAGTGTTGTAGTTCTACAAGAAACATTCTTACTTTTAATATATTCTAAGTTTAGAACCTGAGACAATAAATTGTGAAAATAGTTTTGGGGGTGATGAATACTTTTTCAAGGCACTGTAAAACACAATAGGTTTTTCCACATTGGCATCATAAAATACAGGCATGGAAACTGAAGTGAACATATAGTCAAGCCGAGAGTTAGCGAAGTAGAGAGGAAGTGTACCTGAAATACTGGAGTAGTATAGGTACAGTAAGAAATGTCCACATTTTCTCAAACTTAACACAGCACTTTCTTTGATTTAACTAGGGGGCTTCGCTCGCCAACCACTGTGTTTGGTTTACCGGATATACAATTTATTTTTGTATAGCCCAAAATCACACAAGAAGTGCCTCAATGGGCTTTAACAGGCCCTGCCTCTTGACAGCCCCCCAGCCTTGACCCTCTAAGAATACCAGAAAAAACTCCCAAAAAAACCCTTGTAGGGAAAAAATGGAAGAAACCTAGGGAAAGGCAGTTTAAAGAGAGACCCCCCTTTCCAGGTAGGTTGGGTGTGCAGTGGGTGTCCAAAAGAAGGGGGTCAATACAATACAGTACAATACATAAAACAGAATAAATCCTCAATACAGTATAAAAATAAAAATTCTAGAAGTACAGAGTAGAATTTCACATTAGATGATATCACATAATATGATTTGGATTTGTTTTAAGTCCTGGAGACCTCATTCATCAAGCTGCCTCCCCCATTTTGCCATTCCACATCTGAAATAGCGCTAATCCAATGAAAGGACCCCTCATTCCCACGTCCCCATTCATCAGGGATGACTTTACCTTAGGCAGGCAATCTACAATTTAAAAAGATTGTTATTTTCTTGTGAATTGTTACATATGCATTATTTTCACTTTTACTTTAAAAACATTTGTAAAACAATACTTGTTTCTTTATTTCCTGCCTCGCGCGTGGTTACATCTCTTTCTTCCCAGACGTATAATACTGCTCGTGTTGTAGAGGGTGTTGCGGCTGAACGTACGCTAAGGATATGCCTTTGGATCATTTGCTGTCTTTTTGCTGCTTGCTAGCTGCCTCTTCTGCCTGTCGCATGTCATTGTTTTAAGAGCTGGTAGCACATGATGCTTGCCTGCCAAAAGCAATCTAACAACTGCTAGATTAGAGGTCTGTTGACTTGTTTTAAATGATGGCTCACTGCCTGGTCTCACGTGACATAAAAGCAATACCTGTCTTTTATTTATGGCTGCAGGCGTGGTTGAATTCTTTCCTGCAGGATATATAATGCTGCTCGCGTTCGGTTGGGGTAGCTGCAGTAGCGCTGCCCTTCGATATTTTTAAAGCCTGTACAGCCACTGTCCTTTTTGCTATGGCCCTGGGTCAATCTCTTGGCACCAAGTCTCATGTTTACGGTCCCCACGAGACGCACCGTGGTAAATCTCCTTGGTCTCGCGGGTCTTTAAAATGTCTATCATGATTATCACGTATCGTAGCCTTGCATTTGCTTTCCATTCCAGGATTTTCTTTTATATATATAGAGAGATATGCTTTATTAATTCCCAAGGGGGAAATTGTCTTTTCATATGACCTTTGCAGGTCAGAGCGTAGGGTCAGCCACTGTACAGCATGCCTGAAGCATTTCTCAGGTTAAGGGCCTTGTGCAAGGGCCCAATGGAGTAGGATCCCTTCTGGCAGTAACAGGATTTAAACCTGCAACCTTCCAGATGCCAGTGCAGACCCTTAGCCTCAGAGCCACCATTCCACCCTTGGAGAGTACAACAGGAATTTTTTTTTATCTTATATAACTTATATAGTTTGATCAGCAGGCTCTTGCCACTTTAACCATTTTGAGTGATTATGATGTTGCTTGCTTGCAGCTAGGTCACTTTTTCAGTTTACAGGCATGTTGATAAGCAGTACATTGTTTGACAAGTCCATTTTTATAAAGGAAAATTGAAATTTTAAAACAGTGCCTCTAAAACCAAACAATTTGTATTCTTAGTTTTCTTTCTTGTTGAACCTACAGGCTTGTGACAGGTTTCACAGCTCACCAAATATCAGTGTCCAGGTGCCAGATTTTTGTGTTATTTTAGTACTTTACTTTCTTTTATAGAGTAATTTGAATCTCATTTTTCACATTCTAGTGACTTAATCTAACCAGACAAACCCACTGCATTCTTTTCTGTGTCTAGATGTCATTTCTGTTTTCAAATGCCTCTTAGTGATACACATGGCAGTCACTTAATTTCTGAGTATACATTGCAGTAAGAAGAATCCCATAGCGTAGAATGAATGTCGGAAGCCTTTGTTGAAATCGTCGTTTTTGTCCTTTCTAAAATTCTGTCTTAATATCCTCATCATATGGCACTTTAGAGTGAGAGAAGACATCTCTAGATTTTTTGTTACATACTATACCTGCATTATATCCTGTTATGTATAGTCCCAAGACAAAAGCAAATCAAAAAATGATGCCAGCATAAAGTTTTTTCTCTGTCTTTCTGTGTCTATATGTATCAATTATAAAACTGTATTGCATTAATCACAGTGACAGTCAAATCCAGTGTATTTAATGGAGCTTATGTCAATGTCATAGTATGAGCCTCAGGAGATGCACAAAATATTCTATCATGGCTAGTCAATTTACAGAGCTTCACACAGCTCCAAAATGGCAGACAGGACTCCTTTCTGCTCTCCACAGGAGTATCTGTTGCAGCCACACTAAGGAAGGCTGCACGCATTATGAAGGCGATGGGGAAAAAGGCCTCAGGAGCCTCATATCCCCAGAAGACTCGAAACTGCCGGACAACCAGTGATGTCAGGCTTGTTGGGGGCTGAAACTGGTCTGGTGCTGAGGCGTCACCCACTGCATGGCAGCACTTGGGCCCCAATTTGAGGCAGCCCATCTGGGTAGGCGTGTGGAACGTCTTGTCTCTACAGCATGATGATCATCTTCCTCTGCCGTCAGAGGAGCTTTGTAAACTCGCATTTCAGTGGCAGCACTCTCTGAGGTGGGTATACCTTTTATTGGTTTGGTCACTATGATGGATGTCATACTCAGGGAGTAGCACTGGTACTGACAGGGCTGGCTACGAGGATTGTGTCAGTCCCCATGAGTCTGGCAACTGTGGTGAAAGCGGCTCCATGTTCCTGGACTTTGCAAAAGGTCAAGGGCTGCAGATCGATGGCTCCTGCACCCTGAGCTGCATCGTTGGACTTCGTACTCCAATACTGGTGGTATTGTGAAGGAGATCGATCACATCCTCGTGGGCAGACACTGGAGGCTCCTACAAAACTGCAGGGTCTACAGAAGTGCCCAGTTAGTGAATTCAGACCACACACTTGTTTCTACTCTGAAGATCCAGCTTAGGTCCAGTAGGTTACCACCCTACTATGAGAATGACGCTGGACCAGGCCAGACTCCAAGATCAGGCTGTTTCTAACAAATCTGCACAAAGTTTGTGTGAGGAAGCTTGCAGACTTGGGTGTGACTGCCGATTCTAATGTAATGTGGGAGACCTTGAGTGACAAGACCTTGAAGGTTTCTGAGGTTTGTGCTGGTGTTGCCAGTGTTCCCAGAAGGAGGACTTTCATCTCGCAGGGCACCCTGGATATCAGTGAGAGGAGTCACAGCACACGGCTTGACAGCAACTCCAGTCTGTAATGGGAATGGAGAAGGATGGCTGAGACGGTTCTGAGGGCAGATAAAGAGGTGTTTGTTAGAGGAATCTTTGAGCAAATGACACACCATCTATGGTCTAGTGACTCGCACCCTGCTTACCAAGGAATCAAAGTATTACGCACATCCAAATCTGATTCTTGGACAGCCATAGACAGAGCAGGTGATGGAATGGTTCGTACGGATGATGCCGCAGTTGTGACCTACTGGGCCGGCTACTTTGAGCAGCTTTTTAAAGCTGATCCTCCACCTGGGACTTTGGACATCTCTGGGCACATGGTTCTTGAGGCTGATCCTCCAATTAGCTGTGAACAACCCAATCTCACAGAGATTGCACAGGAGGTTAACCAGCTAAGGGTAGTCAAGGCTTCAGGGATCTGTGGCATACAAGGTGGTAAGGCAATCCTACTTTCATTGCAAGCAACCATTGCTTCCATTTGGGCATCATCCCAACCAAGTGGAAAACAGGACTTGTCATTCCTTTCTGGAAAGGAAAGGGGTGACCCCTGGATTGCGGTAACTGCAGGGGGATAACACTGCTCTTGGTGCCAGGTAAGGTCCTCGCTAGGGTCATCTTAAATAGGATCTGTGATCACTTGCTCATCTACTTACAATAGGAGCAGTCTGGTTTTACGACTAAGAAGTTTACCATCAATAGCATCTTAGCACTGAGGGTTTTCATGGAACACAAATGTGAATATCGGCACAGTTTCTTTGCAGCCTTTGTTGATTTTCATAAAACGTTTGACTCAGTTGATCGAGTTGCCCTGTGGAACATCCTGAGACTTTGCATGATCCCCCTCAAAGTTGCGGGATATCATGGCCAGTCTCTTCACTGGTACTGTGAGTGCTGTACAGAGAGGAGGCAGAACTCTGTGTATTTCCCAGTTGATTCTGGGGTCTGTCAGGGGTGTGTTCTTGCTCCTACTCTCTTCAGTGGTTGCATGGACTGGGTGCTGGGCGAGTCGTTAAGTCCAGCGGCACTGGGGCATCTGTTGGTAAGAAAGATTCATTGATCTTGACTTTGCCGACGATGTTGTCATCTTTGTGGAGTCAATGGAGGCTCTGATCAGGGCTCTTGAGAGACTAAGCAAGGAATCGAAGTTTCTGGGCATACACCGGTCCTGGATAAAAACCAAGATCCAGGCCTTCAATGACCTCTTGGGAACAGCCATCAGCAGTGTATCTCTCTGCCTCATCGAGAGGTTTACTTACCTTGGCAGCAACATTCATGTCTCTGGTGTCTCTTCCTATGAAGTCAGTAGATGGACTGGGAGAGTATGAGTTATCATGAGGTCACAGAAAGGGGTGTGTGATGCTCCTGATATCAGTGCAAAAGGACGAAGGTCCAAGTCAGAGTCCTGGTGCTTCCTGTTTTGCTATTTATGCTATATGCTACTTGGATGCTATCGTTTGACCTGAGGTGAAGACTGGATTCTTTCGGTACCACGTCTCTTTGGAGAATCCTTGGGTACCACTGGCTTGAATTTGTGTCAAAAGAGCTATTGCTCACAGAGTTGTCAGTTATGGCAGTATGGCCAGGTGGTACAATTCCCCCGAGGGTGATCTGGCTCGCAGGGTCCTCATTGTTGAGGGCCCAAGCAGCTGGACCAGGCCAAGGCAATGCCCAAGTAACACCTGGCTGCAGCAGATAGATGGTCACCTATGTAGGGTGAGACTGGACCGTGTGTCTGCCTTTGGGGTTGCCAACTGGGATCCTGAGCTGTTTCGTTGTGTGGTGAGTATGGCAACATGCTAGTCAATTTAACATCACCAAATACATATTTATTTTGTAGCAGCATATTAAAATTATAAATCAGACATTTAGGCAAGGAGCTCTTGCACATTTCTTATTCTTTTACCAAATATCTTGATTTTAACATCCCTACAGTGAAGTAACAAAAGCAATCAGTAGTATGGCAAATACGCTTTATTTTGAATTTAACCAAAAAATGACAAACAATTCAACTAACATGATTACTGCCAAATGATGAAATTTTGAGAAATGCAATAGTATACAGTAATCCCTCCTCCATTGCGGGGGTTGCGTTCCAGAGCCACCCGCGAAATAAGAAAATCTGCGAAGTAGAAACCATATGTTTATATGGTTATTTTTATATTGTCATGCTTGGGTCACAGATTTGCGCAGAAACACAGGAGGTTGTAGAGAGACAGGAACGTTATTCAAACACTGCAAACAAACATTTGTCTCTTTTTCAAAAGTTTAAACTGTGCTCCATGACAAGACAGAGATGACAGTTCTGTCTCACAATTAAAAGAATGCAAACATATCTTCCTCTTCAAAGGAGCAAACAAATCAATAGGGCTGTTTGGCTTTTAGGTATGCGAAGCACCGTGGCACAAAGCTGTGGAAGGCGGCAGTTCACACCCCCTCCGTCAGGAGCAGGGAGAGAGAAAGAGAGAGAGAGACAGAGAAAAACAAAGTCAAAAATCAATACGTGCCCTTTGAGCTTTTAAGCATGCGAAGCACCGTGCAGCATGTTGCTTCAGGAAGCAGCTGCACACAGAAGGTAGCAACGTGAAGATAATCTTTCAGCATTTTTAGACGAGCGTCTGTATCATCTAGGTGTGCGAACAGCCCCCCTGCTCACACCCCCTACGTCAGGATCAGAGAAAGTCAGAGCAAGAGAGAGAGAGAGAAAAGTAAGTTGGGTAGCTTCTCAGCCATCTGCTAATAGCGTCCCTTGTATGAAATCAACTGGGCAAACCAACTGAGGAAGCATGTACCAGAAATTAAAAGACCCATTGTCCTCAGAAGTCCGCGAACCAGCAAAAAATCCGCGATATATATTTAAATATGCTTACATATAAAATCCGCGATAGAGTGAAGCCGCGAAAGGCGAAGCGCGATATAGCGAGGGATCACTGTAATTGAAAAGCTGTTGTTATTTAAACTATCATAAGTCACAACTCAGTTTCTTTATTTTTTCTTTCAATTGACAAGCACCCATTATCAATGTTACTGCTGACTAACCGAATAGCTGCTAAGCCTCCAACATGGAAAGGATGTCTGACTAATTATAATATAGCTCCATTTACATGAAGCATAATATTTCTTTACTAACTACCTAAATCGCATTTCCAATAAAGCATTTCAATATAGATCAATCATGTTAAGAACAATATTGATAACATGTTGATCATTATGAAACTGGTGGTTTATATTTTTAATATGTTATTGCAAAATAAATATGTATTTGCTGATGTTAAATTGACTAGCCATAATACAATATTTTGTGCATCTCCTGATATTCATACTATCACAATTAACAATAAGCACCTTTAAATACACTGGATTTGACTGTTACTGTGGTTAATGCAATGCAGTTTTATAATTGATACACACAGAGAGAGGCAGAGAAAAAACTTCATTTTTTACTTAGCTTTTCTCTTAGGAATATACATAACAGTGTATAACGCAGGTATAGTATGTAACAAAAAAGCTAAAGATATGGAGATTATCAAAGGTTAATTGGACAATGTTGTATGCTTGTGGTAAATAATGCTATCAGCATTATGGGGTTTTGTGGGCAGTATTAAATCTTTAAATTTTGGCCATAAAGTTCTATCTTGGTCTTGTCTAACGACAAATCCTTTTTCCCATATTGCAACTTTACCATCATTATGCTTTGCAACAAACTCCTGCAATGTCTTCACAGAGTTCTTTTTGAGTAATCGCTTATTTTGTGCTATCCACCTATTTAATTCCATGTTATGCAGAACCCTTAAAATGGTTGACTGGAGCAGCTTTACTCCAGTCCCAGCTACTCTACCCCATAGCTCCTGCAATGTGATTGGTAGCCTCTTTGTGGTTTCTCTCAAAACTCTCCTCCTTGTCTGAACTGTGAGTTTTGAGGCATGATGGGTTCTTTCAAATATAA